>NC_037672.1:38968848-39570635 GCF_003255815.1 Theropithecus gelada
TTTTTTTTTTTTTTTTTTTTTGAGACGGAGTCTTGGTCTGTCACCCAGGCTGGAGTGCAGTGGCACAATCTCGGCTCACTGCAAGCTCCGCCTCCCGGGTTCACGCCATTCTCCTGCCTCAGCCTCCCAAGTAGCTGGGACTACAGGCGCCCGCCACCTCGCCCGGCTAATTTTTTTGTATTTTTAGTAGAGACGGGGTTTCACTGTGTTAGCCAGGATGGTCTCAAACTTCTGACCTTGTGATCCGCCCACCTTGGCTTCCCAAAGTGCTGGGATTACAGGCGTGAGCCACCGCGCCCGAACAGCTAATTTTTTTTTTTTTTTTTTTTTTTTTGAGACGGAGTTTCGCTCTGTCGCCCAGGCTGGAGTGCAGTGGCGTGATCTCGGCTCACTGCAAGCTCCGCCTCCTGGGTTCCCGCCATTCTCCTGCCTCAGCCTCCCCAGTAGCTGGGACTACAGGCGCCCGCCACCTCGCCCGGCTAGTTTTTTCTATTTTTTAGTAGAGACGGGGTTTCACCGTGTTAGCCAGGATGGTCTCGATCTCCTGACCTCGTGATCCGCCCGTCTCGGCCTCCCAAAGTGCTGGGATTACAGGCTTGAGCCACCGCGCCCGGCCTAATTTTTTTTTTAAGTTTGTTTTTTTTTTTTTTTTTTTTTTTTACCAGAGACGGGATCTTGAACTCCTCCTGGATTCAAGCAATCCTCCTATCTCAGCTAGCCAAAGTGCTGAGATTACAGGTGTGAGTCACTGCAGCTAACTGCACTATTTTGATTTCTATCACCATAACTTAGTTTAGGTATGCTAGGATTTTAAAAAAATACAGGTAAGTAGCTGGTGCGGTGGCCCATGCCTGTAATCCCAGCACTTTGGGAGGCTGAGGTGGGCAGATCACCTGAGGTCAGGAGTTCGAGACCAGCCTGGCCAACGTGAAACCCCCATCTCTACTAAAAATACAAAAATTATGGCCAAGTGCGGTGGCTGATGCCTGTAATCCTAGCACTTTGGAGGCCGAGGTGGGTGGATCACCCGAGGTCGGAAGTTGGAGACCAGCCTGACCAACATGGAGAAACCCCGTCTCTACTAAAAATACAAAAATTAGCCAGGCGTCATGGTACATGCCTGTAATCCCAGCTACTTGGGAGGCTGAGGCAGGAGAATTGCTTGAACCTGGGAGGCAGAGGTTGCAGTGAGCCAAGATCGCACCACTGCCCTCCAGCCTGGACGACAGAGCAAGACTGGAGGAAAAAAAAAAAAAAAAAGTTAGCCCGGCTTGGTGGCAGGCACCTGTAATCCCAGCTACTCAGGAGGCTGAGGCAAGAGAATTTCTTGAACCTAGGGGGCGGAGGTTGCAGTGAGCCGAGATTGTGCCATTGCACTCAAGGCTGGGTTACAAAGGGAGACTCTGTCTCAAAAAAAAAAAAAAAAAAAAGCGAAACTCCATCTCAAACAAACAAACAAAAACAGATAAGTGTATTATGAAAGAAGTAGAGTTGCCTATAATCCCAGTGGCCCAGGAGTTGGAGACCAGCCTGGGTAACATGGCAAAACCTGTCTCTACTAAAAACATAAAAAATTAGCTGAGCGTTGTGGTGTGAACCTGTAGTCCCAGCTACTTGGGAGGCCAAGGTGGGAGGATTGCTTGAGCCCAGGAGGTCGAGGCTGCAGTGAGCCAAGATTGTGTCACTGCACTCCAGCCTGGGTGACAAAGTGTGACCCTGTCTAAAAAAAAAAAAAAACAAAAGTCTGGATGCAAGTATTCTAGGGCTGCTAAGACAAAAGGGTTTCACTAATTCTTATTTTGCTACTTAGCCAGTCTTCAGATGTGGTTTTTGCCTCATGACCAGCAAAGCTGCTTGACCTTCAGTCATCATGTCCATATTCCAGTCAACAGGAAAAACAAAGGACAGAAGTGCCTATACCTCCCTTCAAGGACAATTTCTGGATGTTACGCACATTGTCTTTGCTTACAATTCACTGTCCAGAATTTAGAGGTGACTGCACCTAGTTACAAGGCAGTGCTGGAAATGTAGTCTTTCTTCTGGACCATCTCACGCCCAAGTGAAAATCAGGAATTTCATAATATTGTGACTTGTGAGTTGTATACCAAAACCAAACAAGTCCATTATTATGGTGACAGAAAGTGATGTCAATGCCTAAGGTTTGGTCAATCTCTTAAAATTGACAGGCTGACAAAAAGGAGGGAGTTATTAAATTAAAGAAATAAGAGGCTAGTGGCCTGACACTATCTCCATACTTTGAGTTCCTATGTAACAAACTGCAACTGTTATAACTTAGTATATAAACAAACTCAAACCTAATCTAGAAGTATGATTTTTATAACAGACTACTGTGTCTCACCCAATCACAGGCAGTTGATTGATCAGACCAAGTTCAAATAAGGCAAACACAGAACTGTAACCAAGCAAGCTATTTCTGTACTTTACTTTCCTATTCAGGTTATAAAAGCTCACTGCTCACACTGCAGAGTGCAGCGCTCTAAACCCATTTCAGTACTGAGTGCTGCCTAGTTCGTGAATCACTTTTTGCTCAAATAAACTCTGTCAAATTAAAAAAAAAAAGGAAGAAAGAAATAAACAAAAAGAAAGAAAGAAAAAGAAAGAAAACTAGGGATTTTGCCAGGTGTGGTGGCTCATGCCTGTAATCCCAGCACTTTGGAAGGATGAGGTGGGTGGATCATGAGATCAGGAGTTCCAGACCAGCCTGACTAACATCGTGAAACCCGGTCTGTACTAAAAATACAAAAATTAGCTGGGTGTGGTGGTGTGTGCCTGTAATCCCAGCTACTTGGGAGGCTGAGGCACGAGAATCACTTGCAGTGAGCCGAGATCGTGCCACTGCATTCCAGCCTGGGCGACTGAGCGAGACTCCATCTCAAAAAACGAAAACAAAACAAAACAAATCAAAGAAAACGAGGGATTTCATTTTATTTTATTTTATTTTATTTTATTTTATTTTATTTTGCGACAGAGTCTCACTCTGTCGCTCAGGGTGGAGTGCAGTGGCGTGATCTTGATTCATTGCAACCTCGGCCTCCCTGGTTCTAGTGATTCTTCTGCCTTAGCCTCTCAGTAGCTGGGATTATAGGCACCCACCACCATGCCCAGCTAATTTTTGTATTTTAGTACAGACAGGGTTTCACCATGTTGGCCAGGCTAGTTTTGAACTGATGAGTTCAGGTGATTCTCCTGCTTTGGCCTCCCAAAGTGCTGGGATTACAGGTGCGAGCCATTGCACCTGGCCTTTTTTTTTTAAAATTTATTTTTTCTTTTTTAGTTTCTCTTTTTTGGTTCTTTTTTCTTTTTTCTTTTTATTTATTTATTTATTTATTTATTTATTTATTTATTTATTTATTTTTTGAGATGGAGTCTCGCTCTGTCGCCCAGGCTGGAGTGCAGTGGTGCAATCTCAGCTCACTGCAAGCTCCGCCTCCCAGATTCACGCCATTCTCCTGCCTCAGCCTCCCAAGTAGCTGGAACTACAGGTGCCCGCCACCACACCCGGTCAATTTTTTCTGTTTTTAGTAGAGACGGGGTTTCACCATGTTAGCCAGGATGGTCTTGATCTTCTGACCTTGTGATCCACCCACCTAGGCCTCCCAAAGTGTTGGGATTACAGGCGTGAGCCACCACGCCCGGCCTTTTTAATTTTTTTTAATTAAAAAAATTTTTTTGAGATGGAGTTTCACTTTTGTTGCCCAGGCTGGAGTGCGATGGTGCTCTCTTGGCTCACTGCAACCTCCTCCTCCCAGGTTCAAGTGATTCTCCTGCCTCAGCCTCCCTAGTAGCTGGGATTACAGGCATGTGCCACCACATCTGGTTAATTTCATGTTTTTAGTAGAGACAGGGTTTCACCACGCTGGCCAGTCTGGTCCCGAACTTCTGATCTCAGGTGATCCGCCTGCCTTGGCCTCCCAATGTGCTGAGATTACAAGTGTGAGCCACTGCGCCCAGCCTATTGTATTTTTTTTTGAGAGGAGTCTTGCTCTGTCACCCAGGCTCGAGTGCAGTGATGCATTCTTGGCTCAGTGCAACATATACCTCCTGGACTTAAGCAATTCTCCTGCTTCAGCCTCCCAAGTAGCAGAGACTACAGGAGCCCAATACCATGCCAACATAATTTTTTATTTTGGAGATGGAGTTTTGCCCTTATTGTCCAGGTTGGAGTGCAATGGCGCATTCTCGGCTCACTGCAACCTCCACCTCTTGAGTTCAAGCAATTCTCCTGCCTCAGCCTCCCAAGTAGCTGGGATTACAAGCATGCATCACCACGGCCAGCTAATTTTGTATTTTCAGTAAAGGTGGGGTTTCTCCAGGTTGGTCAGGCTGGTCTTGAACTCCCAACCTCAGGTGATCTGCCTGCTCGGCCTCCCAAAGTGCTGGGATTACAGGTGTGAGCCACCACACCTGACTGCAAATTTCTTTTGTTTTTGTTTTTGTTTTTAGATGTAGTCTTGTTCTGTTGCCCAGGCTGAAATAAAATGGAATGATCTTGGCTCACTGCAACCTCTGCCTCCCAGGTTCAGGGGATTCTCCTGCCTCAGCCTCCTGAGTAGCTGGGATTACAGGCATGTGCCACCATGCCCCACTAACTTTTTTTTTTTTTTTTGAGACAGAGTTTTGCTCTTTCGTCCAGGCTGGAGTGCAGTGGTGCGATCTTGGTTCACTGCAACCTCTGCCTTTGTTTCAAGCGATTCCCCCCTGCCTCAGCCTCCCGAGTAGCTGGGATTACAGGTGCCCACAACCACGTCCAGCTATTTTTTTTTTTTTGTATTTTTAGTAGAGAAGGAGTTTCATCATGTTGTCCAGGATGGTCTTGAAGTCCTGACCTCGTGATCTGCCCACCTCAGCCTCCCAAAGTGCTGGGATTATAGACATGAGCCACCGCGCCTGGCTGTGCCCCACTAATTTCTTTTTTTTTGAGACGGAGTTTCGCTCTTGTTGCCCAGGCTGGAGTGTAATGGCGCAATCTTGGCTCAGTGCAACCTCTGCCTCTTGGGTTTACGCGATTCTCCTGCGTCAGCCTCCTGAGTAGCTGGGATTACAGACATGCACCACCATACCCAGCTAACTTTGCACTTTTAGTAGAGATAGGTTTCACCATGTTCGTCAGGATGGTCTCAAACTCTTGACCTTGTGATCCACCTGCCTCGGCTTCCCAAATTACAGGTGTGAGCCACTATGTCTGACAATTTTTGTTTTTTTAGTAGAGGAGGGGTTTCACCATGTTGGCCAGGCTGGTCTCGAACTCCTTACCTCAAGTGATCTGCCTGCCTCGGCCTTCCACAGTGCTAGGATTATAGGTGTGAGCCACCGCACCCGGCCACCAGGCTAAATTTTTTTTGTATTTTTAGTAGAGACGGGGTTTCACCATGTTGGCCAGACTCATCTTGAATTCCTGACCTCAATGATCCACCTACCTTGGCCTCCGAAATTGCTGGGATTACAGGCATGAGCCACTGCGCCCGGCCAGGATTTTATTAGTAAGGAAGAAGAAATAAGATTAGTAAATCAAAGTTATACATATTTCTATTATATATTACTGTTTATTATACATAGTATTATATCATTGTATGCTTTTAATATTTATTGAATACCAGGAAAATATACAATAAAAATATTTTTCTTTAAAACAAATTAAAGTGGGCTGGGCATGGTGGCTCATGCCTATAATCTTAGCACTTTGGCAGGCCCATGTAGGAGGATTGCTTGAGCTCAGGAGGTTGAGACCAGCCTGGGCAATGTAGTGAGACCCTTATGTACAGACAAAAACTAGCCAGGCGTGGCGGTGCCTGCTTGTAATCTCAGCTACTTGGGAAGTTGAGGTCGGAGGATTGCTTGAGCCCAGGAGGTTGAGGCTGCAGTGGACTGAGACTGTGCCCCTATACTCCAGCCTGGGCAACAGAAGGAGACTCTCTCTAAAAAAAAAAAAGTTAGCCAGGCATGGTGGGGCATGCCTTTAGTCCCAGCTACTCGAGAGGCTGAGGTAAGAGGATAGCTCGCACCTGGGAGGTTGAGGTTGTAGTGACTCACTGCACTCCAGGCTGGACTACAGAGAAACACCCTGTCTCACAGACACACCAAAAAAGCAAAAAACATTAATTATTTTTCCCCTAGTAAAGATCTTTCTTGTTACCTACTATGAATATAACGAAGTAGTGTTTTTAAAAGTATGAAGACTGTAGCAGAATGGCTATATTTAAGTCATGGCTCCACAGTTTACTTGCAGTTGTACACTTTGGATAAGTCACTTACTTCACCTCTCTAGTTGCAATTTTGTTGTCTGTAATGTGAGGATAATAGTACCTACCTCATAGGGTTGCTACGAAGATGAAATGGACCAGGTGCAGTGGCTCACGCCTATAATCCCAGCACTTTGGGATTCTGAGGAGGGCAGATCACTTGAGGTCCGGAGTTCGAAACTAGCCTCGCTAACATGGTGAAAACCCATCTCTACTAAAAATACAAAAATTAGCTGGGTGCAGCAGCTCACACCTGTAATCTCAGCACTTTGGGAGACTGAGGCAGGCAGATCACCTGAGGTCAGGAATTTGAGACCAGCCTGGCCAACATGGTAAAACTTCATCTCTACTAAAAATACAAAAATTAGCTGGGTGTGGTGGCGAACGCCTGTAATCCTAGCTTTTTGGGAGGCTGAGGCAGGAGAATCTCCTGAACCCAGAAGGTGGAGGTTGCAGTGAGCCAGCATCGCACCACTGCACTCCAGACTGGGCGACATGTTGAGTGAGACTCTGTCTCCAAAAAATAAAAAAAAAAAACCCAATAAAAATACAAAAATTAGCTGGGAGTGGTCGTGCATGCATGTAGCCCCAGGTATTCGGGAGGCTTAGGCAGGAGAATCGCTTGAAAGTGGGAGGTGGGGCCGGGCGCGGTGGCTCAAGCCTGTAATCCCAGCACTTTGGGAGGCCGAGGCGGGTGGATCACGAGGTCAGGAGATCGAGACCATCCTGGCTAACATGGTGAAACCCCGTCTCTACTAAAAATACAAAAAACTAGCCGGGCGAGGTGGCGGGCGCCTGTAGTCCCAGCTACTCGGAGGCTGAGGCGGGAGAATGGCGTGAACCCGGGAGGCGGAGCTTGCAGTGAGCCGAGATAACGCCACCGCACTCCAGCCTGGGCGACACAGTGAGACTCCGTCTCAAAAAAAAAAAGAAAAAAAAAAAAAAAAAAAAGAAAGTGGGAGGTGGAAGTTGCAGTGAGCCGAGATCATGCCACTGCACTTCAGCCTGGGAGACAAAGCAAGACTCCTTCTCAAAAAAAAAAAAAAAAAAAAGATGAAATGTATTTATACACCCATAAATACATAGAGCAGTAAGTATTCAATAAATGCTGTAATTGTGGTTGAAACTTTAGAAAATTCAAAAAATTAGGAAGAGCAAGAAAAGGTAATCAATAATCCATCTTCCAAAGGCAGCCAATATTAAAATATTGAAGTATTTACTTACAATAAAATTTCCATGGATATTTGTACCCAGTGGAAATACTTATGTATGTGATTTGTATCTTATTTTTTATTTTTATTTTTTAGTCCAGGTCTTGCTCTGTCATGCAGCCTGGAGATTCATCCCCCTGCCTTAGTAGCTGGGACTACAGGTATGCACCACCTCACCTGGCTAATTTTTGTATTTTTTGTAGAGAGGAGGTTTCACCATGTTGGCCAGGCTGATCTTAAACTCCTGGGCTCAGGTGATCCACCCGCCTTGGCCTCCCAAAGTGCTGGGATTACAGGTGTGTGAGCTACTGCGCCCAGTTGATTTGTCTCTTCTTTAGTCCAGAGCCTCTCTTCTCATCTTCATTCTGCTTTGTGTCTCAGGAGGGACTCATGAGGACTCCATCAATGGATTATACTGAGCTCTTCTATTTGGGTTTACCTAATGGGGACACTGTGATAGGGTATTAATTTCCCTTCTCCTTTGAGGAAGTTCTCCTTTGAGGAAGTGGGGTGGGTTGGCTGTGCCCCTTTACTGAAGGTCTCACCTCTTGTCTTTCCATGACACCTCTTGTCTTTCCTTTCTCTCTTTCCATATGGCCATGCTTTCTGGGATCTCCATTTCAGCCTACGTTTGGTAACTGCTGTTGATAGACAGCTGCAACAAGTTCTGCAATAATCTTTATTGGTTTCCCTGAACCTTTTGTAAATGATTCCTTTGCTAAATCTCCTCAAATTACCCAGTTTGAGTGTACCATGTCCTTTCTTCTAGGACTTTGATACATAGGAGAAGAACAAAGTTTTTTTCAGGAAGATTAATTTTAGTAGCTGTATAATATTCTAGAGTGCCAATATACCAACAATAATGGCAATTACTTAATGTGCATGCCAGGTGCTTTATAGACATCATTTTATTCAGTAATTAGCACCTCCAGAGATTAGTATTTTACAGATGAGGAAAATGACTTCATGGAAGGCTGAAAACTTATTTGCCTGAAGTGACAGAGCTAATAAGCAGCAAGGTCAGTCTTACTTCAGAATCTGTATTCTTCCCACTAAGCCCAGTGGTTCCAAAGCCCAGCTAACCATGAAAGAGAAAAATCTGGCTGGCACAGTGGCTCATGCCTGTAATCCCAAAACTTTGGGAGGCTGAGGCAGGCAGATCTTTTGAGCTTTTGACTACCTGGCCAACCTGGCAAAACCACATCTCTACTACAAATACAAAACTTAGCCGGGCGTGGTGGTGCACACCTGTAATCTCAGCTACTTGGGAGGCTGAGACACAAGAATCACTTGAACCTGGGAGGCAGAGGTTGCAGTGAGCTGAGATCGAGCCACTGCACTCCAGCCTGGGTGAGGGAGTGAGACTCTGTCTCAAAAAAAAAAAAAAAGGAGAGAGGGAGAGAAATCTATTTCCACTCCCAGAGATCTTAACTTAGTAGGTCAAGAGTAAGACCCATAAATCTCTATTTTTATAAAAGTTCCTCGGGGGATTCTGATGATAAGCTAGATTTGGGAAAGAAAGCACCGTTTACCTCATCTTAATATACTGATGTTTCCTTTTTATTGGATATTTAGATCATCTGTACATTTTGTCCTTATAAATAAGACTGAAATAAAGATGGTTACATATAAAGTCTTGCCCATATTTAATACTGTTCACATAATACAAGTCTCAAAAGAATGAATGGTGAATCAAAAATAGAAATATTTTTGGCCGGGCGTGGTGGCTCATGCCTGAGGATCACCTGAGGTCAAGAGTTTGAGACCAGCCTGGCCAACATGGTGAAACCTCGTCTCTACTAAAGACAAAAAAATTAGCCAGGTGTGGGGGCACACATCTGTAATCCCAGCTACTTGGGAGGCTGAGGCACAAGAATCGCTTGAATCTAGGAGGCGGAGGTTGCAGTGAGCTGAGATCGCACCACTGCACTCCAGCCTAGGCTACAGAGCAAGACTCCATCTCAATATATAAATAAATTTTAAAAATAAATAGGCCGGGCGCGGTGGCTCAAGCCTGTAATCCCAGCACTTTGGGAGGCTGAGACGGGCGGATCACAAGGTCAGGAGATCGAGACCATCCTGGCTAACATGGTGAAACCCCGTCTCTACTAAAAATACAAAAAACTAGCCGGGCGAGGTGGCGGGCGCCTGTAGTCCCAGCTACTCGGGAGGCTGAGGCAGGAGAATGGCATAAACCCGGGAGGCAGAGCTTGCAGTGAGCTGAGATCCGGCCACTGCACTCCAGCCTGGGCGACAGAGCGAGACTCCGTCTCAAAAAAAAAAAAAAAAATAAATAAATAAATAAATGGTCCTTGGCAAAGCCTGAGTCCTGTCCTCTCACTCCTCCCCAGTCAGAACGAGCTTCACCATTCGCTCCACCTTCTCCACCAACTACCGGTCCCTGGGCTCTGTCCAGGTGCCCAGCTATGGCGCTCGGCCAGTCAGCAGCTCAGCCAGCATCTATGCAGGTGCCGGGGGCTCTGGTTCCTGGATCTCCGTGCCCCGCTCCACCAGCTTCTAGCGCGGCATTGGGTTTGTGGGCCTGGCCACCGGAACGGCCGGGGGTCTGGCAGGAATGGGAGGCATCCAGAACGATAAAGAAGCCATGCAAAGCCTGAACGACAGCCTGGCCTCCTACCTGGACAGAGTGAGGAGCTTGGAGACCGAGAACCGGAAGCTGGAGATCAAAATCCGGGAGCACCTGGAGAAGAAGGGACCCCAGGCCATTACTTCAAGACCATCGAGGACCAGAGGGCTCAGATCTTCACAAATACTGTGGACAATGCCCGCATCGTTCTGCAGATTGACAATGCCCGTCTTGCTGCTGATGACTTTGGAGTCAAGTATGAGACAGAGCTGGTCATGCACCATTCTGTGGAGAACTACATCCATGGGCTTCGCAAGGTCACTGATGACACCAATGTCACTCGCTGCAGCCGGAGACAGAGATCGAGGCTCTCAAGGAGGACCGGGTCTTCATGAAGAAGAACCATGAAGAATAAGTAAAAGACCTGCAAGCCCAGATTGCCAGCTCTGGGTTGACCGTGGAGGTAGATGCCCCCAAATCTCAACACCTTGCCAAGATCATAGCAGATATCCGGGCCCAATATGACGAGCTGGCTTGGAAGAACCGAGAGGAGCTCGACAAGTACTGGTCTCAGCAGACTGAGGAGAAGACCACATTGGTCACCACTCAGACCGCTGAGGTTGGAGCTGCTGAGATGCCACTCATGGAACTGAGACATACAGTCCAGTCCTTGGAGATCGACCTGGACTCCATGAGAAATCTGAAGGCCAGCTTGGAGAACAGCCTGAGGGAGGTGGAGGCCCGCTACGCCCCGCAGATGGAGCAGCTCAACGGGATCCTGCTGCACCTGGAGTCAGAGCTGGCACAGACCCGGGCAGAGGGACAGCGCCAGGCCCAGGCCCTGCTGAACATCAAGGTCAAGCTGGAGGCTGAGATTGCCACCTACCGCCGTCTGCTGGAAGATGGCAAGGACTTCAATCTTGGCGATGCCCTGAACAGCAGCAACTCCATGCAAACCATCCAGAAGACCGCCACCCGCAGGACAGTGGATGGCAAAGTGGTGTATGAGAGCAACGACACCAAAGTTCTGAGACATTAAGCCAGTAGAAGCAGGGTACCTTTTGGGGAGCAGGAGGCCAATAATCAGTTCAGAGGTAAAATAAATAAATATTTTTAAGATTTTTGATTTTTTTGAGATGGAGTCTTGCTCTGTTGCCCAGGCTGGAGTGCAGTGGCACCATCTCGGCTCACTGCAACCTCCGCCTCTGGGGTTCAAGCAATTCTCCTGCCTCATATTCTGGAGCAGCTGGGACTACAGGTGCACTCCACCACGCCCAGCTAATTTTTGTATTTTTAATAGAGATGGGGGTTTCACCATATTGGCCAGCCTGGTCTCGAACTCGTGATCCACCCACCTTGGCCCCCCAAAGTGTTGGGATTACAGGCATGAGCCACTGTGCCTGGCCACTTTTTGATGTTTTATTCAAACATTCATTTATTTGGCTACTTAAATATTCATTTAAAAATTCTGCATGCTTTCCCTGCCTGGCCAACATGGTGATATCCCATCTCTGCTAAAAATACAAAAATTGCCAGGCATGGTGGCTCACGTCTGCAATCCCAGCACTTTGGGAGGCTGACCACCTGAGGTCGAGAGTTCGAGACCAGCCTGGTCAATGTGGTGAAACCTCGTCTCTACTAAAAATACAAAAACTAGCTGGGCGTGGTGGTGGGCGCCTGTAGTCCCAGCTACTTGGGAGACTAAGACAAGAGAATCGCTTGAACCTGGGAGGTGGAGGTTGCAGTGAGCCAAGATTGTGCCACGGCAATCCAGCCTGGGCGACACAGCCAGACTCTGTCTCAAACAAAACAAAACAAAAGAAAACATCACAAAAATTAGCTGGGCGTGGTGGCACATGCCTGTAATCCCAGCCACTTGGGAGGGTGAGGCAGGAGAATCACTTGAACCTGGGAGTTGGAGGTTGCAGTGAGCCGGGATTGCACCACTGCACTCCAGCCTGGGCAAGAAGAGTAAAACTCCATCTCAGAAAAAAAAAAAAAAAAAAAAAAAAAAATCTGCATGCTTTCTACCAATATTTATTTATTCATTTTTCTACAAATATTTATTAGACATTTATCATGTGCCAAACACTATGCCAGAGTTTTGAAATACAACAGTGAGGCCAGGTACGGTGGCTCATGCCTGTAATCCCAGCACTTTGGGAGGCCAAGGCAGGAGGATCACCTGAGGTCAGGAGTTCAAGACCAGCCTGGCCAACATGGTGAAACCCCATCTCTACTAAAAACAAAAAAATTAGCCAGGGATGGTGGTGCAGGCCTGTAATCCCAGCTACGTGGGAGCCTGAGGCAGAAGAATCGCTCGAACCTGGGAGGAGGTTGCAGTGAGCCAGGATCAAGCCATTGCACTCCAGCCTGGGTAACAAGAGCAAAACTCCATCTCGGAAAAAAAAAAAACAAACTGCATTCTTTCTACAAATATTTACTAGACCTTTATCACGTGCCAAGCACTGTGCCAGAGTTTTAAAATAGTGAGACTGGGTGTAGTGGCTCATGCCTGTAATCCCAGCACTTTAGGAGGCCAAGGCAGGAGAATCACTTAAGCCCAGGAGTTTGAGACCAGCTTGGGCAAAGTGGTAAAACCCTGGCTCTACTAAAAATACAAAAATTAGCAGGTCATGGTGGCACGCACCTATGGTCCCATCTACTTGGGAGGCTGAGGTGGGAGGATCTCTTGAACCCGGGAGTGGGAGGTTACAGTGAACTGAGATCATGCCACTGCACTCCAGCCTGGGTAACACAGTGAGACTCCACCTTAAAATAATAATAATAATAATAATAATGTAAATAAAATATTTAATTTACAATTGCAATTGGTCTATGAAGGAAGAGTAAGGGAGAATATAACTTCTGATTTGTATATGATTAGTGAAGATATTATTAAGGAAATGACATTTACACTGAAGCTTGATGAATGGCTAGATGCTGGCTGTGCAAAGAGGGAAGAGACAACATTCCAGGCAGAGGAAGTGGCATATGTAAAGGCCCAAACATGATGTGAGGGAATGTGGCAAGTTATCTAAAATAGATGTACATTGTAAGACATGTGTGTCATATGGCCATGTATATACTGAGGTAAAACAAGAGTGAACATGGAGGAATTAATTAAGTTATTGTAGTGGTTTATGAAGAAGATGAAGTAGGAAGGAGAAGACTGACAGCTTGAAGTAGAGAGGTGTCAGTAGAGATAATGAAAAGTGGATGGATTACAGATTTATTTAGAAAGTAGGGCTGGTCGCAGTGGCTCACACCTGTAATACCAGTACTTTAGGAGGCCAAAGCGGGTGGATCACTTAAGGTCAGGAGTTTGAGACCAGCCTCAGCAACATGGTGAAACCCCGACTCTACTAAAAATACAAACATTAGCCAGCCGTGATGGCACCTGCCTGTACCAGCTGCTGAGGTGGGAGGATCGCCTGAGCCCAGGAGGCGGAGGTTGCAGTGAGCCGAGATTGCGCCACTGCACTCCAGCCTGGAGGACAGAGCCAGACTCCATCTCACACAAAGAAAACCAAAAAAAAAAAAAAAAAAAGAGGAAAAAATGGATTTAGGGCCAGGTGAGGTGGCTCATGCCTGTAATCTCAACATTTTGGGAGGCTGAGCTGGGAGGAATAGATTGAACTCAGAGTTCAAGCCAGCCTGGACAACATAGTGAGGCCACGTCTCTACAAAAAAAAAAAAAAAAAAAAATGCCGGGCGTGATGGTGTGTGTCTGTGTTCCCAACTACTGGGAGGCTGAGGTGGGAGGATCCCTTGAGCCCAGGATGCTGCAGTGAGCCGTGTTTGTACCACTGCACTCCAGCCTAGGTAAGAGTGAGATCCTGTCTCAATAATAATAATAATAGGCCGGGTGCGGTGGCTCAAGCCTGTAATCCCGGCACTTGGAGAGGCTGAGACGGGTGGATCACGAGGTCAGGAGATCGAGACCATCCTGGCTAACACGGTGAAACCCCGTCTCTACTAAAAATACAAAAAAAAAAAACAAAAAAAAACTAGCCGGGCAAGGTGGCGGGCACCTGTAGTCCCAGCTACTCGGGAGGCTGAGGCAGGAGAATGGTGTGAACCCGGGAGGCGGAGCTTGCAGTGAGCTGAGATCCGGCCACTGCACTCCAGCCTGGGTGACACAGCACTCCAGCCTGGGCGACACAGCGAGACTCCATCTCCAGAAAAAAAAAAAAATAATAATAATAATAATAATAATGGGCCGGGTGTGGTGGCTCATGCTTGTAATCCCAGCACTTTGGGAGGCCGAGAAGGGTGGATCACCTGAGGTCAGGAGTTTGAGACCAGCCAGACCAACATGGTGAAACCCCGTCTCTACTAAAAATACAAAAATTAGCTGGGCGTCATTACAGGCACCTGTATTTATTTGATAAGTAATATCAAATGAAATGAACAAGGATGATTACTGCAGTAGTGTTTGTGGAAAAAACTGACTATACCCCAGGACAGCAAGGTCAGGAATTTGAGACCAGCCCAGCCAACACAGAAAAACACCATCACTACTAAAAATACAAAAAATTAGCCAGATATGGTGGCACATGCCTATAATCCCACTTCTCTGGGGGCTGAGGCAGGAGAATTGTTTGAACCTGGGAGGCAGAGGTTGCAGTGATTCAAGATTGCACCATTGCATTCCAGCCTGTGCCACAGAGCGAGACTCCATCTCAAAAAACAAAACTAAACATAAATGCACTGTAACTTTGTCATACAAGGGATTACAAAAAGTAGTCAAAGGGACTAAAGTTACCTATACAAACATGGAAAAATGTAAAAATTACCTCAAAATGGATTACAGATTTAAACGTAAAATGTAAAACTATAAGCGTTTAGAAGAAAACACAGGAGAAAATCTCCAGGACCTGTGCCTTGTTGAGGAATTCTTAGATGTGACACCAAAAGCACAATCCATTAAAAAAAAGGATAAATTAGACTTCATCAAAATTAAAAACTTTTGTTGTGATTTACCAATCACATATCTGATAAAGAACTCATATCTAGACTATATGAATAATTTTCAACTCAACAGTAAAAAAACAAAAACAAAACCAGTTAGAAAATGAGTAAAACCCAGCCAGGCATGGTGGCTCACACCAGTAATCCCAGCACTTTGGGAGGCCAAGGGAGGAGGATTCCTTGATCCCAGGAGTTTGAGACCAGCCTAGGCAACATAATGACACCCTCACTTCTACAAAAAATTTTAAAAAATTAGCCAGGTGTAGTGACACACAACTGTAGTCCCAGCTTGGGGAGGTTGAGGTGGGAGGACCACTTTAGCCCAGGAGGTTGAGGCTGCAGTTAACTGTGATCGTGCCACTACACTCCAGCCTGGGTAACAGAGCAAGACTTTGTCTCAAAAAAATTAAAAAATTGGCCAGGCACAGTGGCTCATACCTGTAATCCCTGCCTTTTGGGAGGCTGAGGTGAGCAGATCACTTGAGGTCAGGAGTTCAAGACCAGCCTGTCCAACATGGTGAAAGCCTGTCTCTGCTAAAAATACAAAAATTAGGCGGGCGTGGTGGTGCTCGCCTGTAATCCCAGCTACTTGGGAGGCTGAGGCAGGAGAATTGCTTGAACCTGGGAGATGGAGGTTGCAGTGAGCTGAGATTGTGCCACTACACTCCAGCCTGAGTGACAGAGCGAGACTCCATTACAAAAAAGAAAGAAGAAAGGAGGACTCCAGGAGAGAATGAAAGTTGTGTTATAGTTATAGGAAACTAAAACTAAATGCCTTGTAGAAATATCAATCATGTAAATCCAGAAACAGGCAACCCAGCCCATTTTGAGGAAATTACATAAGTGGAATCAGGCCATAAGTATGCCCTTGAGACTGGCTTTTCCAGGCTGCATAATGCCCTAGAAAGCCACCCAATTTGTTGCATGTATCAATAGGTTGTTCTTTTTTAATGCTGGGTATTCCATGGTATGGAGGTACCACAGTCTATGTAACCATTCACCATTTTTTCTAAAAACTATTTATTTATTTTATTTTATTTTGAGACGGAGTCTCGCTCTGTCACCCAGGCTGGAGTGCAGTGGCACGATCTCAGCTCACTGCAACCTCTGCCGCCCAGGCTCAAGCAACTCTCTGCCTCAGCCTCCCAAGTAGCTGGGATTATAGGTGACTGCCACCATGCCTGGCTAATTTTTGTATTTTTAGTAGAGATGGGGGTTCACCATCTTGGCCAGGCTGGTCTTGAACTCCTGACCTCGCAATACACTGCCTCGGCCTCCCAAAGTGCTGTGATTACAGGTGTGAGCCACTGCACCCGTTCTTTTTTTTTTTTTTTGCTATGGAGTCTTGCTCTGTTGCCCAGGCTGGAGTGCAGTGGCATGATCTTGGCTTCTTGGCTTACTGTGACCTCTGCCTCCCGAGTTCAAGTGATTCTTCTGCCTCAGCCTCCTGAGTAGCTGGGACTACAGGCACGTGCCACCACTCCTGTTTAATTTTTGTATTTTTAGTAGAGACGCAGTTTCACCGTATTGGCTAGGCTGGTCTTGAACTCCTGACCTTGTGATCTGCCCGCCTGGGCCTCCCAAAGTGCTGGGATTACAGGCGTGAACCACTGCACCCAGCCATCATTCATCTTTTAAGGGACATTTTGGTGGTTTCCGGGTTAGGACTATTTCATATAAAGCTTCTGTGACTGTTCATGTACAGTTTATATGTGAACATAAATTTTCTTTTTTCTTTTTCTTTTTTCTTAGACGGAGTCTTGCTCTGTCAACTGAGCTGGAGTGCAGTGGCGCAGTCTCAGCTCACTGCAACCTCCACCTGCCGGGTTCAAGTGACTCTCCTGCCTCAGCCTCCTGAGTAGCTGGGACTACAGGCGTGTGCCTCTACGCCCAGCTAAGTTTTGTGTTTTTAGTAGAGACGGGGCTTCACCATGTTGGTTGGCCAGGATGGTCTTGATCTCTTGACCTTGTGATCCTCCCGCCTTGGCCTCCCAAAGTGCTGGGATTACAGATGTAAGCCACCGTGTCCGGCCTGATGAATTTTCATGTATCTGGGATAAATGCCCATCAGTGCATGTTGGTTTGTATGGTTAATATATGTTTCGTTTTTTATTAAACTGTCAGACTTTTTCCCAGAGTGTTGTATCATTGTACATTCCCACAAGGTAGGAGCAATTCAGTTTCTCTGCATTCTCACCAGCATTTGCTTTCATCACTATTTGTTTTAGCTGTTCTAATAGGTGTGTAGGAATATCTGTTTATGGTCTTAATTTGTATTTTGATAATGGCTAGTGAAGTTGAACATCTTTAAACATGCTCATTTGTATCTATACAGTGCATTCTTTTTGTTAAAAAGTCTCTTTATGTCTTTACCCATTTTCTTTAATTCCTTAATTTTTAAACTTTTTTAAGTTTTAATTTTTTTTTAGATGGAGTCTCACTCTATTGCCCAGGCTGGAGTGCAGTGCAACGATCTCGGCTCACTGCGACTTCCACCTCTCTCAGGTACAAGCAACTCTCCTGCCTCAGCCTTCCGAGTAGCTGGGATTACAGGCATGCACCACCACACCCGGCTAATTTTTGTATTTTTAGTAGAGACGGGGTTTCACCATGTCGGCCAGGCTGGTCTCAAACTCTCGGCCTCAAGTGATCCACCTGCCTTGGCTTCCCAAAGTGCTGGGATTACAGATGTGAACCACCATGCCCGGCCTTGGTCTCTGTCTTTACTGTTGACAGCTTTCCTCAAAGGTCTGATGATCCTTGACTATTCAGTTAAAAACACCAGATTTTTAACTGAACCACTGCATAGCTGACTGGAAGCTCTTTGTGAGTTTGCAGGTCTTGTCAACTTGTGGGCTTATTTTTAGATTCCCTAGGTAGTCAGCCAGCTTTTGTGTGCAGGTATGTGTGTGGTACCCCAAATGACAGTATGTGTAGGTATTTTCTCTGTAGTAATTTACTTTATCTGGAGAAAAACTAATTTTCTGCCTGGCTATTGACTTTGTAGCACTGGACTGAGGAATCTCACAGTTCAATATGCAACCTTTTTTAGTTTTTTTTTAAAAAAGCAAGTACTAAACTAATATTCTGCCTGGCTATTGGCTCTGTAGCACTGGACTGAGGAATCTCACAGTTCAATATGTAGACTTTTTCCTTTTTTTTTTTTTTTTTTTTTTTTCTGAGATAGAGTCTCATTTTGTCACCCAAGCTGGAGTGCAGTGGTGTGATCTCAGCTCACTGCAACCTCCGCCTCCTGGGTTCAAGCGATTCTCCTGCCTCAGCCTCCTGAGTAGCTGGGATTACAGGTGCACACCACCACGCCTGGTTAATTTTTGTATTTTTAGTAGCAACGGGGTTTTACCATATTGGTAAGTCTTGTGTCGAACTCCTGACCTTGTGATCTGTACACCTCGGCCTCTGCGCCTGGATGCCCTTTTTTTTGTTAAAAAAAGAAAAAGAAAACAAAGCAAGTACTCTGGAAACTCTGTAGACTTGTTTTTGAGATGGAGTCTCACTCTGTCGCCCAGGCTGCAGTACAGTGGCATGATCTCAGCTGACTGCAACCTCTTGCCTCCTGGGTTCAAGCAATTTTCCTGTCTTAGCCTCCTGAGTAGCTGAGATTACAGGCATCCGCCACCATGCCCGCTAAATTTTTTGTATTTTTAGTAGAGACGGGGTTTTGCTCTGTTGCCCTGGCTGGTCTCGAGCTCCTGACCTCAAGTGATCTGCCTGCTTTGGCCTCCCAAAGTGCTGGGATTACAGCTGTGAGCCACCACTCCCAGCCTGTAGACTTTCAAGGAATTCTCACCCCATCTCTCTTCCTTTCTGCTGCTCCCCAAGCTTCTCAGATTGTTTCTCCCCAGAAAAAGTACTTGTGGGAGTGGGGAAGGGGCGGCTGCCTGACTGATTGGAGTGACGGAGGGCTTGTAGGGCTGCTTTTCAGTCTTCAGACACCTCTCGCTGTCTTCACTGTTCCTACACTGCCTTCCAAAGTACCAGGCTTCAGTCCTCGAGTTGTGTTGCTTTTTGTGGGTCTTCTCCAACAAAGCTTGGCCTTCCTCTGCTCTGCTAATTTAGTCACCATTCCTCCATCTGCTTTTTGTCTTCATGTGCTGTGGGTTTGGGGAGAATAAATGTTTCCTAGTTTTACTGAAGATAGCATTTGTGTTTCTGTTTCTTGTTCTGATTGTGTTTTGGGGAGATTAAAGAAAATAGTCTAGAAAGGTCAATGTTCAGCCATCGAAAACCTGGAAGCTGTGGAGGTGACTTCTAGCAATTGCCTCCATTATTGCTATCCAAACATATTAAAAAAAAAAAATACAAAGAGTGTTCTGAAAGCAGTTCTGTCTGCCCATACTCTTTGCTCAGTGGCAGTGCCAAGTAGTGCTGCGCCTAACCATATTGGAGCCTGAGGCAAAAGAAAAAATTAGTAACACTGATCTAATCTTTATTTAACATTTCAATATTTAGTTCATTATGGAGTTTTGCTGCACCTATTTTGACTTAAAAATACTGCATTGGCCAGGCGTGGTGGCTCACGCCTGTAATCTCAGCACTTTGGGAGGCCGAGGCAGGCGGATCACCTGAGGTCGGGAGTTCAAGACCAGCCTGACCAAAATGGAGAAACCCCATCTCTACTTAAAATACAAAAAATTAGCCAGGCATGGTGGTGCATGCCTGTAATTCCAGTTACTTGGGAGGCTGAAGCAGGAAAATTGCTTGAACCTGGGAGGCGGAGGTTGTGGTGAGCCGAGATCATGCCATTGCACTCCAGCCTGGGCAACAAGAGCAAAATTCCTTCTCGGGAAAAAAAAAAAAAAAATGAAAGAAAAGCATTAAAATACTATTTTAAGGCTGGGCATGGTGACTAATGCCTGTAATCCCAGCACTTTGGGAGGGCAAGGTGGGTAGATCACCTGAGGTCAGGAGTTGAAGACCAGCCTGGCCAACATGGTGAAACCCTGTCTCTACTAAAAGTACAAAAATGAATTGGGCATGGTGGCATAGGCCTGTAATCCCAGATACTTGGGAGGGTGAGGCAGGAGAATCACTTGAACCCAGGAGACAGACGTTGCAGTGAGCCGAGATCACGCCATTGCACTCTAGCCTGGGTGACAAGAGCAAAATTCCATTGAAAAAAATTATTTTATTACTAATATTACTTACTATTATTATTTATCACTTAATTACTGAGTGCTTTGGCGCCTTTTACATTTTACATTCCAGTTAGGTGACTTATTTCCTTCATCCTAATCCTGGTCCTGGGATGTATCACTTTTTTTTTTTTTCTGAGACAGAGTTTCACTCTTGTTGCCCAGCCTAGAGTGTGCAATGGCGAGATCTCGGCTCATCGCAATCTTCGCCTCCTGGGTTCAAGTGATTCTTCTGCCTCAGCCTCCCGAGTAGCTGGGATTATAGGCGCCCACCACAACGCCCAGCTAATTTTTTGTATTTTTAGTAGAGACGAGGTTTCACTGTATTAGTCAGGATGGTCTCAATATCCTGACCTTGTGATCTGCCCGCCTCAGCCTCCCAAAGTGCTGGAATTACAGGTGTGAGCCACTGCGCCCAGCTGGATGTATCACTTTCTTCAGCTAATCATGCCCCACCCTGCAAGCCACTACAAATAAACATTTCATCTATTTGCTTTTTTTTTTTTTTTCCTCAGACCCTTTAGGTCTGAAACAGAGTTTAGGATGAAATATGTCATCTAAGTAAATACAACCTGCTTGCCATGCAAACTTACACCTTCAAGACATATCCCACAGTCATGCTTTCAATCAATTTATCTTCCTGGCTGGGCGCGGTAGCTCATGGGCTGTAATCTCAGCACTTTGGGAGGCGGAGGTAGGAGGATCACTTGTGGGCAGACCAGGAGACCAGTCTGGGCAACATGGTAAAACCCTGTCTATCAAAAATACAAAAAAACTAGCCAGGTGTGGTCCCAGCTACTAGGGAGGCAGAGGTGGGAGAATCGGTTGAGCCCAGGAGGTAGCACAGGTTGCAGTGAGCCAAGATCCTGCCACTGCATTCCAGCCTGGGCAATAGAGTGAGACCCTGTCTCAAAAAAAAAAAAAGGAAAAAAAAAAAAGAAGAAAATTATCTCCTTAATACATGGCTGTTGCTGAGTGTTCTCCTCTGTTCATAGAAAGAGTTGGTCTCTTATAGGAAATAGAAGATTGGGTCAAAGAGAGCCCTATCAGTATAATTAAGATGCCTTTTTTTTTTTTTTTTTTTTTAAGACGGAGTCTCGCTCTGTCACCCAGGCTGGAGTGCAGTGGCACGATCTCAACTCACTGCAACCTCTGCCTCCGGGTTCAAGCAATTCTCCTGCCTTAGCCTCACGAGTAGCTGGGTCTATAGGTGCCCGCCACCACACCCAGCTAATTTTTTTTTTGTATTTTAAGTAGAGACGGGGTTTCACCACATTGGCCGGGCTGGTCTCAAACTCCTGATCTTATGATCCGCCTGCCTCAGCCTCCCAAAGTGCTGGGATTACAGGCATGAGCCACCACTCCCAGCCAATGCCAGATCTTTATTCATACATGGTGCATAATGTAAGGACTGGGGTGGCACTGCTGATTCCAAAGCTTTGTTTTGGTTGGTTGTTTACTAAAATAAAGTGAGATTAACAGAGACGGAAGCATTTCCTCTAAAGTATTCTGGTGTTCATTTTTCTGCTAAAAACCTTGACATGAAGTAAAAGCAGTAACACTTCCTCATTTATCTCTACAATCACTACTATCACATGTGGGCAGCGTCAGAAAAGGATCTTCCCTTTTCTTTTCTTTTTTTGTTTTCGAGACAGAGTCTTGCTCTGTCATCCAGGCTAGAGTGCAGTGGCACAATCTCAGCTCACTGCAACTTCTGCCTGCCGGGTTCAGGCAATTCTCTTGCCTCAGCCTCCCGAGGAGCTGAGATTACAGTCATGAACCACCATGACCAGCTAATTTTTGTATTTTTAGTAGAGAAAGGGTTTCACCATGTCCCAGTCTGGTCTCAAACTCCTGACCTCATGATCTGCCTGCCTCAGTCTCCCTAAGTGCTGGGATTACAGGTGTCAGCCACCAAGCCTGGCTTTTTTTTTTTTTTTTTTTTTTTTGAGACTGAGTCTCACTCTGTCACCCAGGCTGGAGTGCAATGGCATGGTCTCAACTCACTGCAACCTCTGCCTCCTGGGTTCAAGCAGTTCTCCCACCTCAGCCTCCCAAGTAGCTGGGAGTACAGGCACATGCCACCACACCTGGCTAATTTTTGTAATTTTAGTAGAGACACGGTTTCACTATGTTGGCCAGGCTGGTCTCGAACTCCTAACCTCGTGATCCACCCACCTCGGCCTCCCAAAGTGCTGGGATTACAAGCGTGAGCCACTGCACTCGGCCTTTTGTTTTTGTTTTTGTTTTTTTTTTTTTGAGACAGTCTTTGCTCTGTCGCCCAGCCTGGAGTACAGTGGCATAATCTCGGTTGACTATGAGCTCCACATCCCGGGTTCAGGCCGTTCTTCTGCCATAGTCTCCCAAGTAGCTGGGACTACAGGCGCCCGCCACAATGCTCAGATAGTTTTTTGTATTTTTAGTAGAGACGACGTTTCACCATATTAGTCAGGATGGTCTTGATATCCTGACCTTGTGATCCACCCATCTCAGCCTCCCAAAGTGCTGGGATTACAGGCGTGAGCCACTGCTCTGTTCCTTTTTTTTTTTTTTTTTTTAGAGGGAGTCTGGCTCTGTCACCCAGGCTGGAGTGCAGTTACACGGTATCGGCTCACTGAAACCTCTGCCTCCCAGGTTCAAGCAATTCTCCTGCCTCAGCCTCCCAAGTAGCTGGGATTACAGGCGCCCACCACCACGCCCGGCAATTTTTTTGTATTTTTAGTAGAGATGGGGTTTCACCATGTAGGCCAGGCTGGTCTTGAACTCCTGACCTCAGCTGATCCTCCTGCCTCAGCCTTCCAAAGTGCTGGGATTACAGGCATGAGCAACTGCACCCGGCCAGCATCCTCCCTTGCTAATGACAAGATTTTTCATGGTTAAGTAGATGGAGGAGAAAGGCATTTTGGCTGCAAGGGAGTACTAAGATTAATGGTTGAATTTGTTTGTTCTTTTTTATTTTTTTAAGACAGAGTCTCGCTCTGTCGCCCAGGCTGGAGTGCAATGGCACCATCTCAGCTCACTGCAATCTCCACCTACTGGGCTCAAGCAATTCTCCTGCCTCAGCCTCCCGAGTAGCTGGTACTACAGGCACGCCACCATGCCCAGCTAATTTTTTGTATTTTTAGTAGAGACAGGGTTTCATCATGCTGGCCAGGCTGGTCTTGAATGTTGACCTCGTGATCCGCTCTCCTTGCCCTCCCAAAGTGCTGGGATTACAGGCGTGAGCTACCATGCTCGACTGTTTATTCTTTTGAGTTCTTGTTTTAATTGACTATGACAATTTAGGGATGTCTTGTAGACCACTGTCTACAAAAAAACCCCCAAAAACATCAAGACCAGCCTGGCCAACATAGTGCACCCCTGTCTCTACTAAAAATACAAAAAATTAGCTGGGTGTGGTGGTGGCTGCCTGTAATCCAGGTACTTGGGAGGCTGAGGCAGGAGAATCTCTTGAGCCTGGGAGGCAGAGGTTGCAGTATACCGAAATGGCGCCATTACACTCTAGCCTGGTCAACAAGAGGGAAACTCTGTCTCAAAAACAAACAAACAAAAAACAAAAACAAACAAACATACATACAATTTCTTAACTCTATTCACTAAGATGGCCTGGGGGCTGGGCTCAGTGGCTCACCCCTGTAATCCCAGCACTTTGGGAGGCCCAAGTAGGAGGATTGCTTGAGCCCAGGAGTTCAAGGCCAGCCTGGTCAACATGGCAAACCCTGTTTCTACAAAAAAAAAAAAAAAAAAAGACAAAAATTAGCCAGGGATGGTGGTGCACATTTGCAGTCCCAGCTACTTGAGAGGTTCAGGTGGGAGGATTGCTTGAGTCTGGGAGGTCAAGGCTGCAATGAGCTGTGATCATGCCACTGTACTCCAGCCTGGGTGACAGAGTGATACCCTGTCTCAACAAAATAAAATAAAATAATAAAAAAGAGGGCCTAGGAACAGTGATACCCCAGTAGCAATGAGTACAACTAGTGCTCAGATCTTGGTCCCTTAGTGGTAGTCTTTGATGAAAAGAACCTCCTGCGAGCTCTTTGGAGAAGTGCTTGTTTCCAGGGTTGGGAGAGGATGAGCCTGGAACATCTTGTAGTGCCAGAAAATAAAGAACTGCTTAAACAAAGAAGTGGAGGCTGGGCATGGTGGCTCACGCCTGTAATGCCAGCACTTTAGGAAGCTGAGTCAGGTGGAATGCTTGAGTGCAGGAGTTTGAGACCAACCTGGGCAATGTGGGGAGACTCTGTCTCTACAAAAAATAAAAAATTAACTGGGAGTGGTGGCAGGTGCCTGTAGTCCCAACTCCTCAGAGGCTGAGGTGAGATGATTGCTTGAGCCTGGGAGGTTAAGGCTGCAGTGAGCTATGATTGCACCACTGCACAGCCTAAGTGACAGAGCTAGACCCTCTCTCAAAAAAATAAAATAAACAAATAAATAAAAATAAAAAAGGAAGTGGACATGTCAAAAGGACTCATAAACTAACCTGAAGGAGTGCCCAATTACCAAACCTGGAACAATCTAAGAAACAATATAAATAATGACGGTATTGGATTATAATCCATGGAATAACTATCCAGGAGTCCATACTGACATAAATATAATTAAATGAATAAATGAGAGAGCAGGAACAATTATTTTTTACAGAAAACTTCCAATTAATAAATGTAGAATGAATGTGGGAAATATACAATCTCCAATATATAAACACAACAGTAATTGTTGCAGGCAAGACCCACTGATGAATGGTAAAATCAGTGGTTGAGGCCAGGTGCAGTGGCTCAGGCCTATAATCCCAGGACTTTGGGAAGCTGAGATGGTAGGATAACTTGAGGCTAGGAGTTCAAGTCTACCTTTGGCAACCCAGAGAGACCCTGTCTCTACAAAAATAATTTAAAAAATTAGCTGGGTGTAGTGGAGTGCACCTTAGTCCCAGCTATTTGGGAGGCTGAGGTGGAGGGATTCCCTGAGCTCAGGCATTTGACTCTGCAGTTATGATTGTGCCACTGCACTCCAGCCTAGGTGATAGAGAGAGACCCTGTCTCTAAAGATTAAAAAAAAAAAAAAAAAAAAAAAAAAAATCAGTGGTTTGAGGAGAAACAGGACATTTGCATATCCTCAAAGTAACTCCTCAAAGATATTTATCAATATATACAAACGAAAAGACAGTAATTTAATTCCTGATAGATACCAGCTTAACCAAGTGATCAAGATTAATACCAGTAAGAAGATGTATTAGCATCATATATCCTCTGATATAATGCATTGAGAGAACATGATATAACTTTTGTGGCATTTTTGTCAAAAATCCACAACTTCAATCTAATTATGAAAAAAATGCCAGATAAACTGAATCGAGAGATATTTTGCAAGATGACTACTAATACTCATCCAAGTGTCAAAGTCGGCTGGTGCAGGGGCTCACGCCTGCAATCTCAGAGCTTTGGGAGGTTGAGGCTGGAAGATCGCTTTAGCTTAAGAGTTTGAGAACAGCCTGGGCATCATAGTGAGACTTTGTCTCTACAAAAAATTTGAGAAGTAGCTGAGTGTGGTGGCCCATGCTCATCTCTCAGCTATTTGGGAGGCTGAGGTGGAAGGATTGCTTGACCCGGGGAAATGGACGTTGCGGTGAGCCAAGATCACACATTGCACTATAGCCTGGGTGACAGAGCGAGACTCTGTCTTACAAAAAAAAAAAAGTGTCAAAGTTATGAAAGACAAGGAAAAACTGAGGAATTGTCATAGATTGGAGAAGACTAAGGAAACACAACTAAATGCAGTATGGGATTCTGGATTGGATCATGGAACAGAAAAAGGACATTACCAACATGGTGAAAACTCATCTCTACTAAAAATACAAAAAGTTAGCCAGGCGTGGTGGTGCAGGCCTGTAATCCCACTACTCAGAAGGCTGAGGCAGGAGAATCGCTTGAACCTGGGAGGTGGAGGTTGCAGTAAGCCAAGATCACGCCACTGCCCTCCAGTGTGGGCAACAGAGGAATACCCACCCTGTCTCAAAAATAAAATAAAATAAATTAAATTAAAATAAATAAATAAAAAGAAAAAGGATATTAGGGAGAAAACTGGTAAAATCCAAATAAGGTATATAGTTTATAGTGATTTAGTAATGTTAACTTCATAGTTTTGATCATTGTACTATGCTTGTGCATGTTTTTAACATTAGAGGAAGCTGGGTGAAGGGTATATGTGAATTCTGTACTATTTTTATAACTTTTTTGTAAGTGTAAAATTATTTCGAAATAATTTTTTTTTTTAAAGGCAAATAAAGGGCATGGGGGTGGGATCTACAACACAGGGGAGGCCCGGTGAGGTGGCTCACACCTGTAATCCCAGCACTTTGGGAGGCCAAGGTGGGCAGATCACTTGAGGTCAGGAGTTTGAGACCAGCCTAGCCAACATAGAGAAACGCTATCTCTACCAAAAACACAAAAATAAGCCGGGCATGGTGCTGTGTGCCTGTAATCCCAGCTACTCGGGAGGCTGAAGCACAAGAATCACTTGAACCCAGGAGGTGGAGGTTGCAGTGAGCTGAGATTGCAGCATTGCATTCCAGCCTGGGCTACAAAGCAAGACTCTGTCTCAAAAAAATAAACAAATAAATAAAATAAATACATAAATAAATAAAACACAGGGGAAAGAGTAGCCTTAGTTAGGAGGAGCTATGCCTCTCCCATGGTATTAAGAAGTCTGGCAGAAGGCATGAGTGGTCCTGTAGATGAGTTTACTGTCATGGTGGCTGGAAGCTGATAAAGTTCTTCAGCGGGGTTCATGGCTGCATTCTCAAAGCCAATTCACAGGACATAGCATAGAATGAGGACTGGACAAATGTTTATCGAACTGAACAGGACTGAGTTTGAAACACAACTACATTATGATTATATCATTATTTCTACCTATGTGGCTTTAGGCATGTTACTCATTCTCTCAGTGCCTCCATTTCCTATGAAAATGGGAATATAATCCCAGTTGTTGAGGCAGAGATTAATATGTATTTACCCAAATCTGTTTCATTTTATTTCTGGGCACATAGCTAAATCATACTTTCCTGCCTCCAATTCTGTTAGGCACAGAGCTGACCAGCACTTCATTGGCTCTGAATACATGTTTGATGAAAGAATATAACTATTGACATGCTCCATTACAAACTTTGTTGTGTCACCATTTCTTCCGTATCTTGATACGGAACAAACGACATCTTGTCTGGCCATGGAGGTGGTTAAGACTAAATGAAAATTTCCAAGAGATAATTTGTCATAAAGGATATGACTTGCTTTACACAGAACCAACTGCTAATGACTAACCCTTCTTTAATTATGAGCCATGGAGAACAGTCATGCATTAAACATTCCTTGACATCCACCGGGCACAGTGGGACATTGGATAGACCCAGATGAAAATAATAGTTCACGGCCAGGCACGGTGGCTCACGCTGTAATTCCAGCACTTTGGGAGGCCGAGGTGAGTGGATCACCTGAGGTCAAGAGTTCAAGACCAGGCTGGCCAACATGGTGAAACCCCGACTCTACTAAGAATACAAAAATAAGCTGGGTGTGGTGGCAGGCACCTGTAATCCCAGCTACTTAGGAAGCTGAGACAGGAGCATCACTTGAATCCAGGAGGTGGAGGTTGTAGTGAGCCAAGGTTGTGCCATTGCACTCCAGCCTGGATGACGAGTGTGAAACTTCATCTCAAAAAAAAAAAAAAGAAAGAAAGAAAATAATAGTTCGAAAAACTGAAAAATAGTTCAGGTGCTGTGGCTCATGCCTGTAATCCCAGCACTTTGGGAAACCAAGGTGGGAGGATTGCTTGAGCCCAGGTATTTGAGACCAGTCTGGGCAAAATAGTGAGACCCTGTCTCTACAAAAAAAATTAATAAAAATAAAAATAATAAAAACAAATCAGCTGGGCCTAGTGGCATGAACTAATCGGGAGGCTGAGGTGGGAGAATCCCGGAGGGAGTAGGAGTCCTGGAGGTCTAGGCTGCAATGACCCTGTCTCCAAAAAACAAAACAAAACAAAACAAAACAAAACAAAACAAAAAAAGAGAGAGAGGGAAAAGAAAGCAAATAAAAATAATTAAAGGGCCAGGCACGGTGGCTCATGCCTGTAATCCCAACACTTTGGGAGGCCAAGGAGGGCGGATCACGAGGTCAGGAGTTTGAGACCAGACTGGTCAATATGATGAAACCTCATCTGTACTAAAAATACAAAAATTAGCTGGGCATGGTGGTGCGTGCCTGTAATCCCAGCTACTCAGGAAGCTGAGGCAGAAGAATTGCTTGAACCCAGGAGGCAGAGGTTGCAGTGAGTCGAGATTGTGCCAGACTCTGTCTCAAAAAAAAAAAAAAAAAAAAAGGAAAAAATCAGAAACATCTTGCTGGAGTGTTTCCTACTTTTTTGCTCCCTCGGGCTGCCCCACTCAGCTAATTTGAGGACATAGGATTATAAGAAAGGTGTGAGGACTGGGGGGTGTGTTGTGGTTAGAAAATGGGAAAATTGAATTGCAGCTAATACAAACTTTCTGGCTACTTAGAGTCTTCTAGGGTTGTAGTACCTTGAATTAAGTCATTATGGTTTAGATTTTGAACTTCAACATTCTCAGTTCAATAACATGGTCAAGTCAGTTATATGAAAATGAGTTAAATGAATCCATGGATTCTCATGCCAAACAGTCTCTTGTGAGAATATATAAACCAGAATGTTAATTTACTATCTTACAATGAGAAATGTAACCGGACAGCAGATTGTATATTCAGATTGTATATTTTATCAGCTGCTTGAGATTTTTTGTTTTGTTTTTGAGACAGGGTCTCACTCTGTCACCCAGGCTGGAGTGCAGTACGATCTCAGCTCACTGCAAACCTCTACCTCCTGGGCTCAAGCCATCCTCCTACCTTGGCCTCCTGAGTAGCTGGGTCTACAGGCTCAAGCCACCATACCAGCTAATGTTTTGTATTTTTGGTAAAGACAGGATTTTGCCATGTTGTCCAGGCTGGTCTTGAACTCCTGGTCTCAAGTGAACCACCTGCCTGGGCCTGCCAAAGTGCTGGGATTACAGGCGTGAGTCACCACTCCGGCCTGCTTGAGATATTCTTTCCTTATAGGATAATCTACATGGGAAGCCTAGTTATAAAATCAGATTTTCTGGTAAACAGGAATCTGGAGCAAGAAGAATTAGATCGGTAATCATAAAAGACCAGTGTTATCTAATTACGATAACCAAATGCAATCATTTCAGCCTTAAGAACAGAATTGCTAAGAGAGGGTTGCTTTTTCTCTACTGCTATTTTCTTTCATGTGAGTTGAGCTGGAATGATGTGCTCATTGCTTTCCCTTTATTCACTGTAATCCAAGGCAGAGAGTAACTCATCTGATTGCTAAATCAGGAAGAACAACCTAGGTATGCTTGCCTCATTTCTTCTCATTTCTCTCAAGAGTACACACTTCCTCTGGGATTTAAGCCTTACTTGGGCCAGTGTGTTCAGTGTTGTTCAGGGCCAACTTCTTCCTTAGGCACAGCAGGCAGTGCCTAGGGTCCATGAAAATGTTTTAATTTCCTTAAAAATCAGAAGAAAAAAAATGAGGCTGGGTGCGGTGGCTCAAGCCTGTAATCCCAGCACTTTGGGAGGCTGCTGCCGTAGGATCCCTTGAGCCCAGGAGTTGGAGACTAGCCTAGGCAATATAGTGAGACCCCATATCCTTATCTACAAAAAAATTTAAAAATTGGCTGGGTGTGGTGCCATGTGCCTTTGGTCCCAGTTACTCGGAAGGCTGAGGTGGGAGGATCCTTGAGCCCAGGAGGCTTAAACTGGAGTGAGCTGAGATATTGGCGCTACAGTCTGGCTTGGGCAACACCCTGTATGGAAAAAAAAAAAAAAAAAGAAAAAGAAAAAGAAAAAAGAAAAAACAGAAGAAGAAAAAAGTGAATTTGTAGCTCAAAAATGTTTTAATATATGTATATCAGTAAAGCCATAATGTACAATTTTTAGTATATATATTTAATGAGGGAAAAAGAAGGGGAGCCCAAGAAAAAAGCAGAAGTGCCTATGGCCCCATGAAAGCCATAATGTGTGCCTTTGCTGCCTGTGGAACACGGTAGGTAAGTGTGTATCATTCTGGGGTTCAGGTGACAGGTCAGTTTGGTTCTCATGAGCTGCATCCTCCAGTTAATCCTTATCAGTTCAAGGTGATATCTGACCTCACATTTACCTTATGCTTGCCCTTTATTCTCAATTTGGGCAGAGAAGAGCCATGTCCTTTATTGGATGCCCTCAAGACCTCAACATAAACTATAGGAATATATATTTACTGAATCAAACTGAAGGAGACTGGAGAATCTGTGTAGTGAGCAAGGCTACACTGATCGATACTGGCTAACTTCTGCAGAAATACCGTTATTTAACTTCCCTTTTCTATGGTCCATACAGATCAAATCCTTCTATATATATCTATGTGTATATGTGTGTGTGTGTGTGTGTGTGTGTGTGTGTGTGTATATATATATTTTTTTTTTTTAAAGACAGAGTCTTGCTCTTTCACCCAGGCTGGAGTGCAGTGGTGCCATCTTGGCTCACTTCAAGCGATTCTCCTGCCTCAGCCTCCCAAATAGCTGAGATTGCATGTACACTCCACCATGCCCAGCTAATTTTTGTATTTCTAGTAGAGATGGGGTTTTGCCATGTTGGCCAGGCTGTTCTCAAACTCCTGACCTCAAGTGATCCGCCCACCTTGGACTCCCAAAGTGCTGGGATTACAGGTGTGAGCCACTGCGCCAGGCCCAAATCCTTCTATATTTTGCATTTAGCCAAAAAAAAAAAAAAAAAAAGAGAAAACTCATTGACATGAGTTTAAATTATGATTGATTTCTGATTTGGAACAAGTTTTTGTTGTTGTTGTTTTGAGACGGAGTCTTGCTCTGCAGCTGAGGCTGGAGTGCAGTGGCTCAATCTCGGCTCACTGCAACCTCCGCCTCCCAGGTTCAAGGGATTCTCCTGCCTCAGTCTCCTGAGTAGCTGGGACTACAGGCGCACTCCACCATGCATGGCTAATTTTTGTATTTTTAGTAGAGCTGGGGTTTTCACCATGTTGGTCAGACTGGTTTCGAACTCCTGACCTCAGGTGATCCACCCACCTCAGCTTCCTAAAGTGCTGGGATTACAGGGTGAGCCACCGAGCCCGGCCCAAGGCATGGTTTTATATATTAAAAAGTTGCTGGCCGGGTGCGGTGGCTCACGCCTATAATCCCAGCACTTCAGGAGACCGAGGCAGGTGGAATACCTGAGGTCAGGGGTTTGAGACCAGCCTGACCAACATGGTGAAACCCCATCGCTACTAAAAATACAAAAAATTAGCCAGGCATAGTAACAGACGCCTATAATCCCAGCTACTCGGGAGGTTGAGGCAGGATAATTGCTTGAACCAGAGAGGCAGAGGTGCAGTGAGCTGAGATCATGCCATTGCACTCCAGCCTGGGCAACAAGAGCAAAAGTATGTCTCAAAAAAAAAAAAAGTCACTGATGTTCAGTGATATTATTACATTCAGAGAGCAAGTTGGGATTACAAATAACATTTTTCCAGGTAAATCAGTATATTCTTAGTTTTTTTTCCCTTATCTACATTAGTTACCTGATTAAAAATCCTCGATATTTGAGTTCTAGTTTTTTCTTTTTTTTTTTTTTTGAGACAGAGTTTCGCTCTTGTTGCCCAGGCTGGAGTGCAGTGGCATGATCTCGGCTCAGTGCAACCTCTGCCTCCCAGGTTCAAGAGATTATCCTGCCTCAGCCTTCCGAGTAGCTGGGATTACAGGCGCCCGCCACCACATCCAGTTAAGTTTTGTATTTTTAGTAGAGATGGGTTTTGCCATGTTGGCTAGGCTGGTCTGGAACTCCTGATGTCAAGTGATCCACCTGCCTCAGCCTCTCAAAGTGCTGGGATTACAGGCGTGAGCCACCGTGCCCAGCAGAATTTTTTTTTTTTTCCAGCCAAGCAGCAGCTTTATTAGTGGTGCTGGGTTCTTCCCATACCTTGCAGTGTGCTCGGAAGCATTCCCCAGGGTTTCCACAGAATGCCTCCCAGCGCTCGGGACAACACTGTGTAGCTTTGATACTGAAATGATATAAATAAAGCTTTGGTGTGTAGGTTGCAGGAGAGAGTACAGGTTAATACTATGATAGGAAACATTCAGACAACACCAGTTCTCAATGTGAATTGGGTTTTTGGCCAAAGGGGTAACTTCTATGTGACTGGACACTGGGCCTGTTGCCACAGTCTACTCAAGGCCCCAGCGGCAGGAGGAGGGCGTCTAGGGCTGAGGCTACATGTGGCCCTGCCACTTCACCTTCATCTGCAGGTACCGCCCTTTGCCTTCCTCTAAGCGCTTCTCTCTCTCTCTCTCTCTTTTTTTTTTTTTTTCTGAGACAGAGTTTAGCTCCTGTTGCCCAGGCTGGAGTGCTCCCTGTAACTTCCGCCTCCCGGGTTCAAGAGATTCTCCTGACCCAGCCTCCTGAGTAGGTGGGATTACAGGCGTGCACCATCACGCCCGGCCAATTTTTTGTATTTTTAGTAGAGACGGAGTTTCACCATGTTGACCAGGCTGGTCTGAACTTCCAACCTCAGATGATTCGCCTGCCTCAGCCTCTCAAAGTGCTGGGATTACAGGCTTGAGCCACCGAGTCAGGCTTCAAAGGGCTTCTTCTCATCCTGGGTCTCAGGCAAGCGCTGGGGCATGGGCAGCGACCCACCCTCCTGGCTCAGTGACACTTAGGTGAAGACACTGGCGGCCCGGTAGCGCTTCTGGGAGCTGTCCGCAACAGAGTTGGCGTCCACCAAGACCTCTATCTCTACGGATTTATTGCTCGTGAAGGCCATGCGTCCCGAGATGGTCTTGATGCAGCCTTTTCTGATCTTGTCGTGAAAATTAATGGCGTTCACGGAAGCTGTGACGAGGTTGGTCTTGCAGTGGCGTGCAGCCACGATCCCGGCGACCTCGTCCGTGAGCTTCATGGTCACGCCTTCATGCACGAAGCTGTGCAGGGTACAGTCTGAAGGCCCCACCAGGTGGATCAAGCTGGACTGGCTGTAGCTGACAGTGTTCAGCTCTGGGTTGAGGACTGGCTGGACGACGTCCTGGTTCCTCCACTTGGTCTCCATGCGCTCCAGCTTCTGGGTTTTGTACCGCTTCCGGCCCTCCTCCTCCTGCTCCTGCCGGGAATACACAACAGGAGGCACTTCGAGGACCTTGTCCACGTTCTTCAGCGACAGGGGCACATACCAGAGGGTGGCCTTATTGGTCAGCTTTTTGGTACCTGTAAGGATGTTTTCGGACATCACGTTGACCTGCACCTCCACTGAGTGCTTGGAAGTGTAGGTGATCTCCGCGCTGATGTGGGCCACCTCACCAATGCACATGGGCCACAGGAAGTCGGTGTGCTCGACCCGTGCCACAGTGGCCACACAGCGGTCCCTGTTCTGGCTGTTGCAATGCCAGGTGCTGATGATGGCGCCCACCTCCTCGATCATCTTCAGGATGGTCACCCCTAGACATTGCAGGCCAAACTGGCGTCATCTGGCCGCATGATCCTGCAGATCTGGATGGCAGACGGTGTCTGGATGTCTGGGCCACACATGCTGGCAGCTGCCGCGGTGGCTACGGGCCGGCGCAGGTGTCTGGCAGGCCTGGCGCGGAATTGAGTTTTAGTATTGAGAAAATTAAAGTTTTGGTTGTTAAAATGATTGCAGTTTTAGCTAACTTCAATTTTAAAATTCACCAATAATAACACTATTATTTATCAATAAGTAGAAACGAGTTAGAAAATATTCAATCCTTTCAATTCAGTTGGGGAATAAACTAATATTTTTCGAACACCTGACACATATCAAGCATTTACTTACGTATTTGCATCCATATTGCAATTTAATTCCTGCAACTGTCCTGGATGGGCACAGTGTCTCAGGCCAGCATTTTGAGAGGCTGATGGGGGAGGATCGCTTGGGCCCAGGAGTTCATAGACCATCCTGGGCAACATAGTGAGATCCCCATCTCTAAAGAAAACTAAACAAAACAAAACCAGTTCTTTTTTTCCTTTTTTTTAGAGAGGCTCTCACTCTGTCACCCAGGCTGGAGTACAGTGGCACAATCTCGGCTCACTGCAACCTCCGCCTCCCAGGTTCAAGCAATTCTCCTGTCTCAGTCTCCTGAGTAGCTGCGATTACAGGCTCTTGCCACTACGCCTGGCTAAAAACCAGTTCTTTAAATTTAGCATCCTGGTCAGGCACGGTGGCTCATGCCTGTAATCCCAGTATTTTGGGAGGCTGAGGCAGGTGGATCACTTGAGTTCAGGAGTTTGAGACCAGCCTGGGCAACATGGCAAAACCCTGTCTTTACAAAAAATACAAAAATTAGCCGGGCATCGTGGCACGTGCCTGTAGTCCCTGCTACCTGGGAGGCTGAGGTGGGATGATCACTTGAGTTCCAGAGGCAGAGGTTGCAGTGAGCCGATATAGTGCCACTGCACCCCAGCCTGGGCAAAAGAGTGAGACCCTTTCTAAAAAAAAAAAAAAAAAAAAATTAGCATCCTTATCCCCACTGTAGAATTAAAGAAATTGAGGCTAGGAGCAGTTAAGTATCTTTGCAGAGATCATACATTAATGGGATGGCAGAACTAAAAATATGGATCTACACCTAAAGTTTAAAAGCCTGTATTATTTTCCACTTCACCATACTACTTCTCTTAGTAAAAATAACAGTGATGATGCTTTGTATCTGTCTTACCACACATAAATTGTAACAAAGGTCCTTAAGGACAGGGGCTATGTCTTATACTTTTACAGTATCCCTAATGAATTTTCAGGAAATATTGCTTGAATGGTATGGTTGGTTCCTGGTATTTAAATACTGTTATTTAATTTTTCAATGGTATTTCAATGATAGAAATAAATTATGCTTTTTAAACTTTAGTGTTTATAATGCAATTATTCTGACTTATTTCACATCAGAGATAATTTTATCCAGTTTAAATTCATCTGACATAAAAAATGTGTAAACAGGCTGAATGCAGTGGTTCACACGGGAATCTCAGCACTTTGGGAGGCTGTGGCAGGCGGATTGCTTGAGCTCAGGAGTTTGAGACCAGCCAAGGGAGCATGGCAAAACCCTGTGTCTACAAAAAATATAATTATTAGCCACGCATGGTGGCACATGCCCGTGGTCCCACCTATTGGGAGGCTGAGGTGGGAGGATCACCTGAGCCCAGGGAGTTTGAGGCTGCAATAAGCTGTGATCACGCCACTGCACTCCAGTCTGGGAGACAGAGTGAGACCATGTCTCAAAAAAAAAAAAGCATAAATAAATATGCAGTTATGTTTGCTGCCATTTTTTGGAGTGTATGATATTTTTGGAGCATTATTATATCACGCTCATATAAAATATATTTAATATATTTAACTTCATTTGTAGGCTACTGAACTCTAGGAGTTGCCTTATGAATACCATTCTGGGACTTCCAGGATTTTCCTAAGTACTTTCTGTCTGTTCAGTACCAGGAATAATAATATAAAATAAATAGTAAAAGGATAGTACTATCTATAGAGTTGAAAACACTGACAGAGAAATGGACTTTGCCTTCAGAAAGGTATTAGCCTGAAAGGGTTAAGTAGTCCTAGAACTTGGAAACATGTATGTTTTCCCTTTTTCTTTCTTTCTTTTCTTTCTTTCTTTTTTTTTTTTTTTTTGAGTCTTGCAGAATTAGCTAGAATGGAAACCCATATTTGAATGTACTAAAATAACTATCAGCCAAGGACTCTTCACTCTGGGATTGGTGCTCTTGCCCTGGCCCTAATGCCTTTCTTTTCAAAATACAAACCAGATCAAACCAAACAAAAATGTCTCACACTCCTCAAACTCCATTCTAATTAGCAACATTCAGAATTTATCTTTCAGGCAGGTCATTACCAAACATTGAAAAACCTAACTTCTTAGGCAGGGACTGAGAGGAAAGTCTAGTGGGTGGAATGTGTTACTTGGCCCCAGGCCCAGCTCACATTTTCCATAAGCAAACACCACCTTAGCTTAGGGTGAATGTCTTTAACAACACCTCTGGAGCTGGCCTCCCTCAATTTAGGAGGTTTTTTTTTGTTTTGTTTTGTTTTGTTTTGTTTTTTTAAAGTACAATCAAATTTTGAGAACCTAAATAATTTCATTACAAAGAACTTTACATTTCCCTTTAACAAGCATTTACAGAAAAACTACTATGAGGTCACCCACAGTGGCTCACGCCTGTAATCCTAGCACTTTGGGAGGCCAAGGCACACAGATCAGTTGAGGCCAGGAGTTCAAGACCAGCCTAGCCAACATGTCGAAAACCCATCTCCACTAAAAATACAAAAATTAGCCGAGCATGATGGTGCATGCCTGTAATCCCAACTACTTGGGAGGCTGACGCAAGAGAATCGCTTGACCCAGACGGGGGAGGTTGCAGTGAGCTGAGATCACGCCACTGCATTCCAGCCTGGGTGACAGAGTGAGACCCTGTCACAAACAAACAAACAAACAAAAACAAAAAGGAAAACCTGCTATGATAGTTAGATTTCTCTGGATGCAACTATCAAGAAACAACTCAAGTTAGCTTAGGCCAAAAAAGGAGAGATTTATTGTAAGAATATAGGGATGTTTTGAAGAAACCAAGGAGAGAGATGTAGCTGGCCCAGGAAAGACCAGAAACAAGTTGTTGAGAGCCCAGACATCATTTTCTCTCCATCTCTCCAGTATCTCTTTTCTGCTTGTTTCTTCTCCCTAGAGCAGCTTCCTCTGCTACCCTGGACTGACGTAGAATATAGCTGCCTCCAACTCCTGAGTTAATCCTATACAAGCTCAGCAGCACAAAGAAACTGAGAATCGCAAATCTTTCATATTTTTACTTAAACGCTATTTATTTTTACACAGCAAATAGATTTTTTGAGGGGTCTTGCTCTGTTACCCAGGCTAGAGTGCAGTGGAGCAATGATAACTCAAGCCATCCTTTCAACTCAGCCTCCAAAGTAGCTGGAACTACAGGCACACACCACCGTGCCCAGCTAATTAAAATTTTCTTCTTTTTTTCTTTTCTTTCTTTTTTTTTTTTTTTTTTAAGGCCGGGTACAGTGGCTTATGCTTGTAATCCCAGCACTTTGGGAGGCCGTGGCAGGCAGATCACTTGAGGTCAGGAGTTCGAGACCAGCCTGGTCAATACGGTCAGACCTCATCTCTACTAAAAATACCAAAATTAGCTGGGTGTGGTGGTGCGTGCCTGTAATTCCAGCTACTCGGGAGGCTGAGGCAGGAGAATCACTTGAACCCAGGAGGTGTTGAACGTGGGAGGTGGAGGTTGCAGTGAGACTAGATTGCGCTACTACACTCCAGCCTGGGCAACAAAGTGAGACTCTGTCTCAAACTTTAAAAAAGTAAAAAAAAAAAAAAAAAAAAAAAAAAAAATTTGGGCCTGGCGTGGTGGCCCATGCCTGTAATCTCAGCACTTTGGGAGGCCAAGGTGGGCAGATCACCTGAGGTCAGGAGTTTAAGACCACCCTGGGAAACATGGTGAAACTCCATTCTATACTAAAAATACAAAAATTAGGGCTGGGTGCAGTGGCTTACACCTGTAATCCAAGCACTTTGGGAGGCCGAGACGGGCGGATCACCTGAGGTTAGGAGTTCGAGACCAGCCTGGCCAACATGGAGAAACCCCCGTCTCTACTAAAAATACAAATTTAGCCGGCTGTGGTGGCCCATGTCTGTAATCTCAGATACTCGGGAGGCAGGAGAATCGCTTGAGCATGGGAGGTGGAGGTTGCAGTGAGCCGAGATCATGCCATTGCACTCCAGCCTGGGCAACAAGAGCAAAACTCCATCTCAAAAAACAAAACAAAACAAAACAAAAATTAGCCTGGCATGGCGGCAGGCACCTGTAATCCCAGCTACTCGGGAGGCTGAGGCAGGGGAATCGCTTGAACCTGGGAGGCGGAGGTTGCAGTGAGCCGAGACATGCCATTGCACTCCAGCCTGGGTGACAGAGAGTGACTCCGTTTAAAAAAAAAAAAAATTAGCTTGTCACAGTGATGTATGACTGTAATCCTAGCTGCTCAGGAGGCTGAGGCAGGAGAATCGCTTGAACCCAGGAGGCGGAGGTTGCAGTGAGCTGAGATTGTGACACTGCACTCCAGCGTGGGCAACAGAGCAAGACTCCATCTCAAAAAAAAAAAAAAAAAAAAGGCGGGTTGAGTGGCTCATACCTGTAATTCCAGCATTTTGGGAGGCCAAGGCAGGTGGGTCACCTGAGGTCAGGAGTTTGAGACTAGCCTGGCCAACATATTGAAGCCCTGTCCCGACTAAAAATACAAAAATTAGCTGGGCGTGGTGGTGCACATCTGTAATCCCAGCTACTCAGGAGGCTGAGACAGGAGAATCCGTTGAACTCAGGAGGTGGAGTTTGCAATGAGCCGAGATTGCGCCACTGCTCTCTAGCCTGAGCAACAGTGATACTGTCTCAAAAAAAAAAAAAAAAAAAAATTGGTACATTAGCCTGGCATGGTGATTTGCGTTTGTAGTCCCAGCTACTTGGGAGGCTGAGGCAGGAGTATAGCTTGAGCCCTAGAAGTTAGGCTGCAGGGAGCTGTCATCGTGCCACTGCACTCTAGTCTGGGCAATAGATCAAGATCCTGTCACGAAAAATAAATAAATATATAAAATTGTTTCAGTGAAAAGTCTCTTCATCCTCTTTCCTCTAGCCACCGTTGCTTTCTCAAAGGCAATTAATGGAGCAGTTTGTTCTATCTTCTTCTTGAGATATTCTATGTATATGTGATAAAATCCATCCATCCATCCATCTATCCATCCATCCATCCATCCATCCATCCCTCCCATCCGTCCATCATCATATCTATTATCTATCTACCTACCTACCTATCTATATTTAGCTATCTTTTTCTCCTCTCTCCATTTTTTTTACACTAATGGCAGCATACCATACAAACATTTTTCACTGAGCAATATATCTTGGAGATGGTGCAGTACGAACATTTAGAGAGTGCCATCATTCTTCTATATTGTGGCATTCTGCTGTTTTCAGGTAACATACTGCATTTAACCAGTTCCCTGTAGGTGGGCATTTAGGTTTTCCCCCATCTTTTGCTATATTACAAACAATGCTGCACATATGTAATTTAAAAATATGCTTAAGAGTAATCTGTATTTCTTTTTCTGTGTGCAGTCTTTTTTATAATGTGTCCATTTTTTACTATTGGGTTGTTAGTCTTTTCCTTATTGATTTCTACATGTTTGTATATTAGAAATCAGCCCTTTGTCTCTGATGTGAATTGCATTTTTTTCTTATTATTTGTATTTTGATTTTACTAATGGTCTTTGTCCCAATTCTAAAATTTCCCAGGAAGAGACTAATTGGATTAAAACACCCACTCTTGGTTAAATGTGGTGAAAGAAATGGGTGATTTTTCAAAACCCTGGGGTCTGGTCCTATAGAATTGGGGGAAGAGGGTACAACTGACTAGGAAATTGTAAGCTAGGAAGGTACCCTAAAAGGAATTCAGTACATTTCAACGTGTAAGGAATGTTTTCTAGTTACTGTGGATACATATTTTGTCTAGGGGAAGAGAGTTCACGGTTTTGGCAAAGATACAGACCAACAAATAATCATCACTGAAATTAAGAGAAGTATATAGACATTGCTGTGGGCACAGAAGAAATCATTCTCTTTGGGAGGCCAAGGTGGGAGGATCACTTGAGTCCAGGAGTTTGAGACCAGCCTGGCCAACATGGTGAAACCCTGTCTCTACAAAAATACAAAAAAATTAGCCAGGTATGGTGGCACATGTCTGTAATCCTAGCTACTTGGGAGGCTGAGGCAGAATTGCTTGAACCTGGGAGGCAGAGGTTGCAGTAAGCCAAGATCACGCCACTGCCCTCCAGCCTGGGTGAGTCTCAAAAAAAAAAAAAAAAAAGAAAAAAAAATTATTATTTGTATTTTGGTTTTACTAATGGTCTTTGTCCCAATTCTAAAATTTCCCAGGAAGAGACTAATTGGATTAAAACACCCACTCTTGGTTAAATGTGGTGAAAGAAGTGGGTGATTTTTCAAAACCCTGGAGTCTGGTTCTATAGAATTGGGGGAGGAGTTCTATTTGGGGCATCCAGAAAAACTTTACAGGATAAAAGGGCATTTGGGTTGGGTTGTAAAACACAAATGAAAGTGAATGACTAGGTTAGCCAACGGTTCAACATCCCTGGAAAGGATGTATTATGAAGTGTGTGATTGTCTCAAATAGAGGAGTAATTAACTGGCAGAAAGATGTTAGCAGGTATGGTTACAGGATGTACAGTTTCCTTATTGGCAAGTGATATGAAAACTTGGCTGGGCACGGTGGCTCATGCCTGTAATCCCAGCACTTTGGGAGGCTGAGGTCGGTGGATCACCTGAGGTCAGGAGTTGGAGATGAGCCTGACTAACATGGTGAAACCCTGTCTCTACTAAAAATACAAAAATTAGCTGAGTGTAGTAGCAGGTGCCTGTAATCCCAATTACTTGGGAGGCCGAGGCAGGAGAATCGCTTGAACCGGGGAGGCGGAGGTTGCAGTGAGCAGAGATCGTGCCACTGCACTCCAGCCTGGACGACAGAGTGAGACTCCGTATCAAAAAAAAAAAAAAAAAAAGAAAAGAAAAGAAAAGAAAACTCATAGTTACATAAAGCTGGAGCTCCCACAACATGCTTACAGACAAGAGGTATGGCTTCCCGTAAAGTCTCTCACGAAGACACAGAATTGTTGTTGCTATCACACTCACAGAAGGAGGATTATCCCGGGAATGAGGAAGCTATCCTTGGCATTATCTAGACTTTTTTTTTTTAATGCTGTCTTTGCCAATCCCATCTCCACCCTTTCTTGTCAAGTTTGGAGACTGTGCCTCATGCCTGCCCATTCATGTACAGAGAAACTGGGTAAAACAAAGGTCAGTTTCTCAAGAGCATTTCTCAGGAGACCTACATTTCAGGCTTATTTGAGGTCATTTCTGCAGGAGTGGCAGCATTTGGAAGCAGAGGTGAGGTGGTTTGGATTTTAAATTCGAATATGTAGACAAGTGTTTCCTCCAAAATGTGATACAAAATCACATGTCCTGGGATACTCTTATGAATAAAGGATTTGCGGTCAAGTAAGTTTGGAAATATTTACTATTATATCCTTTTCTTAGAGTTCATAGGCACATTGGCATATTAAAAGCTCTGATAATTGATTCAAAGAAAAAGCACAGTGTGCAATGAGAAGCCCTTCAGTTTAAAAGCAATGCATAACTATTGATCCCTACTGAGAAAAGCTAGTAGAAGAGGAGCTGTGAAGTTTGTGAGAGGAGACACAATCAGATTAGATTTTTCATAGTTTTCACTCAGACTGGAATGCCATTGTTCTTTATTCTTAGGAGTTATCTTTTTTTCTTTTTCTTTTCCTTTTTTTTTTGGAGACAGTGTCTCACTCTGTTGTCCAGGCTGGAGTGCAGTGGTGCAATCTTGGCTCACTGCAGCCTCCACCTCCCAGACCCAGGTGATCCTCCCACCTTAGCCTCCTGAGGAGCAGGGACTATTCCTCCCACCACGCCTAGCTAATTTTTGCATTTGTTGTAGAGATGGAGTTTCACCATGTTGTCCAGGCGGCAAAAGTTATCTTCTTTTGGTAGATTTTCTTAGTACCCTATTCCTTCATTAAGATATTTGTTTCCTTATTATTAACAGCTTTTATGCTTGCCTTTTTTTTTTTCTGTTTTTGAGACAAGGTCTCACTCTGTTGTCCAGGCTGGACTGCAGTAGCGTGATCTCAGCTCACTGCAGCCTCTGCCTCCTGAGCTCAAGGGATCCTCCCACCTCAGCCTCCCAAGTAGCTGGGACTGTAGGTCCATACCACCACACCGGGCTAATTTTTGTATTTTTTGTAGAGATGGAGTTTCCCTATGTTGTCCAGGATGGCACCTTTTATAGATAAGTAATTGCACTAAGAAAATTACATTTTCTTTATGATTAAGTCCACTAATATCTGTAAAAACTACTATTTATTAAGCCTCTACTTTTATGTACATTTATTATTTTAATTAAGCAGAATGTAGCTTTTATGAACGCCATTTGAGAGATGAGAAAACTGAGTATTTGAGAGTTTAAGTAATTTTCCCAAAGTCAGAGCTTGACGCACCCTGGGTTGAGTGTGGTAAAGCAATCTTTTTTTTTTTTTTTGAGACGGAGTCTTGTTCTGTCGCCCAGGCTGGAGTGCAGTGGCACGATCTCGGCTCACTGCAAGCTCCGCCTCCCAGGTTCACACCATTCTCCTGCCTCAGCCTCTGAGTAGCTGGGACTACAGGCGCCTACCACCACGCCCGGCTAATTTTTTGTATTTTTAGTAGAGACAGGGTTTCACCATGTTAGCCAGTATGGTCTTGATCTCCTGACCTCGTGATCCGCCTGCCTCGGCCTCCCAAAGTGCTGGGATTACAGGAGTGAGCCACTGTGCCCGGCTGGTAAAGCAATCTTACATAAAGATAAAACCCACTGATATTTATTTACTTTAATAATGGCAATATTATCTACTATTCGGTTTCCACTAAATTTAAAATGGAAAGTACAAGAATTTCAGTGTATGTTGGTTCTACTTTCTTTTAGTAAAGTTCTTGCAACAATACTATTCTTTTTTTTTTTTTTGAGACGGAGTCTCACTCTGTCACCCAGGCTGGAGTGCAATGGCATAATCTTGGCTCACTGCAACCTCCACCTCCCGGGTTCAAGCCATTCTCCTGCCTCAGGCTCCTGAGTAGCCGGGACTACAGGCAAGAGCCACCACACTTGGCTAATTTTTGTATTTTTGGTAGAAACAGGGTTTCAGCATGTTAGCCAGGCTGGTCTCGATCTCCTGACCTCAGTATTCGCCCGCCTTGGCCTCCCAAAGTGCTGGGATTACAGGTGTGAGCCACTGCACCTGGCCAACAATACTATTCTTAGTTGGGAATGAAAACAGTGTATCAGCCATTATGTAGAAGAGGAAAAAATCCTGACACAGATTTTCTTGATTTGCCATATGTTTTGTCATAGAGTGATGCTCACTTACTCTTTCACTCAATAAACATTCATGGAGTGTTTATATTGTACAAGGCTGGGAGTTTGACAATGAGGAATACAAGGCTGAATGGGAAACTTCAAGGCATTGATGACCTAGTAAAGGAGATTATAAACACATGAATAATTAAGCAGAACGCTTCAAGTCGTAATCCAAGTATAGGAATACAAAGGTGGCATAGATTATTAATACTTTTGGTTGGAAGGAAATCAGACTTATGTTCTAAACATAAACATAGACAATCATGTTTAGAATTTAACTGTTAAATAGACCAAATTTGGACTTAGGTAAATATAAAAGGTTTACTTTTGACGACTTGGCAGTTTTTGTTTTTGTTTTTTTTCTTTTTTTCTTTTTTTTTTTTTTTTNCATGTTTAGAATTTAACTGTTAAATAGACCAAATTTGGACTTAGGTAAATATAAAAGGTTTACTTTTGACGACTTGGCAGTTTTTGTTTTTGTTTTTTTTTTTTTTTTCTTTTTTTTTTTTTTTGAGACGGAGTCTCGCTGTGTTGCCCAGGCTGGAGTGCAGTGGCCGGATCTCAGCTCACTGCAAGCTCCGCCTCCCGGGTTCACGCCATTCTCCTGCCTCAGCCTCCCGAGTAGCTGGGACTACAGGCGCCGCCACCTCGCCCGGCTAGTTTTTTGTATTCTTTAGTAGAGACGGGGTTTCACCGTGTTAGCCAGGATGGTCTCGATCTCCTGATCTCGTGATCCGCCCGTCTCGGCCTCCCAAAGTGCTGGGATTACAGGCTTGAGCCACCGTGCCCGGCCGTTTTTGTTTTTTTTTTTTTTACAAAAATCCAAGACATTTCCCAAAATATAAACTTTAGTCTTTCCTTAAAGGTAAGTTTTTAATCTAAAACGCCAGGATTCACTTTAACGTATTAAGTAGTAGACATTTTACCATTCCTCAGATTTATCTGGCATTTTAGATAATTCAATATTGTCACATAATTCTAAAAAGACCAATTGTAATAAAACCAACTGGAAGACTGAAGAGAGTGTGAGCAGGAGTGGCACCCACAAGATAGTCAATAATTCTTTTTTTTTTCGAGATGGAGTCTTGCTCTGTTGCCCAGGCTGGAGTGCAGTGCCACAATCTCAGCTCGCTGCAACCTCCGCCTCCTCGGTTCAAGCGATTCTCTTGCCTCAGCCTCCCGAGTAGCTGAGACCACAGATGTATGCCACCACGCCCAGCTAATTTTTGTATTTTTAGTAGAGACGGGGTTTCACCATGTTGGCCAGGATGGTCTCGATTTCCTGACCTCGTGATCCGATCTACCTGCCTCGGCCTCCCAAAGTGCTGGGATTACAGGCGTGAGCTACCGTGCCAGGCCCTAATTCTTAAATGTCTTCTTTGAAATTTAAGGAAACACTGCCCGGCGCGGTGGCCCACGCCTGTAATTTCAGCACTTTGGGAGGCCGAGGTGGGAGGATCACCTGAGGTCAGGAGTTAGAGGCCAGCCTGGACAACATAGAGAAACCCCTCCTCCACTAAAAATACAAAAATTAGCTAGGTGTGGTGGCGGGCGCCTGCAATTCCAGCTATTCGGGGGGGCTGAGGCACGAGAATCGCTTGAACTCGGGAGACGTAGGTTGTGCCACCGCACTCCAGCCTGGGCAACAGAGCAACTCTTGTTACCCCTACCTCCGCAAAAAAAAAAAAAAAAAAAAAGAAATTTAAAGGGACATGAACTTCAATGAGAATGAGCATGATAAACAGAACCTTTATCCCAGGTACTAATCTAATGCTGATTAATGCTTCACCCTTTAAACGACGTGTTGTACTTTTCCCATTGGCTTAGAATTTGAACGAATAAGAAAGGAGGAAATCTTTATAAATATTCACAACCGAAGGCTGGTATTGCGAATGTTGAGTGAAGATTGCTTTGTTCTTCATTCGAGTCTCACTTTCAGAACTTTACGGTATTGATGTTCTTCTTATTGCCATAGTAAGCAAACTTTAAAAACATTCAGCTTGGGTGTTTCTTTGTGGCTTGAAATATATTTTCCAATGTTAAGAAGAGTTTATTTCTTATTGTTCTGACTTAAGATGTGATGAATCCTTAACAAATGTTCAAAGGAAAATAATTTAAATGCCAGTTTTTATTATTATGGTGAACATATTTCAAAAACAAAATATTAATTTCCTCGACTTCTTTCAAGTTTATAATTACTAGGGTTCTTTCATTTCTAAAGTGGTATATATTACAGTTTTTAGTCTCTTATAATGGCTGTTTAGAAGCAGAGTTAATGTTAGGCTCTCAGCAACAGTATTTATCTCTTGAGATTCTGGGTTATTACAATTTTTTGTTTTTGAAATTTAATAAAAACATTAAGGAGTTTTTCCATACTGATTTTTTTTTTAAGGATCAACATGAAGTCTGTGATTTAACACTGGGACTCGAGACCTCTTATAAATACAAAATTCATACAAAAGGAAAAAATTGCCCTATTTTTCTATGTGGATGGTTTCATCAGAAAATTTACCATCTTGAGTTCTCTCCTTATATATTACTGGTTTCTTGAAAAAGCACTAGAATATTCTCATTGTGAATAAGTGTTCCAGTTAGACCTAAACGACAAAAACCACTTGCACTTGCCCCAAATTTACACTCTGTTTAAAGCAACTCCCATAACAACCAACAATGTCTCTTCGATGCAAAGGGACACTTTGTCATGAGGTTATTTCGTTTCCCTATTCTGGAAAAAACCACTGCAAGTGGAATGAAAAGTAATTGCAAAGGGAGGGGACGGAGGAAGTAAAAAACAGGCAAAACCACCACCACCACCACCAACCAGAAAGCAAAGGTGAAAAATTTGCGTACCCTGAAAACACTAAACATTTCATATCAGAACCCAGAACAAATAAACCAGGGAAAGCAGAGTTGAGAGAGAAAAAAAAATGGTGCAGGCTTGGAGACGGACTCATACTACAGCGGTTGCAAGAGGGAAGCGTACGTCTTTGCTTTTTCTTGGCACCCGAAAACTCAAGCTCGAACTGGGGGCAAAGGCCAGCGGCTGCGGTTCCACCGGCTAAGGCGCCCACATTCCCCGAGCTCATACCGCACGCTGGCAGGGCCGATGGGGCTGGGCGGCCTCCCTCCACCCCGTGACCGTCGCCGACCCCTTTGTCTCCCCGTGGGGCTCCGAGGCCGCGCGCCCGGAAGTCTCCCGCGGGAGGGCCGCGCGCTAGGAGGCGGGTTCCCGTGCCCGCCGCAGCGGCCATGGCCCGGCCGGACCCTTGGCTTCCACAGCTCCAGTAAGGCAATGCCGAGGCCGGTCGCTCGCCTCGCCGTCCCTCCCAACTTGCAGCCCGGACCCCGCGCGCGTCAGGGCTCGCCCCAGCTCTGCTTTCTTCTCTCCCCTTGCCCCGCGAGGCCGACCTCGTGTTTGTTTTATTTTTTGGGGCTCGGGCGAGTGCCGAGGGCTAGAAACAGCTGTGGTTTACCGCGCCGCTTATTTTAGCAAAAATTCCGGGCCTGTTGCAGTGTTCCCCAGCGCCAAACAGCTCCCGCCTTCCCCCCCGGCAGAACCCGACACTTGAAGAAGGGCTTGCTCCTTCAGGCACCCCCTGACATGAAAAGTGGGGACCACGGCCGGCTCTTGGGCGAGCCTTGGGTGGGCGGTGGGCGGCCAGAAGCCGCCGAACCGGCCGGGCAGGACTTGCTCTCCAAAGGGAGCGGGAGAGGTGGGAGCGCCCGCGGGCTCAGGTCACCCAGGCCGCCGCGCCGAGGCGGAGCTCGGGGACGAAGCAGAGGTCGTGGCGGACAGCCGGCTGGGTTGGGGGGGCGGTGGGCGGCGATCCACCTGGGCGACGTGGCAGCCATTGCCGGCGCCTCGAGACCCCTCCCCACACGGCCGCCCACCCGCCCTCTCGCGGCGGGCTTCTGCGCGGCTGCTCTTCCCCGGCCGGACGGAGAGCGGCAGTGTCTCCCCGCCAGGCGCGCTCGCCGCGTCTCCCCCGCGGCCGCAGCTGCTCGCTAGCCCTGCGCGGCGCGGGAGAGCGCAGTGGCGCCGGCGGGAAAGGATTGCGGACCTGCGGCGCCGCGTTGTGCGCTAGACGACGCGGCCCCGGTTTCGACGCCCTCTGCCCGTTCCAGGAGCAGGTAAAGGCGGCGGGTGGGAGGCAGGGAGGCTGGTCCGAGGTGAGGGCCCTGGAGGTTAGGGGTCCCGGGGCGCCAAGCCGAAGCGGAGGGCCTGAAGCAGCGGCGGGAGGCGCGGCGAGTGAACCCCCAAGCCTTGAACGTGAGGCCCGGCGCGGGCCGCCTCCGATCCGACCTGCGGGCCCGGCTGCCCGGACGGAAGGGAAGTGAGGCGTCGGCGAGAGGCGGGCCCTGGCGCTCAGCCCGAGGCCGGGCGAAGGCGGGGGCCGCGGCCGCTTCCTTGGCCTCCGAGTGCCTGGCGGGCCTCCAGGCCCCAGACACACCCCTCTGGACCCCCCGAGGTTTCTTCCCAGCCCTGTTCCCGCCAGGACCTGACCTTGCGCCCCTCCAGGCGCCTTCGATGTTTGCCAGGCGGAGCCTTCTGGGAACTTCAGGCCACCTTCCTGAGCACGTAGTCCTAGCCGAAGCGTGTATTTACTCACTTCAAGTCCAAATACAAAACCACTCACACGTTCGGATTTTGGAGACTGCAGGGAGACTTTCCCCTCCCCGGCATTTGTGCGTCTTTGGCCCTCGTCCCGCCTCCCCTGCCCCCTCCTGCAACTTTGACCCTCACTGGGACCCTTCTAGAGCCCCTCTCTCATCGGAACCCTCTATGAGCCGTTTGTTTGGAAATTCATCCTCAATAGAGTGAGTCATCTTAGCGGGGGCACAGTTTATCCCTCATGCGCTTTTGGTTAAAATAGTTTTTTTTTTTCCCCCCCCGGAAAGAGAGCTAGAGTAATATAATGTAGATGACAGGTCAGTGTCAGTGTTGGCTTCAAAAGCTCTTCCTTTCGGCGGCAGTCTTTGTAACTAGGATCTGATATTTGTGGTACGGACAGGTTTGTACACATTCTCGCCATGCAGTGGTTGTAATGTCTCCATGGCACAGTTCTTGCTTGAAGGCAGGATTGGCTGCTTTTTCTACTCGACATCTTTGAGCCAATCAGCAAGGGCTGCTTGCCTGGAGACTGGTTAACTCAGTAAAGGTGGCGATTGGTTGAGCTCCTAGAAGAAAATCCTGGAGATGAACCTAGCCTCTCAGAAAACAATGACTGATTTGCAGCTGTATTAAAAAAATGTTTTCTTTAAATCCCAACATCAGCCTTTTCACTCCGTTTTTATTACTTCCAGTGTTTTTCTTTCAAACACCAGCTGTCTTTTGTAACTCGTTTTAACTCTCATCCTTTAATTTTAACTAAAAGACTTTTTATGCGCTTTAGGAAATGTAAACATCGTGCTTTCTGTGTTTTGATAAACGTGGTTCCATCTGCCTTTCTAACATTGTTTATTGCTAAAGGTCAGAAATAAACAGTTTAGAGTTTCGCTGCCAGGACCTTTATTATTTAAGTGCCGTGCTAGGACGGGGGGTTGGAGTGAGGGGCTGTAGTGGTGAACATGGTGGGAAGAATAGGAAATAAATGGCTGCTCTTTTGCAAGGAGGCTACAATTTAGTTAATGAAAAAAGACTAACATGTAAAACAATAAAGACTAAAGCAGTAGAAATCAGCACGCAGTACGTACGACTGCCAGTTTGTATACCTGTTGACTTTAGTTGATTTGGAGAGGAGATAGAAGTACTGTACTTCATAGAAAAAGTGGGCTTAAATTATGGTAGAGGCATGTTTTTTCCTTCATTAAAGTATATTAAAGTAGGCATAGTATCTTGTTTGTACATAGTAGAGGCTAAATATTATCACTGTAGTTGCATGTTTTTTAAAAATATTTGAATCTAAATACTGTTACATAGTTTAATCTTATTTTATTTTATTTATTGTTTTGAGACAAGCTCTGGCCATATCGCCAAGGCTGGAGTGCAGTGGCACTATCTCAGCTCACTGCAAAGTCTGCCTCCCGGGCTCAAGCCATCCTCCCACCTCATGCCCTAGAGTAGCTGGTACTAGAGGCGCAAGCCGCTACGCCCGGCTAATTTTTGCATTTTTTGCAGAGGAGGTTTCGCCATGTTGCCCAGGCTGGTCTCAAACCCCTGAGCTCAAGCAATCCGCCTGCCTCGGCCTTCCAAAGTGCTGGGATTACAGGAGTGACCGCCACGACCGCCCGGCGGTTTTAAAACCCTGATTATTTTCCTTTTAAAACTTCCCTTTTCATCATGATTAGCCATGATTATGCATGTCTTTTGATATGCAAAGCAGCAACCATTTATTAGTCAATGAATTTCAGAAAAATAGCTACCTTCCTTCACTTTCCTTTCAGCTTTTTATATGCAAAATCATATTGTAAGTCTTGGGAAGAATCAGTTGTCTATTAAATGCCTTTAGAAGTAGTTTATGTTAGGAATTTAAGAAGAGATTGAGCATTTTTTGTGTATGTATGTATGTATTTTGAGACAGAGCCTCTGTCGCCCAGGCTGGAGTGCAGTGGCGCTATTTTGTCTCAGCCTCCGGAGTAGCTGGGATTACAGGTGCTCAGCACCACACCTGGCTAACTTCCGTATTTTTAGTAGGGATGGGTTTTTGCCATGTTGATGAGGCTGGTCTGTAACTCCTGGCCTCAAGTGATCTGCCTACTTGGCCTCCCAAAGTGCTAGGATTATAGGCGTGAGCCACCCCGGCCTGGCCTTTGAATACTTTTTTGATACCTACCTTGCCTGATAATGAGTAAGCATACATCAAGCCATATATCATTATCAACCTCATTGCCCTTGTCCTCATAGTAATGAAGTGGCATACGTATATATATACATACATGCACACCAGGTGCTGTTTTAAGCACTTTACATATGTGATTGTATTTAATTCTTTTTTTTTTTTTTTTTTGAGGCGGAGTCTTCACTCTGTCGCCCAGGCTGGAGTGCAGTGGCACCATCTCAGCTCACTGCAAGCTCCGCCTCCCGGGTTCGCGCCATTCTCCTGCCTCAGCCTCCCGAATAGCTGGGACTACAGGCGCCCGCCACCACGCCCGGCTAATTTTTTTTTGTATTTTAGTAGAGACGGGGTTTCACCGTGTTAGCCAGGATGGTCTCGATCTCCTGACCTCGTGATCCGCCCGCCTCGGCCTCCCAAAGTGCAGGGATTACAGGAGTGAGCCACCGCGCCCGGCCCTGTATTTAATTCTTACAACTCTGAGATTTGCACTATTCTTACAGAGGAGGAGACAGAGACTGAGAAATATTAAGAAGGTTGCTGAAAGTTACCTGACTAGTGTGTGGGAGTGTTATGTATGTATCAGGGAGGTTTCAGTCAAACCTAGATCTTTATGACCCAAAACCTTATTATTATTATTTTTTCTTTTTTTAAAGAGACAAGGTCTCACTATGTTGCTCAGGGTGCTCTCGAACTCCTGGGCTCAAGCAATCCTCCTGCCTCAACCTCTCAAGGCGCTGAGATTACAGGCATGAGCCACTGTGCCTGCGCTTTGGGAGGAGTATTTTACTTTCTTACCTGAGAGCTTGAATCTCTCAGCATTGCCCTCCAGAAATTATTTTATTAGAACTGTATATCTAGATTGTGGTTAATCAGTTCTATCTGAGCTCTCATACTTTATTTTATTTTTTGAGATGGAGTCTTGTTCTATTGCCCAGGCTGGAGTGCGATGGTGCGATCTTGGCTCACTGCAACCTCTGCCTCCCAGGTTCAAGCAATTCTCCTGCCTCAGCCTCCCAAGTAGCTGGGATTACAGGTGCACACCACCACGCCCGGCTAATATTTTTATTTTTAGTAGTGACGGGGTTTCACCTTGTTGGTCAGGCTGGTCTCGAACTCCTGACCTCAGGTGATCCACCCGCGTTGCCCTCCCAAAGTGCTGGGATTACAGGTGTGAGCCACTGCATCCAGCCACACATACTTTAAAAATTTAAAGAGCCTTTTATAAATTTATGTGGCTAAGTAGCTAGATTTTTTTTTTTTTTTTGAGACAGGGTCTCCCTCTGTTGCCCAGGCTGGAGTGCAGTGGCACAATTATAGCTCACTGTAGCCTTGAATTCCTAGGCTCAAGGGATTCTCCTGCAATAGCCTCCCGAGTAGCTGGGAGTATAGGCCCATACCGCCATGCCTGGCTCATTTTTAAAATTTTTTTGTGGAGACAGGGTCTTGCTGTATTGCCTAGGCTGGTCTCAAACTTGTGGGCTCAAGTGGTCTTCTCACTTCAGCCTCCCAAGTTCCTGGGAATATGGGCCTGAGCCACCATGCCTGGCCTGTTTTTCTAAATGTGGATTGTATGACCATATCCTTTGATCATGTATTGGCTGCTTTTCTTTTCTTTTCTTCTTCTTTTTTTAAAATTTAAATTGAGATGGGATGTTGCCATATTGCCCAGGCTGGTCTCAGACTTCTGGGCTCAAGTGATCCTCCCACCTCGGCCTCCTAAAGCCCTAGAATTACAGGTGTGAGCCACCATGCTCAGCTGGGTGTTTTTCTTAAAACTTTATGCAAGCCCCAGATATATGGTTATTAGTGTCTTTATTATTATTATTATTTTTTTGAGGCGGAGTCTCACTATGTTGCCCAGGCTGGAGTGCAGTGGCACAGTCTCGGCTCACTGCAACCTCTGCCTCCCAGTTTCAAGCAATTCTTCTGCCTCAGCCTCCCGAGTAGCTGAGATTACAGGTGGCCACTGCCATGCTTGGCTAATTTTTGTATTTTTTATTTTATTTTATTTTATTTTATTTTATTTATTTATTTTTGAGATGGAGTCTCACTCTTGTTGTCCAGTCTGGAGTGCCATGGCATGATCCCAGCTCACTGCAACCTCCGCCTCCTGGATTCAAGTGATTTTTCTGCCTTAGCCTCCCAAGTTACTAGGATTATAGATGTGCACCACCATGCCCAGCTAATTTTTGTATTTTTAGTAGAGATGGGGTTTGGCCATGTTGGCCAGGCTGGTCTCGAACTCCTAACCTCAGGTGATCTGCCTGCCTCGCCTCCCAAAGTGCTGGGATTACAGGCTTGAGCCACTGTGCCTGGTGTATTTTTTTTTGTTTTTTTGAGATGGAGTTTCGCTCTTGTTGTCCAGGTTGGAGTGCAGTGGCATGATCTCGGCTCACTGCAACCTCCGCCTACCTCATTCAAGTGATTCTCCTGCCTCAGCCTCCCAAGTAGCTGGGATTACAGGCGCCTGCCACCATGCTTGGCTAATTTTTGTATGTTTGGTAGAGACGGGGTTTCGCCATGTTGGCCAGGGTGGTCTGGAACTCCTAACTTTGGGTGATCCAGCCACCTCGGCCTCCCAAAGTGCTGGGATTACAGGAGTGAACCACCAGACCTGGCCATTAGTGTCGTTTTTTTCTTGAAAATATTTTCATTAATTTGCTGCTTTATTTATTTATTTTTTTGTTTTGTTTTTGCTGCTTTATTTTTTGGTTACTTTTTTTTTTTTTTTGAGACGGAGTCTCGCTCTGTCACCCAGGCTGGAGTGCAGTGGTGCGATCTTGGCTTGCTGCAGTCTCTGCCTCCTGGGTTCAAGCGATTCTCCTGCCTCAGCCTCCTGAGTAGCCGGGACTGCAGGTACCCACCACCACGCCCGGCTAATTTTCTGTATTTTTAGTAGAGACGGGATTTCACCATGTTAGCCAGGATAGTCTAGATCTCCTGACCTTGTGATCCTCCTCTCTTTAATATCTCTTGAATCTGTTCCTTTTCCCTATCCTCACTGCTGCACTCCTACTCCGTGGTTAGTATCATCTCTCACCTGGGTTGTTGCAGGAGCTTCCTAATAGCTCATCCCTGCTTTCAGTCTTCCAATTCATTTTTCCCACTGTAGCTAGAGTAATCTGTCTAACACATTTGAGCATGTAACTCCTCTGCTTAAAACTTTTTTTGTGACTTTTCATGGCCTTCAGGGTAACTTCTGAACTTCTTTTGTGTGTGTGTGTGTGTGTGTGTGTGTGACTTCTGAACTTCTTCACTTGGTTTTCAGGATCCTTATCTCATGATTTGGATCCTTATTGACACTTGGCTCTCAGTGTGGTAGCCCTGTTAAGTTCCTTGTATTTCTCCCTGAAGGGATCAGAGTTCTTAAATCTATGCTTGACTACAGAAGCTTCTATCTGTCTGGAATACCTTTCCTAGTTTGCTCCTTACCCTCACTTTTGTTTTGTTAACTCACGCTTGTCTTTCAGGTCTCAGCCTAGGTGGTAGCTATAGGAGAAAGCCCTCGGATACTTCAAGTCTGGGTTACATGGGCTTCTTCTTTGTGTCCTTAGCACTCTGTGTTCTTTTATTGTGATTGCTTGCTTATTTGTCATTTCACCACATAGCGATAAATGGGCTGTCTTAAAAAAAATGATGTGATTTACATGGAGTGTATTGAAAGAGAATGAAATAGTAATTTTGGGGTTTATCTAATAGGGAGAGGAAAGGGACATTATATTTGATAGATGAAAGTTTTCTAAGCCAGAGAAGGCATACCAGGCTCTTTTATAGCCTAAATGAAAAATATCCATTGATGTCTAATTTTTATCAATTCAGATTCTCTATTTTATTAGGACTTTTTGGAGTTCAAGTGACAGAAATACTGCTTGGAATAGCCTGTAGGGGAACCTTATTGGTTCATATAACCATATAATAGACATTGTATGGATAGAGATGGCCATGAAGAGCTAGGGTGGGAACTTTCCCATAGTTGGGACCTTTCCATACTTATACTCTGTGCATACTGGCTTCATTCCTTTTACTGCAAATATGTTTCTTCATATGGGAAACCTGGTTCCTGGCAGCACAGGGGTATCAACTAGAACCTTGACCAAATCTAGCATTTAAGGGGATGAACTATTATGCTTAGTTCATTCTAGGTTGTGTGATATGCTCACTTACATGACAAGGAATCTGTTAGCAAAAAGCAGAGCAGACCTTGAGTAGAGGAGGGGATGGAGTTCTGGGCAGACATAAAGAATATCCACTTTAATTCTTTATAATTTTATTGATTTATTTATTTTTAATTTAATTAATTAATTTATTTATTTGAGATGGAGTTTTGCTCTTGTTGTCCAGGCTGGAGTGCAATGACGTGATCTCGGCTTACTACAATCTCCGCCTCCCCGGTTCAAGTGATTCTCCTGTCTCAGCCTCCCGAGTAGCTGGGATTACAGGCATGCATCACCACACCCAACTAATTTTTTGTCTTTTTAGTAGAGACAGGGTTTCACCATGTTGGCCAGGTTGGTCTCGAACTCCTGACCTCAGATGATCCTCCCGCATTGGCCTCCCGAAGTGCTGGGATTACAGGTGTGAGCCACCATGCTGGCCAATTTTATTTATTTATTTAGAGAGATGGGGTCTCACTATGTTGCCTAGGCTGGTCTCGAACTCCTGAGCTCAAGTGATCCTCCTACCTCAGCCTCCCAAGATGCTGGGACCACGCGTGAACCACTGTGCCTGTCCTCATCCACTGTAATTCTTAACCACCTTTCTGATTATGAATTTATTTTCATTGGTACTTTATTTGTGGTAAAGAGATGCCCTGTAATATGCACTTGTGTATTCCAGGTACTAAAATGCTAAGTCCAACATTTTAAAGAAGTTGGCCTTTTGGCTTATGCTAGCTTATAACAAGTATTTATTTATTTATTTTTTTGAGACAGAGTCTTGCTCTGTCGCCCAGGCTGGAGTGCAATGGTGTGATCTTGACTCACTGCCACCTCTGCCTCTTGGGTTCAAGCGATTCTTCTGCCTCAGCCTCCCGAGTAGCTGGGACTACAAGCACGCGCCACCATGCCCAGCTAATTTTTGTATTTTTAGTAGAGACGGGGTTTTGCCATGTTGGTCAGGCTGGTCTCAAACTCCTGACCTTGTGATCCTCCTGCCTCAGCCTCCCAAAGTGCTAGGGTTACAGGCGTAAGCCACCATGCCTGGCATTAACAGGTATTTATTGAGCTCTTGTTTGCTAAATAAAACACTTATCTGCAAGATACTTGCAGACTAGTAGTCTCAACAAGTAAATACAAAGGTGCTAAGATAGACAGATGTCTAGGGTGCACTGGGAGCTATGGCTAAATCATACTTTGAGATAGTGGGAAACTTTCCTAAAGGAAAGTAAATTGAACCAAGAAATATGGGTTGGGTGTGATGGGGTAGAGATGGAGTCTCGCTCTGTCGCCCAGGCTGGAGTGCAATGGCGTGATCTCGGCTCACTGCAACCTCTGCCTCCCGGGTTCAAGCGATTCTCCTGCCTCAGCCTCCTGAGTAGCCGGGATTACAGGTATGCACCACCACACTGGCTAATTTTTGTATTTTTAGTAGAGATGGGGCTTTACCATGTTGCCCAGACTGGTCTCGAACTCCTGACCTCCTGATCCACCCGCCTCAGCCTCCCAAAGTGGATTATAAGGGTGAGCACTGTGCCCAGCTGGGGTTACAGGGACTTTCAGGCGGAGCATGTATAAGGCACAGAGCTGTGAAATGGGCTACCTTGTTTAGGAAACAAATAACTAGATACAGGTGGATTAAAGAGTACCTGATGAGAAGTAGAAGAGGAGGCCAAAGGTACATAAGGGATCATGTCATAGAAGTCCTTGAATGCTTTATCACAGAGTTGGAACTTGATCTTGAAAGCTATTCTATAGCTTTCACTGAAGGAAATTTAAGCTGGACCTCTCAGGTTTGAAGTGCCTATGCAATATTCAAGTGGATATGTCTGTCAAGCGGTTAACTATATTGGGGTTTGGGAGAAAATTATTGACTGGAGTCACACTTATAGGTATTGAAACCATGGGTTTGAATGGACCTAGAAGAGGTGAATTGAACAAAAGATTAGGAACAGAACCTTAGCGAGCAATGGCACTGAAAAAAGTGAGCAGAAGGCAGGAAATCCATGACAGAGACCAAGAAGGGCCAGCCAGAAAAAAACCAGTAAATGCTGCTTGGGGTGGATTGTATGGGGTCAAGGAGTCAACAGAAAAAAGTTGAAACAACAAATATAAACTACTTTCATTTTAAGAAACTGAAACTGTATAGGAAATAATAGGAGTTTGGTTAGTCTGATCATTATCAATTCTGTGTGTACAGAGAAAATAAAATTTCTAGACCGTTCTTCCAATGCAGGGATTTGAATTTTTTTAGAATTTTTAAGGACAGATAGGAGCGGATGGAGGCTCTTTTGGTGGTGTTTGGGAGGTAAGAAGTGGGTGACTCGGGGCATGGATATGATACATACACAGTCACTGGGGAGTACAAGTACCTAGTAGAGTATTTTGCATATAGTTTCTGGACCTATAAATATCTAGTAAAGCATTTTTTTTTTTTTTGAGACGGAGACTCGATCTTTCGCCAGGCCGGAGTGCAGTGGCGTGATCTTGGCCCACTGCAACCTCTGCCTCCTGGGTTCAAGCGATTCTCCTGCCTCAGTCTCCTGAGTAGCTGGGACTACAGGCGCACACCACCGCACCCAGCTAATTTTTGTATTTTTAGTAGAGACGGGATTTCACCACGTTGGCCAGGATGGTCTCAATCCCTTGACCTTGTGATCCGCCCACCTTTTTTTTCAGGGGACCCGGAGTTAATTACTGATTATGTCATTGTAATTAAATTTAGTTCATTTCTCAGGATTTCTATTTGTGATTTTCTTTCTGTTTTTTGTTTTGTTTTGTTTTGTTTTTGTTTTTTGAGACAGTGTCTCACTCTGTCGCCCAGGCTGAACTGCAGTAGCATGATCTTGGCTCATTGCAGCCTCTACCTCCCAGGTTCAAGCAATTCTCTTGCCTCAGTCTCGCAAGTACTTGGGACTACAGGCATGTGCCACCACACCCAGCTAATTTTTGTATTTTTTATTAGAGATGAGGTTTCACCATGTTGGCCAGGCTGGTCTTGAACTCCTGACCTCAAGTGATCCACCGGCCTTGGCCTTCCAAAGTGCTGGGATTACAGGTGTGAGTCACCGCGCCTGGCCCTGGTCTGTTTTTGAGTCTATCTCTCTTGAGTGAACATTCTGTTTCTCTGCTAAATCACCTCTCAATTTTTTTTCTTTATAGTTAAGCTACTCATAGTTTTTTTAGTTGGGGAGAAAAGTGCAGCGTATTTACTATCTTTTTTTTTTTTTTTTTTTTTTGAGACGGAGTCTCACTGTGTCTCCCAGGCTGGAGTGCAGTGGCGCGATCTCGGCTCACTGCAAGCTCCGCCCCCCGGGTTCACGCCATTCTCCCGCCTCAGCCTCCCAAGTAGCTGGGACTACAGGCGCCCGCTACCGCGCCCGGCTAGTTTTTTGTATTTTTAGTAGAGACGGGGTTTCACCATGTTAGCCAGGATAGTCTCGATCTCCTGACCTTGTGATCCGCCCGCCTCGGCCTCCCAAAGTGCTGGGATTACAGGCTTGAGCCACCGCGCCCGGCCTGTATTTACTATCTTAACCAGTTTTAAGAGTACAGAACAGTAGTGTTAACTATGCACTCTGTTGTGCAGTTTTTTTCATCTTGCCAAACTGAAACTCTGTACCCAGTGAACCCATTTTCTCCTTTCTAGCCCTTGGCAACCACGATTCTACTTTCTGTGTCTAGAGTTTGACTGCTTGTAGATAACCCATATAAGTAGAAAACATGCAGCTTTTTGTCATTGTTATTGCTGTTTTTGGGGTGACTGACATACTTCACTTAGCATAGTGTCCTCAAGATTCTTCCATGTTGCAGCATGTGACCTAATTTCCTTTTTTTTTTTTTTTCTGAGACAGGGTCTTGCTCTGTCACTCAGGTTGGAGTGCGGTGGTGTGATCATGGCTCACTGCAGCCTTGACCTCCCCGGACTCAAGCCATCCTTCCACCTCAGCCTTCTGAGAGTAGCTGGAACCACAGGTGTGCACCACCACACCTGGGTAATTTTTGTAGAGATGAGATTTTGCCATGTTGCCTAGGCTGGTCTTGAACTCTTGGGCTCAAGTGATCAGCCAGCCTTGGCCTTCCGAAATGCTGGGATTACAGGCATGAGCCACTGTGCCTGGCCTCCTTTTTTTTTTTTTTTTTTTTTTTAAGGCTGAATAATATTCCATTGTATGTATGTACCACATTTAAAAAAAAAAATTTTTTTTTTTATCCATTCACCTGTTGATGGACATTTAGGTTGCTTCCACCTCTTGACTATTGTGAATAACGCTGTAATAAACATGCATGTGCAGGTATCTCTTGGAGATCCTGTTATTAATTATTTTGGATATATACCCTGAAGTGGAATTGCTGGATCATATGATAATTGTTTTTAATTTTTTGAGGAACTGCCATACCCTTTGCTTAGTAGCTGAGCCATTTTAGGTTCCTACCAGTAGTACACAAGGGTTCCAGTTTCTCTACATCTTCGCCAACATTTTAACTTTTAATTGTTTAATTTTTTGAGACAGATTCTCACTCTGTCACCCAGGGTGGAGTGCAGTGGCATGATCTTGGCTCACTGTAACCTTTGCCTTCTGGGTTCAAGTGATTCTCCTGTCTCAGGCTCCTGAGTAGCTGAGACTACAGGCTAATTCTTATATTTTTAGTAGAGATGGAGTTTTACCATATTGGCCAGGCTGGTCTGGCCAGGCTGGTCTTGAACCTCTGACCTCAGGTAATCCACCTGCCTTGACTTCCTAAAGTGCTGGGATTATAGGCGTGAGCCACTGCACCCAGCCTGTTTTTTAATTTATTTGTTGATAGTGGTCATCTCAATAGGTGTAAGGTGATATCTATATCATTGTGGTTTTAATTTGTATTTTTCTGATTAGTGATGAGTATCTTTTCATATACCTGTTGGCCATGTGTATATCTTCTTTGGAGAAACGTCTGTGGCAAGTCCTTTGCCCATTTTTAAATTGGGTTATTTGGATTTTGTTTGTTGAGTCGTAGTTCTTTATATATTCTAGATATTACCAACTTATCAGATATATGGTTTGCAAATATTTTCTGTCATCCCATAGGTTGCCTTATTATTCTGTTGATTGTTTCCTTTGTGATACAGAATTCTTTAAGTTTGATGTCCATTTTGTCGATTTTTGCTTTTGTTGCTTATGCCTTTGGTGTCATCTTCAAGATATCATTGCCAAATCCAATATCATGAAGCTTTCTCCCCGTTTTCTTCTATGAGTTTTAAGTTTAAGGTCTTAGATTTAGGTCTTTAGTCCATTTCGAATTACCTTTTGTATTCAATGTAATGTACATTAAGATTCCAGCTTCATTCTTTTGCATGTGGATACCCAGTTTTTCCTATATCATTTGTTGAAGAGACACTCCTTTTCCCATCGTGTGACCTTGGTACCCTTGTTGAAGATCATTTGATCACATATGTGAGTATTTATTTCTAGGCTTTCTATTCTATTCCATTAGTCTTATGTCTATCTTTAAGCCCTACCATACTGTATTGATTACTGTAGCTTTGTAATGTAAGGTGTTTTGAAATCAGGAAGTATGAGGCCTCCAGCTTTGTTTTTCTTTCTCAAGTTTGTTTTAACTATTTGGGATCCTTTTCATAATTTTTATCCTTTTTTTTTTTTTTTTGAGACGGAGTCTCGCTCTGTCGCCCGGGCTGGAGTGTGCAGTGGCACGATCTCGGCTCACTGCAAGCTCCGCCTCCAGGGTTCACGCCATTCTCCTGCCTCAGCCTCCCGTGTAGCTGGGACTACAGGTGCCCGCCACCACGCCCGGCTAATTTTTGTATTTTTAGTAGAGATGGGGTTTCACCGTGTTAGCCAGGATGGTCTCAATCTCCTGACCTCGTGATCCACCCGCCTCGGCCTCCCAAAGTGCTGGGATTACAGGCGTGAGCCACTGAGCCCGGCCATAATTTTTATCCTTTTAAAAATTCCCAGGCTGGGCATGGTGGCTCACATCTGTAATCTCAGCACTTTGGGAGACTGAGGCAGGCAGATCACTTGAGGTCAGGGGTTCAAGACCAGCCTGGCCAACATGGCGAAACCCGTCTCTCCTAAAAATACAAAAATTAGCTGGACATGGTGGCGGGTGCCTGTAATCCTAGCTCCTCGGGAGGCTGAGGCAGGAGAATTGCTTGAACCCGGGAGGTGAAGTTTGCAGTGAGCTGAGATCGCAACATGGCACTCCACTGGGCGACAGAGCGTGACTCCATCTCAAAAACAAACAAAAACAAAAAACAACAAAAAAATTCCCAGCCAGGTACAGTGACTCATGCCTGTAATTCCAGCCCTTTGGGAGGCTGAGGCGGGCACATCACTTCAGGTCAGGAGTTCAAGACCAGCCTGGCCAACATGGTGAAACTCCCTCTCTACTAAAAATGCAAAAATTAGCTGGACTTGGTGGTGCTTGCCTGTAATCCCAGCAACTCAGGAGGCTGAGGCAGGAGAATCACTTGAACCTGGGAGGTGGAGGTTGCAGTGAGCCAAGGTTACACCACTGCACTCCAACCTGGGTGAAAGAGCGAGACTATCTAAAAAAAAAAAAATTCCCTTTCATTTTTTTCCCTTCCTTTCATTTTAAACTCACAGCATGATTGAATTTTTCTTTTTTCTTCTCAACATGTAAGGACAAATAACCTGTACATAACCTTTGCAATATGGAGGGTGCCCTGCTTTATAAAAACTTGGCATTTTTGAACCACATGTTTCAAATTAAGAGTTGATATTTGAATTAGAAAGGATTTTGGCCAAGCACAGTTGCCCATTCCTATATTCCCAGCACTGTGGGAGGCTGAGGGGAGGAGGATTGCTTGAAACCAGGAGTTGGAGGCCAGTGTGGACATCAAAGCGAGACCCTGTCTCTACAAAACAAAATAAAAGAAGCAACAACAAAAAATTAGCCGGGCGGAATGGTGCATGCATGTGGTCCCAACTTTGGGAGGCTGAAGCAGGAGTCTTACTTGAGCCCAGGAGTTCAAAGCTGTAGTGTTGTACCACTGCACTCCAGCCTGGGTGACAGAGTGAGACCCTGTCTCTCAAAAAAATAAAAAACAAAAACAACCCCCCAAAACTCTTTCTTTGCTTTGTAGAGGTAGTCTTTTAGTGGATTAAATATGGTTTTATCTTTTCAAACATCTTAGAAGCAAACTAGTTTGCTTGAAGCATTGGTACATTTTAAAAACTTTTATTAGGAAAATACAGATATAGAAAAGTAGTATGATACATTGAACCCACATGTACCCACCTCCTTGATTCAACAATTGTTATCATTTTGCCATATTTGTTTTATCTACTTATATAAATTTCCTGAACCATTTAAAAGTAAACTAAGAGTGGCAAATAAGTTTTTTTTCAGTTTTCCCTTTTAAGTATCATACGATTGTATTATAAATGTATGTATTTTGGACTCTGACATTTAAAGATTTAGATTGGTATTTGCTCTTTTAAAAGATTATAAACATCCTGGCTAACACGGTGAAACCCCGTCTCTACTAAATATGCAAAAAATTAGCCAGGCGTGTTGGCAGGTGCCTGTAGTCCCAACTACTCTGGAGACTGAGGCAGGAGAATGGTGTGAACCTGGGAGGAGGAGCTTTCAGTGAGCCAAGATCGTGCCACTGCACTCCAGCCTGGGCGACAGAGCAAGACTGTGTCTCAAAAAAAAAAAAAAAAAAAAAAAATTATAAGAAGACATATATCTTCAGATCTCTCCAAGGAAAAGGAGGACATTCTCCCTACATAGCCATAAAACCATTATCATTCCTAGCAAAATTACCAATAATTCCCTAATAATATACTACTTTTTGATTTTTTTTTGAGACGAGGTCTTGCTCTGTCGCCCAGATTAGAGTGCAGCTGCACGTTCATGGCTTACTGCAGCCTTGACCTCCTGGGCTCAAGCCATTCTCCTGCCTCAGCCTCCTGGAATGGCTGGGGACTACAGGCACATACCACCATGCCTGGCTAATTTTTGTATTTTTTGTAGAGATGTGGTCTTGCCACGTTGCCCAGGCTGGTCTTAAACTTGTGGGCTCAAGTGATCCTCCTGCCTTAGTCTCCCAAAGTGCTGGGATTGCAGGCATGTGACCTGATTCCCTGATATATGCTACTTATACTATATTCAGATATCCCGAGTTGTTCCAAAAATGTTTTTTATTGCTGTGTGGTGGGTTTTTTTTTTTTTTTTAAAGAGGAAGTCTCGCTCTGTCACCCAGGATGGAGTGCAGTGGTGTCATCTTCGCTCACTACAACCTCCTCCTCCTGAGTTCAAGCAGTTCTCCTGCCTCAGCCTCGCAAATAGCTGGGATTGCAGGTGTCTGCCACCATGCCCGGTTAATTTTTGTATTTTTAGTGGAGACGGGGTTTCACCATGTTGGTCAGGCTGGTGTTTTTTTTTTTTTTTTTTTTTTTTTAACACCAGATTTCAGTCAAGAGCTACCCGTTGCATTTGGTTGTAATCTCTTGAGTCTTTTAAAATATATAGGTAGAACTGTCTCTTCTACTCATCCACCTCCTTCTCTACTCTGCTTCTGCTTCCCTGTGGTATTGACTCGTTAGATCTGTTGAGACGATTACATTTTGTATTGCTGCTTGTTTCCTCATGGCGTAGTATTACTTCTTCTTCTATCTTATTTAATTCCTGTAAACTGGGAGTTAGATCTAAAGGTGTGAGTAGACTTAGGGTAAACAGTTTTGGAAGAGTACCTCATTTAGTAATGCTATGTAGTTCCTGCTGTTTCTAGTTAAGAGGCATATAATGTCAGGTCCCACTATTTTGATGCTGTATTTGATCACCAAGCTGATGTGGTGAGAACCTGATCATTTCATTATAAAGTTATGGTTTTCTTTTTGCTTTTAGCAAGTAGTAATCTGTAGGGTGGTACTTTGACATCAGGTAAATTTTTTTATTCTTATTTTTTATTTTTTTGAGACGGAGTTTTGCTCTTGTTGCCCAGGCTGGAGTACAATGGTGTGATCTTGGCTAACTGCAACCTCTGCCTCCCGGGTTCAGGTGATTCTCCTGCCTCAGCCTCCCAAGTATCTGGGACTACAGGCTCCCGCCACCACGCCCGGCTAATTTTGTATTTTTAGTAGAGACGAGGTTTCGCCATGTTGGCCAGGCTGGTCTTGAACTCCTGACCTCAGGTGATCCTCCTGTCTTGGCCTCCCAAAGTGCTGGGATTATAGGTGTGAGCCACGGCCCCTGGCCTCAAATTTCTTTTTTTAAAAATTTTTTTTAACTTTTTTGGAGATAGACTAACTCTGTTGCCCAGGTTGGAGTGCAGTGGCACAATCTCAGCTCACTGCAACCTCTGCCTCCCGGGTTTAAGTGATTCTCATGCATCAGCCTTCCTGAGTAAGCCGGGACTACAGGCGTGTGCCACTATGGCTGGCTAATTTTTTTTTTTTAATTTTTTGAGATGGAGTCTCCCTCTGTCACCCAGGCTGGAGTGACACAATCTGAGCTCACTGCAACCTCTGTCTCCTGGGTTCAAGCGATTCTCGTGCGTCAGCCTCCTGAGTAAGCTGGGACTACAGGCGTGTGCCACCATGCCTGGATAATTTTTTTTTTTTTTTGAGATGGAGTCTCACTCTGTCGCCAGGCTGGAGTACAGCGGTATGATCTTGGCTCGCTGCAACCTTCGATTCCCTGGTTCAAGCAATTCTCCTGCCTCAGCCTCCCAAGTAGCTGGGATTATAGGCACACGCTACCATGCCCAGCTAATTTTTGTATTTTTAGTAGAGACGGAGTTTCACCATGTTGGCCAGGATGGTCTTGATCTCCTGACCTCGTGATCTGCCCACCTCGGCCTCCCAATGTCCTGGAATTACAGGCGTGAGCCACCGCGCTCAGCCCACCTGGCTAATTTTTGTAATTTTAGTAGAGATGGGGTTTCATCATGTTGCCCTGGTTGGTCTCCAACTCCTGAGCTCAGGCGATCCCTCCCTGCACCCCCCCAGGCCTCCCAAAGTAATACGACTATACTCGTGAGCTACCATGCCCGGCCCCAGATAAATTTCTTTCTTTCTTTTTTTTTTTTTTGTGGGACTTTTTTTTTTTTTTTTTTGGGACAGAGTCTCTGTTGCCCACGCTGGACGGCAGTGGTGCCATCTCGGCTCACCGCAACCTCCGCCTCCCAAGTGATTCTCCTGTCTCAGCCTCTGTCCCGAGTAGCTGGGATTACGGGTGTGCCCCACCATACCCAGCTAATTTTTATTTTTAGCAGAGATGAGGTCTCACCATGTAGGCCAGGCAGGTTTCAAACTCCTGACCTCAAGTGATCCACCCGCCTTGGCCTCCAAAGTGTTGGGATTACAGGCGTGAGCCACCGCCGCTGGCCAGGTCAATTTCTTTATCAACTTTTCACCTAACGATTTTAGCATTCATTGATGATTCTTGATTAACTATTCAATTATAGGTTAAAAATGGTAATCAGTTTTGGGTTCTGTTGTTTCTTTTACATTTAATAGCCACCTTCTATAAGGATAAGATTTCTCTTATCAGCTAAGGCTATTTTGTTATCTGGAATTAGTGTTCTACTTAAAGGCAGAATAATGCTTAGTTACTTTCTTTTATGTAGACATTTTCAGAGTGCAATAGCACCTCCAATGGCAGTAAGTGCAGTCTTTCTTGTCTTTTCTCTTTTGTACTTTCTCTTTGGAATATCATGTATATTATATATATTATAGACATTTTTGACTTTGATTTATTTTGTGATTATAGTTTGATGTGAATTTGACTTTAATATATAATTTTCCTTTTATAGTAAGAAGACATGTTGGATAACAAGAAGAGGTGTGGAGTTTGCATATATCAACCGTGGCCTTAATGAGCATGTTGACAGCATCAATGCTAGACAGACAGTAAGTTTTATTAAAGTTGTAGAGTATGAATATTTTACACATAAGATGTTTTTGTTTTTTTTTGAAATTGGGTCTCGCTCTGTCACCTAGGCTGGAGTGCAGTGGCGCGATCTTGACTCACTTCAGCCTCAAACTGCTAGGCTTAAGCGATTCTCTCACCTTAGCCTCCCGAGTAGCTGGGACTATAGGTGCATGCCACCACACCCAGCTAATTTTTGTAGTTTTTGGTAGAGATGGTTTTTTTTTTGTTTTTGTTTTTTTTTTGAGACGGAGTCTTGCTCTGTCGCCCAGGCTGGAGCGCAGTGGCTGGATCTCAGCTCACTGCAAGCTCCACCTGCCGGGTTCACGCCATTCTCCTACCTCAGCCTCCTGAGTAGCTGGGACTACAGGCGCCCGCCACCTCACCCGGCTAGGTTTTTTTGGTATGTTTTAGTAGAGACGGGGTTTCATCGTGTTAGCCAGGATGGTCTCGATCTCCTGACCTTGTGATCCGCCCATCTCGGCATCCCAAAGTGCTGGGATTACAGGTTTGAGCCACCGCGCCTGGCCTGTTTTTTGTTTTTTTTTTTGAGATGAATTTTCATTCTTGTTGCCCAGGCTGGAGTGCAGTGGCATGATCTCGGCTCGCTGCAACCTCTGCCTCCCGGGTTCAAGCGATTCTCCTGCCTCAGCCTCCTGAGTAGCTGGGATTACAGGCACACGCCACCACGCCCAGCTAATTTTGTATTTTCAGTAGAGACGGGGTTTCTCCATGTTGGTCAGGCTGGTCTCAAACTCCTGACCTCAGGTGATCCGCCTGCCTCAGCCTCCCAAAGTGTTGGGATTACAGGCGTGAGCCACCAAGCCCAGCTTGTTTTTGCTTTTTTTTTTTGAGATGGAGTCTTGCTCTGTTGCTTGGGCTGGAGTGCAGTGGCACGATCTTGGCTCATTGCAACCTCCCCCTCCTGGGTTCATGCAATTCTTCTGCCTCAGCCTCCCAAGTAGCTGGGATTACAGATGTGTGCCACCACGCCCAGCTAATTTTTGTATTTTTAGTAGGGATGGGGTTTCAGTGTATTGGTCAGGCTAGTCTCTAACTCCTGACCTCAAGTGATCCACCCACCTTGACCTCCCAAAGTGCTGGAATTACAGGCTTGAGCCACTGTGTCTGGCCCAGAGATGGCATTTTGTCATGTTGCCCAGGCTGGTCTCGGACTCCTTGGCTCAAGTGATTCACCTGCCTCAGCCTCCCAAAGTGCTGGGACAACAGGTGTGAGCCACCATACCTGGCCTACACAGGTTTCTAAACTTTTACTTATATATTTGAGGGACTAAAATAACACCTCATGAGAAGGGAAGTATAATCACAGATTTTGTTACTAGAATTTTCAAAAGAGCTTATGGTGGTGTAAGACATGTTCACTGAGGAAGCATTAAGAACTGAATTGTGGTGTTAGTTTTTCTATTTAATGAGTGTTTTCATTTCTCTGCTTCTTTTTTTTTTTTTTTGAGACGGAGTCTTGCTCTGTTGCCCAGACTGGAGTGCAGTGGTGCGATCTCGCTTACTGCATGCTCCGCCTCCTGGGTTCTGGCCATTCTCCTGCCTCAGCCTCCCATGCAGCTGGGACCACAGGCGCCCGCCTAATTTTTGTTTTTGTATTTTTAGTAGAGACGGGGTTTCACTGTGCTAACCAGGATGGTCTCGATCTCCTGACCTCGTGATCCGCCTGTCTCGGCCTCCCAAAGTGCTGGGATTACAGGCGTGAGTGAGCCACTGCGCCTGGCCTTTCTCTGCTTCTTAAAGGCCAATCTTGGCTAGGTACGGTGCCTCACACCTGTAATCCCAGCATTTTGGGAGGATGAGGCAGGCAGATCACTTGAGGCCAGGAGTTCGAGACCAGCCTGGCCAACATGGCAAAACCCTGTCTCTACTAAAAATACAAAAATTAGCGGGACATGGTGGCATGCACCTGTAGTCCCAGCTACTTGAGAGGCTGAGACACACGGATTGCTTGAGCCTGGGAGGCAGAGGCTACAGTGAGCTGAGCTCTTGCCACTGCACTCCAGCCTGGGCGACAGAGTGAGACTCTGTCAAAAAAAAAAAAAAAGGCTTAAAAAAAAAAAGGCTAATCTTGCTTCTTCGTATTTTACATATTGTTAGCTATCCGTAAATATTTGTCTACCTGTTTTACGTGTGTTACTATGCATAGTACCATTTTGGAGTATATATCATGATCCATGTTCTCAAGAAACATTGTTAGTTGTAAATATAAACACATATAGATGGAAATTATAGAAAGTGCTGATGTATTATACAGAAATACACTTGGAATTAAAGATATATATTTTTCAGCAACTGGCTTTAACATTTAACAACATGTCCTAGAGGTCTGTCTCATTTTTGCACAGCTTTTCTTTTATTTATGTTTTTGAGATGGAGTCTTGCTCTGTTGCCTAGGCTGGAGTGCAGTGGGGCTCACTGCAACCTCTGCCTCCTGGTTAAAGCGATTCTTCTGCCTTAGCCTCCCGAGTACCTGGGACTACAGGTGCATGCCACCATGCCCGGCTAATTTTTGTATTTTTAGTAGAGACGAGGTGTCACCACATTGGCCAGGCTGGTCTAGAACTCCTGACCTCATGATTCGCCTGCCTTGGCCTCCCAAAGTGCTGGGGTTATTACAGGCATGAGCCACCGTACCAGGCCTACACATCTTGTTTCTATATTCCACCTAATTTTTTTTATTACTGCATAGTATTCCAAAGGATGATTTCTGTGATAATTTATACTGTTTTCCTAAGTGTTTAGAATGTTATAACAGATAGAGAAATATTTCTCTTTTTGTTTGTTTGTGTGAGACAGGGTTTTGCTTTGTTGCCCAGGCCGGAATGCAGTGCTTTGATTACTGCCTACTGCAGCCTTGGCCTCTCAGGCCCAAACAATCCTCCTACCTCAGCCTCCTGAGCAGCTGGGACGACAGGCATGTGCCACCAGACCCAGCTAATTTAAAATTTTTCGTAGAGATATGTTTTCCCTATGTTGCCCGGGCTTATCTTGAACTCCTGGGCTTAAGCAATCCTCTTCCTTTGGCTTCCCAAAGTGTTCGAATTAGAGGTGTGAGCCATCATGCCTGCCCCTGATAGATATATTTAAAGATTATTGGTTACTTAATTTGGTTACATTTTCTATAAAAAGTATTTTTTGGCCAGGTACGGTGTCTCCTGCCTGTAATCCCAGTACTTAGGGACACTAAGGCAGGAGGATCACTTGAGGTCAAGAGTTTGAGGCCAGCCTGGCCATCATGGTGAAACCCTGTCTCTACTAAAAGTACAAAAATTAGCCAGGTGTGGTGGCCCTCACCTGTGGTCCCAGCTACTTGGGAGACTGAGGCAGGAAAATCCCTTGAACCTGGGAGGCGGAGGTTGCATTGAGCTCAGATGGTGTCACTGCACTCCAGCTTAGGTGACAGAGGGAGACTTTGTGTCAAAAAAAAGCCAAAAATACCTTTTTTTTTGAGATGGAGTCTTGCTCTGTGGCCCAGACTGGAGTGCAGTGGCGTGATCTTGGCTCACTGCAAACTCCGTCTCCCAGGTTCACGCCATTCTCCTGCCTCAGGACTATAGGCGCATGCCGCCACGCCTGGCTAATTTTTTGTACTCTTAGTAGAGAGAGGGGTTTCACCGTGTTAGCCAGGATGGTCTCAATCTCCTGACCTCGTGATCCACCCGCCTCGGCCTCCCAAAGTGCTGGGATTACAGGAGTGAGCCACCACGCCCGGCCCAAAAATACCTTTTTTAGTGACATACTTTTGGTATCTCATGAGATTTTACCATCTACCTTTTTCTTATCACAGTAGTATTTTGAAATCATCTTGTAGGTAACTTAATCCATGGGAAAGACATTGATGATACTGGTTTTTGGTAGCTTCTCTTTCTGAGGAAGTTGTTTGCTGATTGTGTTTGGGAGCATGCTGTGTTTGGGTTCCCTATATATTACATATAGATACATTTTTTTTTTGTTTCTTTTTTGATGGTCTTAAGGAGCTAAATATTTGATTCTTAGTATCAGTTTTCTTAGGCCTATTATTCCTAGTTGGTTGATATTGAATATTATGTAGAAAATACATATGTGGGTCTGTGTGTGTGTGTGTGTGTGTGTGTGTGTGTGTATATTGTTTTTTTTTTGAGAGTCTTGCTCTGTTGCCCAGGCTGGAGTGCAGTGGTGTAATCTCAGCTCACTGCAATCTCTGCCTCCTGGGTTCAAGCAATTCTCCTGCCTCATTCTCCTGAGTAGTTGGGACTACAGGTGTGTACCACCATGCCTGGCTAATTTTTGTATTTTTAGTGGAGACAGGGTTTTACCATGTTGCCCAGGCTGGTCTTGAACTCCCAACAAGTGATCTGCCCGCCTCAGCCTCCCAGAGTGCTGGGAGCCTGAGCCTCCCACAGGCGTGAGCCACTGTGCCTGGCCAGAATATCTTTTTTGTTTGTTTGTTTGAGACAGAATCTCGCTCTGTCGTCCAGTCTGGAGTGCAGTGGCGCGATCTCGGCTCACCGCAACCTCTGCCTCCTGGATTCAAGTGATTCTCCTGCCTCAGTCATCTGAGTAGCTGGAATTACAGGCACCGGCCACCACACCCTTCTAATTTTTGTATTTTTAGTAGAGATGGGGTTTCACTATGTTGACCAGGCTAGTCTCAAACTTCTGTCCTCAAGTGATCCACCCACCTCAGCCTCCCAAAGTGCTAGGATTACAGGCGTGAGCCACCGCACTCGGCCACAATATCTTTTTTGATTGTTATAGAGATCTGTTATTTTCTGGATATTATTCCACCGAGGTAAGTTATTCAAACTTACTTGTCCTTGCCATGTACTACATATAACAGATTTATTTATAAAATGATAGGGAGTATAGCACATTTCCTAAAATTGGAATGATACAGAGAAGATGAGCATGGCCTCTGTGCAAGGATATGACACGCAGATTCGTGAAGTGTTCCATATTTCTAGCTTCAGTATAAAAACTGTATAAATATTTGTATAGCTGATAAGGTTCTTTTTAGATAAAATACTTAAAAAAATGCAGGTTGTACCTTTTTGAATTAGATTTTAAAGCTTCTGATGTTGAATATTTCTAAATGTGTGTGTGTGCGCGCGCGTGTGCATATATATATATATATATATATATATATATGTATTTTTTTTTTTTGGAGACAGTCTTATTGCCCAGGTTGGAATGCAGTGGCAGAATTTCAGCCTCCTGGATTCAAGAGATTCTCATGCTTCATTGTCCCGAGTAGCTGGGACTAGTGTCATGTGCCACTATGACCGGCTACTTCTTGTATCTTTAGTAGAGACAGAGTTTCACCATGTTGGCCAGGCAGGTCGTGAACTCCTGGCCTAGGTGATGCACCTGCCTCGGCCACCCAAAGTGCTGGGATTACAGGCGTGAGCCACCGTGTCCAGCCCAATATTCCTAAATATTTAATGGTTTTTTAAGTTTCTTGACTTGTGTATGGTAGCATAGCAAGCTTGGAATTAATATCTTTTGTTTTAAACTTTTTCTTTGAGTCAGGGTCTCGCTGTGTCACCCAGGCTGGAGTATAGTGGCATGCTCATGTCTCAGTGCAGCCTTGACTTCATTGGCTCAACTGATCCTCTCACCTTAGCTTCCCAAGTAGCAGGGACTACAGGTGTGCACCATTACGCCCAGCTAATTGTTTTGTATTTTTTTGTAGAGACGGGTTTTATAATGTTTCCCTGGCTGGTCTTGGACTCCTGGGGTCAGGCAGTTCGCCCACCTTGGCCTCCCAGAGTGCTGGGATTACAGGGATAAGCCACCTGTGTTTGGCCTCAGAATTAGTATCAATAGTAAAGTTTGTGATTTTTAGGATACTGCATTTTGTTTTTTTAAGAAAATCTGTAATAAAATTGTGTATCTTGAATAATGGTGCTTTTCAATTTTTATTTTCTCATTTTTTTAATTGTTTAGAGAGGAGTCTCACTCTGTTGCCCAGGCTTGAGTGCAGTGGCACGATCTCAAGCGATTCTCCAACCTCAGCCTCCTGAATAGTTGGGATTACAAGTGTACACCACCACACTCGGCTAATTTTTGTATTTTTGGTAGAGACGGGGTTTTACCATGTTGGTCAGGCTGGTCTTGAACTCCTGACCTCAAGTGATCCTCCTGCCTCAGCCTCCCAAAGTTCTGGGATTATAAGCATAAGCCACTGTGCCTGGCCTGATATAGTGCTTTTTTTTTTTAGTATTGATGATGTGGTTTTCAGTGGGAAGGTTTTGTATTTTTTGTTTATTTATTTATTTAGAGATAGGCTCTTGCTGTGCTGCCCAGGATGGTCTTGAATTCCTGAGCTCAAATGATCCTCCTACCTTGGCCTTCCAGAATGCTGACATGTGCCCATAGCCCTCGCTGCTTGGGAGGTTGAGGCAGGAGGATCACTTAAGCATGGGCAATTGAGGCTGCAGTAAGCTGAGATCATGCCACTGCAGTTCAGCCTGGGTGACGGAGGGAGATTGTCTCAAAAACAAAAACAAAAATCTAGAGTTGGTAAGACCTCTGCTTACCATGTTGGAATATTACGATGATAATCAGTGAGCAAGTATTTATTGATTAGATTTTACATCAGGTTAAAATTATATAATAGAGGCAGAATAATTTGAAAAATGCATATATTCATGGTATTGTTAATAATTATTTGTTTTGAGGACGGGAGTGGGGAGTATATTTGTTTTTACATTGTTCATTTGAGCCAGTCCATTCACATTTCTCCATAATATATCAAATCTTACTTATGCAGTCTTATTTTCTATATCCTTTTCAAATACACTCTGTTTAGGTCAGGTATATATATGAAGAAGCTATAAAAGGTTGTTTAATGTATTAATGATGAGGCTTTCATTATGAAAAAAGAAAGATACGTAAGATTAGATGATAAAATAGTTAAACCCAGTGGAATAGTTAAATACAGTGGAATATGTGGGATTGAGATAAACTGGATTTATAAGTAGAACAGGTGATTGGAAGATAGTGTCAGCTATCTACATATAAATATATATGTAAATATATATTTATATATTTATATTTATGTATTTATATATTTATATTTATATGTATTTATATAATTTTTTTTTTTTGAGTCGGAGTCTTGCTCTGTTGCCAGGCTGGAGTGCAGTGGCATGATCTCGGCTGGCCGCAACCTCTGCCTCCTAGGTTCAAGCAGTTCCCCTGCCTCGTCTCTCGAGTAGCTGGGACTACAGGAGTGCGCCACCACGCCCATTTAATTTTTTGTATTTTAGTAAAGACAGGGTTTCACCATGTTGGCCAGGCTGGTCTCGATCTCCTGACCTAGTGACCCGCCTGCTTCGGCCTCCCAAAGTGCTGGGATTACCGGCGTGAGTCACCATGCCTGGCCTGCGTGCCTGGCCTGTATATGTTTTTATACATAAGAATTTTCTTTTTTTTTTTTTTTGAGATGGAGTCTTGCCAGGCTGGAGTGCAGTGGTGCGGTCTTGGCTCACTGCAAGCTCCACCTCACGGGTTCATGCCATTCTCCTGCTTCAGCCTCCTGAGTAGCTGGGACTAGAGGTGCCCGCCACCACTCCCGGCTAATTTTTTTTGTGTGTTATTAATAGAGATGGGGTTTCACTGGTTTAGCCAGGATGGTCTCGATCTCCTGATCTCGTGATCCGCCCACCTCGGCCTCCCAAAGTGCTGGGATTACAGGCATTAGCCACCGTGCCCGGCCAGAATTTTCTTTAATACACTAAACATTATTTGGACCCTAAAACTGCCTATATGTTTAGATCTTTTTACATACAAATAGACAAAGTGAAAAAAGGGAATGGAAGGGATATATAGCTTGCAAACTGGAGGAAGTATAGCGGGAAGTCCATGATTCACCTTTAATTTATAATAATGATTTTTTCCTGATTATGAAAAAAATGCATTTATTATGGTTTATGTGGAAAATGCAAAAGTACCATATAAAAAAGTATATAAAAAACAAAATCACCTATGATTCTATTATCCAGAGATTTCTTTTCTGGTCTAATCTAATTCAGTCCCTTTTGTGTGTCTGGGTAGATTATATTTAGTTGAGTGTCTTGCTTTCATTTCTAACATTCTCTTTTAAAAAACTACAGTGAAGCCCAGGTGAGGTGGCTCACGCCTGTAATCCCAGCACTTTGGGAGGCTGAGGTGGGCGCATTACCTGAGGTCAGGAGTTCAAGACCAACCTGACCAACATGTTGAAACCCTGTCTCTACTAAATATACAAAAATTAGCAGGGCGTGGTGCTGCATGCCTGTAATCCCTGCTACTAGGGAGGCTGAGGCAGGAGGATTGCTTGAATGCGGGAGCTGGAAGTTGCAGTGAGCCGAGATTGTGCCATTGTACTCCAGCCCAGGTGACAGTGTGAGACTCCATCTCGAAAAAACAAAACCAAAAAACTACAGTTAAATATTATCCAAAACAGGCTGGGCACAGTGGCTCATGCCTTTAATCCCAGCATTTTGGGAGGCTGAGACAGGTGGATTACCTGAGGTCAGGAGTTTAAGACCAGCCTGGCCAATGTGGCGAAACCCCATCACTCCCAAAAAATACAAAAATAAGGCTGGGTGCAGTGGCTCACGCCTGTAATCCCATCACTTTGGGAGGCTGAGGCGGGTGGATCACCTGAGGTTGGGAGTTTGAGACCAGCCTGACAAACATGGAGAAACCCCGTCTCTACTAAAAATACAAAATTAGCCTGATGTGGTGGCTCATGCCTGTAATCCCAGCTATTACATGCCTGTAATCCCTGCTACTAGGGAGGCTGAGGCAGGAGAATCGCTTGAATCCGGGAGGCGGAGGTTGCGGCGAGCTGAGATTGCACCATTGTGCCATTGCAATCTAGCTTGGGCAACAAGAGCGAAACTCCATCTCAAAAAAAATAATAAAATAAGCTGGGCGTGGTAGCAAGCGACAGTAGTCCCAGCAAATTGGGAGGCTGAGGCAGGAGAATTGCTTGAACCCAAGAGGTGGAGGCTGCAGTGAGCCAAGATGGCGCTACTGTACTACAGCCTGGGCAACAGAGTGAGACCCTGTCTCAAAAAAAAAATTATTTAAAACATAGTCTTTTTAAATGGCTGCCTAAACTTCCATTATATCAATCTAAAGAGATGTTGTATTCAATAATCTAACAATCCTGGGTTCAGCTTAATAATAGAAACAACCCAATTTACAAATGGGCAAAATAATCCAAACAGACATTTATTCAAAGAAGTATATAAATGCCAATAAGAACATGTAAAGATGGTAGCCAGGTGCGGTGGCTCACACCTGTAATCGCAGCACTTTGAGAGGCCGAGGTGGGCGGATCACGAGGTCAGGAGGTCAACACCATCCTAGCTAACACACTGAAACCCTGTCTCTACTAAAAATACAAAAAATTAGCTGGGCGTGGTGGCGGGCGCCTGTAGTCCCAGCTACTTGGGAGGCTGAGGCAGGAGAATGGCGTGAACCTGGGAGGTGGAGCTTGCAGTGAGCTGAGATCACGCCACTGCACTCCAGCGTGGGCAACAGAGCAAGCCTCTGTCTCAAAAAGAAAAAGAAAAAGAAAAAGAATATGTAAAGATGGTCAACAACATTTGTCCTTAGGAAAATGCAAATCAAAACCACAGCTAGATACCACCAGGGTTATGTGGAAGAGTTCCTTGAGCCCAGGACTTCGAGACCGGTGTGTGCAACATAGTGAGAATCTGTCTCCAAAAAAACCAACCAAAAAGCCTAACCAAACAAATAACAAACCCAACACCTCCTGGTGCTTAACCACAGGCTGTATTCTTACACTGACTGTATAGAAAGAGGAGATAGAGTAAACCTACCCCATATATACTTCAGCCCACGCTTTGTGCCTGTTCTGTATTATGAAGCGTTTGGGGGCGTGCGTAGAAAAAGAAAAGAAAACAAAAGGTAAAAATGAAAAAAACAAACCCAAAACAAAACAATGGACAGTAACGGTGTTGGTGAGGATTAGAGAAATCAGAGCCCTCACATTGCTGGTGGAAGCTGAAATTGGTGCAGCTGCTTTGGAAAACTATCTGGCAGTTCCTCAAAAGGTTAAACATGGAGTTACCATATGAACTAGCAATTCCACTCTTAGATATATACTTAAGAGATATGAAAACGTGTCCACAGAAAACTCTTATACAAATGTTCATAGCAACATTATTCACTATAGGCAAAAAGTAGAAACAACCCAAATGTCCCTCACCTGATGCATGTATACATAAAATGTGTTATATCTGTACCATGCAATATTTCCTAGCAGTATCAGTGAAGTACCAATGTAGGCTACAACATGGATGAACCTGGAAAACATGCCAAGCAAAAGGAGCCAGTCACAAAAGGCCATGTTTTATATTATAAAATTCTGTTCATATAAATGCCTAGAATAGGTAAACCTGTAGATGCAAAAGTAGATTCGTGGTTGCCAGGGGATAGGAGAGGGAGGAATGGGCATGGTTGCTAATGGGTTGCGGGGTTTCTTCTTGAGATAATAGAAATGTTCTGGAATTCGTGGTGATGGTTTTACAACTCTGAATGTACTGAAAACTACTGAATTGTACACTTTGAAATGGTGAATTTTATGGTTTGCATATTATATTTTAATAAAGCTCGTATAAGTAGAAATTTGGGAGCTCCCACACTTAAAACCAATCCATGACATTACCTTTGATACGGATGGTAGTGGTGAAGGTGATGATTTTAAATGTATTTTGAATTTATTATTCATTCATTCATTTAGACAGAGTCTCATTCTGTCACCCAGACTGGAGTGCAGTGGCATGATCTCAGCTCACTGCAACCTCCCCCTCCTGGGTTCTCCTGCCTCAGCCTCCTGAGTGTAGATGGGATTACAGGCATGTGCCACCACTCCCAACTAATTTTTGTACTTTTAGTAGAGACGGGGTTTCGTCATGTTGCCCAGACTGGTCTCGAACCCCTGACCTCAGGTAATCCATCCGCCTTGGCCTCCCAAAGTGCTGGAATTACAGGCGTGAGCCACCATGCCTGGCTTATTTTGAATTTACAACTGGTAGGAATTGCTGAGTGATTAGGTTTGAGGGAAAGAATAGGCAGAAATGACTATTAGTTTTTGGCTTCAACAAGTAGAAATTGCCATCAGCTGAGATTGCAATTACTGTAGATAGGGCAGGGTGGCAGTAGAGAATCAGGTCACTTTTAGACATGCCTGGTTTGAGGTTTTTTAATTTTTTTTCCTCTGAGATGGAGTCTTGGTCTTTTGTCCAGACTGGAGTGCAGTGGCACAATCTCAGCTCACTGCAACCTCCGTCTCCCGGGGTCAAGTGATTCTCCCGGCTCAGCCTCGCAAGTAGCTGGGATTACAGGCATGCGCTTCCACGCCCAGCTAATTTTTTTTTTTTTTTTTTTTTGAGACGGAGTTTTGCTCTTGTTGCCTAGGCTGGAGTGCAATGGCGCAATCTCGACTCACTGCACCCTCTGCCTCCCGGGTTCAAGCAATTCTCCTGCCTCAGCCTCCCGAGTACCTGGAATTACAGGCATGCGTCACCACGCCTGGCTAATTTTGTATTTTTAGGAGAGATGGGGTTTCTCCATGTTGGTCAGGCTGGTCTCGAACTCCCAGCCTCAGGTGATCCACCCGCCTCGGCCTCCCAAAGTGCTGGGATTACAGGCGTGAGCCACCGCGCCCAGCCTTTTTTTTTTTTTTTTTTTTTTTGAGACAGAGTCTCTCTCTGTCGCCAGGCTACAGTGCAGTGGCATGATTTCAGCTCACTGCAACCTCCGCCTCCCGGGTTCAAGCGATTCTCCTGCCTCAGCCACGCAGGTAGCTGGGATTACAGACATGTGCCTCCACGCCCAGCTAATTTTTGTATTTATTTTTATTTTTTTAATTCTTTTGAGACAGAGTCTCTCTCTGTCACCAGGCTGGAGTGCAGTGGTATGATCTTGGCTCACTGCAACCTCCGCCTCCCGGGTTCAAGCGATTCTCCTGCCTTAGCCTCCTGAGTAGCTGGGCCACCATGCCCGGCTGATTTTGTATTTTTTGTAGAGACGGGGTTTCTTCATGTTGGTGAGGCTGATCTCGAACTCCCAACCTCAGGTGATCTGCCTGCCTTGGCCTCGTAAAGTGTCGGGATTACAGGCGTGAGCCACAGCACCCGGCCTTTTTTATTTTTATCTTTTGAGATGGAGTCTCGCTGTGTCGCCCAGGCTGGAATGCAGTGGTGCAATTTCAACTCACTGCCACCTCTGCCTCTTAGGTTCATGCGATTCTCCTGCCTCAGCCTCCTGAGTAGCTGGGATTACAGGCGCCCACCACCACGCCCAGCTAATTTTTATGTTTTTAGTAGAGACGGGAGTTTCACTGTGTTGGCCAGGCTGGTCTCGAACTTCTGACCTCATGGTCCACCTGCCTCGGCCTCCCAAAGTGCTGGGATTACAAGCATGAGCCACCGCACCCAGCTAATTTATATTTTTAATAGAGACGGGGTTTCGCCATGTTGACAAGGCTGGTCTTAACCTCAGGCAATCTGCCCGCCTCAGCCTCCCAAAGTGCTGGGATTACAGGCCTGAGTCACCTCGCCCAGCCTGATATGTTTTTTAGATACACAACGTAGAGATGTTCAGTGAATAGTTTGATGTGGGTCTAGAGTCAGAGAAGAGTTGCTGGCTGAAGATGTAAATTTGTTAGCATGTTAATAGGATTTATTTTTTATTGTTTTTCTTAAGAGATGGGGTCTCACTCTGTCACCAAGGCTGGAGTTCAGTGGCACAATCATAGCTCAGTGCAGCCTCCAATTCCTGGAGTCAAGTGATCCTCCTCCCTCAGCTTCCAGAGTCGCTGGAATTACAGGCCTGCCACTATGCCTGGCTAATTTTTAAGTTTTTTGTAGAGGGAAAAGAATAGACCCTAGGACTGAACTCTGGAACACTCCATTGTTTCCAAGTTGAGAGATGCGAAAATCTTGAGAGTGGCAGTGTCCTCAGGAGAAGAAAGCCGGTTCTTGGGGGAGAGATTCATCAGCTGTGTAGATGCTGCTGATAGGTCTAGCAAGACAAGAACTGAGAACTGATCATTTGATTTAATTTTATTTTCTAATTGTTGTTGGTATAAAGAAGTATAATCTAGCCAAGTATGCTGCTGACACCTGTAATCCCATCACTTTGGGAGGCTGAGGCAGGAGGAATATTTTAGGCCAGGAGTTTTTTAATTTTTAGATGGAGTTTTGCTCTTGTTACCCTGCTCTTGTTACCCAGGCCTGGAGTGCGATGACTCGATCTCAGCTCACTGCAACCTCTGCCTGCTGGATTCAAGCAATCCTCCTGCCTCAGCTCCCGAGTAGCTGGAATTGCAGGCGGCTGCCAACATGCTGAGCTAATGTTTGTATTTTTAGTAGAGACAGGGTTTCACCATGTTAGCCAGGATGGTCTCCATCTCCTGACTTAGTGATCCACCCGCCTCGGCCTCCCAAAGTGCTGGGATTACAGGCGTGAGCCACTGCGCCCGGCCCTTGGTAGGCATTTTCTTAAACTTATGTATCAATTTGGGGAAGAATTGACATATGTGTTGTCTTCCCGTCTTTGAACATTTCTTTCAGAGTTTTCAGCATATTAAGTTTTGTACTTGTTTTCTTAGATTTATACCTACGTACTGAAATATAGGAAGTCCTCACATAACATCATCGATAGGTTTTTGGAAACTGATTTTAAGTGAAACTACATATATCAGGTCCTTGAACAGTACTTTCATTCAACATCATTCTGTTATGTTGATGAGGAAAAAAATTGGTTATGTATTGTTTTGTTTAAAGTTGTAGTTTATAGCCAAGAGTGGTGACTCACGCCTGTAATCTCAGCACTTCGGGGGGCTGAGGCAGGCTGATCACCTGAGGTTAGGGGTTTGAGACCAGCCTGGTCAACATGGTGAAACCCCATCTCTACTAAAAATACAAAAATTAGCTGGGTGTGGTGGCATGTGCCTGTAAACCCAGCTACTCAGGAGGCTGAGGCAGGAGAATCGCTTGAACCCAGGAGGTGGAGGTTGCAGTGAGCCAAGATCACGTCGTTGCACTCCAGCCTGGGCAACGAGTGAGACTCAGTCTCAAAAAAAAAAAGTTGTAGTTTACAAGATCCTATTGATGGCAATAAGTGAGGACTTAGTGTATTTCTGTTTTTTTTTGTTTGTTTTGTTTTGTTTTGTTTTTTAGCAATTGTGAAGGGTATTGTTTCTTTAATTTCAGTGTCTGTGTGTTTTTTGCTAGTATGTATTTTTTGCTAGTATATATAAATGCAGTTGCTTTTATATATTTATCTTGTATCTTGCACCCTTGTTAAACTCACTTTCTTGTTGGAGATTTTGTAGATTACTTGGGATTTTCTATAATACACAGATAACCATGTTATCTGGAAATAGGGACACTTTTGTTTCTTCTTCCCTAATCTGTACATGTTTTCTTTTCTTTCTTTTTCTTTTTTTTTTTTTTTTTGAGACAGAGTCTCACGCTGTCGCCCAGACTGGAGTGCAGTGGCGCGATCTCGGCTCACTGCAAGCTCCGCCTCCTGGGTTCACGCCATTCTCCTGCCTCAGCCTCCTGAGTAGCTGGGACTACAGGCGCCCGCCACCGCGCCCGGCTAATTTTTTGTATTTGTAGTAGAGACGGGGTTTCACTGTGGTCTCGATCTCCTGACCTTGTGATCCGCCCGCCTCGGCCTCCCAAAGTGCTGGGATTACAGGCGTGAGCCACCGCGCCCGGCCTTTTCTTTCTTTTTCTTACTTCATGGGCTATAAGCATTATTTTGAATAAAATTGGTGAGAACAGACATCTTGCCTTTTTCCTGATGCTAGGAAGAAAGCGTTTAGTATTTCATTATGAATACAATGTTAGCTGTAGGTTTTTGTAGGTGCTCTTATCAGGTTGAGAATATTTTTGTTCCTGTTTTTCTGGTAGTTACCATGAATGGTATTGAATTTTGTCATTATTTTCTGCATTGATTAATATGATTCTTTCACCCATTAAGATGGTGGATTATACTGATTTTTGAATATGGAACTAGCCTTGCTTTCCTGTAATAAACCCCATTTCATTATAGTATACAATCCTTTTTTTTTTTTTTCAAGACAGGGTGTTGCTGTTGCTCAGGCTGCAGTGTAGTGGTGTGATCATGGCTCGCTGAAGCCTCAATCTTCTGGGCCTAAGTGATCCTTTTACCTCACCCTGCCCCCCAGTACCTGGGACCACAGGTACGTACCACTACGCTTGGCTAATTTTAAAATTTTTTGTAGAGTTGAGGTCTCACTCTATTGCCCAGGCTGGTCCTGAACTCCTGGGCTCAAGCAATCCTCCCAACTCAGCCTCCTAAAGTTCTGGGATTGTAGGTGTGAACTACTATGCCCTGCCAAAATTCAGCAATATATAAAAACAATGATATCCACTGTACTGCAGCCTAGGTGATAGAGCAAGACCCTGTGTCAAAAATAAAAAAAAAAACACAAATGAAATATATATTGCTGAATTTTATTTGCTAGTGTTTTGCTAAGGATTTTTGTGTCTGTAGTCATGAGTATTGGTTTGTAGTTTTTTTTGTACTGGCTTTGTCTGTTTTTGGTATCAGGATAATATTAGCATCATAAAATGGATTGGGAGTGTTTTCTTACTTTCTGGAAGAGATTATGTAGGATTAGTATTATTTTTTCCTAAAAATATTTGTTAGAATTTTCCATTGAAGCTATTTGGCCCTGGAAATTTTTTTTTTTTTAATTATGAATTAAATTCCTTTATAAATTATAGTGATTTTATCTATGTCTTATTGGATAAGTTGTGATACTTGTGTTTTTTGAGACATTGGTCCATTTCATATAAATTGTCAAACTTTTGTGTGTTCATAGTTTACTTTATTAGCCTTTTGATATCTGCGAAGTCTATAGTAATATCCCTTTTTCATTCCTGATATTGGTAATTTCTGTCTTCTTTTTTGTCAGTCTTGCTAGTCTTTCAGTTTTATTGATCATTTTGGTAAACCAACAATTTATTTCATTGAATTTTCTCATTGTTTTCTGTTTACAATTTATTTGTTATCTATTTATTATTAATATTATTATTATTATTATTATTATTTTTTAAGACAGAGTCTTGCTCTGTTGCTCAGGCTGGAGTGCAGTGACACAATCCTGGCTCACTGCAACCTCCATCTCCTGGGTTCAAACGATTGTCTTGTCTCAGCCTCCCAAGTAGCTGGGACTACTGGTGTGCACCACCACGCCCAGCTAATTTTTGTATTTTTAGTAGAGACGGGGTTTCACCATATTGGGCAGGCTGGTCTCGAACTTCTGACCTCAGGTGATCCACCCACGTTGGCCTCTCAAAGTGCTGGGATTACAGGTGTGAGCCACTGTGCTTGGCCTGCCTTTTTTTTTTTTTTTTTTCAAGACGGAGTCTTGCTTTTGTCACCCAGGCTGGAATGCAATGGTGCAATTTCAGTTCACTGCAACCTCTGCCTTCTGGGTTCAAGCGATTCTCCTGCCTCAGTCTCCTGAGTAGCTAGGATTACAGGTGCCTGCCACCATGCCCAGCTAAGTTTTGTATTTTTAGTAGAGAAGAGGTTTTACCATGCTGGCTAGGCTGGTTTGAAACTCCTGACCTCAGGTGATCCACCCGCCTCAGCCTCCCAAAGTGCTGGGATTACAGGCACGAGCCACTATGCCTGGCCTACTCTTTATTATTTTCTTTTTTCTGATGGGTTTGAGTTTATATTGCCCTTCATTTTCTAGGTTCTTATGGTGGGGGCTTAGATTATTCATTTGAGACTTCTTTTCTAATGTATGCATTTAGTGCTATAGATTTTCCTGTTATCACTGCTTTAACCATGTTCTACAATTTTTTTTTTTTTTTTTTTGAGACAGAGTCTCACCCTGTTGCCCAGGCTGGAGTGCAGTGGCTTGATTTTAGCTCACTGCAACCTTCCCGAGTTGAAGCAATTCTCCTGCCTCAGCCTCCTGAGTAGCTGGGATTATAGTTGCGCGCCACCTTGCCCGGCTAATTTTTGTATTTTTATTATTATTTATTTATTTACTTTTGGAGACAGAGTTTCTCTCTTGTCGCGCAGGCTGGAGTGCAATGGTGCTATCTTGGCTCACTGTAACCTCTGCTTCCTGGTTTCAAACGATTCTCCTGTTTCTGTTTCTTCAGTGTGCTCACCAGCACGCCTGGCTAACTTTTGTATTATTAGTAGAGACGGGATTTCATCATGTTGGCCAGGCTGGTCTTGAACTGACCTCAGGTGATCCACCTACCTCGGCCTCCCAAAGTGCTGCAATTACAGGCGTGAGCCACCGCACCCAGCTAATTTTTGTACTTTTAGTAGAGACGGGGTTTCACCATATTGCCCTGGATGGTCTCGATCTCATGAGCTCAGAGTGGTCTACCCACCTCAGTCTCCCATGGTGCTGGGATTATAGGCGTGAGCCACCACACCTGGCCTACAAATTTTGATGTGGTATATTTTCATTGGCATTCAATTTATTATATTTTTAAAATTTTCTTTGAGACTTCATCATTGACCCATGTATTATTTAGATGTATATTGCTTGGAAATTTTTATGTTATTGATTTCTAGTTTGATTCCATTGTGGTTGGAAAACATACCTGTGTGATATCAATTCTTTTAAATTTGTTGTGGTTTGGTTTTAGCTTAGGATATGATCTATCTTGGTATGTCTTCTGTTAATACTTGAAAAGAGTGTGTATTCTGCTGTTGTTGGGTGGAGTGTTCTGTAAGTATAGATTAGATCCTTAATTATTGGTGGTGTTGAGTTCTATATCTTTGCTGATTTACTGTCTACTGTTGATAGAGTGATGTTGAAGTCTCCAACTATAATTGTGAATTTGTCTATTTCTCCTTTCAGTTTTAGCTTCACTTATTTTGTAGCTCTGTTTAGTGCATATACATTTAGGGTTGCTATATATTTTTTATTTTTATTTATTTATTTATTTATTTATTTATTTATGACATGGAGTTTCACTCTTGTTGCCCAGGCTGGAGTGCAATGGTGTGATCTCAGCTCGCTGCAACCTCCGCCTCCTGGGTTCAAGTGATTCTCCTGCCTCAGCCTCTCAAGTAGCTGGGATTACAGGCATGCGCCACCACGCCTGGCTAATTTTGTATTTTTAGTAGAGACAGGGTTTCTCCATGTTGGTCAGGCTGGTCTCAAACTCCCGACTTTAGGTGATCCACTCGCCTCGACCTCCCAAAGTGCTGGGATTATAGGCATGAGCCACATGCCTGGCCTTTTTTTTTTTTTTTTTTTTTTAATTGAGACAGTCTCATTTTGTCTCCCAGGCTGGAGTGCAGTGGCATGATCTTGGCTCGCTGCACCCTCTGTGTCCTGGGTTCAAGCGATTCTCCTGCGGTTAGTCTCTCGAATAGCCGGGACTACAGGTTAGTTCTTTTTGTATTTTTAGTAGAGACAGAGTTTTGCCATTTTGGCCAGGTTAGTCTCAAACTCCTCACCTCAAGTGATCCTCCTGCCCATTGTCCACTGTGCTGGGATTATAGGCGCCATCCCCTGAGTCTGGCCAGGGTTACTGTATCTTTTTTTTTTTGAGATGGAGTTTTGCTCTTGTTGCCCAGGCTGGAGTGTAATGGCACTATCTTGGCTCACTGCAACCTCTGCCTCCCGGGTTCAAGCAGTTCTCCTGTTTCAGCCTCCTGAGTAGCTGGGATTACAGGCACAGGCCACCACGCCTGGCTAATGTTTGTATTTTAGTAGAGACAGGGTTTCACCATGTTGGCCAGGCCGGTCTCAAACTCCTGACCTCAGGTAATCCACCCACCTTGGCCTCCCAGAGTGCAGGGATTACAGCTGTGAGCCACTGCACCCAGCCTGCTATATCTTTTTGATGGCCTGATCCTTTATCATTACACAGTGCCCTTCTTTGTCTGTGATAATTTTCTTAGCTCTGAATTCTACTTATATCTGATATTAATATATAAGTGTACTTTTATTTAATTGTAATTAATTTAAATTTAAATAGGAACATGTGGCCGGTGGCTGCCATATTGACAGTGCAGTTCCGGAAGGTGGAGAGAGCTATGATACAAATTTAATTAAAAGGTAAATTTTATAATGTAATAGAAGACGATAAGGGCCATGGATAGTTAGCAGGAAAGGAGAGATTAGGGCAGAGGGAGCAGGGTATATGGTTTTCAGTTGGATAATCAAGAGAGAAATCATTGAATGTGACACTTGAACAAAAATTTGCAGGAGTACAGGACTTAGCTGTGCAGATATCTTGAGGAAGAGTATATCAAAGGCTAGCAGACAGATAGGCCATTGTAAGAACTTTAGCTTTGTCTCTGAGTGATGTGGAGAACATGTAGGGGTTTAGATCAGACCCTTTTTACATTGTATAAAGCTCAGTCTGGCTGGTATATTGAAAATAGACTATAGGGGGACAAGGTACAAACAGGGAGAACAGGTAAGAGGTTGGAATATGGGTTAAAGATGACAGGTGTCAGACCAATGATTAGAGCAGATTTTGGGAAATATATTAGACATTTAGTTTTGGATATGTTAAGTTTGAAATGTTTGTTAGGTATATTCAAGCAGAGAAAACAAGTAGACTGCCTGTAGTTCTATTCCAGATATGAGTCCCTGCCCTTGTGGAGCTTACACTTTATTGGAATATGGGTGGTAAATACAATACGTGTATAAAACATATGCTATGTAAGAAAACAATAAGTCCTGTGGAGAAAATTCAAGTAGGAAAGTGGGGTAAATAGTGTTGAGGCACTGAGGTCTTGAGAAGTTAACATTTGAATAATGATAAGAAGGTGATAAGGAGATAATTGGAGAAAAGTGGTTCCGTAGAGGGAACCAAGGTGTAAAGGTTCCCAAGGGAGAACATTGCTGGTGTGTTTGAAGAAGAGCGAGGAGACTTAAGTGTGGCTAAGGGAAAGGACAGTGCAGAGGTGACCAGTGTCCAGGTTATGGGCCATTTTAAGGGCTCTAGCTTTTATCTTGAGTTAGGGAGCTAGTGGATAGTTTAGTAGAAGAAAGGCATGGTCCAACCTATGGTTTAATTGAGTCACTCTGGCTTTGGTGCTAAATAGACTGAAGGGGCAAGGGTGGAAACCAAGAGACAGGAGACTTCTAGGAATTTAGGCAAGAGGCTGTGGTAGCTAAGTCTAGGGTGGTGGCAGTGAGGAATAATAGTATTCTGGATACGTTTTGGGAGTCACATTGACAAAATTGGCTTACCAGTTGCATGTGGGATGACAGGAGTCAAGGATTATTCCAAGATTTTGGCCTGAGTCATTGGAATGATACAGTTGCGCTAACTGAGATGGGAAAGACTGGGAAAAGCAGTTTTGAAGGGGGTGATGAGCTGTTTTGGACATGTTAAATGTACGGTGCCTATTGGACATCTGAGTATAGGTGTTCAGTATGCATTTTAATTATATTTATGAAGACTTTCATGTTTTTTAAAATGAAAAAATGTATTGAAACAGTGTATTCATTGTTCTGAAATATATATTGTTAACATCTTAATTTTTAACATGTTCAATCCTGGCAAAACCTGAATATTTTGGAGAGAGAGAAATTGACTACTTTTTAGCTCTGTTGTTAGAGTTGGTGGTACTTTCTTAGAGCTAAATAAAGATGTCATTCCGATTTCAGAAATGGAAATATATATAGTCTGAGTGTTTTTAATTGCTTTCTATTTTAGGTCTTTTTACTGCTGGATTGTGCAAGATATTTAACCCTATTTTGTTTGAATTATGACTTAAATATCAAACATCTTAACTAAGAAAAGGGAAACATTTTAGTTTTGGAAGTCAGAATGCCAAGGAAAAGGAAAAATCTTGGGGGAAATCCTTTTCGGAAGACTGCAAACCCTAAGGAAGTTATCGTATCCAGTGTTGCTAGTCGTGAGGAGCCAACCACTACTCTTCCTTCCATGGGTGAGACAAAAGTTGATCAGGAAGAACTCTTCACCAGTATCTCAGAGATGTTTTCTGATCTGGATCCTGATGTAGTGTATTTGATGCTTTCTGAATGTGATTTCAAAGGTGAGAAAAAGTTTAGTTTGAACCCTGTCCATCTTATAAGAAGACTTTGTGTACTATGCCATGATTAATAGTAATATAGAAAAATGTCTTATTTCTATTTTATTCATCATTTATTAATCATCTGCTGTTGGCAAGTTATTAAGGTTGGTATTTGAGTTGGTATTTGGGATATGAAGAATAAAACATAGTTTCTACTCTTAAGAAATGTGCAGTTCTAAATGTAAGGTATTTGTATAGATATCATATTCTATCTCTTTCATCTTTACTCTAGAACAGACTGGCACTATTGACACTTTAGGCTACATAATCCTTTCTTTTGAGTGGCTCTCCTATGCATTGTAGGTTTAGCAGCATCCCCGGCCTATACACACTAGTTGCCAGTAGCTCCTTACCACCCAGGTGTGACAATAAAAAATGTCTCCATGTCTTGTCATTTGTTCCCTGGGAGGCAAAATTGTACCTGGTTGAGAACCACTCTCCTCTAATGTAAGCTCCATAAAGACAGAGGTTTTAAAAACTTTGTTTTACTCCTGTATCTTCAGCCCATAACATGGCAACTGACTCATAATAGGAACTGAGTAAATATCTATTAAGCAACTAGGTAAGTATAATTTTGAAAATAAGAGCTGATTAAGAGTTGAGGCTAGCAGAGTAGTATAATTTCAAAACATTGACTTTGGAGTCAAGAAACCTGGGTTGGTTTTCCAGCTCTGCCACTTAATCTCTCTGAGTCTCAGTTTTCTAATCTGTTAGGGAGAAAAATAACAGTATGCACCTCATAGGACTTTTTTTTGGTGACAATTGAGTTTTATTTTTTTGTTGTTGGTAAAGTCTTCAGTATGGTAGGTTATTAATAACTTGTCATACATTGTTTACAAGTATGTAGACAGAAGGGAGTTTATGTAAGTTGGCTAGATGAGTAATTAAATGTTGATGCTTAGTATTGTTACTAGCCATAATTAGTATAAGATAAAATTATTCTAGATTTGGGAAGTTTTGGTAATGTGTTATAAACTTCCAGTTTCAGTCATTGTGTGGTCTGTGATGTGAGCATATCTTATCCAGTTATGTATGCAGAAAACCAGTTGTCAGCAGTGCATGATGCTCAGAAATGATAGTATATTGAATTTTGTAAGTTACTTCAACATTTTCCTTTGATGTGTTTCAAATTTAATTGTTGCATATAAACTAATACAGCAATGAAGAATTACAAGAAATCCACATCATCCTGTACCATAACAAAACAACTTATTTTTGTTTTCCAGAATCTTCTATAGACCTTGTTCATAAGCATTTGCGATTTGAGTGGTGGAATTTTGTATTATGTATTTTTAACTTAACATAAGCATTTGTCTGTGTTGCTGTAATCTATATTTTTAACGGGTTTCTAATATTCTACTGAGTTGTTGTGCTATAGTTTAATTATATCTCCATTTTTCATGAATAATTAATATTGCAGAGAACATCTTGGTAAAAAATATATTTTTCTGGCCGGGCGCGGTGGCTCACGCCTGTAATCCCAGCACTTTGGGAGGCTGAGGCGGGCGGATCACAAGGTCAGGAGATCGAGACCACAGTGAAACCCCGTCTCTACTAAAAATACAAAAAATTAGCCGGGCGCGGTGGTGGGCGCCTGTAGTCCCAGCTACTCAGGAGGCTGAGGCAGGAGAATGGCGTGAACACGGGAGGCGGAGCTTGCAGTGAGCCGAGATCGCGCCACTGCACTGCAGCCTGGGCGACAGCGCAAGACTCCGTCTCAAAAAAAAAAAAAAAAAAAATATATATATATATATATATATATATATATATTTTTCTTTCTTTTGGCTTTTTTTTCTTAGTTCCAAAACTTTATTTTCTTGCATCACAGGGTAAGAACTGCTTTGGCTCTTGGAAGCATACTCCTAAATTGCCTACCAGTGAGGTGTTCTGATTTGTAATTCCACCAGCCTTGCATAAGTGTAGTGGTTTCACTTCAGCTTTTTCAACATTGTGTAGTAGTGTTTTAAGATTTTTTTTTTTTTGAGATGGAGTTTCGCTCTTGCTGCCCAGGCTGGAGTGCAGTGGTGCCATCTCAGCTCTCTGCAACCTCGGCCTCCCGGGTTCAGGTGATTCTCCTGCCTCAGGCTCTACAAGTAGCTGGGATTACAGGCGTCTGCCACCATGCCCAGCTAATTTTCTTTTTTTGTATTTTTAGTAGAGATGGGATTTCGTCATGCTGGCCAAGCTGGTCTTGAACTCCTGACCTCAGGTCATCCACCTGCCTCAGCCTCCCAAAGTGCTAGGATTACAGGCGTGAACCACCACACCTGGCCTGTGTTTTAAGGTTTTAATAGGAATAAAATTGCATTTTTCTTTATTTGTGTTGATTTAATAAAGAGGAATGTTGGACATTTTTGTACATGGTTGTTTATTGTAATCTTGTGTAAATTGTTCATTCATTGAAAAAAGTTTTTTTTTTATACCATGGTTTTAATTTTTCCCAACAATCTGTATAAGGACTTTTCTTTTTATGTGATAAGTACCTATCCATCTTGGTCTTTAATTTACTTTTACTTAGTGTTAGTGTAATTTTTCATTGTATACACATTAAATTTTTTAGTTGATCTTTTCTGGTTTTACTGTCACTTTACTGTCATGTAGATTTTTTTTCATAGAAATACTCCTTATGTTTGCTTTCTTTTTTTTCCCCCCTCCCTGCCCCCCCAACCTTTTTTTCTTTTCTTCCATTTTTAGGTTTTCTGTCCTTTGTAGTATTGCTATGATCTCCTAATTGGTCTCTGCCAGGCTTGCCCCCTCCAATCCCTCTTTGTTTTTCTTCTTAAGGGAACATTAATTGGGTGCTTACTAGGTGCCAGTTCTTTGTGCACAGCACTTTTTCATGGATTATCTCATTTAATCCTCACAACAACCTATGAGGTAGGTGCTTTTATTATCCCCATATTACAAATGAGAAAATCGAGGTTTAGGGACGTTAACTTGTTGAAAGTGTCATAGCCAGCAGTAGAGATTTAAATGTTGGTGTTCTGACTCCAGACCAGAGCTGTTACCTACTCTGCTGTGCTGTTTCCAGACTTACCTTTCTTAAAACAGCAAGACAAAACACAACATAAACAACCCCTCGCTCCAAACTTCAAATGCTTAAAAATTCTAATTTTATTTTATTTTATTTTTGGTTTCCTTTTTTTTTTTGAGATAGGGCCTCACTCAGTTGCCCAGGCTGGAGTGCAGTAATCTAATCACTTTCACTAGAGGCTCATTGTAGCCTTCACCTCCTGGGCTGAAGCGATTCTGCTACCTCAGACACCCTACCACACTGGCTAATTTTTGTAGAGATAGGGTTTTTCCATGTTGCCCAGGCTGGTCTTGAACTCCTGGTCTCAAGCGATCTACCTGCCTCAGCCTCCCAAAATGTTAGGATTATAGGCATGAGCCACCACACCTGGCCTTAAAATTTCTAATGGCTCCCTATTTGTGTTATAACAGAAAGAGCTCAGCATTGGAGTCAGATACACCAGTCCTGGCTCTGTCACTGACTATCTGTGTGACTTGGGCCAAGTTAATGTACTTTTTAACTTCATTTCTTCATCTGTTTGCTAGGAATAATATACCTCATGGTAGTATTTGAGGATTCAGTGAGGTGATGTGTATAAAACTTCTAGCTGAAATGCTATGACTGGTAGTTTCCTTCAAGTTCCCTTCGAAAATAAAATTAATATTTCTTAACATGGCATACAGGACTGTTCCCAATTTTACCCAATCAACCTCCCTCTAGGGAGAGCCAAGCCTGGGTTTACCCTTTTTTCTCTTGTGTCTGACAAGTTACTTTTTAATCTTCAAGTCCCAGTTCACATATCACCTTATGTGAAATCTTTTCTTATTCTCCCTTGTGCTTCTATGGCATTTGTACATTATCAAAAATGTGCATTATTTATTTATTTATTTTTGAGAGGGAGTCTCGCTCTGTCACCAAGGCTGGAGTGCAGTGGCTCGATCTCTGCTCACTACCACCTCTGCCTTGCCGGTTCAAGAAATTCTCCCACCTCGGGCTCCTGAGTAGCTGGGATTACAGGCATGCACTGCCACTACACCCAGCTAATTTTTATATTTTTAGTAGAGACAGAGTTTCGCCATGTTGACTAGGCTGGTCTCTAACTCCTGACCTCAGGTGATCCACCTGCCTCAGCCTCCCAAAGTGCTGGGATTACAGGCATGAACCACTGTGCCTGGCCAAAAGTGTGCATTATTTAATCTGTATTATATTACAATGTAATTGTCTCTAATATAATTGTTTTTAATCTCTAGTAGACTGCAAAGTTCTCTATTAGACTGCAAAAAAAATCTATTAAAGATTTTTTTTTACAAAATATTTCTGATATGCAGTACACACTCATAAATATATTTGTATTAAGTGCAATTCATAGCATGGATCATGTAAATAAATTAGATTTACTAAGAGAATATATAAAATACTTAATATTCAAAAGTGTACATTCAATAGGTATTTGTTAAATTAATCAACAGGCTTTAGGACTTTTATAAATAAGCCTAATACATCCAATGACAGATATCTATACATTTACTCAATAAATTCAGCAAATAATATTTATTTAATTATAGTTTATTAGCTTGGTTTATTTATTTTATTTTTTTTTTTTTTGAGACTGAGTCTGGCTCTGTCGCCCAGGCTGGAGTGCAGTGGCCGGATCTCAGCTCACTGCAAGCTCCGCCTCCCGGGTTTACGCCATTCTCCTGCCTCAGCCTCCGGAGTAGCTGGGACCACAGGCGCCCGCCACCTCGCCCGGCTAGTTTTTTGTATTTTTTAGTAGAGACGGGGTTTCACTGTGTTAGCCAGGATGGTCTCGATCTCCTGACCTTGTGATCCGCCCGTCTCAGCCTCCCAAAGTGCTGGGATTACAGGCTTGAGCCACCGTGCCCGGCTTATTAGCTTGGTTTATTACTGTTTTCTGAAAGAATAGGATTGCATGTCTCCATCATTCAGACTTTTTGCTACTACAGACTTTGGTATGTTAGTAAAATATTAATTTTTTAAAAATAACATGAACATTGTACATTTATATTTTGTTCAATGCAAAATCCAATATAATTTTAGCTGGATTTTAATAAAATTATTAAATCTGTTTTCTCTGTCTATATTTTTGTTGTTGTTATTATTCTTGTTGTTGTACAGTTGAAAATGCTATGGATTGTCTATTAGAATTATCTGCCACTGATACCAAGATAGAAGAATCATCTTCACAAAGTTTTGTTGCTTCTGGGAACCAAGTAGGTGCAGCAGAAAGTGAAATAATGGAAAAACATCCTGAAGAAGAGAGTGAAGATTCAAAAATAGATTCATTTTTGGACATGCAGCTAACTGAAGACCTGGATTCCTTAATACAAAATGCTTTTGAGAAATTGAACTCTTCTCCTGATGACCAAGTATACTCATTTTTGCCTTCACAAGATGTTAATAGTTTTAATGACCTGAGTGAGTTTGTAAATCCTGATTCAAGTAATATGACTCCCATTTTTTCTACACAAAATATGAATTTGAACAGTGAAAATTTAGACAATTCTGGCTCTACGTTAAGTTTAAACCCATTACCTTCACATTCTGTTTTGAGCGAGTCCAAATGTTTTATAAAGGATAACACATTGGCTTTGGAAAGTAACTACCCAGAAGATTCTCTTCTCAGTAGTTCTTTAAATGTAGCAAGTGACTCCATCGTGGGCTGTAGCAGTCTCAATCAAAAACAGAAAGAACTTTTAGAATCTGAGTGTGTTGAGGCTCAATTCTCTGAAGCTCCTGTAGATTTGGATGCCAGCGAACCTCAGGCTTCTTTAAACCTTCCAGGGCTTGATTTACCGGGTATGGGTGGGGATCAAAAATCTACTCGGGTCTCTGATGTTTTTCTGCCTTCCGAAGGGTTCAACTTCAAGCCACACAAACATCCTGAACTGCCAACTAAGGGGAAAGATGTGAGTTACTGCCCAGTACTTGCTCCTCTTCCCTTACTGTTGCCTCCTCCGCCACCTCCACCGATGTGGAATCCAATGATTCCTGCTTTTGACCTCTTCCAAGGAAACCATGGCTTTGTAGCTCCTGTTGTAACCACAGCTGCACACTGGAGATCTGTGAACTACACATTTCCACCCTCAGTTATTTCTCACACTTCCCCAACAAAAGTATGGAGAAATAAAGATGGAACAAGTGCTTATCAAGTACAAGAAACCCCAGTTTCTCAGGTTGTAAGAAAGAAGACATCTTATGTTGGACTAGTTCTTGTTCTTCTCAGAGGTCTTCCAGGATCTGGAAAATCTTTTTTGGCAAGGTATGAGGTTTAATTGGGTTTTAAAAAAATAGTATAATGTCTGAATTTGAACACAAGTGTGAATATATATGCAAAATGCTTTGCTTAGTACAGATCTTTAGTAACCCCTAAAATGTTTTCTTTTTACTAAGTTTTCCTAACTTTGTGTAGCTAATAATAACACTATTTTCTCTGGAAACTTTTTTTATGGTGTCCCTTCATCTTTGACTATCTCTTTGAAAGACAGAAGAAAAAATTAAAGAGGATTCCAAAATTGTGAGTTATTGACGTAGTAGAGGAGAGCTAATTTGAGTGGGAGAAAGATGAGTTCAGCTTTGATCACAGAGTTAAAGAGAGATAATTGATCTTGATTTCATGGAATGAAAGTCTTAGATACATTAATTTTACTGGTAGTTGGAAATTCAGGATTATAGAATGTTGTTAAATAATGCTTTTAGACATATGTGATTTGAAGGAAGAGAGTATAGGATGACAACTGGTAGTCAGAGAACTTCAAGTTTTCAGGGACTTTTCTGTTCCAAAATAGAGTACCATCAGTTATTTGATCTCATATATACACCTTTATCCCTTCTGTAGTTAAGGTAGGCTGTGAGTGCCTTAATCTGGGAGACAGGAGTCAAGTGTTACAGGCAGCTTTGTAATGGTTTCAGTGGCACTCCTTGAAGAGTATTGTTTTCATAATTTCTCTCTATCCCTGCTTAACTTTTAAATTCCAGAAGATTTCACCTAATCTATTTTATTTGCTAGTTTTTTTTTTCTTCTTCCAAATTTTAATCGTTAGCCTTCTAATATTATTAGTTGGGTGTCCTCTATTTGATCCTGGGTGTATCTAGTCTAGTCTTAATGAATATGAATAGATAACTGGAGAATGTCCTTCATAAACTTATTTTTAGTTTTTTTTTTTTTTTTTTTTAATATCTTTTCTGTGTCTGAGTTTCTCTGCCAGTAAATTTCCACATATTCTGCTGATACACTTACAGGCATATTTTTCAGTAGACATGTAGGCTTTTCTAACTGACTTAATAGCAACAACAACAATAAAACAATATTATAGATGTTACTGTCAGTCATGGCAGTGTGTTTCATGAAAGAGATTGGACTGAAAGGTGGTACCTTAGAAGGCAGTTGAGCTGTGAGACAATTTTGAAGAACTAGGTTTCAGGGGCCTTTAGAATCAGAGGCAGCTACAGTTTGAGTGTGGGTAAAGAAAAATGTGCTTGTCACAAGGTAGAAACTTAATATTTTTTGAATGAAGAGAGAGAAATAACGGGGATAGTGTTGAGACATAGAACCTGCGTTGTCTTGAAGAGAATGGTCCCATATTCAAACCAAAGGAAAACGATGGATGCAAAAAGTCTTTTTGAATTTTTTGGAAAGAAGGTCATGAATGGATATCTGAGAAACAATTCTGTTGTCCTGTGAGGGTAGAAAGCAAAAGGGTTTAGCAAGCTCTGATGATGGAGTTAAGGGAAAGGGAGAAGTTGGATAGTAGTTGAAAGGGGTCACAAAGTGTAGTTACAATTTTTTTTTTTTTTTTGACAGAGTCTGACTCTGTCATCCAGGCTGTTGTGCAGTGGTGTGATCTCAGCTTACTGCAACCTCCACCTCCCCAGGTTTATGAGATTCTCCAGCCTCAGTCTCCTGAGTAGCTGGGATTACAGGTGCCTGCTGCCACCCCCAGCTAATTTTTATATTTTTAGTAGAGACAGGGTTTCACCATGTTGGCTAGGCTGGTCTCAAACTTTTTTTTTTTTTTTTTTTTTTTTAAGAGACAGGGACTTGCTTTGTCACCCAGGCTAGAGTGCAGTGGCATGATCATAGCTTATTGTTGTCTTGAATTCCTGGGTTCAAGCAATCCTCCTGCCTTGGCCTCCCGAGTAGCTGGGACTGCAGGCATGGGCCATCACACCTGGCTCATTTTAAAATTTTTTGTAGAGACAGAATCTCGTCATGTTGCCCAGGCTCATCTCAAACTTCTGGGCTCAAGCAGTCCTCCCACCTCAGCCTCCCAAAGTGCTGGGACTATAGGCATGAGCTATCATACCCAGCCTAGTTAGAATTTTTAAAGATAGCTGAGATATATGCATGTTTAATGGTAAAAAAGGAAGTGTCAGAGAAGGGAAAGCTACAAAGAGAAGAGGATAAACATAGGAATTGGGATCAAATGAGCATTCCCTAGAATGTAAGCTCCATGAGTGCAAGCGTTTTTGTGTTTTTTTGTTCATTGATGTATGCTCAGTGCTTAAAACAGTGCCTGGCACTTAATAGATGCTACAGAAAGGGATATATATTTTCAGAAAAGGATAGTTAAACATTTGTTAATCTTCAAACCATTATAACGATTTTATAGTTAAGGATAAAAGGTCTTCATAACATTAAAAACAAGTTTCCGAATAATAATTTACATAAAGCAAAATAGACCTGCCTTAGGTTGGATTTTTTTGGAATTAAACTTCTGCTTAGAGTATTTTCAGTATGATTTGTTTGAGTATTACAATATGTTTATTCTTTTATTTATCTATTTGTGTTTAATTTTTTCTTTCTTTCTTTCTTTTTTTTTTTTGAGAGAGGGTCTTATTGTGTCACCCAGGCTGGAGTGCAGTGGTGCAACCTTGGCTCTCTGTAACCTAAACCTCTTGGGTTCAAGTGATCCTCCCAAGTTAGCTTCCCAAGCAACTGGGATTATAGGTGCACACTACCACACCTGCCTAATTTTTTTCTTTTTTGTGTAGTTGGGTTCTTGCTATGTTGCCCAGACTGATTTTTATTCTTTTATTTTATTTATTTATTTATTTTGAGACACAGTCTCGCCTGTTGCCCAGACTGGAATACAGTGGTGCAATCTCAGCTCACTGCAACCTCCACCTCCTGGGTTCTAGCAATTTTCATGCCTCAGCCTCTAGTAGCTGGGACTGTAGGTGCATGCCACCATACCTGGCTAATTTTCATATTTTTAATAGTGATGGAGCTTCACCACGTTGGCCAGGCTGGCCTTGAACTCCTGGCCTCAAGTGATCTACAAAATGATAGTACTTGAATAATGTATTTGGTTTATGACTTTGAAAAAATTAGGAGAGAAAATTTAGAAGAAAAGGTAATGAAAATTATTTCATTTATCTTTCACAGGACTTTGCAAGAGGATAATCCAAGTGGAGTCATTCTTAGTACTGATGATTATTTTTATATAAATGGACAGTACCAGTTTGATGTAAAGTACTTAGGAGAAGCACATGAATGGAACCAGAATCGTGGTAAGAACAGATAATCAGATTCTGGGTAACGTTGTGAGTAATATAAAGAAAAGATTCACTTAGTATTTGTTCGTGTATTTGTTTTTTTTTTTTTTTTTGAGGCAAGTTCTCGCTATGTTGCACAGGCTAGAGTGCAGTGGTGTGATCTTGGCTCACTGCAGCCTTGACTTCTGGGTTCAGGTGATCCTCCCACATTAGCCTCCCGAGTAGCTGGTACCACAGATGTGCACCACCATCCCTGGCTAATTTTTGTATTTTTTGTAGAGACAGGATCTCACTTTGTTGTCCAGGCTGGTCTTGAACTCCTGGGCTTAAGCAATCTGCCTCTCTCAGCCTCCCAAAGTGCCGAGTTTGCAGAAGTGAGCCACTGCGCCCAGCTAAATTGGCTTAGTATTTTTTTTCGAGATGGAGTCTCGCTCTGTGCCCAGGCTGTAGTGCAGTGGTGCAATCTCGGTTCACTGCAACCTCTGCCTCCTGTGTTCAAGTGATTCTCCTGCCTCAGCTTCCTGAGTAGCTGGGATTACAGGTGCATGCCACCACACCTGGCTAATTTTTATATTTTTTGTAGCGACAGGATTTCCCCGTGTTGGCCAGGCTGGTCTCGAACTCCTGACCTTAGGTGATCCGCCTGCCTTGGTCTCCCAAAGTGCTGAGATTACAGGTGTGAGCCACCGTACCCAAGCTATAACTGTATAGTATATATAAAATTTTAACTATAATTAACATTAATTCTTGTGTTACATAGTAAGAGGTAAGTTTGTCTTATAGGGTTGTTATAAGGATTCAAAGAGTTAATTTTTGTAAGGTACTTAGAATATTGTGTGGCATATTTAAGTTATCAGTAGGGATCTTTTGAGAAGTAAATCTAATTTTCTGCTTGGATCTCAGAATAGCTGTAAGGAAATTGCACTTGTTTCCTATGCTCTGGTTACTGTTGTCTTTTTTTTTTTTTTTTGACACAGAGTCTTGCTGTGTCGCCTGGCTGCAGTGCAGTGGTGTGATCTCGGCCCACTGCAACGTCAGCCTCCCACGTTCAAGCAATTCTCATGCCTCAGCCTCCCAGCCTGAGTAGTTGGGACTATAGGCGTGTGCCACCATGCCTGGCTAATTTTTGTATTTTTAGTAGAGATGGGGTTTTGCCATATTGACCAGAGCCAGGCTTGTCTCGGACGCCTGTCCTGAAGTGGTCTGCCTACCTCGGCCTCCCAAAGTGTTGGGATTACAGGTTTGAGCCACCATGCCCAGCCTGGTTACTGCTTTCTAAAATCAAATTTGAACCACTAGAAATGGAGTTTGACCGGTTAACCACTGGTCTTCGTTAGATTGGTTTACTCTTTTTTTTTTTTTTTTTTTGAAACCAAGTCTCACTCTGTTGCCCAGGCTGGAGTGCAGTGGCTCAGTCTCGGCTCACTGCAACCTCTGCCTCCCGGGTTCAAGCGATTCTCCTGCCTCAGCCTCCTCCTGAGTAGCTGTGATTACAGGCGCATGCCACCGTGCCTGGCTAATTTTTGTATTTTTAGTAGAGACGGGTTTCACCGTGTTGGCCAGGCTGGTCTTGAATGCCTGACCTTGTGATTTACCTGCCTCGGTCTCCCAAAGTGCTGGGATTACAGGCATGAGCCAGTACGCCTGGCGATTGGTTTACTTTTTATAGAAGATAGTGTGAGAATAAAAACGACTCTCTATAAACTGAATCTGTAGGGACATCATAGGTAAAAATTTAGTTTCCTTGCTAGCATAACTGTCTATTCAGTGAAGGTGGTTTTATCATTAAATGTTTATTTGCATTGTTTGAATTTTCTATGGAGAATCTTATTAAGATATAGGGACTATATTTTCCTCAGGTTTTTTTCTTTTTGAGACAGAGTCCTGGTCTGTCGCTAGGCTGGAATGCGGTGGCTTGATCTCAGCTCACTGTAATGTCTGCCTCCTGGGTTTAAGCAGTTCTCCTGCCTCAGCCTCCTGAGTAACGGGGACTACAGGCATAGGCCACCATGCCCAGCTAATTTTTGTATTTTTAGTACAGACAGGGTTTCACCATGTTGGCCAGGATGGTCTCGATCTCTTGACTTCGTGATCCGCCTATCTCGGCCTCCCAAAGTGCTGGGATTACAGGCATGAGCCACCGCACCTGGCCCTCAGTCTTTTATGATAAGTGTACTATAAAGGTGATTCTTGGGTTTGCCATCTTCAGACATTGTTAACTTTTTATATATTCATTTTTGAACTAAAGATTAAGAATTCAGGAATCTGAAAATACCAACATAGCTAAAACCAAAGGAGGCAGTATGATTTGGTGATGAAGATCACCCTTGGATTCACCAGTTACTAGCTATATGATCTTGTGCAAGTTATTTATACTTTCCAAGGCCCAGTGTCCCCTTTGTGAAAGGGAATAATAATACTTAACTCCTAGGATTGTTGTGAAAGTTAAGTGAAGGTAAAAAGTGTTAGCATTGGCTGGGCGCAGTGGCTCATGCCTGTAATTCCAGCACTTTGGGAGGCTTAGGCAGATGGATCACCTGAGGTCAGGAGTTCGAGACCAGCCTGGCCAACATGGCGTGACCCCATCTCTACTAAAAATACAAAAATTAACCAGGCATGATGGTGCACACCTGTAATCCCAGCTATTTGGGAGGCTGAGGCAGGAGAATCGCTTGAACCTGGGAGGTAGAGGTTGCAGTGAGCCAAGATCCCACCACTGCACTCCAGTCTGAGTGACAGAGTGAGACTCTGTCTCAAAAAAAAAAAAAAAAAAGTGTTAGCATGGTTCAGCATGCCATTATAACAGCAACAATAATATATGTTAATAGGTGGAATTCATTTTAAAACTGCTTTGTTAAGACAAAATTCATGTACGATACAAATCATCCATTTAAATTGTACAATTCAATGGTTTTTAGAACTTAATATTCAGGGCTGTGCATTCGTCAATACACTCTATTTAATTTGGCTTTGCTGCAACTTTTAGAACACGCTAAATTTTAGAACATTTTTATCATCTCAGAAAGATTCTGTACCTATTCACAGTCACTCTTCATTTCTCTCTAGTCTGTGTTTTGTCACTATAGATAATTTGCCTATTCTGGACCTTTCCTACAACATGTGGACTTTTGTGATTGGCTTCTTTCACTTAGCATAATGTTTTCAAGCTTCATCCATGTTGTAGCATGTGTTTCATTCCTTTTTATGGATCAGTAAGATTCCATTGGGTGGATATATCACATTTTGTTAATTTGTTCATCAATTAGTAGACATTTGCATTGTTTTCACTTTTTGGCTATTAAGAACACTGCTGCTATAAACAAACACACATGTCTATGTCTGATCTTTCTAGGAACTGCCATGCTGTTTTCCAAAGCAATCACACCTTTTTATGTTTCCTCTAATAATTTATGAGGGTTTCAACTTTTCCACATCCTCACCAACACTTGTTATTGTCCGTTTTTTTGATTATTCCTATTCTGGTAGGTGTGAAGTGGTATCTCATTGTGCTTTCAATTTACTTTTCTCTGATGGCTGATGAAGTGGAACATCTTTTTGTGCGTTTATTGGCCATTTGTATATCTTCTCTGGAGAAATGTCTATTCGTATTTGCTCTGTCGCTCAGGCTGGAGTGCAGTGGCACGATCTTGACTCATTGCAACCTCCACCTCCTGGGTTCAAGTGGTTCTTGTGCCTCGGCCTCCTGAGTAGCTGGGATTACAGGTGCGTGCCACCATCCCTGGCTAATTGTTGTATTTTTAGTACAGACAGGGTTTCACTATGTTGGCCAGGATGGTCTAGAACTCCTGACCTCAGGTGATTCGCCTGCCTCAGTCTCCCAGAGTGCTGGGATCATAGGTGTGAGGTACCATGCCCAGCCTCTTTTGCCCATTTTTAAATTGGTTCTTTGTTTCATTAGTGAGTTATTAGAGACTGGGCAGAACGCCGGGCGCGGTGGCTCACGCCTGTAATCCCAGCACTTTGGGAGGCCGAGGCGGGCGGATCACGAGGTCAGGAGATCGAGACCATCCTCGCTAACACGGTGAAACCCCGTCTCTACTAAAAATACAAAAAATTAGCCGGGCGAGGCGGCGGGCGCCTGTAGTCCCAGCTACTTGGGAGGCTGAGGCAGGAGAATGGCGTGAACCCGGGAGGCGGAGCTTGCAGTGAATCGCGCCACTGCACTCCAGCCTGGGCGACTAAGCGAGACTCTGTCTCAAAAAAAAAAAAAAAAAAAAAGAGACTGGGCAGAACTTTGAAAACTTCCAAATAATTACTTGTAAGACTTACTTGTTGTGGTACATCATTAATTTCCTGTATGGTCTAATTCCTTTGGAAGAAAGGTAAGAAAATCCCTTGTGCAACAGTGTATTATAATATTTTCTTTATTTCAGGTCATTACATTTTGTGTGTGTGTATTTGTCCATTTGGGTTTATTGTTTATTTTTAAGCTTTAGTTTTGAATATTAGATTTATGGAAAAGTTGCAGAGATACTATGGAAAGCTTCTGTATACCCTTCACTAATTTATCCTTCATGTTAACATCTAATATAACTAGGATACATTTGTCAAAACTAAGAAATTGGTTTATTATTATTAACTAAACTCCAAACTATAGTTTGATTTTAATTTTTCTACTCAAGGTATTTCTCTCTTGCTTGACAGTCTTAATATGTGGGTTTTTTTTTTTTTTTGGAACGGAGTCTTACTCTGTCACCCAGGCTGGAGTGCAATGGCGTGGTCTCAGCTCACTGCAACCTTTGCATGCTGGGTTCAAGCTATTCTCCCGCCTCAGCCTCCCAAGTAGCTGGGAGTCACATGCGTGCACCACACCTGGCTAATTTTTGTATTTTTAGTAGAGACGGGGTTTCAGTATGTTGGCCAGGTTGGTCTTGGACTCCTGACCTCATGATCTGCCTGCCTTGGCCTCCCAAAGTTCTGGGATTACAGGCGTTAGCCACTGCACCCGGCCTTGTTTTGTATTTTTTAGGCAGAGTCTCACTCTGTTGCCCAGGCTGGAGTGCAGTGGCACGATCTTGGCTCACGGCAAACTCCGCCTCCTGGTTTCAAGTGATTCTCTTATGTCAGCCTCTTGAGTAGCTGGGACTACAGGTGGGCACCACCAAGCCCGAATAATTTTTGGTTTTTTTAGTAGAGATGGGATTTCACCATATTGGCCAGGTTGGTTTTGAACTCCTGACCTCAAGTGATCCACCTACTTTGGCTTCCCAAAGTGCTGGGATTATGGGCATGAGCCACCATGCCCAGTCAACCTGTGCTTACTTAATGTTTATGTCCCCAAAGGGATATTTAGAAGTTGAGCAGTGAGTAAAATTAGCGCATCTGTGTTTTTCAAATTATGAAAACATCAGATTTTTTGAAAATCATAATGCTTAAATATTGTTATTTAAAAATGATTTTTAATTATCTGTTATGTTTTTCAGCAAAAGAAGCATTTGAGAAGAAGATATCTCCTGTAATTATAGATAATACAAACCTACAGGCATGGGAAATGAAACCATATGTTGCTTTGGTTAGTACCATAAGTTGTCATAAGTTTATAACAGATCATATGCAGTTATTGGGGAACATTAATTATGAAAGTGAATCTGAAGCACTTAAGAATCTCAGAATCTTGGATAGTCTGTAACTGAGCTTTCTTTGGTCTTCAGGAAAATGAGGAAATTAGGCCATTTAGCTGAGTTTTTCCATAAAGGTAAATTTTTAAATTCTGAAATTCAATTTTTAAACTCTAAGTTAAATTTTTTTTTTGAGTCTTTCATGAAAAGATAGTGGTACTAAATTATAGTTTTTTTGTACATATGTTATATATATTTATTTCATTTTCCTCATACTTAGCAGAATCAAAATTTGTTGGTCCTTTGTTTTTCTCCAAATTTCTTTTGAAATTTTGCTGTTCTGAGAAATTCAGCAATCTGTAAACTCAGCTATTCTCTCTGAATTTGCCAGATTTCTTTTACTATCTAAATCCTTTCCGTTTACCTGACCTATACCTAATCCTCTTTCCTTCCTTGCTCTTTTTTACCCAGCTTTTTTTTTTTTTTTTTTTTTTGTGAAACTGAGCTTCGCTCTTGTTGCCCAGGCTGGAGTGCAATGGTGTGATCTCAGCTCACTGCAACCTCCGCCTCCTGGGTTCAAGCGATTCTCCTCCCTCAGCCTCCTGAGAAACTGGGATTACAGGTGCCCACCACCACGCCCAGCTAATTTTTTGTATTTTTAGTATAGATGGGGTTTCACCATGGTGGCCAGGCTGGTCTTGAACTCCTGACCTCAGTTAATCCACCCACTTCGGTCTTGCAAAGTGTTGGGATTATAGGTGTGAGCCAACATGTCCGGCTGAAAATTCTTTATCTTCCTTTTTTTTTTTTTTTTTTTTGAGATGGAATCTCGTTCTGTTGCCCATGCTGGAGTACAGTGGTGTGATCTCAGCTCACTGCAAGCTCCGCCTCCCGGGTTCATGCCATTCTCCTGCCTCAGCCTCCTGAGTAGCTGGGACTACAGGCGCCTGCCACCATGCCCGGCTAATTTTTTTTGTATTTTTAGTAGAGACGGGGTTTCACCATGTTAGCGAGGATGGTCTCGATCTCCTGACCTCGTGATCCACCCGCCTCGGCCTCCCAGTGTGCTGGGATTACAGGCGGGAGCCACTGCGCCCGGCCTATCTTCCTTTCTTAACATTTTTAAAGAACAGTCTGTCATTAACACATGTAGAATTTATAAAATTACTGTGTAGTATTTTCATCTTGTGGTTATACCTTCACTTATTTAGTCAGTTCTATATTAATAGCCACATGGTTATTTGTATTCTTTTGATGTTACAAATAGTAGAAAACTGGCTATCCTGGCGTATATCTAATATCTGTATTTTTTTTTTTTTGAGACGGAGTTTCGCTCTTGTTGCCCAGGCTGGAGTGCAATGGCACAATCTCGGCTCACCGCAACCTCTGCCTCCCAGGTTCAAGCGATTTACCTACCTCAGCCTCCCTAGTAGCTGGGATTACAGGCATGTACCACCATGCCCGGCTAATTTTGTATTTTTAGTGGAGATGGGGTTTGTCCATGTTGGTCAGGCTGGTCTTGAACTCCCGACCTCAGGTGATCCGCCTGCCTTGGCCTCCCAAAGTGCTGGGATTACAGGCATGAGCCACCGCTCCTGGCCTAATATATGTATTATATAAATAAACGCTCTTATATAAGTATTTATCAGTAGTATGAATTTCTAATAGTTAATTGCTAGGTTAAAGTGATTGTATATTTTGCCATTTTAACATGCTCATCAAGATGAGATAATCTTTACGTTTAAAATGCTATAAATTTAGAAACAATAATTTTAATTTCTTGGAAGTATCTATTTTAAAATGTCTTTGTCTTTGTTGTATGTAGTCTCAGAAACACAAATACAAAGTCCTTTTTCGGGAACCAGACACATGGTGGAAGTTTAAACCAAAGGAACTTGCAAGGTAAAACTTGGAGGCTACCTAACATGCTTTTTATATAACAGCAGACAGAGAGGGTCCATCTAGATTTTTCCCCTTGTAAATGATGAATGAATTGATTAGACTGTATTTAATTTCTATTGCTTACAACTTTTTGTCTAGTTTTATGAAGAGTTTGTGTTTCTAAAATTGAGTTAATTTACAGTAAAAATTCCCCTTGTATTATATATTCTGTCCCTTATTACCTTTTTTGAGTTCTTATTATTTATTTATTTATTTATTTAAATATAGAGACAGGGTCTTGCCATGTTACCCAGGCTGGTCTTGAACTCCTGGCCTCAAGTGATCCTCCTGCCTGTGCCTCCCAAAGTGCTGGGACCACAGGTGTGAGCCACCATGCCCAGCCTGTACTTTATTACTTTGAATCATATGTTAATATCTGAAACTAGAATGGACCCTAGGATTTGGCATACCTGAACCATGTGCTACTGGGAGGGGCAGACTGTTGTAGCTGCTTAGTGACTTAGAGCACTGGAAGGTAGTACGAATGTAGAGATGGAAAAAGTAGCAAATATCCAGCTGTCCAGGTATCTCACTCCATGCCTGCCTCCCCCTATGGCTATACTTTTTTCTTTATTCAGTTGCTTGACTTGAATAAAAATGTCAGTCAAGGCATGGACATACAGTGTGTTTTGCTTTGTGTTCTATATTTCCATAGAGATAGCCCTAACTTCATTTTGGTTAGGTAATTTTTTTTCTTGGCAATTTCAACTAATTTTAGTACTAAAGGACAACCTAATTTTAGTATATTCACAGTGTTGTGTGATCATCACCCCTATGTAATTTCAGAACTTTTCCATTTTCTCCAAAGAAGCCTTATGCCTACAAGCAGTTACTCTGGTTCCCCCCTCCTCTTGGCAACTACTAATGTGTGTTCTGTATTTATGGGTTTTCCTGTTGTGTATACTGCATATAAATGGAATGTATAATATGTGGCCATTTGTGTCTGGCATCTTTTCACTTAGCATAATGTTTTTAAGGCTCATCCATGTTGTAGCATGTATCACTACTTCCTTTTCATTTCCTTTTGATAGATTACTGAGTTTGGTTTTCTAATATTTCATTTAGGATTTTTGCATCTTTATAAGTGAATGAGATTGACTACAGTTTTTTATTCCTTGACCTGTCTTACCTGACTTTGCGGATCATAACATTAATTGGGAAGTATCTCCTCTTTTCTTCTTTTCTAGGTTTATCTAAGTTTGAATGTTAGAATTTACTTAAAAAATTCTCTGGATCTGATGTTTTCTTCGTGAGGATGTTCATTTGGAATTTTTCCTTTACAGCAACATTTCCGAATTTATTAAGACTTTATTAAAGCAATTATAATCGTCTCTTACTGTTTACACATCTACTGTGTTAGCAGTTAAGTTCCCTCCTGCAATCTTAGTATGTTTATATTATCTTCCCTCCTTTTTTCTTTATTGTTCTCATCAGAGATCAGATTTTGTTTTAATTAGCCTTTTCAGATAAATAAGTCTCAGCTTTATTTGAACTCCATTGTAAGTTTTTTGATGTTTAATTTCTGCTTCTCATTATTCTACCTTTATTGCTTTAAAAATCAATTTTGCTTTTTTATTCTCTTGTGTTTTAAACTTCTCTACTTGAAGGTTTAGGTCATTTTCTAATATGACATTTGATGTTAAAATTTCCCTATGTATGCCAGGTGTGGTGGCTCCCACCTGTGATCCCAGTACTTTGGGAAGCTGAGGCAGGAGGATTTCTTGAGACCAGGAGTTTGAGACTAGCCTGGGCAACAGAATGGGACCCTGACTCTACAAAAAATAAAAAAATTAGCTGGGTATGGTGGCATGGGCCTGTGGTCCCAGATGCTGAGGTGGCAGGATCGCTGTAGCCTGGGAGGTTGAGGCTGTGGTGAGCCGTGATTGCACCATTGCACTCCAGCCTGGGCAACAGAGTGAGACTCTGTCTCCCAATAAAATAAAATTTTCCTATGTATTATTTTAGCTGCTCTCAGAATTTTAATATATAATACTTTATTTTTGTTTTATTTAGTTATTTTCTAGTTTGCATTATGATTAATTTCGTCCTTTAGCTCTTGGGTTATTTAGTACTGTGTTTTTAAATTTCTGAACAGATGGGTGTTTTGTCTTTTATAAAAATTGGTTTTCAACTTAACTACAGTAGGTCAGGTTGTGTAGTTTGTGTGATACTAATTCACTGATATTTTAAAGATTTTTTTGGCCTACTTAAGTGTTGATTTTTTATACATTTCATATTTGCTTGATAAGAATGTATATGATTACAATGTGTCAATATATCCATTAAATCATGCTTCTTGTTACTCATATCTCCTATATTTGAGGGATGAATGTTGAAATCTCCCTTTATTTTGTTGAACATGTGATTTCTCCTTATAATTCTGCCTATGTTTGCTTTATATATTTGGAGGGTAGTTTTTGAAATGTATACAAGCTTAAGATTTTTATATTATCCTAATAATTGAATCTTTTATTATTTTCTGGTGATTTTTGTTGTCTTTAGTAGTGATTTTTGTTGTAAAGTGTAATTGGTCTAATACTGATAGACCTATATCAACTTCCTTTTAGTTAGTATTTATTTCTTTTTTCATACTTTGAATGTTTTTGTTAGATGTATCTCTTGTAAGCACGATGGCTGGATTTTTTGAAATCCACTCTGTCCACCTTGACTTTTAACTGATAAACTTAGTTCTTTTATGGTTATTTTGGTTATTCATATAATTGATCTTGTTTCTTACAATTATGCATATAATTGATCTTGTCTCATTCTGTGCTTTTTGTTTATCTCACATTTTCTGTGATTGTTCTTCTAATATAGAAAATGATGTAGTTGGATTTTTTTTCCTATCATGCCTTATTTAAAATTTTTAAAATTGTTTCCAAATTTTTTAATTAAATTTTTTTCTTCTCTACTAATTTGGAAATCATATACACTATTTTTGTTCTTTTAGTGGTTACCTTACAAGTTTTATCATGCAGACTTTAAATCTAAAGTCAAACCATTTTCTTGGCTTTCCTCCTCACACATACGAAGACTTTAAAACATTTTAATTCTGATACTTGCCTCCCTCTCAGTTTACATGCTCTCATTGTCCAGAATATACAGGTAGTGTTTGTTTTCACTTATTCATCTAGTTATTGCTTTCTGCTTCATTTTTTTCTTGCATCATATACCTTTCATCTGGGAATTTCCTTCTGCCTGATGTTCATCTTTGAGAATTTTCTTTACAGTAAGGGTCTGCTTGGTGTCAAATTCTTTTTTTAAAATCTGCAAATCTTTTTATTGCCTTCATTCTTGTAAGATACTTTTGCTGGATATGTATATTCTATACTGACAGTTATTTTCTGTTGTTGAAGATAACACTTAACTCCCTTCTGACTTACATTATTATTGTTGTTAAGTCAGCTGTCATTCTAATAATTTCTTTGTAGATAACTAGTTTTAAAATGATTTTTTAAAAATTTCTGGTTGCTTTTAATATCATCTCTTTGTCTTTGGTGAATGACAATTTCAGTACTATGTTTCTAGTTATGGATTTCTTATTTGTTATCTTGTTTGGCATTTGTTGGCTTCTGAAATTAAGGGATTGGTATTTTTCATCAGTTCTGGAAAATTCTCAGCATTTTTCTTTACATTGCTTCCGTCCCATGCGTTCTCTTCTCTTTCCGGGACTTAGATTAGATGTATACTAGAACTTTTGGCTCTGGCTCCTATGACTCTTAACCTCTCTTTCATATTTTCTATCTCTTTGCTTCTCTGTGATCTGAAACCAGACAAGATCGAGGTAGGTAAATATGAAAGCCAGATTTCCCAACTGGCAAATGCATATATTATCCCTGGGATCCAGACACAAAGCCTTGAATTCAACCCAAGACAGGAGAGTTGCAATTGAGATGTTTTCATAACATCTGGCCTCCTGGCAGAGATAAACCTAGATGCTGTGTGAAAGTACTCCCGAGTTGAAGGCCTCAGAATTCTCATGTATTAAGTTCAACCAAATATGAGCTTATAATAAACAACATTTTTAAAAAAGCTACCATGAGTGAAAACACAAACAACAAACTTCATATTTGAACCTCTAGAAACTTCAAATACTAGAATTTTCTTTCTTTCTTTGAACTTAAAGTGTATAATTTAAGAAATCCTTAATAAAATGAAAGTTAGGATCGATTCATATATATTGTGGTCACAATAAAGCAGCTTTGATATTCTTATCTATTAGAAATATATTATTGTTTTTCTGGACATATGTTCTGATTTTTAAAAATTTAATTATCAATATTCCTTCAACCCTTTTCTCCCCTGGAATTTTCAGGCGTAACATTCACGGGGTAAGCAAAGAAAAAATAACAAGAATGTTGGAACATTATCAACGTTTTGTTTCAGTGCCAATAATTATGAGTTCTTCGGTTCCAGAGAAAATTGAACGTATTGAATTGTGTGCATATTCTTGTGAGGATAGAAGCACTAGGTAGGTTAAAATGCCTTATGTATGAAATTCAATTTGAAATAGAATTTTTAAAAAGTATAATTTTGGAGCGTGTGGAATCATTGCTGATAAACTTTAAAAATAAGGTGGAGTTGGCCAGGTGTGGTGGTTCACACCTGTAATCCTGGCAGTTTGGGAGGCTGAGGCAGGTGGATCATCTGAGGTCAGGAGTTCGAGACGAGCCTGACCAACATGGAGAAACCCCATCTCTACCAAAAGTACAAAATTAGCCGGGCTGGTGGTGCATGCCTGTAATCTCAGCTGCTTAGGAGGCTGAGGTAGGAGAATCACTTGAACCCGGGAGGCGGAGGTTGCAGTTAGCCAAGATCGCACCATTGCATTCCACCCTGGGCAACAAGAGTGAAACTCCATCTCAAAAAAATAAAAAAAATAAAAAAATAAATAGGGTGGACTTTTGTTATTTATAAGGGTTTACTTATAGTCTTACCTGGGGTGGGATGTATGTAGTTAGCAAGAGAAGTACAAGTTCATATGGGAGATGACATGACAGTTCTTTTGTTGTCCTAGAGTTTTGCGAGTCCATGATTATGCTGTGAATTCTCCTGCCAGTTTTGTGTGACGCTCGCTGCTAAACCAGTATTTCCCTTATCTTCTCGCTGTTATTATTTTGTATCCACTTAAATCACTTCTTAATTTCCTTAAGTTTTAATGAAAATACTCTTTCAAGCTAGTGTTATAAAAATTATTAACGGTACACTTTTACCAAGTAATACAAGTCGTGGCCTTCTGACAGTTTGCAATCCGAGGTAGCACTGATTCTGTTTAGCAGTGAGGACACATAAACAATTGAATAAATAAAAACAGCATTAATTGACCGAGTAAAGAAGAAACCAGATATATGTAGAGGTCTGAATTATCCATATGTTATGATGGTAAGGGATAAAAAGGAGTTGGGAATGGGGAAGACAAAATTTATAAATGCTTTTTTAAATTGAGAAACAGTGTTGCAAAGTAGTTAAGATCATGAACTCTTGAGCTATGTTTCCTGGGTTCAAAAATCCCAAAGCTTTGTAATCTTTGGCAAGTTACAAAATCTTTCTGTACTTCAGTTCTTCATTTCTAAAATGCCAGTAATACTCTGCTCATAAAAATCTTATAAGGATTATGAATTAGTACATGCAAGGGACTTAGAGTTGTATCATCATCTAACACATAGAAAACTCAGTGTTAGGTATGAGTTCACTTAGGAAGGCATCCTGTGAGAGTTGGGACTTCGAGCACTCCTGAAGTTAAAAAAAAAAGGAAAATGCGTTGACAAATTTAATCTGGAAAAATTAACTGAAGTTGAGAGTAAAATGATTTGCACAAGTGCTCTGAGTCTGAAATTAACATTAAGTATGGCTTTAAAAAATCTTACCAAATGACATTTCAAATGAAAGCTCTTTTTCTCTCATTTCTCTTAATTGGGCAAATAGCGTTTGTTGGCCCTTTGTGACTTTGTAAATGAAGCTTCCTCTGTATCAAATGACAGGTACACAGTATAGAGGCAGACCTATTTTACATATGCTTAGCTATGTAAAACTAAAGTCAGAAAGAAGCCAGGAAAGTGGTGTCCTCTCCTGGGAACAAATTCAGAGCTTTAACTTTAATGCATAATTAACACCTAAACTGAAAATCTCATATGTACTATTCAATTCAAAAAAAAGTTTGAGTGCTTCATATATGCCAAGCATCATGCTAGGTAATGGGGTTACAACAAAGTAATGTGTTCATAGTGATCAAAGATCACTATGATCAAAATTAGCTTTTATAATTTTGATGTAGTTTATTTATAAAATTTTCAGAATAACTGTTAAGTGCCCTGACAATTAATGCTTCTTTAAATCATAGTATTGATGGCAGCATTAAGAGACTTTCTCATGATACTCTTTAAAATAATCTTACAGCCCAAGAGACAATGAAGATACTATCTCTGAAAAAGAAGAAAATGTTTTGTCTTCATCTTTGAAGCATCTAGATTTCATTGAAGAGAAGAATCTTGATGTAACCAAAGAAACAGTGTTACCCGAGAATGTTACATATCTCTCTAATGCAGATTTAAACAAAAGAAGAAAAGAAATAAGTGATATGAATCCTAGCATTCAAAGTACTTTAATTCTGGAAACTCCACACATGTATTTTTCTGACTCTGAAAGCAAACTACAAGTAACAGACAAAAGTGAAGAAGAGCAAATAGAAATGGTGGCTGTAAAAGGGTATAGTAAAACTGACACAGATAGTTCTATGGAGAGAGTATCACCTAGTACTTGCTATAGTGAAAATAATCAAGAAGACTGTGATCTTGCAAATACCGAACCACTTCAAAATGAAAAACCCTCACCTGGTGAAATAGTGGAAGAAAGAGCAACAGTAAAGAAAAAAGCCTTTGGGAAACAAAAAAGCAAATCAACTTTGGAAAAGTTCCCAAGACATGAGCTGTCAAATTTTGTTGGTGACTGGCCAGTTGATAAGACTATTGGTCAGAGGACAAAAAGGAATAGAAAAACGGAAAAAACTTCATCTGTACAAAATGACAAAAAGTATAATTACCCTCAGTCACACAAAGTATTAGTTAACAGTTTATCTGTGAATATAGATTGTGTCCAGCAACGAGGATCTCCACATGAAAGTGTAGAGGATGGCAGAAAGTCACAGTGTGACGATGCTTCAGAGCCACTCAGTAGCTATAAATATGATGCTTATAAAAATATTGAAAAAAACTCATTCAACATTGTGGGTGACTGGCCTTCATCTGATTCTTTAGCTCAGAGGGAACACAGATCAAGAATGCCAAAGACTGGTTTCAGTGAGCCCAACCTAGAAATTGGAACAAATGGCAAAATGAATGAAATATCATTATCTACAGCACATGAGGCCTGTTGGGGCACAAGCCCTCAAAAACTAAAGACATCGAGTAGCTCCAATTTAGGAAGTTCTGAAATGCTACCCAGTGAAATGACCTGTGAGAGTCAGACCTGTCTAAGTACAAAGAGTCATGGGCAACACACATCATTGCCTCTTACTTTTACCAATAGTGCACCAACTATTTCTGGAGTAGTGGAACCAGAAACATTAGCTGAATGTCAAGAGCATATGCCTAAGAGAGACCCTGGAAAAGAAGTGGGCATGTGTACCCAGACTGAACCACAGGATTTTGCTCTTTTATGGAAAATAGAAAAGAATAAAATTAGCATTTCAGATTCTATCAAAGTATTAACAGGAAGATTAGATGGATTTAAGCCGAAAGTTTCCAGTATTAACACAAAATCAGGTGTTCAAGAAGCAATTCCATATAGAGTAATGTATGATAAAAGCACGTTTGTTGAAGAAAGTGAGCTTACCAGTGCAGATGAATCTGAAAATCTTAACATTCTTTGTAAACTGTTTGGATCCTTTTCATTAGAAGCCCTGAAAGACTTATATGAGAGGTGTAATAAAGATATTATTTGGGCCACAAGTCTTTTGTTGGATTCTGAAACTAAGTTATGTGAGGATACAGAGTTTGAGAATTTCCAAAAATCGTGCGATGGATCACAAATTGGGCCTTTTTCTCTGGGGTTGAATTTGAAAGAAATTATTAGCCAAAGAGGAACTTTAGAGAATTCTAATTCTCCTGTGCCAGAGTTTAGCCATGGGATTGGTATTAGTAACGCTAACTCACAGTCTGCTTGTGATGCAGAAAGAGGAAACTCAGAGCAGACGGAAATGAGAGCTGTTACTCCTGAAAATCATGAATCAATGACAAGTATACTTCTCAGTGCTGCTGTGAGTCTAAAGAATAATGACGACGTACTTCCTAACAGCCAGGCAGAACTTTTATATAGCAGTAAGCAGTCCTTTCCAGGTATTCCAAAAGCTACTACTACAGATATGAGTGAAACAGAAAAAAACCTAGTAGTCACAGAGGCTGGAGACAACATACATTCTCCTTCACATTTTTCTGATATTTTTAACTTTGTATCTAGTACTTCAAATCTTGAATTCAATGAAGAAATTTATTTTGCTGACTCTCTTGAAATAAAGAGAAATGAAAAATTTCCAAAGGATTATGTGAAATTTCCAGATGCAGAAGAATTTATGAATGAAGATGAGAAGGAAATGGAGGAAATTCTAATGGCAGGAAGTAGTTTATCAGCTGGAGTTAGTGAGGAAGATAATACCGAGATATTGAATCCCACTCCAGCGATGGCCAAATCTCTGACTATAGACTGTCTGGAATTGGCATTACCGCCTGAACTGGCTTTTCAACTTAATGAATTATTTGGTCCTGTTGGTATTGATTCAGGTGAGGAAAAAGTAAATGACCATGTGTGTGTCTTTGTGTGACTAGACTATAGAGGCTTCTATTTTTTTTTTTTTCCCCTGAGGCAGAGTCTCGCTCTGTTGCCCAGGCTAGAGTGCAGTGCCTCAGTCTCAGCTCACTGCAACCTCCGCCTCCCAGACTCAAGTGATTCTCCCGCCTCAACCTCCAGAGTAGCTGGGATTATAGGAATGTACCACCATACCTGGCTAGAGAGTTCTATTTTGATTGTGAAATTATTTTCTATGTTAACTGAAATGCAAAAGTAATTTTATGTTGTCTAACTTCACGTAGTGCCTTATTTTTGACACATTTCTGGAGACCTTTAAGAAATATAATTGGAATAAATAGAGAATATTTATATGGAGTTTGTATTTATCCCATGCATAGTTTGAACGTTTTCTCTGGTATTTACTTCACACCTGATTGTACGGATGAACCTTTTAAAATCCTTTGGTGCTACTCCAGTTACATTTAAGACAAGATTAATTTTTTTAGAGCATATTTATTGAAAAGTCTTGATTAACAGAAATGAATAAAGTAAACATATTTAGACTCATGGAAAGGAATAACTTAAATAGATTTACTATGAAGCTTTGTATAACTGCAGTAGTCAAGAAGTGTGAAGACAGTAACATAGCATATAACATAAATAAAAATACTCTGAGATTTAGTAAATAGAAGCATAAGTTAGGAATTAATAATACAAGTTAGTTTTATAATGCATGAGGTGGTTTAGTATGTTTTCTGCAAATATATAATGACTAATGATTACATTTTCTTCCCTCCCCCTTCCCCCACAAGGGTCTCTAACAGTTGAAGATTGTGTGGTTCATATAGATCTGAATCTGGCGAAAGTGATTCATGAGAAATGGAAAGAATCTGTAATGGTTGGTAGGCTTCTTTTTATAAAGAGCTCCTTTTTTGTCCATTTTGAACCTTTGAATTTCAATAAAATCTACCACATAATATGAAGGAGTTCTGTTGAGTTTTGACTTTGAGATAAATGAGTTCTGTTGAATTTTGACTTTGAGAGAGAATGAACTTGTACCACTTAACAGATTACTGTCTTTTTTCTTTCTTTCTTTTCACTAGTTTAAGTATTTCCAGACAGCCCCAAGTTATATAATTAGCGATGGAGCTCATTGTGATTGTTGATTTTTTTTTTTCTTTTTTCTATTTTAGAGACAGTGTCTAACTCTTGTTGCCCTGGTTGAGTGCAGTGGCACAGTCATAGCTCACTGCAGCCTTGAACTACTGGGCACACAATCCTCCTGCCTTAGTCTCCAGAGTAGGTGGGACTAAACAGGTGCCTGCCACCACACCTAGGTAATTTTTTTTTTTTTTTTTTAATAGAGGCGAGGTCTCAGTATGTTGCCCAGGTTGGTTTTGAATTCCTGGCTTTAAGTGATCCTCCTGCCTTGGCCTCCCAAAGTGTTGGGATTATAGGCATGAGCCACTGTGACTGGCCTGTTTTTTTTCCAAGAAAAAAAAGTTACAAACGGTGAGTTTTTCACTCCCGGAATTAAAGACTTCAATGCTGATTGGTTAAATTTCAAAGACAGTTTTTAGTTTATTAAAAATTTTTTTTTCAGACCATTCTCCATAACGAGAATTTTTTTGAAAAAAAGGGCAGTATTTTTACCATTCTGTAAGTGGAAAAATATGTAGCTGTAGTCATGCTTCATAATTTTTATTATCTAACTTTATTATTTTACTTAGATTTAGTAAGGATCGTTTACAGTTATACAAGGAGAAATGATTTCTAGAGAAAAATAATATAACCTTGTGTCCTTGTTTACTAATGCACTCCTTGTTTGCCAATCTCTTGCCTGGCTTTTGTGTTTAGGAGCGACAAAGACAAGAAGAGGTGTCTTGTGGCAAGTTTATGCAGGGTAAAGCACATATTTTTATTTCTAATGTCTTAATGTTGAAACTTGGTGTGTGTGTTTGAATTTTAACTCATTCTAAATTACTTCCACAAAATACAGTACTCACAAATTTTGATTTGCAAATAAAAGTTTTATTTATTTATTTAGGGACGGAGTCTTGCTCTGTCGCCCAGGCTAGAGTGCAATGGTGCCATCTTGCCTTACTGCAACCTCTGCCTCCTGGGTTCAAGCAATTCTCCTGCCTCAACCTCCCGAGTAGCTGGGACTACAGGTGCACGCCACCATGCCTGGCTAACTTTTGTATTTTTAGTAGAGACAGGGTTTCACCATATTGGTCAGGCTGGTCTCGAACTCCTGACCGCAGGTGATCCACCCGCCTTGGCCTCCCAAAGTGCTGGGGTTACAGGCATGAGCCACCACGCCCAGCCAGTTCTTTAAAAATATTTAATACTTTATTTATATGAAATAGAACTTAAAAGGGAAAAAAGCCCCTATAATATATATTGAACTTTCATGAGTGCTGTGGAACACCTAGGGTATGCTCTCAAAGTATTTCCTGTTGAGGTTTTGCTCTCCATGAAAGAAAACTTTTGGTTTGAGAGCAATAAAGTGTTCATGTGTTTGATCAAGAACATCATTGAAATATTACTAGGTTATTCAAAGTTTTTATTGATGTCAGTATTGTTAGATCACAAAACGCAGCCTGCTTTTTTGGTACATCCTGCCAACTTGAAAATATTTGATTCCAGATGACTTCTCTTAGATAGTGTTGTCTTCAGTGACTGTTGCAGGGTGGCAGACCTGTTATTAAGCATCCTCCTTTTGTGCATGAGTTCCTCCATATGCCTCTGTTGTCCACTCCACACTGGGACCAAGGCAAGGAGTTCCACCTTGAAGATTCTTAGGATCCACTTTGGTCCAGACCTGTGCTCATGTCATAGCCTCAAGAGCTACAGCTGATGTAGGGATAGAGGTGCCCAAACGATGGTGTGCAAATGCCAGTGTCTGTTGTTTCTTCACTCCCCAGGACAGCAGAGGAATATATCAGAATGTGTTGATATTCCTCTGAGAAGTTGAAATGTTACACATTAAATTCTGTTATTGTGAGCTTTATAGAATGTTCAGTTCCTTATTTTGAATATCATTTGCCCAGTCTTTATTGTGTGCCTTCAGTGAGTTACAGGTTTGCCAAAATAATCAATCTTCTTGGTCCTTAGAATGGGTGGGCAGAGCTGACTATAGCTGTTATGGTTGCTCACTTCCAGCTGGCTATAACTTCCTCTATTTATCAGTGTCCTGTATACATGTCAGCATATTTTGGGTTGATATGATATGAAAAAGAGTAGGAAGCATTGAGTCAGTTTAAAATTATACACAGACTGGCCGGGTGCGGTGGCTCACACCTGTAATCCCAGCACTTTGGGAGGCCAAGGCAGGCGGATCACCTGAGGTCACGAGTTCGAGGCCATCCTGGCCAACATGGTGAGACCCCGTCTCTACTAAAAATACAAAAATTGGGCGTGGTGGCGGGCGCCTGTAATCCCAGCTACTTGGGAGGCTGAAGCAGGAGAATTGCTTGAACCCAGGAGGCGGAGGTTGCAGTGAGCCGAGATCGCGCCAGTGCACTCCAGCCTGGGTGACAGAGCAAGACTCTGTCTCAAAAAAAAAAAAAAATTATACACAGATCATTACTCTTTTAAAATATTGCTACATTAACACATACCATTTCTTACTTGCAATGATGTGAAGATGTATTTTACAATTTCAGAGTTGTGTTATATTTACAAACTGAAAATTAAAAAACTGTTGTTCCCTTGGTTTCTGAGGTAAATGTAACAGAGTGAATAATGTTTAATTTATACATTTATTGTTGAGAGTATGACAGTATTTATACTACTTTGTAGATCCTTCCTTGGTTGGACATACTGGGCTTGATAATCCTGAACAAAAATCATCTCAGAGAACAGGCAAAAAATTACTGAAGACCTTAGCAGCGTCTGAAATGCTACCTTTATTGGATCATTGGAATACTCAAACTAAAAAAGTATCACTCAGAGAAATAATGTCAGAAGAAATTGCTTTACAGGAAAAACATAATTTGGTATGAATTAATATAAATATTAAGCTACTGTCTCTGATTCTGGTTTATTGTGTATGTTTACTTTGTGATTTTCAAAGTATTTTCTAGTCTGGAATCCATATTTAACCTGATTGAATTTAATGTTAAAATTGAAAAATATTTTAAGTATAAATTGAAGCTGGAGGTTTTTGCTTCAGGGAAATTAGTTGATACTCAGCTATAAGCCATCCATGTTATGTTTGTGTTGTTTTAGATTTAATTTTATAGGTGATTGAGCTGCATCTTTCTCTTTTTTTTTTTTTTTTTTGGAGACGTGGTCTTGGCTCTGTTGCCCACACTAGAGTACAGTGGTGTGATCACAGCACATGGAAGCCTTGACCTCCAGGGCTCAGGCAATCCTCCCACCTCAGCCTCCTGAGTAACAGGGACTGCCATGCCTGGGTTTTTTTTTGTTTGTTTGTTTGTTTTTGAGATGGAGTTTCACTCTGTTGCACAGGTTGGAGTACGGTGGTGCAATCTTGGCTCACTGCAACCTCCATCTTTCAGGTTCAAGCGATTCTCCTGCCTCAGCCTCCCAAATAGCAGGGACTACAGGTGTGTGCCTGGTTAATTTTTAGTAATTTTAGTAGAGACGGGGTTTTACCATGTTGGCCAGGCTGGTCTCGAACTCCGACCTCAAGTGATCTACCTGCCTCAACCTCCCAAAGTGCAAGGATTACATACATGAGCCACCATGCCCGCCAATTTTTGAATTTATTATAGAGACAGTTTTGCCATGTTGCCCTGGTTGGTCTTGAGTTCTGGGCTCAGTGATTCACCTGCCTTGCCCTCCCAAAATGCTGGAATTAAAGGCATGAGTCACTGTGTCTAACTGGCTCTGTCTTTTTTTTCTTTTTTTAATTTTATTTGTTTGAAACGGAGTCTTGCTCTGTTGCCCAGGCTGGAGTGCAGTGGTACAGTAAGGCTCACTGCAGCCTCAACCTCCTGGGTTTAAGTGAGCCCCCTGTTTTAGCCTCCCAAGTAGGTGGGACCACAGGCACGTGCCATGATGCCTGGCTAATTTTATTTTTTGTAGAGAGGGGGTCTTGCCATGTTGCCCAAGCTGATCTTGCACTCCTGGGCTCAAGTGACCCTCCTGCCTCAGCTTCCCAACGTGCTGGGATTACTGACATGAGCCACCATGCCCAGTCAGCTGCATCTTTTTCAGCTTTTAATATTTACCTCTATTTTTTTATTTCTATAAAAACATGAAAGAAATCTTATTTAAAGATAATTATTTATATTAGTAATAAGAAATGTCTGTCTTACTATTAAAGATGTCTATCTTTGAAACAAATTTTTTTTTGTTTTTGAGATGGAGTCTTGCTCTGTTGCCCAGGCTGGAGTGCAGTGGCGTGACCTCAGCTCACTGCAAGCTCCGCCTCCCGGGTTCACACCATTCTACTGCCTCAGCCTCCTGAGTAGCTGGAACTATAGGTGCCCACCGCCATGCCTGGCTAATTTTGTGTATTTTTTAGTAGAGACGGGGTTTCACTGTGTTAGCCTGGCTGATCTCAATCTCCTGACCTTGTGATCCACCAGCCTTGGCCTCCCAGAGTGCTGGGATTACCGGTGTGAGCCACCACGCCTGGGCGAAACAAAATTTTTTAGAGAAAAATTTTAGAAACTTATGAGTTTGAATTAAAAAATTACTCTTCCTTTTCAAACAGAACCTTCACTTTACTTTGAATTTTAGTTTTGGTCTTTATTTCAAAATATCTAAATATATGAAGCCATACGTGCAGTTGATTTCATTTGGATTTCTTCTACTCTTTTCTGGAATTCTGAAAATTAGTATTAAAGAATTCCAGGTCAAAAGGGAAAACATCCTAGAGGTTATTTAGTCTAATTCTCAAGGGAAACAAATAATTCTTAGATGGTGTTCTTAAAACATTTTAGGGCCGGGCGCGGTGGCTCAAGCCTGTAATCCCAGCACTTTGGGAGGCCGAGACATGCGGATCACGAGGTCAGGAGATCGAGACCATCCTGGCTAACCCAGTGAAACCCCGTCTCTACTAAAAGAAATACAAAAAATTAGCCGAGCGTGATGGTGGGCGCCTGTAGTCCCAGCTACTCGGGAGGCTGAGGCAGGAGAATAGCATGAACCCGGGAGGCAGAGCTTGCAGTGAGCCGAGATCATGCCACTGCACTCCAGCCTGGGTGACAAAGCGAGACTCCGTCTCAAAAAAAAAAAAAAAACATTTTAACACTTTCTTGTTTGTTTGACTGCACAAAGGAGCACCTTTATATTTGGCTGTAATACATCCAGTTAAAGCATAGGGATTCCTATACCTTCGTATTTATTTTTTAAATTTATCTTGGTTAATTAAATTAGAAATATGCTGCCATTTCCATCTTTGTATCCTAATGCAATCCAAGAAATAACCTCTTCAGTAGATCTTAAAATTTTAGTGTCCTGTCAAATAGCCTCTTCAATTAATATATGTATTATTTTGAGGCAATGAATTTTCTCTTTTTTTTTTTTGAGCTCATTCTGTCACCTAGGCTGGAGTGCAGTGGTGCGTTCTTGGCACACTGCAACCTCCACCTCCTGGGTTCGAGCAATTCTCCTGCCTGAGCTTCCCAAGTAGCTGGGATTACAGGCATGTGCCACCACACCCAGCTAATTTTTGTATTTTTAGTAGAGACGGGGTTATACCATGTTGGCCAGGCTGGTCTTGAACTCCTGACCTTAAGTGATTTGGCCTCCCAAAGTGTTGGGATTATAGGCGTGAGCCACGGCGCCCAGCCAGCAATGGGTTTTCTTAAAAAAATAAAAAATAAGAATAAGGAAAGCCTAATACTTAGGCTTAAATGATATGATACTTTCTGTTGAAATGCCATTTTCCCCTATTGAAACTTGTCTTTACAGTTCTAACCTCTCTTTAATATCTTGATGTAATAGTGAACAAATGAGCATCTTTTGACTTAACAACTTACTCTTTTTTTTTTTTTTTTTTTTGCTATCAGTGGTTTTTGTTGTGTTTTTTTTTTTTTTTTTTTTTTTGAGACAGAGTCTGGCTCTGTTACAGGCTGGAGTGCAGTGGCACCATCTCAGCTCACTGCAACTTTGCCTTTTGGGCTCAAGCCATCCTCCCACCTTAGCCTCCCAAGTAGCTGGGACTACAGGTATGAGCCATGATGCTCTGCTAGTTTTTTTGTTGTTGTTGTTTGTTTGTTTTGAGACAGAGTCTCGCTGTGTTGCTCAGGTTGGAGTGCAGTGGCACAATCTCGGCTCACTGCAATCTCCACCTCCCAAGTTCAAGCGATTCTCCTGCCTCAGCCTCCCAAGTAGAAGAGATTACAGGTGTCCGCCACCATGCCTGGCTAATTTTTGTATTTTTAGAAGAGATGGGGTTTCACCATGTTGGCCAGGCTGGTCTCAAACTCCTGAGCTCAAGCAATTCACCTGCCTCGGCCTTCCAAAGTGCTGGGATTATAGGTATGAGCTACCACACCTGGCCTTTGCTTGTTTTTCTATAGATTGGATAATATAATAGAAGCTGGTTGGCTTTGTCCCAAGGATACCCACCTTTACATAGAGCCTCAGAAAGATAATTTTTTTTTTTCTTTCTTTTTTTCTCAAATAGAGATGAGGTCTTGCAATGTTGCCCAGGCTGGTCTCGAACTCCTGGCTTCAAGCAGCCCTTCTACCTTGGCCTTTCAAAGTGCTGGGATTATTAAGTGTAAACGACACTGCACCCAGCCAGATAATTTTCTGATGCTGTCCTCACTCTTTGTCCCCAAAGGAGAAATATACTTTGTATATATTTTTTAAAGCAAAAAATAGAAACTTTACACATAATATATGAATAGAGTAATTAATTTTAAGATGATTAAGGTTACAAGGTTTTAGTTCATTGATGAAACCTCAGAATTTATAGTTTAGAAACTATGACCTGGTAGATTGGTAGAAAATCTGATTATTGAATTTTTTAGTAAGTTTAGATTACATGCGTATCTTAAGTAAAATGTGAAGTATTTTGAATTTTTTTTGGGGGGGACTGGGTTTCACTCTATTGCCCATGCTGGAGTGTGCAGTGGCGCAATCTCCTGGGCTCAAGCAATCCTGTCACCTCAGCCCCTCAAGTAGCTGGGACCAGAAGCACACGTCACCACGCCTGGCTTATTTTTGTATTTTTAGTATAGATGGGGTTTTGCCATGTTGCCCAGGCTGGTCTCAAACTCCTGGGCTCAAGCGATCTGCCCACCTTGGCCTTCCAAAGTGTTAGGATTATAGGCATGAGCCACCGCACCCAGCCAGAAATATTTTAAATTCTTCAGGTAGCTTGTTTCCATCACTCTTGTTATATGTTCAGCGTTATCACTCCTTTTTGCTTGTCATATTGTCACCTCTTGTGGTTCCTCTTTTATTGCTGTTTGGTGTTATAAATGGCCTAAGTATGGTTAAGCTTTAAAACAAATAACAATTCTACCTTTTTCCCAGATTATTTTAATTTGTTTATTTATTTATTTATTTATTTTTGATACAGGGTATCACTCTGTTGTCCAGCCTGGAGTGCAGTGACTTGATCCGAGCTCACTGTAGCCTTGACCTCCTGGGCTCAAGCCATCCTCCCACCTCAGCAGGGACTATAGGGACTTGCCATCACACCTGGCCAGTTTTTAAAAAACAATTTTATGTAGAGATAGAGTCTTGCTATGTTGTCAGGTTGGTCTTGAACTCCTGGGTTCAAAGAATCCTCCTACCTCAGCTATTGTAATTTTTAAATTTAGGAATTTTCAGTCATTTTATTGCCTTTGAAATTGTATAGGAAGTTATTTTTCAGACATCAGCATTTTTGTAGCAAACAAAATTATTTTGTTACATCACAGTGTTGACAAATTGCCACTTTAAGAATATTTATTATCATCTTAGGTTAGAATTAAAATAGCATATTTTTAGGAAAGTTCTTTTGGTCTGATAGTTTAGAGCAGATCCAAATATGAAATGTGAGTAATAATATAATTCTTATACAGTTATTTTGGAGTAAATATATTTGTGAAAAACTTAAAAAATAATTGTGAATTCCAAGATTTTCTGTTAATCTGAATTTACAGCTTGTTTGTACACTGTAGTTTCTGCCCATTGAGGAAAATATGTTTTGAGGACGATGTTCACAGCATCACACAGTGTCACTTTTATGAGGACCCATGGGAGAAGTTTCTCTCAGGTCTCAGTACCAGAAAAATCTGTATTTCTCCTGAGCAACTGGTTTGTTTTTATTTTATGGACACTGAGAATCTTTGTTTTCCCCTTTGCTTTGGCCATTAAGAGTCTCAGAACTAAATTTGTGGCCTGCCTTTTGCAATTGTACAGGATTTTGTGGCATGCATTGATATCTAATACTACTAGCTTTATCTTGTATTTTATCTTTATTTTCTCTGACTTCATTTATTTATATCCTGTTTATGTATGTGTGTATATATATACCTCTATATCTTCATCCTTTTAATGATTCAATGTGTTGGATATGCATGTGTGACAGTATGCATATATATATTTACATACACATGCCCACACATACATGTATATGTGGGATTGTGTGTGTGTGTGTGTGTGTATATTTTTGAGCAACTTCAAATACTTGGCAAAAAATGGGATATAAATAAATAGTGCAAGAGTACTCATATTACTAATTTCAGCCTTTAATCAGTAAAGAAAGTCTGTGATTGCTTTTCATCAGCAGTTTAGCAACAAGTTAATCGTGCCTTTGATGAGCGTTTCTAGTATTATGCATTTCATCTTGAAGATGATTTTTGTGTTTTTGTTTTAGAAAAGGGAGACCCTTATGTTTGAAAAAGATTGTGCCACTAAACTAAAGGAAAAGCAGCTCTTTAAGATCTTTCCAGCCATTAACCAAAATTTTCTGGTGGACATTTTCAAGGACCACAAGTGAGTGCTAGAAGGATTGTCTGTAGTTTCTACTCTGATATCACTGAAAGCATATGCCATGTTTATTTTTCTGATAACAAAAATAATACAGGTCTACAGTAGTCTCTCCTAATCTGTGGATACTATTCCAAGACCCACAGTGGATGCATGAAACCATGAATATAACTGAACCCTACATATACCCTATATATACTATGTTTTTTTCCTGTAAATAAGAATTGATTTACAAATTAGGCACAGTAAAAATTTAACAACTATAGCTAACAATAAAATAGAACAGTTATAACAATATACTGTAATGTAAGTTATATAAACATAGTCTCTTTCTCTGTGTCTCAAAATACAGTTGTCCTTCAGTATCTATGGGAGATTGGTTGCAGGACAGAAAATCTTTGCCTTTATTGTTTCTGAGTTTTTTTTTTTTTTTTTTTTTTTTTTTTGAGACGGAGTCTCGCTCTGTTGCCCAGGTTGGAGTGCAGTGGCCAGATCTCAGCTCACTACAAGCTCCGCCTCCCGGGTTTACGCCATTCTCCTGCCTCAGCCTCCCGAGTAGCTGGGACTACAGGCGCCCGCCACCTCGCCCGGCTGGTTTTTTGTACTTTTTAGTAGAGACGGGGTTTCACCGGGTTAGCCAGGATGGTCTCGATCTCCTGACCTTGTGATTCGCCCGTCTCGGCCTCCCAAAGTGCTGGGATTACAGGCTTGAGCCACCGCGCCCGGCCTGTTTCTGAGTTTTATGTTTTATTTAGGGAGTCTGTTATGTCCCAGTATTATAAAAATTTTTCTTTATTATTTTAAATGTCTACCTTTTTATGTGTGTGGTATGAGGTAGAGATTTATAAATGAGCTAGAGATTTAACTTGTTTTTCCAAATGACTAACCAAATGAATGGGTCATCTTTGCCCCCCCACTTATATAAAACATAACCGGTAATACTTACTACATTCCCAAATACATACAAATACTTACTACATTCCCAAATACATTGTTAGATCCTGAGTTGCCACCACGTTGTTTTAATTATTGTAGTGTTACGTTTGGTATATCAGGAATGCTGTGGCTTGAAAAATGTATACTTTTGATCCTGTATTTTTCGTAAATTCTTCACAAGAGCTTGTTTTAAATAGATACTTTTTGAGAATCTTTTGAGAATCTAATACAGATTTTGATCTTTAGTTTATTAATACATTTCATATCAATCACAATAATGGATTTCTGGAATAAAACCTACTTTACCTTCAGATTTTTTTTTTTTCTTCCTTTAATGCAGGTAGGAATTGATTTACTAATTCATTGGGATTTTTGCAATAGTAATGAAACGGCGTTGGTCTGTGATTTTTTTTTTTCTGTTCCTGGGCTATTTTCGTCAGATTTTGGTTTCAGTGTTTTATTTGGTGTCAGCCTTAATAAAATAAACTGGCAGACCGCCATTTTTCTCTCTGCTATGGAAAGTTTAAAGAACTTAGTACCTTGAAGGTTCTGGGCTTGTACCTTCTCAGAGAGAGAATCTTGGTTTATTGGTCAAAGTCTATTTTATGCTCTCTCATCATTTATTTTTACTGATATCTTTCTCTTAAAATTTGTTAGTATATTTTCAACTCTGGTTAGTTTATTTCCTTTCAGTCTTTAATAACATACATTTAAGGTATGAATTTTTCTCTATATGTTGTTCTGATTTTGATATATATTTTAATTTTCATTATTTTCTAAATCAGATTTTAGTTTGAATTTCTATTTACCCTGGAATTTCTTTCTTTTTTTTTTTTGAGACAGTCTCACTTTGTCTCCCAGGCTGGAGTGCAGTGGTGCCATCGCAGCTCACTGCAGCCTCCACCTCCCGGGTTCAAGTGATTCTCCTGCCTCAGCCTGCTGAGTAGCAGGGATTACAGGCGTGTGCCACTATGCCCGGCTAATTTTTGTATTTTTAGTAGAGACAGGGTTTCACCGTGTTGGCCAGGCTGGTCTCGAATTCTTGACCTCAGGTGATCCACCCACCTTCGCCTCCCAGAGTGCTGGGATTACAGGTGTGAGCCACCTCACCCGGCCAATTATTAAGGCATATAAAAACATGAGTGAATTTTATGTTTAGACTTGGACCCCATTCCCAAGATACCTCATTATGTATATACAGATATTCCAAAATTTGGAAAAATTTGAAATCTCAGCCACTTCTGATCCCAAGTGTTTCGGATGAGGAGTAGTCAACGTATACTTTTTTGTGTGTGTGTGTTTGTGTGAGACAGGGTCTTGCTGTTGCCGAGGCTGGAGTATAGTAGCACGATCTTGGCTCATTACATCCTTGACCTCCTGAGTTCAAGTGATCCTCCCACCTCTGCCTCCCAAGTAGCTGGGACTACAGGCACGTGCCACCACACCTGGCTAGTTTTTGTATATTTTTTGTAGAGATGGAGTTTCACCATGTTACCCAGGCTGGTCTTGAACTCCTGAGCTCAAGGGATTCTCCCCGCTTGGCCTCCCAAAGTTCTGGGATTACAGGTGTGAACCACTGTGCCCAGTGCAGTCTGTACTTAAGAATATTTATTCTCTGCTGAGTGTGCAGAGTTCTAAATATGTCACCTAAATCAAATCTTTAAAGGTAGTATTCCAATCCCTAATTTTCTTTCTTATTTTTGCTACCTAACTTGCTGTTTTCTGAAAGTTTTGTGTTAAAATGTCCCAGATGCCGGAGGGTGATGCTAGCTTATGGCCATTCCTGTTCTATGAGTACCTAGGGCAAGAGGCCTGAGGTGAAATAGCTCAGAGTTGTGCTTCCCCAGGCAAAGGAGGGGGCTGGGTGTGTCCTTTCTGGGGATAGCCAGTGATTGGTCAGCCGGGCCCCTCATGTTAGGTGGCTGATTGCCTCTATTTGTCTGCCAAAGACTGGCTGATTCTCTCAGCTAGCAGTAGGTTCAACTTCATCCTGGTAAGAAGGGTACGTAGGCTCAGTTACTACAGTATGTGCTTGAGGTGTAATCTTCTAGGGCTGTTTGCGTCAAACAGCGTCAGGGCTGGAGACTGACTTCCAGCAGGTGGGTGATTTTAAGGCTTAGAAAGGATGTGGATAATTGTTGATAGCATCCAGCCCCTAGATACTGATATCCTTTGTGTTGAGCATGTCTGAGGCAACAAGATGAGAGGGGAAGTGGAACTGGTAGTTGCACATGGCTTCCCTTCAAGGGTTGTCTTTAATAAATTGAAGAATAGCAAAACATCACATTATTTTGGATAATTAGTTTACCGAATTCCTTCCTTCCTTCCTTCCTTCCTTCCTTCCTTCCTTCCTTCCTTCCTTCCTTCCTTCCTTCCTTCCTCCCTCCCTCCCTCCCTCCCTCCCTCCCTCCCTCCCTTTCCCGTTCCCTCCCTCTCTCCCTTCCCCATTCCCTCCCTCTCTCCCTCTCTCTCTCTCTTTCTTTCTTTTTTTCTGACAGAGTTTTGCTCTTGTTGTTCAGGCTGGAGTGCAGTGGCACCATCTCGGCTCCCTGCAACCTCTGCCTCCTGGGTTCAGGCATTTCTCCTGCCTCAGCCTCCCAAGTAGTTGGGATTACAGGTGCCCGACACCATGTAATTTTTTTTTGTATTTTTAGTAGAGACAGGGTTTCACCATGTTGGCCAGGCTCATCTCGAACTCCTGACCTCAGGTGATCCACCTGCCTTGGCCTCCCAAAGTGCTGCAATTACAGGCGTGAGCCTGGCCTAGTTAACCAAACTTCAAAAAATACTCATATGTGGTCAGTTCCTCAGTATCTGGCCAGTGGAAGAGGTGAGAGACATAAATAGTGTGAAATACTGAGCAGCACACTAAAATGTTGTGAAATACTGAGAAGCATATAATTTTTTTGAATGATTTTCTTTAGATATTGGAACGTGAGTGTATCAGACATTTGTCGATTTGTAGAATTTCATTCTACAGATAATATAGTATCACCCTCAAGATATGACTGAGTAATGCAGGGATGAGAGGTAGGGTAGTGCTTTACTTTTTCTTTTCTGTATCCCTGCTTAGAATTTGACTAAAATCCCGTGGTAAAAGTAAACTTAGAATTTGACACAATACAAATGTCAGCTTAAAGGTCTATTGTCTGTGTTTGATGTTTGAAGGGAACCAAGTGTGAATCCAACAAAGGATTTAAGAATAGGTGATAAGGCCGTGCATGGTGCCTCACGCCTGTAATCCCAGCACTTTGGGAGGCCAAGGTGGGCGAATCACGAGGTCAGGAGATCGAGATCATCCTGCCTAACATGGTGAAACCCCATCTGTACTAAAAATACAAAAAATTAGCCGGGTGTGGTGGTGGGCGCCTGTGGTCCCAGCTACTCGGAACGCTGAGGCAGGAGAATGACGTGAACCCGGGAGGCAGAGCTTGCAGTGAGCTGAGATCACACCACTGCACTCCAGCCTGGGTGACAGAGCGAGACTCTGTCTCGGAAAAAAAAAAAAATAGGTGATAAAATGAAAGAAAGATTTGTTGTGGTTAATCTGCCTGGAACAAAGGATTAGAAATTGAATTATCTATTTTTTTTTTTTTTTTTTGAGATGAAGTCTCTTTCTGTTGCCCAGGCTGGAGTGCAGTAGCACGATCTCAGCTCACTGCAACCTCTGCCTTCTGGCTTCAAGCGATTCTTGTGCCTCTCAGCCTCCCAAGATTACAGGTGCATGTCACCACACCCGGCTAATTTTTGTATTTTTTGTAGAGATGGTGTTTCGCCATGTTGGCCAGGCTAGTCTAGAACTCCTGACCTCAAGTGATCCACCCGCCTTGGCCTCCCAAAGTGCTGGGATTACAGGCGTGAGCTACCACACCCGGCTGAATTACCAACGTACTATCTTTTGGCATTCGTTTTTTGAAAATTAGCTTTTGAGAACCTACTGCTTGATAGTTTCCTTCTGATTATTCTTGATTTTTTTTTTTGAGATATACCATGAGCATTTAATTTCAAGGTTGAAAACTTAAAAGTAAGCCAGTTTTTCATATTCTTGTAAGACGTTTGAAGATTGCTTGTGTTAATGTCTTCACATAACTTATTTTCATTTATTGACATTATGTTTCTACAGCTATTCATTAGAACACACAGTGCAATTTCTTAACTGTGTTCTTGAAGGGGACCCTGTAAAAACAGTTGTAGCCCAAGAGTTTGTTCACCAAAATGAGAATGTCACATCTCATACTGGCCAGAAGTCTAAAGAGAAAAAGGTATGGAGTTACTAATTTTTTTTCTATAAGGGTAGATAATTGCATATAAAAATGTAATTGGTTCATTGAGTATAATAATTTAATGATTATTTCTCACCATTTTGACTAGACTGGAAATTTAACCACCAGTGGCATATTTGGCTTATAATATCTGTGCACTCAAAATAATGAATTTATAGCTGATGCTTTTCTTCGTGTGCATGAAAAACAGGCACTTGAATTTCTGCAACTTCTGTATACTCTGACACAGTAGAGTATGAGGTTTAATTGAATAGCAGTAACATGATGGGTCTTGAATATAAACATGTGGGCAGAAATATTTAGCCTTTTGGGAAAGTGCCAAATTTTTTCCCTAAGTGGCTCCTCCATTTTATATTTCCACTAGAGTTGTATGAGGGTTACAATTTCTCCACATCCTCACTGACACGTATTATTATTTAACACCTGTCTTTTTTATTATAACCATTGTAGTGAGTGGGAATACCCAGGATTTGTTTTAAGAATACCCAGGATTTGGTTTAATCAGATGTGGTAAGACATGGAGACATGGAAGTGTCAGAAAGGAAGTTTATCATACTCAGAGTTCTGGAAAAAGGAGGTATGGATTGCTACCCAAGGCCACATGGGGAGCCAACAGGATTGGTCAGGAGGCAGAATGAGTAGGGGGAAATGTGGGCAAAAGCCTGTATTTTGGTTTCTACGGGAAGGAATCGGTAAGGTAGGGTAAGCAGGTTTAGGATTGGCTAGTTTAAATAATTTCAGTAGGCTCTGGGGCATAGGGACTTCCCCTGGTTGTCTGGTACTTGGGGCAGGTGGATAGTGCCCGGAGTGGGAGAACCCCATTAAAGGAGGAAGTTGGAGGCATAGATTCCCGACTGGTTGGTTTGCAAATGAAAGGCATGCTCCCAGACAGGTGTTTGTTATCTCTAGGAATTAGCTAAACCTGAGGAGGTTGTGAGAGTGGATGGAGATGAGGGGGCAGAGGAAGCAGCCTCTCTAGTGTCTCGAAGGCTGCAAAAATGCCATGGTTAATACAGAAGTGGTATCTTATTGTGGTTTTGATTTGCATTTCCTTGATGACTGTTGATGTTGAGCATCTTTTTATGTGCTATTGGTCATTTGTATACCTTTGGAGGAATGTCTGTTCATATCCTTTGCCTATTTTTAAATTGGGTTATTTGTCTTTATTGTTGAGTTGTAAGTGTTCTTTATATATTCTAGATACAAGTCCCCAATCAGACATGTGATTTGCAGATATTCTGTCCTGTCCATAGGTTGCTTTTTCACTCTGTTGTTTCTGTTGTGACACTGAAGTCTTTTAAATTTGATGTAATCTAGTTTGTCTACTTTTGCTATGTTGCCTGTGCTTCATTGCCAAATCCAATCTTATGAACTTTCCTCCTGTATTTTCTCTAGGAGTCATAGTTTCAGGCCTTTCATTTAGATCTTTAATCCATTTTGAGTTAATTTTTGTATATGTAGTGAGACAGAAGTTCAAGTTGATTCTTTCGCATGTGGATATCCAGTTGTTTTGTACCATTTGTTGCAAAGACTGTTCTTTTCCCATTGAATTTTCTTGGCACTTTTGTTGAAAATGAATTCACCATAATTGTAAGGATTTATTGTTGTACTCCTAATTCTATTCCATTGATCTGTATGTCTATCCTATTGCCAGTACCACTTATCTTGATTACTGTGGCTTCTTGATTACTGTGGCTTTCTAGTAAGTTTTAAAATTGGGAAGTGTGAGTCTTCCAACTATGTTCTTTTTTTTTTTTTCTAAGAGATTTTGGCTATTCTGGTGCCCTTGGATTTCCATGTGAATTTTAGGATTAGTTTGTGAATTTCTGCACAGAAGCCAGCTAGAATTTTGATGGGGTTTGTGTTGAATATGTAGACGAATTTGAGGAGTATTGCCAATTAACAATATTAAATCTTTCAACTCATGAAATGGAGTATCTTTCAGTTTATTTAGGTCTTCTTTAATTTCCTTCAACAATGTGTTATAGTTTTCAGAGTATAAATTTTGCACATCTTTTGTTAAATTTATTTCTAAATACAGTATTTTATTCTTTTTCATGCTATTATAAATGTAAATGGAATTATTTCTTTTGTTTGTTTTCTTTCTGGTCTGGAATTATGCCCTTTTTAAAAATTTACTTTATTTTTTGATATTACTTTTAAATTAAAAAGAGATGAGGGTCTCGCTATGTTGCCCAGACTGGGTTCAACTCCTGGGCTCAAGCAATCCGCCCACCCCAGCCTCCCAAAGTGCTAGGATTACAGGCTTGAGCCACCGCACCTGGCCTGGAATTATTCATTAATTTTATTTTTGGATTGTTTATTACAAGTACATAGACATGCAGTTGTGTTTTTTGTATTAATTTTGTATCAGCATTAGGCTTTTTTTTTTTTTGAGTCAGAGTCTCACTCTGTTGCCCAGGCTAGAGTGCAATGGTGTGATCTCAGCTCACTGCAACCTCTGCCCTCTGAGTTCAAGCGATTCTCCTGCCTCAGCCTCCTGAGTAGCTGGGATTACAGGTGCCTGCCACCGCGCTCAGCTAATTTTTTGTATTTTTAGTAGAGATGGGGTTTTACCATCTTGGCCAGGCTGGTCTTGAACTCCTGACCTCATGATCCACCTGCCTCGGCTTCCCAAAGTGGTGGGATTACATGCGTGAGCCCCCACGCCTGGCCTAGCATTAGGCTTTTTTTTTTTTTTAACAGAATTTTTTTCTTTTTTTTTTTCTTTGAGACAAGAGTCTTGCTGTGTCACTCAGGCTGGAGTGCAGTGGCAGGATCACATCTCAAGTGATCCTCCCATCTCCCCCTCCTGAGTAGCTGGGACTACAGGCACGAACCACCACACCTGGCTAATTTTTGTATTTTTTGTAGAGGTGGGGTTTTGGTTGCCTAAGCTGATCTCGAACTTCTGGGCTCAAGTGATCCACCTCGGCCTCCCAAAGTGCTGGGATTACAGGTGTGAGCCACCACGCCCAGCCTTATTTTTAAATTTTATTTTATTTTACAGAACCTTATCATCCTGCAATTCTTATTAATAAAACCCCTCAGGGGTAAATTATATGCTCCCTTTTTTCTTTGAATGTTTCATTGTCAGTCAGTTGGTATTTAGGACTTAGGTAATTTTGATTTTCATTTGATCTGTTAGTGCTACCACCGATGCCTTTGCCCAACTGGAAAATATGCCGCTGTCATGGATAGATAGATGCAATATATTATAAAATGCAGAGAGTGTACACAACATGATTATGAGACCTTATGGGCCAAATTGGCAGTGAAGTTACTTCTCCCTCCTGATAATATGCAAGGCACTGTGAGTCATTATGGTATTAGGGGGTGATAAGAAGGTATGCTTACTCAAAGTGGGAGATGATTGGAAATGTAATCAGAAAGAGAGTTTTTGTGAGTTATGTAAACGTTGGCCAAAATGTAAACTTTAAGTTATTCTGGGAATTATTTTTGCACTTATTCTCTTAAATTATCATCTTTAGTTTCAAAACTCAGACCACCAGTGAACAATTTTTTCTATTGCTTTGGTTCCTTTGAGTCATGATCCTCCTCTCCCTGGCGCTGGTGGCGATGGCTGGAGTTGGGCTGGGGGCGACCGGATGGTGGCTTTACCTCCATTTTGAGACCGGACTTGCCTCTTCCAACTCAGAGTTTAATATCCCTAATTGTATTTTGATAATTTTAGAGAACTCTTCAACATCTCCTAAGAGTGGTTAAAGAAAGGGTAACCTTAATGGCATAAAAAAGTTAATGATAGTCTATAAAATGCCTGACTTATAAGGTAGACACCAGGGAGAATCTGTTTCCTGAGGAGAGAGATGAAAATATACGAGAGCCCAGTTTTCACATGAGTTTTGTGAAGGTGTAAAGTGTGAGTTTTTTTTTTAAACTTTCTGTGTGTGTTACTTATTGTTTAATATCTTATAGCCAAAGAAATTAAAAGAGACTGAAGAAACACCAAGCGAACTGTCTTTCCAGGACTTTGAGTACCCAGACTATGATGACTACAGAGCAGAGGCTTTCCTTCACCAGCAGAAGAGGATGGAGTGCTACAGCAAGGCCAAAGAAGCATATCGGATAGGGAAGAAAAATGTCGCCACCTTTTATGCCCAGCGGGTAAAGTGGAAAAATGATTATATATTTTTTGTTTGTTAGTTATAATAACTAAATAATCTTGAAGCAGATAACACCCATATTGTGACTAGATTAAGTTATTCTGAGGAACGTAGTAGTTGTATAAGTGACATAAATAAGGTATCCTAAGAAATGTATGGTTCTGAGAATTTCATCTGCTGTTTTGAGCATTTGAAATGCTCAGTTTCTGTGGTTGTTTTGCATTTACTGCTTATGTGAATTACGGTTTGTTCTGACAGTCCCTATTTCTGGCAGCAGAATATTAATATTGGCCATCTCAATGAGATTAAAGGGATTTTGTGCCTTCTATGATGTTTGAATTTTTAGTAATATATCACTTTCATAGTAGAAAAATAACATTAAATTTTTTAGGGAAGTAAAATTTCTTTTCTTTTTTTTTTTGTGAGATGGAGTCTCGCTCTGTCACCCAGGCTGGAGTGCAGTGGCCGGATCTCAGCTCACTGCAGCCTCCGCCTCCCGGGTTTACGCCATTCTCCTGCCTCAGCCTCCCGAGTAGCTGGGACTACAGGTGCCCGCCACCTCACCCTGCTAGTTTTTTGTATTTTTTAGTAGAGACGGGATTTCACCGTGTTAGCCAGGATGGTCTCGATCTCCTGACCTCGTGATCCGCCCGTCTTGGCCTCCCAAAGTGCTGGGATTACAGGCTTGAGCCACTGTGCCTGGCCAGGGAAGTAAAATTTCTACTTGGGCTCATTTAACATGGTATTTATAAGGAACCTGCTTTTCTTTTCTTTTCCTCCCCTCCCCTCCCCTCACCTTTCCTTTCTTTTCTTTCTTTCTTTTTTGTAAGGTCTTGCTTTGTTGCCCAGTTTTGGAGTATAGTGATGCAATCTCGGCTCACTGTAGCCTTGCCCTCCTGGGCTCAGGTGGTCCTCCTATGTCAGCCTCCCAAATAGCTGGGACTACAGGCACGCGCCACCATGCCCAGCTAATTTTTGTATGGGGTCTTACCATGTTGTCCAGCCTGGTTGCGAACTCCTGAGCTCAAGCAATCCTCCCATCTCAGCCTCTCAAAGTGCTGGGATTACAAGTGCAAGGTACCACTTCCAGCCAGGAATCTGCTTAACTTTTTATGTTTGCGTTTCCATATGGGTTACTTCTTTGTGATTGAGCAGAGAAGAGTATCAGACTGCTATAGGCCTGCGAACCCTAACAGTAGTCCTTGGGGGATAGCTTCTGGGGTAACTACAAGATGTTGAAAGTGAATGCCAAGACGAGACCTAGCATTATCAAAGGATACACAAATAATAAACCAGTGGTTCCATCTTGAGATGGTGTATTAGAGTTCTCTAGAGAAACAGACCAGTGGGATATATGAAAGAGAATTTATTAGGGGGAATAGGCTTTCACAGTCACAGAGATGGAGTAGTCTCATAATAGGCCAGCTGTAAGCTAGAGAACCAAAGAATTCGATAGCCTGGCTTAAAGCCAGGAGTGTAGCACAGTCGAAGTTCAAAGCCTCAGAATCAGGGATACTGACTGCAGCCCCCAGTCCAGGGCCAAAGGCTCAAGAGCCGCTGAGAGGTAGCTGGTGCAGGTCCCACAGTCTAAAAGCTGAAGAATGTAGAGTCTGAATTCCAAAGGCAGGAGGAGAACATCTGCCTGTTTGTCCTAGCCAGCCCCCAGCTGCCCACATGGTTGGTGCCTGCCCGCATGGAGGGGAGGTCTTCTTTCTGTCCACTGACACTCAAGTCAGTCTTCTCTGGAAACATCCTCACAGACACACCCAGAAACAGTGCTTCACCAGCCATCTAGGTATTCCTCAGTCCAGTCAAATTGATACCTAAAATTAACTGTCTCATATGGGGGATCGTGTTAAGTTTCCCACTTTTACGACTTTTGGTTCAGAATATGTTAGAAAGAATGACTCAGTAGTTTAAGGATTACATTATTTTTTATTTTTATTTTTGTTTTTATTTTTTGAGACGGAGTCTCGCTGTGTCTCCCAGGCTGGAGTTCAGTGGCTCGATCTCGGCTCACTGCAAGTTCCGCCTCCCGAGTTCACGCCATTCTCCCGCCTCAGCCTCTGAGTAGCTGGGACTACAGGCGTCCGCCACCACGCCTGGCTAGTTTTTTGTATTTTTAGTAGACACGGGGTTTCACCATGTTAGCCAGGATGGTCTCGATCTCCTGACCTCGTGATCCACCCGCCTCGGCCTCCCAAAGTGCTGAGATTACAGGCTTGAGCCACCGCGCCCGACCAGGACTACATTATTATTATTTTTTTTTTTTTTTGAGACGGAGTCTCGCGCTGTCGCCCAGGCTGGAGTGCAGTGGCGCGATCTCGGCTCACTGCAAGCTCCGCCTCCTGGGTTCACGCCATTCTCCTGCCTCAGCCTCCTGAGTAGCTGGGACTACAGGCGCCCACCACCGCGCCCGGCTAATTTTTTGTATTTTTAGTAGAGACGGGGTTTCACTGTGGTCTCGATCTCCTGACCTTGTGATCCGCCCGCCTCGGCCTCCCAAAGTGCTGGGATTACAGGCGTGAGCCACCGCGCCCGGCCCAGGACTACATTATTAATTCACTGAAATTTACCTAAATTTTGGTGCATTCTTATATATTAAACTCATTGCATTATTTAAGATTTTAGATTTATTATTCCCTTTTTTTCCCCCTGCCTTTTATTTGGGGCACTGTTAACTTCCTCATCACCCAAGCAGCAAATATCAAAAGTGTCCCTTGGTGATGTGTTTATGATTTAGGGTACTCTTCATGAGCAGAAGATGAAAGAAGCCAATCACCTTGCTGCCATAGAGATCTTTGAGAAAGTCAACGCCTCGCTGCTGCCACAGAATGTTTTAGACCTCCATGGACTGCATGTGGATGAAGCTCTAGAACATTTGATGAGGGTTTTAGAGAAGAAGACTGAAGGTAGGACTGTGGAAATCACAAGTTTTCAATAGAATATGTGTCTTTGCTTATATTGGTATAACTTGCAAATTCAGGAGAGTCTGAATATGCAGGCTGAGAATATCTGTGCAACATTTGTAAATGTTTGTGTTATTCTTCAAGGATTCTCACTGGTATGATGATTAATATTTTCTTCATTTGTATTCCTGTGTTGTATTTATTAGAGGGAGGGCATGGTGTAATCTGTGAATCCTCTCTGTGACTTATAAATGAGACCTTTCAGGAATATTACATATCTTTGTCCAATAGACATTTATTAAACTTAATAGATATTTCTTGGATTTCACTTTTTCAGTAGATGTTTGATAAAATACAGAAGATGTAAATAAGGTAATAGGATACTCCTGCCTCAGTAGTTTTTTTTTTTTTTGGTTTCTTTTTTTGAGACATAATCTCACTTTGTTGCCCAGGCTGGAGTGCAGTGGTGCCATCTTGGCTCACTGCAACCTCTGTCTCCCGGGTTCAAGCCATTCTTGTGCCTCAGCCTCCCAAGTAGCTGGGATTACAGGCAGGTGCCACCATATCCAGTTAATTTTTGTATTTTTACTGGAGACGGGGTTTTGCCATGTTGGCCAGGCTGGTTTTTGAACTCCTGGCCTCAAGTGATCCACCTTCCTTGGCTTTGCAAAGTAAGCTACTGCACCTGGCCTGACCCTAGTATTTTTTTTTTTTTTTTTTTTTTGGAGACAGAGTCTCGCTCTGTCGCCCAGGCTTGAGTGCGATAGTGTGATCTTGGCTCGCTGCAAGCTCCGCCTCCCGGTTTCACACCATTCTCCTGCCTCAGCCTTCCGAGTAACTGGGACTACAGGTGCCCACCACCACGCCTGGCTAATTTTTTTGTATTTTTAGTAGAGTCGGGGTTTCACCATGTTAGCCAGGATGGTGTCAATCTCCTGACCTGGTGATCCACCCGCCTTGGCCTCCCAAAGTGCTGGGATTACAAGTGTGAGCCACCACGCTCAGCCTGACCCCAGTAGTTTTTAAATTGAATTTTAGAAATCTTGGAGAAAATCTAGAAAACAATAAAGATTAGAAAAGAGGAACTTTAAGAACCGTTTAAATGCATTATTATTTAGTCCAGAGAGAAGAAAACTCTTCAAATATATAGAAGTGTCGTGAGAGAATATTCTCTCTATAGAGGTTGAATTAATCGTGTTTTGCTCAATGAATATTTGGTTATCTTCTGTATTCTAGGCATCAAGGATAAGGTAGTGAAAAAGACACACAGTCCTTGTCTTTATTGGAGTTTATTGTCTAGTGGGGTATACCATCTAGTAGGGTAGATAACAGTGACCAAATAGTTACATAAGTAATTAGCATTGTGATAAGAAAATACAAGTTGTGGCCGGGCTCGGTGGCTCACGCCTGTAATCCCAACACTTGGGAGGCCGAGGCAGGTGGATCACCTGAGGTCTGGAGTTTGAGACCAGCCTGGCCAACATGGTGAAACTCCATCTCTACTAAAAATACAAAAATTATCCAGACATGGTAGCATGCACCTGTAATCCCAGCCACTTGGGAGGCTGAGGCAGGGAGAATTACTCTGTAGGCAGAGGTTGCAGTGAGCCGAGATCGGACCCCTGCCCTCCAGCCTGGGCAACAGAGTGAGACTCTTTCTCTAAATAAATAAATAAATGAATAAATAAAATAAGAAAATACAAGTTGTATTTAGAATAAATTCTAAAATCCCTACGTAATGTCTCTTGCTTACCTCTCCAGTCTCATCCTGTGTTTTTTCCTCCTTTTCTGTGTATTTAACTATACTGTCAGTCTTGACCCCCGTACTAGTTAGACTCCCTGTTCATAACTTCTGACAGTACTCCTGCCTCTCACAATGTTTATAAAAAGCTTATTGTATAAGTGGTTATTAAATGTCTGTCTTTTTGGCCAAGAATTGAGCCAGTGATGATCATGTTTTTTCTTCAACACTCAAAAAGTTTTTGAATAAATGACTAAATAATGTTAGGTATTACTCTCATTTTTTTTTTTGACAAATAAGATTGTTTATATTGAAAGTATGCAATGTGATGATTTGGTAAATGTACACATTGTGAAGTGATTACCACAATGAAGTGCTTTAGCACATACATCACCTATTATTGTTACCATTTTGTTTGTGTGGGATGAGAACACTTATGACTTACTCTCATAGCAAATTTCAAGTATATGATATAGTGCTATTAAATATAATTACCATGCCACACATTAACTCAGCAGAATGTATTCTTTTTAGAACTGAAAGCTTGTACCCTTTGACCAGCATTTCATTTCCTCCTGTCTATTCTGGCCCCTGGCAACTACCATTCTATTTTGTTTCTATGTGTTTGGCTTTTTTAGGTTCCACATGTAAGTGAGATCATACAGATTTGTCTTTCTGTGTCTGGCTTATTTCACTTAGTATAATGCCCTCCAGCCACATCTGTATTGTTGCAAATGGCAGGATTTTCCCCTTTTAAAATTTTTTTTAATTAAATTTTTATTAATTTTTATTTAAAAGAAATAGGAGGTCTCAATGCGTTGCCTAAACTGGTCTCGAACTCCTGGGCTCAAGTGATCCTCCCGCCTTGGCTTTCCAAAGTGCTGAGATTACGGATGTGAGCCACCACGCCTGGCCTGAGCCACTGTGCCTGGTCCCCTTTTTAGTGTTGAATAATACTCCGTTGTGTCTGTATCACATTTTTTAAATCAATTTATCCATTGATGGACAATTAGGTTGTTTCACTCCAGCCTGGATGACAGAGCGAGACTCTAAAAAAAAAAAAAAAAAAAAAATTGAAAAATTAAAAAATGAAATGGAAAGTAGTCAGTATTGTTAAGTATGTGGATAAATTGGAGCCCTCATATATTGCTAGTGTAGCCACTGTGGAAAATTTCACTAGTTGTTTGAAAGGCTAAACATATAATTAACCATATGACCCAGTAATTCTGCCCCTAAGTATGTACCCAAGAGAATTAAAAACACAATATGTCTTTACAGAAACTTGAATATGAATGTCTGCAACAGCCAAAAAGTGATAGTAACCTAAAAGTTCATTAACTGTTGAATAGAGAAACAAAATATGGTAAATCCATACAATGAAATTTAATTTAGCCATGTGGAGAAATGAAGTACTGATAAATGCTACAGCATGGATGGACCTTATAAACATTATTCTTTGTGAAAGATGAAGACAGATAAAAAGCCGTATGTTGTATGATTTCATTTTTACCAAATGTTCTGAGTATGTAAATCTAGAGAGACAAAAATTAGATTAGTGGTTGCTGGGACTGGAATGGTGAGAATATGGGCAGTGACTGCTACGAGGCACAGAATTTCTTTGTGAAATCATGGAATGTTCTGGAATTAGTGGTGGTGGTTGCACAACATGATGAATATGCTAAAAACCACTTAATTGCATATTTTAAAATGGTTAGTTTTATGTTAATTTTATCTCAATTTAAAAAATTGTAAGAATTAAAAAAGAATTAATAATTTGCCTCAAGGTAACACTTGGTCAGATCCAAGATGCAGATCCTTTCTGGAGCCCAAGGCCCATCTCTAGTGCATGCTTCCACCCGTGGTAACCTGTAGTTACTGTCAGTCACCACCAGGTGGCAGTATTGTTGAATAGAAATGAATCCAGTGGAAGATTTGTGGCTCTGACCTGCATTACTTTTTGTCGTAAGATTAAGGAATGTTAAAATCGAAGATGAATTTTTTTAAAAAGAGAGACATCTGGACCTTATGTCCCTTCTGATTGAAATATGCACTGCTACCTATGAATCATTTTTGCCCCCAAATCAAATGAGGAGCAGATCAAACCTTTAGAACTGACTACTGTTTTACAAGGATTTACAGGGGACAGAGGAACGTGTTAAACAACACCATGGGGATACACTCAGCAAAATCCAGATTGTGAAAATCTAGGACAGGCTGGGTGTGATGGCTCATGCCTGTAATTCCAGCACTTTGGAAGGCTGAGGCAGTCAGATCACTTGAGGTCAGGAGTTTGAGACCAGCCTGGCCAACATGGTGAAACCCCATCTCCATTAATAATCCAAAAATATTAGCTGGGCCTGATGTCTCAGGCCTGTAATCTCAGCCACTCGGGAAACTGAGGCAGAAGAATCATTTGAACCCAGGAGTTACAGGCTTCAGTGAACCGAGATCATCCCACTGCACTTCATCCTGGGCAACAGAGTGAGACTCCGTCTCAGAAAAAAACAAAACAAAAAAAAAGGAAGTCTAGGATAAATGATCCAATTTTTTTCAATAAACTGTAAAGAAAAACACCAGGGGAGGGGAAACTTTGTTACTTAAGAAATATATCAAATAGAATGTATAGACTTATTTCAAATCTTGATGCCAACAAATCACTGTAAAAACATATTTTTGAGATAATTGGGGGAAATTTTTGGAAATTAATGATATTAAGGGACTTTTATTAATTTTATAAGATATGATGGTGCCATTATAGTTACGCTTTTTAAAGGAGTGCTTATCTTTTATGAGGTACGTACTGAAATATTTGCAGTTGAAATAAATCTGGAGTGTGCTGAAAGATGAGTTAAACAGTTTTTTCAAAGGTGTTAAACAGCAAGAACAGCCTGTATTTGGGAAACTAAACATATACATTAATTCATGCAACAAACATCTTTTGAACTCTTACTTGAGGCATGTGAGTCAACTAGAGAATATTTTCATAGCAATAAATGAACTATTAGCAGGTGATAATGGTAGAAATGATTGACCTAAGTGATAAGGGGAGCCATAGTGAAGAGCATGAGTTATGGTTAGAGATTTAGTTGGGCTTTTCTGTAAGTAAAGTTTTTCTTTTTGAGATGGGAGTCTGGCTCTGTTGCCCGGGCTGGAGTGCAGTTGGTTGTGACCTTGGTTCACTGCAATCTCCACCTCCCAGGTGCAACCCATCCTTCTAACTCAGCTTCCCAAGTAGCTGGGACTATAGGTGCATGCCACCATGCCCTGTTAATTTTTATATTTTTAGTAGAGATGGGGTTTGTCATGTTGCCCAGGCTGGTGTTGAACTCCTGAGCTCAAGTGGTCCACCTTCCTTAGTCTCCCAAAGTGCTGAGATTACTGGCGTGAGCCACTGTGCCTGGCCAAAGTAAACTTTTATATGTAATATAACATTCGTAAAGAACAGTGTCCAAAACTATAGGTATATAGTGCAAAAACTTTGTAAAAAGCTCGTAAAAAGGTTTTATACAATATACCTAGAATTTTGTGCACTGTGAATACCTTTGTGAAACTAGCACTCAGTTGAATTTTGAACAACATATTGCTTGAAGTAATGGATATGGATTAGAGATGGGGATCATAAACAGACAAGGAATTAGAAATGCAAGAGCAACATATTCTTTTAAAATTCCAGGCTGATACCATCTTGGAGATTTGATACTTGAAAAACCATTTGTTTGTATTCTATTGGCGTATTAGGACAATTTAATAAGCAGACCATGGAATGTTTATATTGTGTGTGTGTATTTTCAATTTATTAATTCATCTCATTGATAGTTTTTTTTGTTGTTGTTGTTATTCTGCTACAGCTTTTATTAGTTTTCAGGATTTATATCCTTGATTTTCACAAGGTCATTTCCAAAGTGGAACTGCAGTATTTTAGGAGGCTGTGACTCCTTTGATGTTTTAAGAACTATCTATTAGAAAAAGTTTGTTAACAATTGATTATCTTTAACAGTAAGACTGCAATCTAGCTGTGATTAGTGGATTTGCTAATAGCTATTACTGGAAGATAATCTATAAACTAGTTGCCATCATTATCCCTTTTTCCTGATGAGAAAATAGGTACAAAAGAAACTTAAGTAACTTGTCCATGTTCACACAGTCATTTAGTGGCAGAGCTATGATTCAGAACAAAGCTTGATGGCTTTAGAATATTTAATTAACAGGGTTGTTGTAAAGATTCTTAGTTAATAAATATAAGCCACTTAAAGCAGTATTTGACTCCTTTTGTGTAGTAATTATTAGGTATCATTAATGTTATTATTGCCATTATCATTATTTCAGGGACAGAAATCTCTTTCCCCATAAAGGAAGAAGTCCCACTTAAATCTTTTGATGGATAGATTACAATGAGGCTATGTGTTTTAAAACACATTAATTTGGGGGCTTTTTGAGATAGCAAATCTATCTTACTGTTTTGAGATGGCAAACCCCAAAATCCTCTTGGAAACAATTTCATGTACTTGAGTAGCTAAGGTTTACGTTTTCTACTGAGAATGTAAGATAAATGAATTTTAACTCCCCTAATTTCTGTTGTAACAGAATTTAAGCAGAATGGTGGGAAGCCTTATTTGTCTGTGATTACGGGGAGAGGAAACCACAGCCAGGGAGGAGTTGCTCGCATCAAACCAGCTGTCATTAAGTACCTCATAAGCCATAGCTTCAGGTGAGTGTAGATTTCTGTTATTGATAATGGCAACTGCCCATATAGAGCTATATCAGAGATTTCTGCGAGTATAGATTTCTGTTTTTGATAATAGCAGTAGCCCTCATATAGCTAGGTAAATAAACACTAATAGCATACTCAGAACAATCTGTTAAAATAGTTAACGAAATTTAATCATCTGATTTCAGCCACAGATTCATGCTTAAATTATGATATAACTTTCCCTGCTGGATTTATGTTGTCTGGTAAACCAGAAATAAGGAAAAATGTGTTTGTTGCCGATAATCATCTGATAAAACTTTCATAAATTTAAAGTTCTAAAAGAAAATATGTTTATTTGATAATATGCAAAATAATTAGGTAATATGTATCATATTTTAAGATTTGCTATTCTTCTTTAGAAAGGAAATAAGTATTTGTGGATTTTGGATGGAATTGGGTGGCTTCTATTGAAATATAGTTATAATTTAGGTACATTTAAACTTTAGCAGAAATATTCCATTTAATATGAATGTATTTGTTTTCATAAGTTAAATGCCATTAATGACCTGTGTTGACAAACATGAAATGTTCTTTTTCATTAAGTGATAATTTAATAACAGAAAATGACAAGAAAGTCAAAGATGAAAAATCTGTTGATGGATAGATTTCCTACAGATGTGTATCATTAACTCCTACCCACCAATTTCAGTGTAGCATATTTATTTTATGCCATGTAATAAGATGTTATTTGGCTACATTATTGAAAATGGTAGCATAAGTTATGAGCATAAAACAGGTGACACATCAGAGTTATTTTTATAAAAGGAGTAGTTAGACTGGAACATTATCATGTTGAGATTAATTATCTATTTTAGAGACTAGTCTTCCTTTAAATTCTTTACGGATAGAGCTGAAAGCATTGCATGGCCAGATTAATCAGAATTACCTGATATATCAGAGATTTCTTCTTGGTGCTTTCATGATGCACCAAAACTTTATTCTTCCTACAGCATACTCTTTTTCATGAAGGTAAAATTCAGGCCTCATGGGTTTTGACAAATCTTAAGTTATACTAACTACTAAGTCAGGAGCAACCCCCAGCTTTAAGATTGTATTTGTTTTGACCGTAGATAAAAGGAACATAAACCTAGATGTTGGTCTTGGATATTGACTTAATAAGGGTTAATACTTTGGTAGTAAATATTATATTAAGCATAGGTACTTGGAATTGATTACAAGGTATATTCCTTAGCTAATTTGAAATTTTCATCTTTAAAATAACTCTTTTCTCATTTCTGCAGGTTCTCTGAAATTAAACCAGGGTGCTTGAAAGTCATGCTAAAGTAAAATAGACGTCCTTGAATTAGAAGTATGAAGGTTTGTAGGTTAAAATTACTTTTATTTGCAGTAATTCAGTCAAGTCTACCCTAAAGGTGTGTTTTATTATAAATAATATTCAGTTATGAAACAAAAAAATTATGTTTTTGCAAAATCCAAGCGAGTTTAATTTGCTTTTTTACTGAATCAAATGCAAATGTTACCTGTTAAAAATATTACAGAGAAATTTTATTGATTACAAAATATCTAAGAAAATTATCAGCTACAGTTTTAAAGTTTAAAATGCTCTGATTGTTTCTCAGAAAAGGTTACCTTCGTATTAACTGTTGTGTGACATTTAGTAATGTCCTAAAAGTCTTCTGTGAGAGGTATTTAAAGTGCTTTGAGACATGATTCATGCCCCTCAAAGAGTGGTATTAAAAGAAGAAAAAGACATAGTAGTGGGTAGTAAAGAAAAAAAGGAGATCTAACAAAAACACTTGAATATTTTTTATTTTCAAAACTAAACACATAAAATGCTTTTATTTTGCCATATCCTACAGGAAGGAAGACATGCTTTTGCCCTTTTTTCTGCTTTGTATATGACCTTCATCTTTTACCTTTTGTTCTGTTCTTCTGTGTGCATTTTATAGGAAGAAAGTTGGGTCTGAGATTATATTGTAATTTCATACTTTCTATAGACAGAAAAGTTTTCAGAGAAAAAGAAATGATTAAATATCTTCCAGATGTTGCTGCCTTATCAAAATGCTTCTAGAACTGTCTGTATAAGTGGTATTTCAGACAGTACTAAATACTTATATTTTATTTTTGAGGCATGTAATTTTAAAACTGCAGTAGCTTAAAATTCTATTAAACAAATGTAGAAAATATTTTGGTTATAATTGGCCTGGTGCGGTGGCCCACGTCTGTAATCCCAGCACTTTGGGAGGCTGAGGTAGGTGGATCACCTGAGGTCAGGAGTTCGAGACCAGCCTGGCCAACATGGTGAAACCTAGTCTGTATTAAAAATACAAAAATTAGCTGGGTATGGTGGCATGTGCCTGTAATCCCAGCTATTTGGGAGGCTGAGGCAGGAGAATTGCTTGAACCTGGGAGGTGGAGGTTGCAGTGACCCGAGATCAAGATCATACCACTGCACTCAGCCTGGGTGACAGAGCAAGACTCCATCTCCAAAAAGAAAAAAAAATATTTTGGTTATAATCATAAGAGGAATCCTTACAATTTAAAATATTTTCACTTTTGTTTTGAAAAAGAGCCAACTTTCTCAAAGGAAGCTTTCATTAACTTCTGTCGTTTGGTTAGCTAATAAATTCTGTTAGTATGCAAGTTAAACCTGTGTAAAGAAGGTTATAATATGGTAAAGTGTAATTTTCCAATATGAGACAATGGCTTAAATTTGTCTTTGGAGATGGAGAATATTTTCAACATATATAATTTTAACGAACAGTTTTGTTGCTTTTTGTTAAGCTTAAAAAAAGAAATTTAGATCAGGAATTATAGGATTGAGCTGGTACCAAAAGAATCCTGAAGTACAAAATGGTTTTCCGAAAGAGCAAACATTTCAATGAAAATAAAACCCCAAAACATTTTTTTATATATCATGATTGCATGCTTTTAAAATAAAGAGGCTTATCATTGAATTTTAGTTCCATAAAAATAAAAATACATGTTTATTATTTAGAAATGGTTAGTGACTGGTATTGAAGTATTGTTCACACTTACGTTTGTAATAATTTGTTTAAAGAGTGCCAATAGTTTAGCACACTTTTGTAGTCTCTAGAACAGTTCTATACATTAAAAATAAAGCAATTCCTTTAAACAACTTACTATAAAACTATAATTGTTAATGAAATAAGATATTCCTATGTGTAAATTAGTATGATTTAAAAGTATGAAAAACAATGTTAAAATGTGGAGTTACTGGAATGTGTGCAGCTGCATACTAACTCTGTGTTTTTATATTTCCTTACCTGGTTTTAAAAATCATCACTTTTGGGCACTTCAGCTAGACTTATTTCAATATTATAATTATGATTAATGAAGGAGCAGTCAAAAGAAGTAGAGGTGTGGTATTTGTGGGCAGAACTCAAATGAAAAAAGCTATATTGTTTACTTGTTTACTTTATCAATGTTAATATTATGCCTTATTTTGATAAATCATATATCTTAATCATTGTTGATAAGTATATAGGCAAAGTTTGAGCATCACGTATTTTTATGAAGCTGCTTAATTCCAAATTGCCTCCCACGCCACTATCTAGCATAGTTTAAGAAACACATAATTTTGAAAGAAAAGTTTATAATCCCTCCTTTCTTTTTTTTGCCCATTTCTAAATCCTGTATGCCCGAGGTAAATATAGTTTGGGGATTATAAAATATTTCTCTATTACCCATTTCTAAATCCTGTATGTCAAAGATAGTTTGGAGATTATTGAAGTTTTCATGTATTGATGTAGGTTGAGTATCCCTAATGAGAAAATTCAAAATCTGAAATGCTTCAAAATCTGAAACTTTTCGAGCACAGATATGATGCTCAAAGGAAATACTCATGGAGCATTTTGGATTTTACATTTGTAGGTTAGCGATGATCAACAAGTAAATATAATGCACATGTTCTAAAATCTCCCCCCAAACCCCAGCAATCCAAAACACTTCTGGTCCTAAGCATTTTAAATAGGGGATACTCACTCAATCTGTATATTTGTGCCAATACATGACTCATTAGAATGTTTCTTTGTAAACTTAATATTTTAAAAGTACAGCACTTCTATAGTTTGGAAGGTTTCAGTAATAATTATATTCATTCAGTAGTCTCTTACCATTATCTCCCAGATGGAAAAAGAGAACTAATGTGGAAACCCCAGACGGTGTCCAGTTGGACCAGGGCGACATTAGACACTTAACAGTATTTTCAGTCTGTCTGTCTCGTTATTCCAATGAGCGAAATGGAAGTGGTTTTTTTTTTTTTTTTTTACATTTATTGGCTCTTCATATTTCTCTACATTATTTATAAGTTGCAGTTTCTTCAGTTGGTTAGTATTTCCATACTGTTTGCAATTTTATGGCCTTTAAATATAGGACATATTATATAGTAGAAATTTTGACTTTAAAGCATCTTGAGTAGTATATTTTGAGAAGAAAAGCTATACTGCTCTTCTGGATGGTTTCCATCCTTTATTTAGGTCTTTTCTTTTTGAATTCAAGTGTTTTGTATGCTTAGAAAGTGGACATGTATAATAGCGAGATTGGTTATTTCTGAGCTGGAAATTGGAAACTTTTGAAACTCAGGAAATTGCTCTGACAATGTTTTAACTGCTCTCAATTTAAGAAAATGACTAAATGTATAAGAAAGACAAAAACCACTTGTGCTGTTTTTTCCAAGTGCTTTTTCTAAGTGCTTTTGCATTGTGCAATGAGGTGAAGTTTGGTAATTTTTCTGTGAAGTAGTTAAATATTGCTAATTTTTATTTCCACGTAAAGAAAACAGATTTAAATGTTTATGTGGCCAAAAAGTGTCATTTAAAAGGTAAAGTAGTTTGTGTAGAATGTATGTACATGGTGCTTATTTTTAAAATGTGATTCAAGTTTACAGTATTACTTAATGCTTCTTTACAGAATTTAATAGAGAAACAAGGCTAGAACACATCTACAGCCTGAAGAGCCGTTTATAACTTCATATTATGTGATGACAAAGTTCATTATTTTCCTTAAAGTTGAGCAATTGACTTTTATGGTCCAATGATGAACTTATTACTAATAAATGATTGGATTAACTGTGAGGCTTCTCATTAAAATACAATATTGCAGCTATCAGTTGGAGAATATATTATAAAATTTTCAGACGGTATATCAGAAAAATGTTTTTATTTGTACTGTAAAGAAAATGTAATTTTGCTGTTAACTCTGTACTTTTTAAATTGAAAATGTTTTATAAATTTGCTTTTAAAATTTCTTATGAAGCCATTTGCAAATTACATACTTAATTTAATAAAATACTTTAGCCACAGTCCAGTGTGAGGAAATCTTTCATTTGATGTATTAGGGTTAGTGGTTTAACTATTTTAAAATATTTTTATGTGTAACTTTGTAATTTCAGGGGGAAAGTGTCATAAAAATTTTATTTCTGTACCACAACTTTTCTTCTAGTTTAAACTATTTTCTGTAGCAAATAAGAGTCCACTTTTGAACCAGATAAATGGATTAGCTATGGTTTCTCTCCTCACACCCTGTATCTTTTGACTGACATCAAAATTAAAAATTGTATCTCTTAGAGGCCGGGCGTGGTGGCTCATACTTGTAGTCCCAGCCCTTTGGGAGGCTGAGACGGGTAGGTTGCTTGAGGTCAGGAGTTTGATGCCAGCCTGACAAACATGGTGAAACTCTGTCTCTACAAAAAATACAAAAAATTAGCCAGGCATGGTGGTACACACCTGTAATCCCAGGCATGAGAATTGCTTGAGCCAGGGAGGTGGAGGTTGCAGTGAGCCGAGATTGTGCCACTGAACTCCAATCCAGCCTGGGCAACAGAGTGAGACCATCTCAAAAAAAAAAAAAAAAAACTCTCTTAGAGACTCAAGTAATGCTTTAAATAATATTAATGACCTTTGGACTTAATATTTGAGTCCAAAGCAGAATAATTCACTCATTTCTCAAAGACTTAAAAACATTTATCTAACAAATATTTAGAGCACTTGTTACTGGGGTTACAGTGTAAATGCGATAGAGCTTTTATCCAGAGTTATAATTATTCTTATCAACTACTATGTGTATAGTGACTTATACTGTAGGATACTTTTGTATATGTTATATTTTAAATCTCAAGAGAATTTTATTACGTAGGTAGTGCTATCCCAATTTAATGAATAAAGCCACATAGAGAAGTTAACTGGTTTGCTGTTTAATGTCAGAGTTGTATAACTTGAACTTGCGTTCTCTGACTCCTAATATGGAGCAGCTGCATTTGTCCTCAGAGAGAGTAGTTACTTATAAAGAGATAATATTCTGCTGTTCTCTTCAGAGAGTTGTAGCTCCACAGTATATGTCTTTGAAAACCTGCCATTTGGCCGGGCGCGGTGGCTCAAGCCTGTAATCCCAGCACTTTGGGAGGCCGAGACGGGCGGATCACGAGGTCAGGAGATCGAAACCATCCTGGCAAACACAGTGAAACCCCGTCTCTACTAAAAAAATACAAAAAAAACTAGCTGGGTGAGATGGCGGGCGCCTGTAGTCCCAGCTACTTGGGAGGCTGAGGCAGGAGAATGGCGTAAACCCGGGAGGCGGAGCTTGCAGTGAGCGAGATCCGGCCACTGCACTCCAGCCTGGGTGACAGAGCGAGACTCCGTCTCAACAAAAAAAAAAAAAACAAAAAAAAAACCTGCCATTTATGAGTCTGCCTTCTTCCTTTATAAGAAAGGTGGTACTTTGGAAAAACCCAAAATACTAATGGCAAAAGGTAAAAGTTTATTTCTTTCTTCCCATGAAATCCCAGAGATAAAAATTCCAGGACTGCTGGGAGTCTTCTTTTTCTTGATGCTTTTGGGAATCTAGGAAAGTTCACCATTCTGCCATACCCAAGATATTGGCCCTCATTTTCCTAGGCCAGGTTGGGTGGCCACATCTCGAACTCTCACATCTGTATTCTACTGGAGGAAAGACAAAGAAAAAGGGAGCAAAAGGCAAGTGCTAGTGATCTAAAGATGATTTTTGGAAGCTGCCATAGGAAACTTCTACTTACATCCTATTGGCCAGAACCTGGTCATGTCACATCTAGCTGCAAGGGAGGCTGGGAAGTTATCTATTTCAGACTGCCATGTTCTGCTGAAATTTGGTGTTCTCTTGGTGGAAAGAGAATGGATATTAGGAGAATGAATAGCAGTCTCTGCCACATCATTTTTTTAAATCATTATATGCAAATAATGTGAAAATTAGTTCTTGATATGTTGATGACTTCTAAGTGTTAGGAAATAAAAAAAGAAAATAACAGTTTTTTTTTTTTTTTTTTTTAAGATGGATTCTCACTATGTCACCCAGGCTGGAGTGCAGTGGTGCAGTCTCCTGAGTAGCTGTGATTACAGGCACTCACTTCCATGCCTGGCTCATTTTTGTAATTTTAGTAGGATGGGGTTTCGCCATGTTGGCCAGGCTGGTCTCGAACTCCTGACCTTAGGTGATCCACCTGCCTCAGCCCCCAAAAGTGCTGGGATTACAGGTGTGAACAATCGCACCGGGCCGGGGAATTTTATTCAGGGAGGGTTGCTCTATATGATCCTGTTCTAGCCTCAAGTAGGAAAAAACTAAATGACATGGACTAGCTAAAAAAGTGCTAGTGGCAGGAAGTACATTAGTCAAAACATGTTTTTGGCATTGCTACATTAGCCTGCCCTATTTAATATAGGATATATGTACAGATGGTTCCCCACTTAGGATGGTTTGACTTATTTTTCGATTTTATGATGGTGTGAATGCCATATGCATTTAGTAGAAACCATCCTTCAAAGCTTGAATGGTGATGGGCTAGTGATATGCAGTGCAATACTCTCCTGCGATGGGCAGTGGCAGCAAGCTGCAGCTCCTAAGTCAGCCTCGCTAACGTTAACTTTCCTAAGCACATTTAAGGTAGGCTAGGCTAAGCTATGATGTTCAGTAGCTTAGGGGTATTGGATGCATTTTCCACTTACAATATTTTCAACTTACAGTGAGTTTATTACATAAGTGACTCCATTGTAAGTCGAGGAACATCTTTATTTCACATGCATCTCTTAGAAAACTCAGACTGACCCCCTAACTGGGAGAGTTGGGGAAACAAAAGATTCTGGATGAAAATATTAAACACACACTAAAAACACTGCATAGTTAATAAGATAAAAGGGGCTTAGGACAGAAATCTAAGTGAGAATATTAGAGGCACTTTTGCAAAAGGTTCTTGTGCTCCTGACTCATGTTAAGTTTTAGTTTTCAGTTTTGAGGTGGAGGGACAGATGACAAAGGACAGCAAACCTAAAAGACTAAGACACTCCATAAAGCTAACACCCTGCAGAGCTTTATCCTCAGTGGGGATGGGGATGAATAAAACAATTTTGCTCTCCTTCCCACCCCCAGAAGGACTGCAAGGAATATTGTCTTGGCATGAGAAGAAGAGACCAAAAAATGAATCAATCAATCAATCCTGACAAGTTAAAATCACTACTGGCCCTCACAGAATAACAGCCCAAAGTCATAACACTTAGAGTGGTCAAAAAAATGACAAGTCAAGAATTGAATTGGTAGAGGTCTCGGCCTGATAATGCTGCCATTAGCTGCCCGACAAAGGCAACACAAATTTTCTCAGAGAGAATGCACCCTCATCTTGGACAATTAGATCTGATCAAGGCTGTAGATCCAACAACCGATTTATAGAGATTACAGAGGACAGAGGAATACGTCAGACATCACCATCGGGATGCAATTACCAGGATAGACTGTGGGAAACAACACAATTTCTTTAAATAAGTTCAGATACAATAAAACCACACAGGTGGAGGGAGAGCTTACGCATTGAAACATTAGAGGCATATACCAGTTGCAGTTTGTGGACCCTTTTTGGGTACTGGTTCAGCGGAAGAACTTTGACAGTCACAGGACAGTTGGCAATGTGAACATTGACTCAATAATTAATGATTTTTTTTTAGGAATGGTGTGGTTGTATTTTTAAAAGGATCTCTATTTTTAAAAAAGAGATACATGCTGAAATATGTATGTAAAATGATACGATGTTAGCAATTTACTTCAAAATGAGATGGAGGAAGTGGGTGTGGGTACTTAGGAAACAAGATTGCCCGTAAGTTTGTAAATGGGAAAGATAGACGTTTATTATACTAGAATGTCTACTTTTGAATAGATGCAAAGCTCTATACAAAAAGGATTTTTAGAAAGTTGGTGGAAGAACTGGAGAAGTGGATTCTAGACCTGGCTCTGGGGATGAATTCCAGAATGCTGCAGAATTAACCTGCTTAGTAGCTGCTACCTCTGCTTTAATTTAAAGGTGAGGAATCAGGAGGCCACCATGGCACTGTTGCCACAACTGTCTCTTAACCATTCTCAAAGGTGGTGACTAGGCACCAGAAAAGTGTTGTAGAAAAAAATCTCCATCATTTGCCTTTTGAGCAGAATGAGCCATACCAGTGGGTAGACGGCCTCCACCTTACTTATGCCTCCCAAATTTCATTGGAGTGTATCCAACTGGTAGAAACTATTGTATTCATATATATATATAATTTTACCTTCATAAAAGATCTGGGAAATGTTATTTTAAACTTTACAGGAAGGCTTATTAGAAGTAGAGCTGGGGCTGGGTGTGGTGGCTCATGCCTGTAATTCCAGCACTTTGGGGGACCAAGACAGGCAGATCACTTGAAGTCAGGAGTTCGAGACCAGCCTGCCCAACATAGTGTGAAACCTCGTCTCTACTAAAAATGCAAAAATTAGGTGCGGTGGCACTCATCTGTAATCCCAGCTACTCAGGAGGCTGAGGTAGGAGACTTGCTTGAACCCGGGAGGTGGAGGTTGCAGTTAGCCAAGATAGCGCCACTGCACTCCAACCTGGGTGACAGAGCGAGACTCTGTCTCAAAAAAGAAGAAGTAGAGCTGGAGGATGAGTATCAAATGTTCATATTTGCTACACCGATGGTACTTATCCAACCAGGTATAGAAATAAAATGGCTTGACATATTAGTCACAAAAGCATTGCATGTCAACTGGGATATTTAGAAGTATGCCAAGGAGTACCCCAAGTCCAGGATAAGGTTAGGATATATTTCAGGAGCATTGGTTTTACTCAATGGCAAATAATACACATTATTATTTAATGTAGCTTATTGGTGTAGGTATTAGGGTTCTTCAGAATGAATAGGAGATAGATAGAGGATTTATCAGGAGAATTGGCCCTGCAATTTTGGAGGCTGAGAAGTTCCAGCCAGAGAAGTTCTCCAGCAGAACCAGGGAAGCCAGTAGTATGGCCCAGTACAAGTCTGAAGGCCTCAGAGCCAGGGACGTTGATGGTATTTTTCAGTCCAAGTCTGAAGTTCTCAAAATCCAGGGAGAGAGGACCCCATGTGGGCCTCTCCAAAGGCTGCTTGAGTGTCCTTACAACATGGTGGCTGGTTTCCCCAGAAGAGGTAATCCTTGTGAGCATGTCGGAAACTGCAGTACCTTTTATGACTTAGTATTGGAAGTTTTTTGCAGTTATCTGCCAAATTCTGTTAGAACCAAGCCATTAAATTCAGCTAACTTTGAAGCATAGGAGAATTAGCTCTACCTTTTGAAGGATACAATGTCAAAGGATTTGTGTATGTATTTGGAAGCCGTTATGTTTACTGTGAACTAGGCACCACTAGGTACTTTGCAGTGTACCCAGTATAAAACACCCACTGGGGTAGGTATTATTGCCCACATGGCAAGACATTGTTGTCCTACCCAACAGGTATTTCTATTACAGCTCTTTTTGTTCAGGCATCTGGTGGCAGTGTGCTCAGGAAAGATCAACCCCTCTGTAGCTCCTGCAGGTGAATTTTGATTGGTGGAAAAGCCAATCATGGCAATGCCATTTCCCCTTGCCAGTGATTAGTTGAATGGTGGATATATGATCATACCAACAAGAATTCTGCTAGAATGGGTCTAGGAAAAGTTTTGCTCATGAATACAGAGAGACACATAGGAAGAAATGCACTCTTGTTCAGCAAGACTTTGTGTCTGTGTGTGATGTCTGGAATTGCAGTTGCCTTGTTGAAACGATGAAGAGACAAACCTAAGGCCCAAGCCAATGTGCTAAGGATGGCGAGTGTAGAGAAGAAAAACCCTCTGTTCTTGATGATGTCATTGAGCCCCTGAATTAACCCTGGAACTGACTTTTAGTGGTCTTGTTATGAGAGACAACAAGCTACCTTTGTTTGGGTTTTGTGTTACAGCTGGAAGCATCCTAATGATTTGATATACCCCATTTTACAGACTAGGAAACATGTTCAGAGAGATCATAGAATTTGCCAAAACTTTCCCGCCAATAATAGCAGAGCCAGGATTCAGACTGAGATGTCTATGTTCTAAGCACCTGGTCCTTTATCGGTTAAGTGACTTTTCTTCAGCAATTCTCAGGAATCAGAGAAGAGAAACAGAAGCCTCAGTTGGTTTCAGCAGAGGTAGTGATTGGAGGACAGGTATAGGAAGGGGTCAGTATGGGAAGGGGTCAGTGTGGGAAGAAAAGGAGATGAAATTCAGGATGCTGTATATGTAAGGTTGAAAAGCTTGACTGTGAGATACAGGCTGGTAAGGAGTCAAGTGGAATCCAGAGGGGGCTGATAGACTGGAATAGTGGAGGTGAGCAGTGAAGGTATAGCTGGGGAAAGAACAGATTCAGAAAGTTTGAGGGGGAGGGAAAGTGGAAGGAGATTGTAGGAAGGGAGAGAACTTCCGAGTTCAGGGTATTAGGATGTGGGTATTTGTTCCCAAGGGAGTTTGATTTGTGGCTGAGCATGGAGATGATGGTAGTCGGAGTGGAGAAGGTCACAGAATTGATACCAAATTTCTGGATCATCTACTTTGTGTACATATTACATAGAAAAATGACAGGCAGTGCAGTGGAGAGGAATATTGAAAGCCAGTCTGCTGGAAGTCTGGGTGAATTAAAAATGTTTTCTTTATTTGTGTGGTCTCCATTCTTCACACAGATAGGATCTGACTCAACACAGCCCCATGTTGAAGAAGAATTATAAGGATTATTCTGTTTTAATCTGCTGCTTTGCCAAGACTGGAGAGATGAGATGGATAGGGTCACCGGGAGGGGCTAAAAGGAGAGAGTGGTGAGAAATGGAGTTTCCTGTCTTTCTGAAACATTTCTTTACAGCGGGACCTCACTGTTTTGTTTGAAGTTGCTTCTTGACTAATCCATCTGAATTTATGAAAACCAACAAAATAGGCTTACACATTACCCATTATTTCAGATTATTGTGGTTTCCCTACTTATTTAAACAATTACAGGCAATTCTGCTGATCTCTTTGCTGAGACTCTGAAGACTCTGGTGATCTCTTTGCTGAGCTGTAGAGTAAGAAGAGCTCACTGTCTTCTTAAGCTCTGGGCTACGTTTTTCTTTTCATTGTTCTGTTCTTTCTTAGGTAAAATCATTTTTTTCTTTCAAATTTTTGGCAGTGGGTTACATAGGAATCTATTTTTAAAGTAGCTTATTAATTTTATGTTACCTTCGTGGAATCATTAGCTAGAATATCTGAATATAGTTTCTTCCTCGTCCCTTATATTTCTTGGTTCCTGTCCTTAGAGTCATGTTAATAGTTTTAGGTCATATTCCTGTGATTTTATTGTAAGCTAACTCAAATATTTTTTTGGAAACAGGATAAAAATCAATCTGCACTTTTTTTTTGTCTTGCTCTGTCACCCAGGCTGGAGTGCAGTGGTGCAATCACAGCCCACTGCAACCTCTGCTTCCTGGGCTCAAGTGATCCTCGTGCCTCAGTCTCCCAAGTAGCTAGAAATACAGGTGTGCGGCACCATGTGTGGCGATTTTTTGTATTTATAGTAGAGATGGGGTTTTGCCATATTGGCCAGGCTGGTCTTGAACTCCTGGCCTCAACTGATCCACCTGCCTCGTCTCCTAAAGTGCTGGGATTATAGGTGTGAGCCACTGCCTGTACTTTTAAGAGAAAAAGAAGCAAGGTGCAAAAGAGTACTCACAGTATGATCCATTGTGTGTTTTTAAAAGGATATGTGTAGATAGATCCACCGATATACTCTATGTCTCTATGTACATATGTGTGTGTGTATATGTATATATAAATGCAAACCCACACATACAGTGAATAGAATAGATTCTGGGCCCCTTATGACTCAGTTTCAGAGGATGTTATGTTCAGAAGTCAGTATTCCTCAAAGAACTTGTAGGAAACATTTGTGTTTTATATAGCACAAGTTGAAATTTGTTTTCCCTTCATATTCTTTTTGTCTCCCACTCTCATACCTCAAAGCCTCTGTCTCTGTATTTCTTCCTCTCCTCCTTTCACCAAAACCCTCCCTGACGTCTCTACAACTGCTAGGCCTTATCTATCTCCCTTCCCATTTTCTTTCTGTTTTCTTCTGCCTAGTGAATAGTTCTGGGCCTTTTGTACATAAATCTCTCATCTCAGCTTCCTTGGTTCTTCTCATAGAACACACCTCCCTTCCATTTATTTTATCTACACAATAAGACAATGCAAGGGGGCGGGGGCTGTGGCCAGTGGGAAGCGGTCAGGGTGCAAATATTGGCATTTTTTTTTGTTGTTGTTAGTAGGCAGGAGGAAGGAAGCTACAAATACTCCCACAGTAGTAAGTTTTTTCCCTGTTTCACATGAAGAATTTCTGAAGGATTCTGTAAGAAACTGTGAACAGCAGGTTATCTTGCGGGATAGGCCTGTGGGGTCAGAGGTGGGAGAGTTAGATTTTGCCTTAATTGTCTGAACAGTTTTTATTTTAAAACTATATATATTACTATTAGAAAGTCATTAAAAAATAGAGACAATTGGCCGGGCACGGTGGCTTACGTCTGTAATCCCAGCACTTTGGGAGCCCGAGGTGGGTGGATCACCTGAGGTTGGGAGTTCAAGACCAGCCTGACCAACATGGAGAGACCCCGTCTCTACTAAAAATACAAAATTAGCCAGGCGTGGTGACGCATGCCTGTAATCCTAGCTATTTGGGAGGTTGAGGCAGGAGAATCGCTTGAACTCGTGAGGTGGATGTTCTGGTGAGCCAAGATCGTGCCATTGCACTCCAGTCTGGGCAACAACAGCGAAACTCCATCTAAAAAAAAAAAAAGGAAAACAAGATAATTAATAGATGTACTTTTTATTTTAAAATTTTGTGTGTACATAGGAGGTGTGTACATTTATGGGGTACATGAGATATTTTTGATACTTGCATGCAATGCATATTAATCACATCAGGGTAAATGGGATAGCCATCCCCTCAAGCGTTTCTCCTATGTGTTACAAACAATTCAGTTGTTTATAGTTATTTTAAAATGTACACTAAATTATTGTTGACTGTAGTCACCCTTTTATGCTATTAAACACTAGATCTTATTCATTCTAACTATACTTTTACATTTTGAAACATAGTGAAAATGTCATACTTGATATTAGAGTGAATTATTCAGTGTACAAATTATATGTATTTTAATATGTTTCTCTTTAGGCTGCCCTCTAGTACCAAATGTTATAATCAGATAATTGACCTGGTGTTTGTGATGATCTGATATTATCAGGAAAAGCATTAATCTGCCTTTTTTAACTCTTAAATTTATACAACTGCTGAAAGAAGGGAGGACAGATCCAAGAGATCTAATTTGTGAATAATTGGAGTTCCAGAGTGAAATACAAGAGAAAATTCAGATTTAATAGAAGTAAATTTCCTGAGTTGAATAAAGCCTTATATTTGCAGGTTGAAAGTGTTCACTAAATTCTAGGCAGGATTGATGAGAAAAAGCATACACCTAAACATACTCTGACAGAATTCCTGAATCTCAAAGTTAAAGAGAAAAATATATAAGATTCCAGACGAAAGAAGTTATTTGTAATGGGAAAAGAGTTGGACTGGTATCAGACAGTGGAATCATATGTATACCTGTTAAGAGAAAAGGAAAGTAACCCAAGAAGTCACTTTCCAGCCAAGCATCATTCACCTGCCAGAGTGAAAGAGATGCAGAAAGGATTCCAAGAACCTATCGTCTGCGTATCCCCATCTGAAGGAACTGAAAAGAGGACTGTAACTAAATAACAAATTAATGAGAATAGAGACTCCAAGAAATGAGACGGTAAAGTAGAAAGGGAAAATGATGAGTGAACAATAAGCCTTGTAATATACATGGGTATGTATATTAATGTACTTGGACGATGATGAAATGACTGAAAATGTGTACTATATGTGTTAAATAAAGACGCTTAAGATAAATGAGACTCATCTAACTAGAGCCTGGGAGTAAAAGTTACAATTTTTCTCAGCAAAACCTAAGAGGTGGTATTGGAGGAAAGGGAGGAAGAAGTAAAAACATTCTAAAGTTTTATCTTATTGGGTGGAGGGAAAGTATCAAGGAATACAGTAACTTGGTGGGGAAATAATATATTCTTACATAATAGTAATAAAATATGTGTTTGATGATGTGTATTAAAAAAGAACATAACCACTAGTGGAGTGGGAAAGTATAATGTCATTTTGAAATTAGAAGAGGAAACAAAGGAATAAATTATAACTTGATCATACCAGTATATATAAAGAGAAGGAAAAAAGAAAATGAAGTAAGTTTAATAGTAAATATAAGCAAGAGAGAAGGAATAAAATAAAGAATATCAGTGATTATATTAAATGTAAATGAGCCCAATTTTCCTATCAAAAGACAGAGACTATCAGAATAGATTAAAAACAAATCCAGTGAATATGTTGTTTATAAGAAACACACTTAGAGTGATAAAGAAATATTTAAGGAAATTGGAAAAGCAATACTACAGATATATAAAGAAATTAAAAATTAGGAGAGGCAATATTAATATCAGAAAAGGTGGGACTGAACAGGGAGAAGAACAGTACCTACAAAAGGCAATGTATGAAGATAAGCACCAAACAATATCATAAACATATACATCAGAAGATTGTTATAAGGATAACATAAAAATGAAATTTGTGGATTTTACTACACCTTTTTCAGAACCAGACAGATCTACTAGACAAAAAATAGGAGACCATAGAGAAACCAATTGACCCATTTGCTGTAATAAGTATATATAGAATTATACATTCTTCAGAGAATATGTATATTTCTTTTATTTCTTTTTTTCTTCTTCTTTTTTTTTTGAGACGGAGTTTTGCTCTTGTTGCCCAAGCTGGAGTGCAATGGCGTGATCTTGGCTCATTGCAGCCTCCGCCTCCCGGGTTCAAGTGATTGTCCTGCCTCAGCCTCCTGAGTAGCTGGGATTACAAGTGTGCACCACCACACCCAGCTTATTTTTTGTATTTTCAGTAGAGACAAGGTGTCACCATGTTGGCCAGGTTGGTCTTGAACTCCTGACCTCAGGTGATCTGCCCACATCTGCCTCCCAAAGTGCTGGGATTACAGGCTTGAGCCACTGCACCCGGTCAAATATATATATTGGCTACTAAGTAGTTACACAAATTTATCATAAACTTGGCCACAAAAATAAAAAATAAAGGGCTGGGCATGGTGGCTCTCGCCTGTAATCCCAGCACTTTGGGAGGCCGAGGCGGGGAGATATCTGATGTCAGGAGTTTGAAACTAGCCTGGCCAACATAGTGAAACCCTACCTTTACTAAACATACCAAAAAAGCCTGGCGTGGTGGCGCACACCTATAATCCCAGCTAATTGGGTGTCTGAGGCACGAGAATCGCTTGAACCCAGCAGGCAGAGGTTGCAGTGAGCTGAGATCGCTCCACTGCACTCCAGCCAGCACAACAGAGCAAGACTCTGTCTCAAAAAAGAAAAAGAAAAGAAAAAAACCTTAAAAATAGAGATTTTAAAATTTCACATTATTTGATGAAATTAGACGTAAATTAATGAAATTTGAAATATATAAAAGATTATAAAAATAATTATTTGAAATTTGAGACCGCCCTCCTAAATAATCATTGGATCGAATTAGAAACTAAATTGAAATTATAAACTTTGTAAAGGAAAAAAGGGAAACTCGACATAACCAAACGTACAAAACCCAGCAAGAGCTGTACATAAAGTACATAAAGATTGGAAATTCAGTGCTCATCTTTAAAAAAAGAAAAAGAAAAAAGGGAAGCTGGGTGCGGTGGCTCACGCTTGTAATCCCAGCACTTTGGGAGGCCGAGTTGGGTGGATCACCTGAGGTCAGGTGTTTTGAGACCAGCATGACCAACATGGTGAAACCCCGTCTCTACTAAAAATACAAAAATTAGCTGGGCATGGTGGTGGGCGTCTGTAATCTGAGCTACTCAGGAGGCTGAGGCAGGAGAATTGTTTGAAGCCGGGAGGCAGAGGTTTCAGTGAACTGAGACTGCACCATTGCACTCCAGCCTAGGTGACAGAGCAAGACTCAGTCTCAAAAAGGAGAAGTAAAATAACCATAAAAGAAAATAGAGGAGGAAATTAATAAAAGACTAATATTAATGAAATTTAGAAAAGATAAAAAAATCTCTGGAAAAAAAACACCGTATGAACTTGAGGGTAAAAAACTTTTAAAAATTAAAATACACATTTAACTCAGTAATTCTGTCTACAATTCTCATGGAAATAAAAACGTAAATTTCAAGATATATACCCTCAATCATTAACTTCAGTTTTTTTTTAGGGGGCCTGCTTACTATGTACACTGGTCATCCCAACTTAAGAGTCCATTGTGGTAATATATTTAAAGATTACAAATAAAGAAAATGAACTAGGTAGTTGTCTAATAAGAGCACATGCAGGATGGCCAGGTGCGGTGGCTCACGCCTGTAATCCCAGCACTTTGGGAGACTGACGCAGGCAGATCACTTGAGCTTAGGAGTTGAAGACCGGCTTCGGCAACATGAGGAAACCCTATCTCTACAAAAAATACAAAAATTAGCCAGGTGTGGTGGCGTGTGCCTTTAGTCCCATGCGCCATCACAGTCCCACACTACCTGGGGGGCGCTAAGACAGGAGGATCACTTGAATCTGGGAGGTTGAGGCTGCAGTGAGCCGAGTGGTGCCACTGAACTCCATCCTGGGTGAGCAAGTGAGATCCTCTCTCAAAAAAAAAAGCACATGCAGGAGCTCAGCAGACCTCATCCATTTTGTGTTCCAATTGGAAATTGTTGACTACCTTTTTTCAGCTGTATCTTTTTGGCCAGATGTTACCAAATGAGATCATTTCCTGTTCAATAATTCTATCAGGTTATGCATTAACTTAAATGATTGAGTTAATATGTCATGGGCCATTTAAGATAGTGCAATTGTATTTCACATATCCTCATTTTGCTCAATGATGTCTTTTCTATTTTGGTTCCTCTTTGATATGTTGGAAAGGTATTGAAACTAGGAGCTAAGTGATATGGAAAAGGCTTTTACATGTTTATGATGGAGAGATTTATTTACTTTCTTGGCAACTTGTGTGAGAATACAGTTTTAATATTTCAGCAAAAGCAGATTGGTGTATGTTTTATTTAGGGATGCCCAGTTTAATGATTTTATCAGTTATTTTGGAGTTTGGTCAAGGCATTTAGGTACATTTAGCCTATCTTGCTAGGTTGCATACCTAAAGGACTGGGCTTCCACTTTTCTCAGTCTATCTTCTGCCCTTTGCAAGTTCTTCCAACGTGAAGTGCCAGGGCATGCTGTCACTTTCATTGTTTGTCTATCCCTTCTGCCAAAAACTAGCCAGGAAACCAGGAACCAAACTCTAGGAGAAGGCTGCCAATGCCATTGGCAGAAAGAGTGCCATCTTGTTTTTTACTTGTTGTTGAGCCTGGTGTCGGTGCCACCTTTGCGTCCCAGGGTAATGCTGTGTGGTGATTCCCATACAACATGGCCAGAGAAGCATTTCAGTGTTGTCTGATGACACTTAGGTTCAGCTTTGGATCATCCCCTATGATGTGGCTCGGTGTTATGGCTTGAATTGTGTTCCCCCAAAATTCATATGTTGAAGTCCTAACCCCCAGTACTCCTGAATATGATCTTAATTGGAGGTAAAGTCTTTACAGAAGTAATCAATTTGCATTAGTCAGGGTTCTCTAGGGGGACAGAACTAATAGGATAGATATATACATAAAGGGGAGTTTATAAGGAGTATTGACTCATACAATCACAAGGTGAGGTCACACAATAGACCATCTGCAAGCTGAGGAGAAGGAAACCAGTCCGAGTTCCAAAACCTCAAAAGTAGGGAAGCCGACAGTGCAGCCTTCCGTCTGTAGTTTAAGGTCCAAGAGTCCCAAAGCTGATGAACGTGGAGTCTGATATTCGAGGGCAGGAAGCCTCCAGCACAGGAGAAAGATGGAGGCCGGGAGACTAAGCCAGTCTGGTCTTTTTCTGAGATGGAGTCTCACTCTGTCGCCCAGGCTGGAGTGTAGTGGCACGATCTCGGCTCACTGCAACCTCTGCCTCGTGGGTTCAAGTGATTCTCGTGCCTCAGCCTCCCCGGTAGCTGGGATTATAGGCATGCGCCACCACACCTGGCTAATTTTTTGTATTTTTAGTAGAGATGGGGTTTCATCATGTTGGCCAGACTAGTCTCAGTCTTGTACTCCTGACCTCAAGTGATCTGCCCACCTCGGCCTCCCAAAATGCTGGAATTACAGGTGTTAGGCATCATGCCCTGCCAACAGTCTAGTCTTTTCACGTTCTGCCTGCATTTATTCTGGCAGGCAGATTAGATTGGCAGCTGATTAGATTGTGCCCATCCAGATTGAGGGTGGGTCTGCCTTTCCCAGTGCACTGTCTCAAATTTTAATCTCCTTTGGCAACATCCTCACAGACACCCCCAGGTACAACACTTTGCATCCTTCAATCCAATAAAGTTGACACTCAATATTAACCATCACACAGTTAAAATGGGAGTAATTTGGGTGGACCCCAATCCAATGTGACTGGTGTCCTTATAAAAGAGAAATTTGGACACGGAGATAACCACAGAGGGAAGATGATGTGAAGAGACACAGGAAGAAGACACCATACAGGCAAGGAGAGAGGCCTGGAACAGCTCCCTCCCTCACAGCCCTCAGAAGGCACCAGCCCTGCTGACACTTCGATTTTGGAATTTAGCCTCCAGAACTATGAGATAATAAATTTCTCTGAAGCCACCCATTCTGTGGCAGTTTGTTACTGTAGCCCTAGCAAACGAATACAATGAGGTTGGATCAGTTCAACTCAGCAGTGTGTTTAAATCTGTGAATGACCACTTCACTGCAATCTTCCCAACAATGTGTTTTATGATATCTTAAAATCTCCAAATCTCCAGCACATGCCTGGCTAAAGTAATATTACTGTTTGTTAAATAAACAAATGAATGGTTACATTGAATCTAAGAACTTTTTTGCTTTTTTTTGCAAAAGCACCACCCAGTGTTCCCTGTAGGTATCTTTGAAATTATATCCAGTTGACACTGCCTTGCTGTTGATAGTTTGCTCCCCTAACTTCCCCTCCCATTGTCCGCATCCCTCTACTCCCAGCCCAGAACAAAAGAGGATCTTTGTGGTTATCTAACTCTACTATCACCATCAGTAGAGGACATCTCTTGCACATCAGGACAACTTCCCCTTGAACCCCTTGTCCTCTTAGAGGGCCTAGTTTAGGAAACCTCTGTTCTCCCACCTCAGTAAATTGCTCAGATCCTGGGTGTGGACAAATTGGCCAACCAAAATTGCAAAAGGTAGCTGATTACCCTAAATGCAGGAGCTCCCTGGAAAGCACCCCATGATCACAAATAGTTTTTGCTTGAATATAGTTGGATGAAGATGAGAATGTGATCCCTGGCAAGTTAAATGCTGTGGGAATACAACCCCTGTCCTCAAAGATTATGCAATAGCGGGAAAGAAAATAGGACACTCATTGCTATACTAGGAGGCAGCATTTGTAGTACACACTACGTGAGAGGTATGAGGGAACAGAGGAAGAAGTTCATTTTGACTGGGGCAGCCAAATAAGGCTCATGGTGATGAGCATCAGATGGAGGTGAAGGGAAATACGCTCTGTGCAAGGTAACAGTGTATTCCCAACCACATCCTTCCTTGTAAAGTGAGCCTGAAAACAGGCTGACAGTCAGTGGATATACAACAGTGCAAGTGGACCAGTTAGTCACAGTCAGAGTCAAACTGTTCTCACTGTAGAGAGCCTGGGCCGAACTCTTGTTCAATATTTTGCATGTCACCTCTATTGGCAAACCAGTATTTCCTTTTCTCTGCATTATCACTTTCTCTTTCCTCTCTCTGCTCCCCTGTCCTCTCCTTTTTTTTTTTTTTTTTGAGATGGGAGTCTCACTCTGTCGCCAGGCTGGAGTACAGTGGCACGATCTCAGCTCACTGCAACCTCCGCCTCCTGGGTTAAGCGATTCTCCTGCCTCAGCCTCCCGAATAGCTGGGACTACAGGCGTGCGCCACCATGCCCAGCTAGTTTTTGTATTTTTAATAGAGACAAGGTTTCGCCATGTTGGCCAGTATGGTCTCGATCTCTTGACCTCGTGATCCACCTGCCTCGGCCTCCCAAAGTGCTGGGATTACAGGCGTGAGCCACCGTGCCCGGCTCCCTGTCCTCTCCTCTTACCTTCCTTTTCTTTTCTCATTTCTTTTTTTTTTCTCCTGAACTGATGGCAAGGAATAGAAAGTACGAATTTGAAATTTTACTCATAAACTTTCCTGGGCTTATTTCTGATTATAAAAGCAATAATGGTTATGAGAAAAAAACACTAAAACTACAAAAAAAAAAAAAGGTATAAAGCAGAAGAAATTTGAAGTCTTTATTAATCTCATTCAAAACAAACAACTGGATAGCTAATATAAAAAAGACAAGAGAGGCCGGGCACAGTGGCTTATGCCTAATTCCAGCACTTTGGGAGGCTGAGGTGGGAGGATTGCTTGAATCTAGGAGTTCGAGACCAGCCTGGGCAACAGAGCAAGACGCTGTCTCTACAAAAAGTAAAAAAATTAACCTAGTGTAGTGGTGCATGGCTGTATTCCCAGCTACTTGGGAGGCTGAGGCAGGAGAATCACTTGAGCCTAGGAGATGGAGGCTGCAGTGAGCCGTGATCATTTAAAGAAATTAAAAATAGAATTACGAGATGACCCAGCAATCCCTCTTCTAGGCATATACTCAAAAGAAATGAAATCACCACCTCATAAAGATACCTGCACTCCATGTTCATTGCAGCATTACTTGCAATAGCCTGGATGTGGAAACAACCTGTGTGTGTTGAAGGAAGAACGGATTAAAAAAACTGTGCTGACTGGGCGCGATGGCTCACGCCTGTAATCCCAGTACTTTGAGAGGCCGAGGTGGGTGGATCATTTGAGGTCAGGAGTTTGCGATGAGCCTGGCCAACATGGTGAAACCTCAAATGCAGTGAGCCGAGATCGCGCCACTGCACTCCAGTCTGGGCGACAGAGTGAGATGCTATAACAAACAAATAAATAAACAAAACTGTGCTTAGTGTTCACAGCAGTTTGGGAGGAAAAAAAGGAAAGAAACTGTGCCATAGATAGACTGTGGGATATTATTCAATCTAAAAAAAAAGGAGATCCTGCCATTTGCTGCCACATGTGTGAACCTGAAGGACATTATGTCAAGTAAAATAAGCCAGTCACAGAAAGAAAAATACTGCTTGATCTCACTTGTATGTGAAATTGTTTTTGTTTTTTGTTTTATCAAAGACAGTCTCATTCTGTTACCCAAACTGGAGTGCAGTGGCACAAAGAGAACTCACTGCAGCCTTGAATTCCCGGCCTCAAGCAATCCTCCTGCCTCAGCCTCCCTAGTAGCTGGGACTATAGGTGCATAGCATCTTGCCTGGCTAAGTTTTTTTTTTGTTGTTATTTTTGTTTTTTGGTAAAGACAAGGTCTTGGTGTGTTACCCATATTACCCAGGCAGGATTTGAACTCCTGGCCATATGTGTGTCAGTTTCCCAAAGTGCTAGGATTATAGGCATAAGCCACCAAGCCTGGTATATATGTGAAATATAGGGGAAAAAAAAAAAAGCCAAATATACAAAGACAATAAAATAGTGATTACCTGGGGCAGGGTGGGAGGTAGGAAGTAGGGAGATAGAGGATGGGGGGATACAAAGTAACAGATACCTGGGATGAACCAGTCTAGAGATCTGATGCAAAACATGAGAACTAGAGGTAATAATAATGTATTGTATTCAAAAGAAAAACAGCTGGCCAGCGCTGAGGCTCATGCCTGTAATCCCAGCACTTTGGGAGGCCGAGGTGGGTGGCTTTCCTGAGACCAGCCTGGGCAACAAGGCAAAACCCTGTTTCTACAAAAAAATACAAGAAGTAGCGGGGCGTGGTGGCAGGTGTCTGTGGTCCCAGCCACTCGGGAGGCTGAGGCAGGAGAATCTCTCAAACTCAGGTAGCAGAGGCTGCAGTGAGCCGATACTGCGCCCCTGCACTCCAGCCTGAGCAACAGAGACTCTGTCTCAAAAAAAAAAAAGCCTATAATCTCAGCACTTTGGGAGGCCGAGGCAGGTGGATCACGAGGTCAGGAAATCGAGACCATCCTGGCTAACACGGTGAAACCCTGTTTCTACTAAAAATACAGAAAAATTAGCCAGGTGTGGTGATGGGGGCCTATAGTCCCAGCTAGTCGGGAGGCTGAGACAGGAGATTTGCTTGAACCTGGGAGGCGGAGGTTGCAGCGAGCCCAGATTGTGCCACTGCACTCCAGCCTGGGCGGCAGAATGAGACTCCGTCTCAAGAAAAAAAAAAAAAAAAAGAGAAAGGAAAAAAACCCCCACATTTTGGTGATTTTCCTATCCACCCTCTCTGCCATGTATATAAACATTTAAACAAAAAAATCATATAAATAATGATTTTACAAGATGAAAAAGTTAAACCATCTTTTCTGATGTTCTAAAAAGAAATAGTTACAAACATATAATAATAACATAATTTATTTTCCTGTTGTTGGACATTCACGCTGATCAAAGTCTTCATCACTAAGAATATGATGAACATCTATCCTTACTTTTATTTCCAAAACTAGATTCTTAGATTAATTTTTGTCCGTTATATCCCCCTTTCTTTTATTAGATCATTGTTGATCATCCAAGGAGTGGAGAGTGTATAGTTTTGACAAAAATACTCCCAAGGTGGTTCTGATAAGCATACCTCCCTCTACCCCAACTCCAGTTAAGAAATGTAGGATTAAGGCATTGAAATCACTCTGTGGTGACTGGGAGAAAACACGAGAACAGTAACCATAACAAATGCCTGAATAATTGTGATACTCCTTTCTCACTGAGTTAATTATTCAAGCTCCCTGTGCTAGAATTCACAGTCAAAGCAGATGTCACCGAGACAGCCAGGTCTCAGTGCGAAAGGGTCCCTGGAGAAACTCCACCCAGCCTGCCCACTGAGGTGGAACCTCAGGAAGTTCATGATGTTTGCAGCAGGGAGGAACCTCGCCCCTCCTCTTCCTGTGTGGAACCTGGGATTCAAACTGCGGGCGGGAAGCGCTCTAGCAGGAGACTCTGGCCTTTCGGGGATCCCTGTTTCCCCTGCTTCTTTCCCTTTTCACCCAATAAAATCCTTTTCTCATCCTTTAAACCTCTGCAAGCCTACATTTTCGTGGCCGTGGGACGGACAAGAATCCCCTTTTACCGTAACTACGGAAAAGTCCTGCAACGTCAGCCAAGAGTATTTTCGCAGCAGACAGCAATGGAAAGCTAGCCTGCTCCTCTGTCTTCCAGAACTTTCCTCCAATGACCAACCTGGAGGGGGTCGTGCCTAGCTAAAGCTCAACTCTGAACACAGAATTCACACAGTATTTCATGTTTGTATTGACTAGGAAAGGAAACAGATAACTAGGTTCTTTGGGAGATGACAGGTGATCTGGTACCATGCAGAGGGAAGGAAGGGAGGGAAAGGGAATTTGTAGTTGTTTTGCTTTTTAAAGACTTCTTTCTGGGCTGGGCGCGGTAGCTCGCGCTTGTAATACCAGCACTTTGGGAGGCCGAAGCAGGTGGATCATCTGAGGTCAGGAGTTCGAGATTAGCCTGGCCGACATGGTGAAACTCCGTTTCTACTAAAAATACACAAATTAGCTGGGCATGGTGGCAGGTACCTGTAATCCCAGCTACTCGGGAGGCTGAGGCAGGAGAATTGCTTGAACCTGGGAGGCAGAGATTGCAGTGAGCCAAGATCGAGCTACTTGCACTCCAGCCTGGGTGACAGAGCAAGACTCTGTCTCAAAAAATAAATAAATAAAAAGAAAAACAAAATAAAGACTTCTACCTCAACTAGAGCACAGACTCCATATGAGAATATCTGACTTTCAGTATCAGATGCTCTCATTTTCTAGTGTCAGATCCTTCATTTGTAGAGGTGAGGCTTTGGCTGTCCTTACGGCTGCTCCCAGTTCTAATGTTCTTCCATCTTCTCTGCAGCCATCTCACGTGCAGGGCTCTTTAGGGGAGAAAAACTTTATTTTCACAAATCTTACATAGCCCAGGCGCCTGCATAGGGTCACTCTGTCCTTTGAATAAAATTGTCTCAAGTAAATGCTTTTGTTATGAAATGAGAGCAACAGAAAACAGAAAGATGAGGCATTTAACTTAAGCAACCAGAAAAAAACAAAGACAAAAAAACTGTAAGTAGAAAGTAAGGTGCCTGTAATCCCAGCTACTCAGAAGGCTGAGGCAGGAGAATCACTTGAACCCGGGAGGCAGAGGTTGCAGTGAGCCAAGATCATGCCACTGCACTTCAGCCTGGGTGACAGAGTGAGACTGGGTGTAACCAACAAACAACCCAACAAAACAAAACAAACAAACAAACAAACAAAAGACAGGAGGATGAATTCTTTGCTCAGAAATGTGTACAATCTAAAAACAATCTTTACCTTTCAACTGTCAGTGTCAACACAAATAGGATAGAATCGGAAATGAATAAATTGGAAAATAATGATATAGCAAGAGTTAGCAAGTAAAATCAAAAGTTGTTCCTTCAAGGTATGTAAATGTTGTAGGAATACCTCTGGCAAGACTACCCAACTGCCCCACCGCCGAAAACAATAGAAGAATAGAAAAGCATTCATCTTTAGGCACAAGAAAGGTACTCACAGATATGAAAGAGATTGAAGAATTGTAACTAGTGGTACTGGGGCAGCATGTACCTTTCTGGTAGATTTCAGTGATTATTAACATGGGCATACTTTATCATTGTAAAAACAATCACCACTCTTGTTCTTCCAGCTACTATGCTTAACAAGGACAATATCGAACTCTAGATAACTAAATAAGTTGCCCAGGACAAAACAAAGATTTGGAAAGGTTTGAACAGACTCTATCTGCACGGTTTCCTTGAGACATGCAAAATGTGTAGGGAACGAGCTTCCTTTGAATATAAGCACGCATTTGCCTTCCATGGGATAAGACGTGCTTAGTGCAGCTGCTGTCTGAGAGCTCTGTCAAGGCCAGACTCACAGTTGAAACTCACTGCCTCATGTTCTTCTATTTGCTTAAAGCTGGCTGAGTTTTTGCAGCTGGTACTTCTATTTGATTTGCAGTGTGACACTGCCCTTCTCATTTTCTGTCTTTGTGGTTGCTGATTTTCATGCTTATTGGTAGGGGCAAGTGGCAGAAAGCATAAGACCATCGTAAGGAATGGATGTATTTGTGGAGCATTTATTTATGGGTCCTAGTAGATATTAAAACATTTTGGAGGCCGGGCACAGTAGCTCATGCCTGTAATCCCAGCACTTTGGGAGGCTGAGGCGGTCGGATCATGAGATCAGGAGATCGAGACCATCCTGGCTAACATGGTGAAACCCCACCTCTACTAAAAGTACAAAAAAAATTAGCTGGGTGTGGTGGTGGGCGCCTGTAGTCCCAGCTACTCAGGAGGCTAAGGCAGGAGAATGGTGTGAACCTGGGAGGCAGAGCTTGCAGTGAGCTAAGATCGAGCCACTGCACTCCAGCCTGGGCGACAGAGCGAGATTCCATCTCAAAAAACAAACAAACAAACAAACAAACAAAAACATTTTGGAAAACTACCATCGAGTCACAGCAAAAATAATAGTAGCTTATGTTTATTGAAATGTTCTGTGTTGCAAGAAGGTGCTAAAGAGTTGGTATGTACTAATTAATTTAATCCTCACAACAGCCATAAGAGGTGTAGAGGCTATTATTATCCCCATTTAACAGTTGAGGAGGCAGGGCGCGGTGGCTCAAGCCTGTAATCCCAGCACTTTGGGAGGCCGAGACGGGCAGATCACAAGGTCAGGAGATCGAGACCATCCTGGCTAACATGGTGAAACCCCGTCTCTACTAAAAAATACAAAAAACTAGCCGGGCGAGGTGGCGGGCGCCTGTAGTCCCAGCTACTCGGGAGGCTGAGGCAGGAGAATGGCATAAACCCGGGAGGCGGAGCTTGTAGTGAGCTGAGATCTGGCCACTGCACTCCAGCCTGGGCAACAGAGCGAGACTCTGTCTCAAAAAAAAAAAACAGTTGAGGAAACTGAGGCACATGGAAATTAAATAATTTTCCTGAAGTTACATAGCATAATCAAGCTTTAAACTTGGGCAGGTTGGCGCCAGAGACTGTACTCTTAACCATTATATTATTGCAGTGTAATTTTGAAAGAATGATAAATCATGAATTATAGGAAAATATTGTTTATATTTTAGAGCAGTAAGGCCCTTCTTTCTTTCTTTCTTTCTTTCTTTCTTTCTTTCTTTTTTTTTTTGAGACTGAGTTTCACTTTTGTTGCCCAGGTTGGAGTGCAATGACATGATCTCGGCTCACCACGACCTCTGCCTCCTGAGTTCAAGCCATTCTCCTGCCTCAGCCTCCCAAGTAGCTGGGACTACAGGCATGCACCACCACACCTGGCTAATTTTGTAATTTTAGTAGAGATAGGGTTTCTGCATGCTGGTCAGGCAGGTCTCGAACTCCCGACCTCAGGTGATCCGCCTGCCTCGGCCTCCCAAAGTGTTAGGATTACAGGCGTAAGCCACTGCACCCGGCCTAGCGTGATAAAGCCTTTCTAAGCAATTGCTGAAATTAAAAACTTGGGCATGGCAAAAGACACCATAAATAAAAGACAAATGACTGAGAGATAATGTATGTAACATATAGACAGATTATTGATATCTTTCATATACAAACAACTTTTCTAAACTGATATGGCAATAACAAATCAATAGAAAAAATGGGCACAAGATAAAATATGCCATTTTAGAGGAGAAATACAAAAGACCAGTAAATATGTGAAAAGATGTTGAATCTCAATAATAATTAATTAGCAAGACACCACTTTTCAACTAAAAAACTAAAAAAATTTCTGACAAAAACTAAAAAGATTTCTAACATCTGGTGTTGTGATAATGCAGGCAGATAGTCAGTCACTCTCATACATCACTGGTGGACTTCCCTGGAGTGTATTTGACAATATCTACTACAATAAAAAAAAAATCTACTCTGAAACCTGCAAAGTCACTTCCTGTCATTATTCCACAGGAATACTTAGTTACTCATGCATAATTCATTCATGCACAATCAATTCAGTTCACAATTACAAAATGTGTTACATTGTTTTGTACAAGTAGCACTGTTGTTAATAGCAAAAAAGTGAAATACATCAAGATGGGCTAGTTAAATTAATTATGGTACTTCCATACAAAGGAATATTATGTTGCTATTAAAGGATGAGGTTACTCTATTTTCCAGACTTGTTGTCCTTGCTATATTGGTTGGTCAAAACAAAACAAAAATAAGTTGCAAAACAATACGTCTGCCATGACCTTATCCTGGTATAAAGAAAAACTGTAGGCCAGGCACGGCGGTTCACACCTGTAATCCCAGCACTTTGGGAGGCTGAGGTGGGTGGATCACAAGGTCAGGAGTTCAAGACCAGCCTGACCAAGACAGTGAAACCTTGTCTCTACTAAAAATACAAAAATTAGCCGGGCATGGTGGCATGTGCCTGTAGTCCCAGCTATTTGGGAGGCTGAGATAGGAGAATTGCTTGAACCCGGGAGGCGGAAGTTGCAGTGAGCTGAGATCTCGCCATTGCACTCCAGCCTGGGTGACAGAGCTAGAGTCTGTCTCAAAAAAGAAAAAAAAAAAAAGATTATTGGCCAAATATTTGCCCTCATTCCCTCCCCTAAAATAGTCATTGGTGGCTCTAACTTGTCACCATATTGCTAACCCACTGTCTCTTCTTGTCTCTATTTTCTTTTACAAGCAAACTTGAAACTTCCCCAACTTTCTGTTTATTTCTTCTGGATAGCAATTCAGTGCTACTGTTGTCATCCCTTCTTCTCAATACATTTTCGATACTAACTCATCTTGTAGATTAATATATCAATTAGGATTAGGTTAAATTGTATGTGACAGAAAACCCCCAAGCAGTGGTGGGCTGTGCAAGATATAAGTTGATTTTTCCCTACTATGCAGATGAAACCGAGAGGTAGGTGCTCCAAGGCTGGTACAGCAGCAGTGTCATCTTCAGGGACTGGGCTTTCTTCTCTCTTGTTCCTCCGAGCTCAACTTGCGACTTTCATTTCATAGTTCAAGTTGGCTGCTCAAACTCAAGCACCTAAGAAGGAAAGGACAAAGAAGAAGTCCGGGCGCGGTGGCTCACGTCTGTTAGTCCCAGCACTTTGGGAGGCTGAGGCGGGTGGTCAGGAGTTCAAGACCAGCCTGGTCACATGGTGAAACCCCGTCTCTACTAAAAAACTACCAGTGTGGTGGACACACTGGTAGTCCCAACTACTCTGGAGGCTGAGGCAGGAGAATCGCTTGAACCCAGGTGGCAGAGGTTGCGGTGAACTGAGATCATGCTACTGCACTCCAGCCTGTGCAACAGAGCAAGACTGTCTCCAAAAAAACAAAGGACAAAGAAGAGAGTACTTCCCATTAAAGACATTCCTGGGATTGCCTGGAGGTTGCTTATACCCCATTAGTCAAGACTTAGCCACATGACTACATTCAGCTGAAATGAAGATTGGAAAAAATAACCTTTATTATTGGCTACAGTGCTCAGTTGAAAATTATGTTCTGTTGCTAATGAAAGGGATTTTGGGGGATAGTCAGCAGTCTCTAACACAACTAACAGTGTTTTACCTTGCACACAAGGAAAGGCTTTTCAGGCTGGTACAAGAACATGCGCAGAGACAGGAAAATGTGTTCATGTGCCTCGAACAGGACATGGGTGGAAGGTCAGGCTAGAAAGAGAGGCAGATGCCATGTTAGGAAAGGCTTTGAGAGTTAGGCTGAGAAGTTTGCTTTTGTCCTGTAGGCAGTAGGGAGCCAAACAGATCCTTCTATTTGGTATAAATCCTTCCAGGGATTTAAACTAATTGCTTGTCTGAGTTCATTTTATTTATTTATTTTGAGACAGGGTCTCACTTTGTCACCCAGGCTGGAGTGCAGTGGCGGGAACACAGCTTACTGCAGCCTCCACCTCCCAGGCTCAAGCGATCCTCCCACTTCAGGGCCCCAAGAAGCTGAGACTGCAGGTGCACGCCACCATGCCTGGCTAAATTTTGTATATATATATATATATATATATATATTTTTTTTTTTTTTTTTGGTAGAGACGGAGTTTCGCCATGTTGCCCAGGCTGGTCCATTATATATATATATATATGTATAGAGACACGGAGTCTTGCTCTGTTCCCAGGCTGGAGTGCAGTGGCCGGATCTCAGCTCAATGAAATCCCACGTTCAAGCGATTCTCCTGTCTCAGCCTCCAAAGTAGCTGAGATTACAGGCACCTGCATGCCCAGCTAATTTTTGCATTTTTAGTAAAGATGGGGTTTCACCATGTTGGCCAGGCTGGTCTTGAACTTCTGACCTCAGGTGATCTGCCCGCCTCAGCCTCCCAACATGCTGGGGTTACAGGCATGAGCCACCACGCCTGGCCCCATTTTATATTTTTTAACATAAAAATTGTGTAAGTCTCAACATTTAGAAAATAGAGGAATGTATAAAACCAACCATGTTGCCCTAAGACAATTCCTGTTAGTGAGTTGGCTTTGTTTCCTCGCAGTCTTTGGAAACACTGTTGTAGTCGTGATGCACAGATACAATCCCAAGTCCTGTTTCTCTTTTTGCACATAAGCTCGTATCATGAGCATCTCCTTATGTGGTCACTTGATCTTCCCAAATACTATTTTCAAATGACCATGTATAACATCCCAGTAAAATAATCTACCAACCATTTCTATACAGTATTCTACAGTTTGGGCCATTTAGGTTGGGTACTGGCTAAATTACTTTTTACATTTTGTAAGAGGTTGATAGCTTCAACGTCATAAGCTTTTTCTTATTTGTTACTATATCATTAGAAGACATTTGATTTCAAGTATTAGAGTAACGAAAACTGTGGCTTAGATAAGACATTTATCTCACATAATAAAAAGTAAGAGGTGGTAAGTGAGTCGTCAATGCCAGGCTTCTGCTGTGTCTCTCTGCAGTCTTTTGGGTTTCTTTGCTTGTCCTCAGGGCTGCTGCAGCCCTCAAGACATCTAATTCTCCCATGACTACACCCAAAGTACGTAAGAAAGACGGGTGCTCCTGCCCGTGTCTACTTAATCTAACTGGTGAGCAGCACCTTCCCAGAAGCAAGCAAGACTTTTCCGAACATTCGTTGATGAGGACTGGGTCACACAGCCACTCATAGCTGCAGGGGAAGCTGAGAAGCAGGAATCAGAAGATTCTTTTTCAGTCTTAGACATTATGATTCATCCCCTGGAACAGAACATTTTGTCCATCTCAAAATAGAGGTTCTTTTAGCAAGGAAGAAGACCTGACTATCGGGCAGGTAGTCACCTATGTTAAACGTGGGACTTACTGTGGCAAAGAAAACCACAAAAATGGTTTACAGATTAAGTTCTCAGAATCTGCCCTGTACTGCTGCATGGGCCAGAATGGAGAAACAGGCCCTCAAAATGCAGCACTGGACTTCACATTATTTTTTTTTCTTTACAATGAAACTTCATCTGCCTTTTTTTTAAATAAAAAATTCCCAGCAAATCAAAAAGCTGAAGTGAAACCAAATACATTAGAGAATCACTGAAGAGAATAAACTATATGAGTATAGCTCTTCATTAAAAATAGATTGTAATGTTTATTTTTCTGATTATAGAGTTAATCCTTACTGATCACTAAAAATCTGCAGAGTACAAAAAATTAAAGAAAAAAGTGAAAAAATTGTCTCCAATTTTACCATTCAGAAACAGTCACTATTACTATTGGGTCTAATTATTTGTTGCCTTTCAGATGTATGAAAAAATTTTTTTCATATTAAATTGGGATTTGGGCTGGGCATGGTGGCTGATGCCTGTAATCCCAGCACTTTGGGAGGCCAAGGCGGGTGGATCATCTGAGATCAGGAGTTTGAGACCAGCCTGGCCAACATGGAGAAACCCCATCTCTACCAAAAACACAAAAATTTTCTGGACGTGGTGGTGCAGGCTTGTAATCCCAGCTACTCGGGAGGCTGAGGCATAAGAGTCACTTGAACCTGGGAGGCAGAGGTTGCAGTGAGCTGAGATTGTGCCACTGCACTCCAGCCTGGGCCACAGACCGAGACTCTGTCTCAAATAAATAAACAAATAAGATAAAAAATAACTTGGGATTTTACTGTATAGATAGTTTAATTTTGTAGCTTACTCTTTATAATAACAAATCTATGTCCCTTTAAAAATAAGTTTTTCTCTATTTTTTGCATGTCTGTCTTCCATTTGATGTGTACCTCTTGTTGTACTATAATGAGTTAATTTGAAAAGTAATTTGTCTTCTGGAAGGGGAAATGCTGTAGAAGTAAATTGATCCAGGGAGTCCCCTTACTCATTGGCTGTGTAGCCTTATGTAAGTTGATTAACCTTTCTGAGCTTCAGTTTTCTTATTTATAAAGTGAAGATGTTGGTAATAATAGTAATAGTTGTTTTTGCTGTTTTATGGTTTTCTTGTGATAAATGATAATATAAAAGGATATTGTAAGTTGAATTTGAAAGACAAAAATTTAAAGTTAAAAGAAAACTTAGTAATGTGAATATCCTTTCAAAATATTTTTAGAAATCTCATTATTTTATATTTAGACGATTAATTTAAAAGACAAGAATTAGAGAACAAAAACAATTTTATTTTCTATTTTGAATAATAAATACCATAGTGGTAAGTTTGCTCAAAATTGTAAAACTTGTTTTGTTTTTGGTAAACATTTGAGAACTTAAATTTATTATTTGGAAAAAACATTTTAATAGAAATTTTGCTTTTTAAAAGGTTTATGTGGTTTAAAAAAAGCAAAAACATTTGTTTATGACTAATCTTGAAATTTTATGTATAATTTAAAATGTCATTTAAGCAGGAAGGTACTCATTTAGGAGAAATTACAAAAATACTTCCTTTTCTTTTAAATGATTAAAAAAATGCACAGCTACAATAATTTAGGTAATAATAATAATAAGGAGAAAGCAGCAGGCTTAGTTTGAAACCAGACCTTGCAATCCTTGACTGCACTTGTCACAAACATGTTTTCCTCTAATGAGCCTCAAGCATTTCCCACTACCTCTTTCTTTTTGAGCACAGACACTGAATTAATTTCCCGGAAACCTCACTTTTTTTATTTCTGAGTACTCCTTTATCTTCCCATGAGAAGAGAAAGCTACTAAAATAGCCCAGGATATGTTTCCCAGATATCATTTCCATTCTAAGGGAAAGTTAAGACAGCGCTTCTAAGAGGTTTGACACAAAAGCCTCCAGAATGCCTTGTTTTTGGAGTCTGTTTGGAAGTTTGAATTGGGTTGGAATCCTCTAAATAGGACCCTGTGTAAGCTGAGTAATGAGGAAGATGACTTTGCTATGCTCAGCTGTGGTTCAGTGATTCTCCACTGAGAATCAGCTGCTATAAAAATCACTGATTATTATGTAAAACATACTGTGACCAAAGCAATGACAAGGGTTTATAGAGAAAACTTAGGTTGACTTGCTCAATGAAGTTAAGAAAAATAAAAAAAGAGCAGCAACTTTTCATCTGGTTCATATAAATGATAGATGCTTATTACAGAAAATTTGGGAAATACGTAGCTAGGCGGCATGGCTCATGCCTGAAATGCTCAATCGGCCGCTGCTCACCTCCTACTGTGTGGCCCAGTTCTTAACAGGCCACGGATGCGTACCGGTCTGCGGCCCCAGGATTAGGGACCCCTGACCTAGCGGTTGCCTCTATAAACATTTGCATGTGTGTATACAACAAGTTGAATCCAAATTAGTTTTGTAACCTGCTTTTTTCACTTAATACTATATTGTGAGCATGTTCCCATGTCATTAAAGATTTTTTGATTCGCAGTGAGCTGATATTGTCTGCTTCCTAGGACTGAGCCACCAGGAGCAAAGAAAGGAAACATTGCCTTCCAGAAGAACATGGTTGACTCTGGTGCCCATACTTGTCTCTCTTTCATTGAGCCCATGACTATATTTCCTGATAAGCCATGCCAACTGGTGTCAAGTCTCATCTGGATAACATATTTTGTTGTTGTCATTGTTGTTGTTTTTTTATCTATGGGCCTAATTGCAATTTATAAATAAGTACGTATTTTCACACAGATATTTTAAAGCTGGTTCTTTTCATGATAATTACATCAGTAATAAAGTGAATGAAATTGACAATTTTACTTAACTGACTCAACATTTATCACTTATCTTGAGCAGGGAATACTTCCAAGACAAGAAATTAATTGGCGAGGAAGAAGGGATATGCTAATCTGAATCTGGCTTCCCAAAGCTTTAGCCAAATTATTCCTGATTTGCCAACAGGTCAAATATAAAATTTCTCTTGAAGTAAGGAAAACTTAAGGAGTGTTCTATGTTCTGGTGAGCTGATTTTCTCAACCATTTTTAATACCGTAAATGGAATCTTTAAAAACAAACAAACAAAATCTACATTCATCCAAAGCCAAAAATCTGTACACATTCTGGACATTTGTGCAAAAAAAAATTTAAAAGGCTACATGGAGTTAAAATGACACTGGTCATTTACTTTCTAACTCAGGACATACCCTGACTTCCTTGTGTTGGTTATATGTCACTATAAGATGCAGTTATTTATTTATTTTTAATTTTTTTCTATTTTTTGTAGAGATGGGGTCTTGCTATGTTGCCCAGGCTGGTCTCAAACTCCTGGTCTCAAGTGATCTTCCCATCTTCGCCTCCCAAAGCACTAGGATTACAAGTGTGAGCCACTGTGCCCAGGCTAAGATGCATTTTACAGCCGGGCGTGGTGGCTCAAGCCTGTAATCCCAGCACTTTGGGAGGCCGAGACAGGCGAATCACGAGGTCAGGAGATCGAGACCATCCTGGCTAACACAGTGAAACCCCGTCTCTACTAAAAAATACAAAAACTAGCCGGGCGAGGTGGCGAGCTACTCGGGAGGCTGAGGCAGGAGAATGGCGTAAACCCAGGAGGCGGAGCTTGCAGTGAGCTGAGATCCAGCCACTGCACTCCAGCCTGGACGACAGAGCCAGACTCCGTCTCAAAAAAAAAAAAAAAAAGATGCATTTTACTCACTTAAGAGAACTAACCTGTTCAGATTATGAATTGACAAGTCATATCAATTCTAGTTTTGAGTGACTTTCAGAAGACAATCACACACTTCATCTACAAATCAGCATATGTCTGTAACATCTTCCACAACTCAGGAGGGCAGATGAAAGCCATTCTCACACATGTCGTTCACATTATCAGTAGAAACTGTGCGGTGGTGGGTGGAATTCCTTTTGTTTAGTTGTATGATGGTGATAGCTAATTAAAATGGCATTTAAAAATGAATGTCTAAAACTTGTGCTAACCCAGGAAAATACAGGCATCTTAGGAATAAGAAGACAAAAAGAGACAAAGAACTATTCTTTAAAAGTGCAAGGAACAGAGAGAGGGCAAGGGAAAAGGTTTCTTCTGGAGTGGGGAGGAAACACAAAACAACAACAAAAGAAAATGTTTATTCTTTTTTGGATGAGAATAAGAGTAGCCTTTGAAATTTAAAATTGATCTTTGTCAATGAGTCATTTGGAATTCAGGATCAGGCAAACTAACTTGAGAGGCTCAGGTACTCACCTAGTGGAGAGACCTAACAAGTAATATTTAAATAATGTAGCTGCAGCCTGAAGTCAAGGATACCAAAGATATTGGCAAAAGTCAACTGGCTACCATCATAAAGGTGTGCAAAGGTCAACTATGGAATCAGGCTGTGCTGTTTATTGCCCCTGTGGCCCCGAGCAAGATACTTAATCTTTCTGTGCCTCAGTTGCCTCCTTTGCATATGGAGATAACAATGGTACCTACCTCATAATTGTTGGGATGATTGGGAAAATGCATATAAAGTGCTTAACTGGGCCCGATGCAGTGGCTCACGCCTGCAACGCCAGCAGTTTGGGAGGCTGAGGCAGGCGGATCCCTTGAGCCCATGAGTTTCCAACCAGTCTGGGCAACATAGCGAAACTGGACTCTACAAAAAGTACAAAAATTAGCTGGGCGGGGTGCTGTGTGCCTGTGGTCCCAGCTACTCAGGAGGCTGAGGTTGGGGGGATCACCAGAGCCTGGGAGGCGCAGGTTGCAGTGAGCTGAGATCTGCCTGGGTGACAGAGTGAAACTCTGTTTCAGAAAAAAAAAAAAGTGCTTAACTGACTAATCTAATGTAGTGCCTAATAAATGGTAAGCCAGTGTGACCATTATTATGAAATTATCAGTATGCTCTGATTACAAAGATCAAGGGAGGCCGGGTGCAGTGGCTCACGCCTGTAATCCCAGCACTTTTGGAGGCTGAGGCAGGTGGATCACCTGAGGTCAGGAGTTTGAGACCAGCCTGGCCAATATGGCAAAACCCCGTCTCTACTAAAAATACAAAAAATTAGCTGGGCATGGTGGTGTGTGCCTGTAATTCCAGCTACTCAGGAGGCTGAGGCAAGAGAATCGCTTGAACCGGGAGGCGAAGGTTGCAGTGAGCCAAGATCACGCCACTGCACTCCAGCCTGGCGCCAGAGCGGGACTGTCTCAGAAAAAAAAAAAAAAAAAAACCAAAAAAAAACCAAAAAAAACAACCCATCAAGGGAGCAGAGAATAACAAGCTGAAGAAGAAAGCAGCATGGTGGTGCTACGTTTTGAAAAAGCTCCTACAACCCTACAACTCTGGAATTTTCCACAAGGTACTTGGCTATGGTTATAGTTCTCTCTCCATGGCAGTCTGTAACGGAAAAGACTTTCAAGGATTCAGAGAAGAGACTCAGAAAGGACTCAGAAAGGTGGACGACTGAGCAGTTAAGTGGAGGAATGGGGCTGAGAGATGAGCACCAACTTGCCCCGGGGTAAAGCTGCGTGGTCAGCTTCTCCCGCTGGCAGGTATGGATAGAACAGGAAGTGGACTGTGCTTCAGCAAGGAGGAGCCGGGGCTTGGTGATACCCGATGATCATTAAACCTACGGATTTATGCCAATGTTAAAGACCGTTGAACATTATGGTGGGGAGTACTGGCTCACACCTGTAATCCCAGCACTTTGGGAGGGCAAGGGGGGTGGATCTCCTGAGGTCAGGAGTTCCAGACTAGCCTGGCCAACAGGTGAAACCCTGTCTCTATTAAAAATGTAAAAATTAGTCTGGCGTGGTTGTGGGCTCCTGTAATCCCAGCTACTCAGGAGGCTGAGGCAGGAGTATCACTTGAATCCGGGAGGTGGGGTTTGCAGTGAGCCGAGATGGCACCACTGCACTCCAGCCTGGGCAACAGAGCAAAAACTCCATCTCAAAACAACATATATAGGCCAGGCGCGGTGGCTCATGCCTGTAATCCCAGCACTTTGGGAGGCCGAGGGGGACAGATCACCTAAGGTCAGGAGTTTGTTTAAGACCAGTTTGGCCAACATGGTGAAACCCCATCTCTACTAAAAATATAAAAATTAGCTGGGTGTGGTGGTGGGCCCCTGTAATCCCAGCTACTTAGGAGTCTGAGGCAGGAGAATCGCTTGAACCCGGGAGGTGGAGGTTGTAGTGAGCTGAGATTGTGCCACTGCACTCCAGCCTGGGCAATGGGGAGAGTCTGTCTCAAACACACACACACACACACACACACACACACACACACACACACACAAAATAGGTCATTGAACATTAAAATGGCTTTTGGATATTTTTTAAAAGACTAAATTTTTCATCTTTCTGTCAAGGACTTTCCTGACCATCCTTTTTAAGTATGCACCCTCCAAGTTTTCAATCCCCCTTCCTTACTTTGTTTTTCTTCTTAGTAATTAGCTCCCTGTAACATATTCTACTACTAGAGTTTCATGTTCATTGCTTGTCTTCCTAGTATGTAGATATAAACTCCGTCGAGCAGGCTGTTTTTGTTCTTGTTGTTCGCTGCTATCTCCCTAGCACCTAGCCCAGTGCTCAATCAGGATTACAGCAAGTGTTCAGTAAATGTTTGTTGAATGAAAGGAAAAATTCTCATTTAGTTTAGGGCATTTGTAGTGGGGCAACCAGATGGCTTCAGGAGGCACCTCTGAAGATTCTGCATTGCTCAGATTATGCATAAGGAATAAAGTATCATTAACAATTTGGTTTTAAATGTTCTGTATCCTTTTAACTCATCACGACAATAAACACATGACATTAGAATCCTCTGATGTGTGAGCTTCCATGACTTTATTCCACATGAATTTGGGCCCTGCCAAAGCTTCTCAAATTTTGCAGTTCAACAGTTGTTATTTAAAGAGGGGGTAGGGATGGAGGGGGAAAAACTCCAGAAAGCAAACATCCAAAACAGGAGTGGCTAATAACAGCCACTATGTATTGAGTATTTACTGTATTCCAAGCACTAGTCAGCTTTTTTTTTTCTTTTCTTTTTTTTTTTTAATAAACCTCTTCCAAGTTAGATATTATACCTGTTTTGCAGATGGGCAGATCAGGGTCTCATCTTTAGTAATAAGTGGAGCCAGGATTCGCATCTTGTTTTATCTGAATCCAAATTTGTATTTCTCCAAAATTTCAGATTGCCTTTTAGTATAAGCTTCAACCTGTTCCCTACAGAACAGCGAGGAGATCTGTTATTTTGAAAAGATGGCAAGTTAACACTCGGTCTGCCCTGCCTCACAACTGAAATGTTTGCAGCACCCGCTGTGAGCAGATGTGCTGGGTTGCAGTTACCCTGTGATGTTTGTGCTCAAACTGAAGATCCCTATCGATGCAATGAGTAAGACACGAGTTTGAGAAGAAGCAGTGATGACCTTCTTCTTCACTCCTCCCGCTGATGAATTTCTACATCACTGTGCGTGTCCTGTGCTTTGCAGTCATTCCCTAGGAGCGCGGGCACTTGACCCAAAGATACTGCTCTTACTAACACTACATTTTAAACTCCTCCTCTGGACTCACTCCCAGAGCCTGCAGCACAATCTTTAAAAACTTTGTCAATGATGGCAAAATCTTTTTCCTTTTAGAGTGGATTTGATTTTAGGAGACAGCCATTCGGAGCTACAGCCAGTGAATAACGTGGGTTAAAAAGCCAGGTACTATTTTGAGTCAAAAACAAGTTGTGAACAGAATGCAGAGATACTGGTTTTGTTTTGTAGTTTATTAAGCTGTCTCTCAAGGATATTGTAAAAAGGGTCTAAATGCACTTTGACTAATGTCTGCGATGTTGCAAAAGTGCATCAACTATCGAGGGACTGCTTTGAAGGGAAACGGTCATTTGACTATATTTGCTCTGCTCTGACAAGCTTTTTAAAAAAAAGGTGTATCATAACTTTAGAGCCACAGCTTGAATTATCACTTCGGATGCTATCATCTTCCACAACAAGACCCTGTCTTCTTATGAATTATGGCTCTGCAATAAAAAGAACCAGGATGTGAATGTTTGCTAGATCAACACAGTTATCCAGGGCAAACAAACCAGAATAAACATGGCAGTTGAGAATCCTGAGAACCGAATATTCACTGAAACAAAAAGCAATATGTTATGATACATTAACATATTTAAAGAGAAAACAAATGATGAGAATAACAGCAGGGGAAATGGTGTTTTTATGGTTATGGCAATAAGAGGGAAGCTAGAAGATGTTTCAAATGCTATTATCTGGTTAGGCAGGGTGGTTTTTTTTTTTTTTTTTTTTTTTTTTACAATGAATTAAAATGCATAAAGAGGAAATCACCCATGAGATTTCTAGCCTGTGGCATTTTGAAGCTATTTCAATATTCTGAATTTAGAAAGTATTTTATATCAATGTATTTTTACACTAAAAGTTACATCAGAATTAAGATCATTCTCTTAACATTTTATAGTTCTCATCATGAAATCTCTCAATCAGAAAGAAAGGATATTTTGTTTTAATACAGTTGTTCATCATCCAGTGGGGAACTGGGTGAGAATAATTGCAATATGACTAATGGCCTGGGTTTGAAATTCAGAGCCTTCAGACAAGGTTTTAGTACATATTACCTATCTTCACAACTCACTGAAATATTTTATTAGGTGGCATAAATGAGGGTCTGTGTAAACATTAAAAGCTACCCACTGAATCTAAATCATTTCAGTTAATATGCTAATAGCAAGGGGGAGGCAAAGGCATCTCACTAACCCAGCGTTGAAATTATTTAGTAGATGAATCATGTCTCAAGGTTTCTAAGATTTACTATTCATACAATTACAATTGTCATTAAGAGTTTTCGCTGGTGTAAGTGGCATAACAGCTTTGCAATGAGCAAACATAGTGCTTATGCATGAGTTCAGGGTACACAGGTAGTTGTCATATTATTTTAAAAACCTCAGTAAAAGAGATCTTTGTTCACAGGAGACTATTAAAGTAAAAGTAAGCTGTTCTTTTGCCATGTCAGAGAACATTTCTGATGCAGGTGGTTTTGAGAAAGTAAGTCTTTGCTTTTTCACCTTGACCTGACTGGGACCGTTTGCACAGAGAATCCTGGAGGGAGCATGTTTAGGGCCAAGAAAATGGGCCTTGGGCCTCGGGGCTCTGGCTGCTCCTCCTTGCCTGCGCTGGTTCAGTTCTCTCTGTGGGGAGGCAGCGGGAGTGACCGGCCAGGACAGATGAATGGGGTGAATCTTGGTTCTGGTTTTCGTAGGCCATAGGGTCTTATGCAAATCATTTAGCCAGTTGAAGTCTCTGTTTCCTTGGCTGTTAAAATAGGGTTTAAAGTGTTTACCGTAAAGGGCAGCTGTGAGGCTGTGAGATGGGAGAATCAATCTACTGGTCAGAAAGCGGTTGTTGAATGACTGTTCGGTGCCTGGGATTTCTGAGTGAGCAAGGCTGGACCCCGAGCCCTGGGACCTCTGAAGTGAACACCACAGGGCCGTTTGGTGAGTGCTCCGGCCGTGTTAACACAACGTGCTGTGGAGCCCCTGGGAGGGCACCTCACTGGGCTTGCAGGGGAGGTGGGTGGTGGCTGCAGATGGCTTCCTGGAAGATGGCTCAGAGGGGGCCTCTGAGTCCCAGTTAGGGACTGCGGACCCATGGTTTCCTTCCTCCTGCCACTCTGAAGTCCCCAGGATTTCCCCCTACCCCATCCCAAGGACGGACCACACAGCATCAGAAGGGACACGCTGTGGGGCTCGGGTGCGTGTGTGTCTGTGAATGTGTGCATGTATTTTCAGCGTTTGCTTCCTCCTCTCACCACTACCCCTGTCGGTTAAAAGTCTGTTAAAAGAATGAGAACGAGAGAGAGAGGAGAGGAGGGGCGGGGTGGGGGAGGAGGGGAGTGGGGAGAGAGAGAGACACCAAAAAGACATTTTCAAGAAAGGAAGAAAATTAGATGGCGACCCCCTGTCCCCTCTGTCTAAGAAAATCCTCTCTGAGATTAAACTGTGTGAAGATTAGAGGCGTGTAAGTCAGGAGTAGGAGGAAGCCCAGTGCTGGACTGTACCAGATCATCTAAAACTGGCAATTCCAGGCACAGAAAGCCAGTTCTTCAGAAGCAGAAGGGTGGTCAGCCATGGGGTGAAAGGGACAGGGGTCTCGCAGCCAGGCACGACAGTGCCCTTCCTAGTCCCTTCCAGGATGGGGTGGGAGTGCTTGTGCCTGAGGACACCCAGTCCATCCCGACTCTGGAGTACGTCTCCACTTTCGTGCAGAAAATGGTACAAGGCCTGAGGCCTGGAGCGCATGATAAATCATGCTGGTGGCGTTTCTAGCTTTGTTTCCCAAAGGGCAGAGCCTCACCTCCCTTTCTACTTAGGAGATGGAGGGGGTCTGTCCGTACAGGAAGCTGTCCTTGTGTGACTCCTCTGCTTTCTGAAGGGGAGACAGTGTCCCCCTTAAAGGACACTGGATCTCTTGTTGGAGGGGCAACCAGTTTTGAACTCTTTGCCTCTTTAAATCTTTTAGAAACTTGAATGAGACAAACTTTTTATCCTGAATTTTCTGAAGCATATCTGAAATCATTTTTCTTTATTATTATTAGTATTATTATTTAGGCTGAAGTCTCACTCTGTTGCCCAGGCTGGAGTGCAGTGGTGTGATCTCAGCTCACTGCAACCTCTGCCTACCGGGTTCAAGCAATTTTCCTGCCTCAGCCTCTTGAGTAGCTGGGATTACAGGAATGCACCACCATGCCCGGCTAATTTTTGTATTTTTAGTAGAGATGGGGTTTCACCATGTTGACCAGGCTGGTCTCGAAATCCTGACCTCAAGCGATCTGCCCTCCTCGGCCTTCCAGTTTTGGGATTATAGGCGTGAGCCACCGCACTCTGCCTATTATTATTATTATTTTAGAGACTGGGTCTCACTATATTGCTCAGGCTGGTCTTGGACTCCTGGCTCAAACAATTCGCCTGCCTCGGCCTCCCAAAGTGTGGGGATTATAGGCATGAGCCACTGTGCCCGGCCCATGAAGTCATTTTTCATCTCTGGATAAAACTGGAACATCAAAGCGGTGTTGTGGCGTGGCACACTCTGTTCATCTCCTGCTGCACTCTCCCCGCCGCACGCCCTGGGGTTGCTTTTAGTGAACTCTTTGGTGAGTTGCAATCAGCATACATGGAGGAAAAGTGTAAGGAACCACCTCACAGACTTGTGGCTGGCGGCGTGGAGTCTAAACATGGTGTTTCACTTCAGCCATGTTGTCTCTCTATGGGAATCCAGGGGGCAGAGTTCCTCTTTAATCTCAGCACTGGGGAGCCAGGGAGGCCTCATGGTTCTGAGCTCTTTGTTTATGTTTCTCCCGTGGGCAAAGAGTTTTCTGTGTGGTGGTAGTTCCTGCTTCATACCCGTTGCTGAAGAGCGTAGAGCCACATGGCATACATTCTCTGTAATTAACCTTACCCCCCGTTTTAGTGTCGCTTTTGTCTCCATTTCTCTTGGCCTCGTTTTCATATTTCTTGTTTTTAATTGTTTCATTTTGCTAAGGTGTAAGTATTTTTGCAAGATGCTCTAAATCCTTTGATGAACAAAACCAGAAGTAAATAAAGTGTCCACAAGCTTATGTTCTGCTCAGTGGATAACATCACCATGGTGATCTGGCTTTCCACAGAGGATTTTCCCTTTCTTTCCTTTCTTTCTTTTCTTTCTTCCCTTCCCTCCCTGCCCTTCCCTTCTTCTGTCTCTTTCTCTCTCTCTCTCTCTTTCTCTTTTTGAGACAGAGTCTTGCTGTGTCCCCAGGCTGGAGTGTGGTGGTGGATCGCAGCTCACTGCAACCTCAACCTCATGGGTTCAAGCAATCCTGCCTTGGACTCCTGAGTAGCTGGGACTACAGGTGTGGTTGCCCAGCTAATTTTTATATTTTTGTAGAGATGGGATCTCACTATGTTGCCCAGGCTGGTCTCAAACTCCTAGGTTCAAGCAATGCTTCCCCCCTTGGCCTCCCAAAGTGCTAGCATTACAGGTGTGAGCCACCACCACCGCACCTGGCCTCCCACAGAGGATTTTCTAGGAGATAATGTGCTCTTCAGAAGGCTCAAGGATCTCAGCTGGCAGATTGAGTTCTTACTATGCATCAACAAATTGACACTTGGGTTCATACGAAAGTCTTGTGAACTTGGTAATTGTGTGTCTATTGATAAGAATGCTCACCTCGTACCATTGATTCCCTCTACAACTGTGCTGCAAGCACAGTCATCTGCTTTCACTTCTTTGAACATGCCAACTTCTTTCCTACCTCAGGGCCTTTGCATGTACTGTTCGCCTCTGCTTGGAATGTTCTTTCCTCCTTCTCATCCATTAGAGTGGCAGCAGCACTTTAGAATAATCAGAGGAGTTTAAAATAATATTGATGTCCGGTCCCCACCCAGCCCAATTAAACTCAAATCTTTGAGTGTGGGGCCGATGCACTGATAAAATAAAATAAAAGGCATGGAGTTGATTTTATCCTTATGGCCGGCAGGTGTTTTGACCAAGCTATCACTGTGAGCAGTAGCATCAACAGTTAGTCAGGGATTCGGGGCACAGAGGGATGTGACCACATCACGAAATTTCCATTTGTTGGGTTAGGCGTTTAGCCGTAACCTGAGTAGTTGCAGATGGTCTCTACACCTGGATTGCCCATTAGGACAAAACAAGTAAACTTGTGTTTTTAGGCAAATAACGAAACTCTGAGGAGTCTGAAAAAGCAACTCATCGCCAGGTACCTCCCAGCCCAGGTGCCCATCCACACAGGGGTGAACGCACCGCGGGGGCTGCTTGAACTCTTACTAAGCCTGCGTCTGTTCTTTGCAAAATATTATTTGATAGTTTTTAACGCAGCAAAGCAAGGCAGACAACCCATCTCCTGTTTTCCCCGAGCTGATGTGAGGAAGGTTCTAAGGTGCTGTTTCCTAAGCTCGGATTAACCAAGACGGATCAGTGGCATGGACTTTTTTTTGTGTGTAATTTTACTTCCATGAGGAATCATTTGGACTCTTCGGTCTTCCATTCTTCAGTTTTACGTAGGGCTTTGCTGGAGGAAAATGGGGCGAAGCGGGAGAGAAATACAGTCTCGGAGTGGGGTGGGAGATAAATTCAACGCAAACCCAGCGGTGCAGCAAAGGCCTTATTCTGCCTCTGATCTGGGGAAGTTTCATATTCTAATGGAGAGAAACGCACGTGCACACACACCCCCCTAAACCCACACAAATGAAACCCCCTCTGCGGAGAAGCCGGCTACAGGAAACTGACTTAGGCACAGGAACTTGCTAATCTCTTTTGTCACATTCGGATTGCTCCTGCTGCCTCACGCACACTAAACCCAGCCATCTTGGGGTGGACTCCCTGCCAGCCCAACTCTTGTATTTTCAGTTCTTCTAGTGTGAACCAGTTAATGTTCTCGGGAGCGAGGGAGAGGTTAATCCTAGGAGGAAATCAACCACAGTGAAAAGGCTTGGGCCGCTTTTGTTTTCACATCCTTTTGCTGAACAAATTTGATTTCCGGAGTCAGTCATTTTACTGTCAAGAAATTCCTTCGGCGTTCTGCAACAGGTAAGGATTTTGCTTCTTTGAAAGTATTTCTTTGGTGTCAAAAGAAATTTTTCTAATTTTGTTTAGCTTTTACTCTAGGCCAAACGTTGTAACGACTCTGATCTACCTGCTGTAAGGTGTAGAACCAATTCATAGTGGGGACGGACGGGGGGTGTTGCTTTGCTATTCACTGCCCCTCACCACAGTCCTAACAAGATTTTTGAAACATTAAAAGTTACAGTCGTTGGCTTTTTGATTTTCCAGATATTCTAGAGAATGCATATGCTTGTGACTGAATGTGGCTGGGCTCAACTGTATGGGTAGTTTAAATACTACCCAAGGTTTGATGAAGTAAATCTAAAGACTAAGTTGTGCAAATCTGAACTTTAAAGTTGTCTAGTTCAGAAATGAAACAGAACCGAAATTCTAAATGATGTAGATTTCAATCTGGAACTTCTAGCTTGTGTTTTTCACCTCTTGCCAATGCTAATGTCCATTTCCCAAAAGTGCTCTATGATGTATAACATGTAGTTTTTAATTAAATTAAATTTTTCTTCTGAGGTGGTTTGATTTGGAGATATGCTATGAGGTACCAGTCAGTAGCCTGAGTTGTAACTAAACAAAGTTTGGGAAATCACCGGTTTTAGGTGCTTTACTAAATGAAAGTTGCCATTGAAGTATTCAAGCAGGCAACAAGTAGTTGGTGATCCCTTACTGGTTCTAAGCTGGTGCTGTGGAGGATATAAGAAAAATATTTTTAAAATCTCTACTTCGAAGGGCCGTATAATCTAGTAGTCGTGATAAGAAGTAAAATTTAGGAAGCAGTGCAAGATGAGAATTCAGTGATGAGTGGGGAGCACAGGCTTGAAGAGTTCTGTGAATTCTGTGGAGGTGGTCTGGGGGCAAACTGGAGTCGTCGGGAAGATCTGGGCTTTGAAAGGATGCGAAGTGTTGGTAGAAGAAGAAGGGGAAGGTGATTTCAGACTAGGAGGACCTTGTGGGCAAAGGCACAAAGGCGAGGCTGACGTGGAGATGATAAGGCCAGTTGAAGAGACAACGGAGAAGAGAAGATAGTTTGTTTTACACATTGCAGGAAATCAGATTAGACGGTTAGGGTGTGGACGCAAAAGGGAGGACCTTGCAGGCACTGGGGAGAAGTGACCCCATTCAATAGTCACTGGTCTCCCTCTGCCCTGGGCTGCGCCTCCTTGGCGCTCACGGCACTAGCAGAATTCCACGTGAGAGGAAGCTTGTCGAGTGTGGCCTCTTCCCACTGGGGCTGCTTTCTGCATCCGTACACCTGACTGTGGGCCTCCATTTGCCCTCTACTGTCTTCCCTTGGGACATCATTTACGCAGAGAAAGGTTCATGTGGCTCGGGGTACAGGTAAGACCTCCACCTCTGGTTTCTACATTTTAAGGAGGCCTTTCAATTATCCGGGAATTAAAGTGGTCTTCCTCTTGGGAGGACGAGTTGGTTGATGAATGATAAGCAAGTCTCTATTCCTCAAAAGCCAGTCCCCAAATTCCATGAAATACGTGTTACTTTCTTTGCATGTCTAAATGAGATGGCACGGGTATGCTTCTGCTCTTTTTCTGGACGTTGTTTAGAGAGTCAGTAGATCGTAATAATTCAGACACTATTTTTCTGGACCATAAAATATCTGAACCCATTTAATAACAAACATACAGCATGGTGAATAAGAACCCAACTTTTGAACCGGATCGCTTTGCATTGAATCCCCATTCTATCATTTCTGGGCTGTGGGAACCTCAGACAAGTTACTTCACTTCTTCAATGCTCAGAGTTTTTAAAAAAATTCACAAAATAACTCAAATAACACTAATAATAACTGAAAATACCTACCTCAGAGAGTTGTTGCAGAGATCAAATGAGATAAAAACATGTAAAGCATGTAGCCTAGTGCCTAATTAAAAAAAAATCTCTCAATAGATACAACTCTTATGATGCTTCTTAAGGACTTGGCTATTGACATAAATGAAGGTGTTATGAGCCCTGGCTTAAGAGCAAGAAGCCGGCAAATCCCAACGTTCTCCTAATCCCAACATTCCTTTCCAGGGAAAGTGGGGGGTGACAGGTGGAGACTGGGAATTAACATTTTTTGAGCACCAAATATGGACAAGGCACAGGGTTGGATGTTTTTCTAGTGGGAATACATATGAAGAAAGGAAAACAAGCTTGGAAACTGCTATTTTAAGCCTTTCTGTAACAGTTTCTCTAGCTTATGAGAGAGGTCCTCTGAGTAGCTGCTGCATTACTTGTGGGCCTCCTTGTTTGATGTTGCTCTCTGAATGCTTGGGTGGAATTCTAGAGGTGATTTTCATTAGAGGCAGAGAGCGCGACCTTTCTTCCTTGCCCAGTTTAAATTAAATTATTCTATCTTACAATGTGTTAATTTTGGTGCTAACAAAGCACAACTAAAATTCCATTTCTACTTACGAGTGGGGATCGTTGTGGCATTAAGTGCTTATTTGGGTTCAGGATGCTTGGATCTAGGTGAAAGCCAAGATTAAAAAGCATCCTGCTTCCCCATTCCACTCTCTAGGTTATAAATATTTTTTGGATTAAAAGCCTCCTATAAAAAATGGAAATCCACCTGGTGTGTTAATTGTGCAGGGGATTCCTAATTATGTGCGCAGATGACTTGAGTCAAACAGTGGTAGTGTTCCTTCTAGAGTCCCACTGGTGTCCTAAGGGAGGAGACTCTGGAGCTTTGTGTATGAAAAGGGATGAGCACAAGTCAGGATGGGGTGCACAGGTGGAGGCTGGGAGGCAGCATGACAGAGTGGGGGGCTGGGGTGGGCAGTGAGAGCAAGGAGGGTGTCAGAGATGGAAAGGATGACCCAGGGGGGTGGTAGGGTGCCTGAAACTTAGGGCTCCTCCGTGGCTCTGTAGCCGTTTGACTCTAGCAACTGCTTGAATGCCCTGAACAACCTTTTGACGACTTGCACAAGAAGTTCTCATGCTGTTGCTGGGATGTGGACAGTTGTTCAGTGATAATGATCATGTGTCTGCTGTTTCAGTGTGGAATAGTGGTTTCTAAAGCTGGCTGGACAGCAAAACCACTTGGGGAGCTTTTAAGAAACTGAAATTCCATGTCTCATATCCCAACCCTCACATGAGATCTGGGAATCTGTGTGATTAAAAAATGGAAGCCCTAAAACAACTTGGAAAGTGGTCGTTTTATAGGTGGGGATTTAGGAACCAGGAATCCAGAACTCTCCTACCAGGGCCCCAGAAGCTGTAAGTTGAATAGTGCTGAAATGAGGCAAATTGATCTATTCTCTATTGTGATTAATATTTTTACACGGAAAGTATTTTCCTTTGTTTTGAATTTATTCCTTGGGATGACTTACTGGGAGTGGGGTGACTGGGTCAAAGGTGTGAGGATGTTTAGCTCAGTCATACTTACCTTTTAACATGCAAACATAGGGCGCCACTAATTTAAAAACCAAAGTGTTGTATACATCTAGAAGCTACATATTATTCCGGGGCAGTCCAAAGAGGGGAAGCTGCTTTCAAGCAAGAAAGTGCCAAATCACATTCTTTTCTGGTAAAATAGAATGCTAATGAATTGCTTTTGGAAGAAATTTCCAGAGCATTGCTAAATGTTCAAGTGTTTCTTAGAGCATAAGTTGAACCTTTCTTATCTCTGCACTGTTTCTCGTAAAACAGAAGTCACAGTGACCTCTTCCTCATTTCGTAGAAAAGAAAACCAAGGAAGAGAGTGGTTAAGAAACAGAAGATACGGGTCTCATCACATTTGCCTGAGAACTACATACAGTCATCCATTCAGTGCCTCGTTAAGTAAACAAATGATCGAATCATTTGTATACATGATCTCACGGAAAAAACACCGTAAAATGAATGCTTGACGGTGGGTAGACGGAATTATTCAACCCAGACAGGCATTAGATGTTCACTCTATCCCCCTTTTTTTGGCATTAGATTTTGTTCATTATTTGCATCATCCGTGGACCTAAAAGCATGCTCATTGTTTGTCACACAGATGGGAACAGGGTGAAATTTCAATGATTTCAATTAAAAAAAAAAAAAAAGATGTGCTCTTGCAAAATATCAAGGGAGATGTTTACAGTGGTGTTCTAGAACAGGCTCGCTTATAAGTGCTGATTGTCATATTTTCAGAAATTTTCCAAGCCACTGAAGTTACTGACTTCTCTTTATCTGTATTATGGAAATGCTGTATTATAATGTGCTATCTGAGCATCTCTTTTCAATTTTGCATTCAGCGATGTCATGTTGGTGGCTTGAAATTGGCTATGGTAAAAGTATTTACACTGTGAAAATCACCAAACACAGTAAATCAGGCTCCCTACCTTTTTTTTTTGGGGGGGGGCGCGGGGGGGCAAGCATGTTGTTAAACATTTACTAGCATACTACTGAGGAACTGTGTAAAATACAAATATGGCGATTTGACAATATGTACCAAGAGCCATTAAAGTGTTCATACACTTTGATCCATTCATTCCACCCCTGCAAATGTATTCTGAATAAATAATTCAAAGAAGAAAGAAATAAAATGCATGAACATATTCATCGTATTATCACGTATAGCAGCAAAATCTGAAAATAACCTAAACACTAAGCAATAGGGGCTCTGGCAACGTTAACTCCATGAGATTTTTTTTTTTTTTTTTTTTTTAAAGACAGGGTCTTGTTTTGTCACCCAGGCTGGAGTGCAGTGGCGTAATCACAGCTGACTGCAGCCTTGACCTCCTGTGCTCATTTGATCCTCCTGCCTTAGCCTCCCAAGTAGCTGGGACCACAGGTGTGTGCCACCACACTTGGCTAACCTTTTATTTTTTGTAGAGACGGGGTCTCACTTTGTTGCCCAGGCTGGTCTCCATCTCCTGGGATCAAGTGATCCTCCTGCCTCGGCCTCCCAAAGTGCTAGGATTACAGGCACGTCACTGAGCACAGCCCGTGGGTTGTTTTAAAGTCATTAAAAATCATAGTTATGACAGTTATGAAAATATATTTGATATGATATTAGGTTAGGAAAGCAGAATTAAAATTTTTAATTACGTTCTGATTTTGTTATGAATAAGAATTAAATATGAGCTGTAAAAAAGATGACAGCATTTGGTATGTTAGAATGGTGAAATAGGAGAACTTGTTTTTATTTCGTTTATTGTGGTCGTGGTGTGTGCATTTAAGAAATTTGGAGAACCCCTGTTAATAAGTGATCTTGAGTAGTTCTAATATTTAGGAGGAAGGCTATGAGTTTTGTGAACCATATGGGGCTTACCTTTAACCAATAGATGTTACTGTGAATCCCTGGGCAGGGTATTGTAAAGGGAGTTTGGAGCTGGGCAGTGTGAGCTGTGGATGCTAAAGGGGTTTCTTTAGAGCAGCTTAAGGAGGAGGAAGAAGTAAGTAACTGTGTCCTGAGGACTTGCTAAAGTAGACTGCAAGGCCTGAGAAATAGCCCAGAGAAAAGCTACCATCAAAGGCCAGAGAGACGGGGGAGAGAAGGTTTCTTAGGAAGAGACAAGGAGATGCTGATCTCAGAGGTAAACAAGATGGATAAGAAAATAGCTCCATTTTGACCCGAAAAAAACAGGGGCTGAAACCAGAGAGGAAATGATTTTTGTAAAGCAACGGTTCTCAAGTTTTATTTATTTATTTATTTATTATTTATTTATTATTTTTTGAGACGGAGTCTCACTCTGTCGCCCAGGCTGGAGCGCAGTGGCGGGATCTCAGCTCACTGCAAGCTCCGCCTCCCGGGTTCACGCCGTTCTCCTGCCTCAGCATCCCGAGTAGCTGGGACTACAGGCGCCCGCCACCACACCCGGCTAATTTTTTGTATTTTTAGTAGAGACGGAGTTTCACCGTGTTAGCCAGTATGGTCTCAATCTCCTGATCTCGTGGTCCGCCCGCCTCGGCCTCCCAGAGTGCTGGGATTACAGACAGGCGTGAGCCACCGCGCCTGGCCGGTTCGTTTTAGTGTGTTTGAGAATCACCTGGATGAGTGGGGGAAGAGTTAACTAATTTAGCATCCATGTTCCATCTCCATGCATTCTGATGCAGTTGGTCTGGACGTTGGCAGGAATATGCATTTTTAACAAATCCTCCCACCCTGTGAAGACTCCGATGTGAATTACCTGAAGATTACACTTTGAGAAACACTAGTGGAATAAAGGTAACAGTTTGGTTTTGTCCAGGGAAGGTATATCTGTGAGTGTGTGAGAGTGTGTGTGTGTGTGTGTATTGTGGGTGAAGTGGTTACTTAAAGGCTCAGAATTGAAGGACTTATAATATAAAAGGGGAATGAAAACAGAGAAAGCCCAGAGGGACAAGTTATTTTATTTGTTATAGAAACAAACAGCACAAAACAGGAAGCTGTACTTATGATATTCCTTAAAGGAATATAGTTTGTGGCACAAAATTCTCTTCCATAGTTAAACAGTTTTGTCCGGCATCTGAACAAATTAAAAGTAGCCATGGCCAGGGGAACTACGAGCGCAGAGAAGGAAGGTCATGGGGAGAGTCTGGGGCCCATAAACAGTCTCTTTCCGGCCATAGAGAGGTGGTTGTTAAACCCGTAGTAGAATATGGGAGAGCTATGGACAGAAAACACTCTGGACCTTACTGTATGATAACGTTATGTTAAAGAAGAAAAGAAAGTATATTTTTTGATGAAATGTAGTATTTTATATACAGAACTGAGCACTCAAAATAGTCATAACAATTAGACTTATGCCATAACAACCTTATATCACAAAATAAACATATGAAAGTGAATGACATCGCAGTAGCCACGGTTCTGAGATTATCTGCTTCACCTGGCTTTGGAAATTTAGTGATTGTAATAGCTTTCAAATAGCCTTCAATGTCTCGTGCTCTTCTTACGGTGGAGATGATTCTTTTACTTTACTCACATTCCCCATCATCAGGGCCTCTAATCTCTCGAGACATGGTGTGGTAAATCGAGGATAAGTTAACGACCCATCTTAACACTGGAGGCGCAACTCACAGGGTCTGTTGGATGTGCAAGGGTCTAACACTTGAAATCAGACCTCTTTCTACAAGCACACGCTGACTATTCTATTCCCCACCTAACAGGGTTTTTAATGGACTGATTGGCTTATGCTCTGGAGCAATGTTTCCTAATCACTATTTTCGGTCACGGATTCGTTTGACAATGTAATGAGAGCCAAAGGCTTTCTCATACAGGGACATGAACATTTGCCGCAGAGGCTTAGGGGATATAAGGACCCTCTAAAACCCATTCACGGACTCTCAGGGATCCAGAGGCCTCATGTGAGGAGCTCCGGCCGCAGCAGAGGGATTATTGCAGAGGAAGTTCTGGTTATTACTGACATCAGATTAATCTCCTAAAGACTGAAATGCTGCTTCTCCAACTGATGGCTGAAATGAGGGTAAGATGGCAGATACATGTGTAGATTTATAGCATCAGATCCTTAAAATGAGTAGCATGTGGGGCTAGAGTTGGTTTCCTTCAGATAACATGATTAACGCTCTAAATGGTTAGTTCTGAATTCTCTCAAGTGAAGCCAGGGTGGGTTCCCATTTGGGAAAGCAGCCTCTCAAGATGCCACTTTAATGTCTTACTTATCAGCTCATGATGCCTTGGGTGGCACAAGAAATGCAGGCAGCGCCAGGTGAAGTGGCTCACGCCTGTAATCCCAGCACTTTGAGAGGCTGAGGCAGGCAGATTGCCTGAGATCAGGAGTTCAAAATCAGCCTGGCCAACATGGCGAAGCCCCGTCTCTACTGAAAATACAAAATTAGCTGGGCGTGGTGGCACATGCGCCTGTAATCCTAGCTACTCCGGAGACTGAGGCAGGAGAATCGCTTGAACCCAGGAGACAGAGGTTGCAGTGAGCCGAGATCGTGTCACTGCACTGCAGTCTGGGCAACAAAGCGAGACTCAGTTTACAAGAAAAAGAAAAAGAAATGCAGGCAGGTTGTAAGCACTGGTTTGGCCAACTCTAGAGTGTAGTGAGTAGTGTGGGGTCACCTGATGCCCCTAAGCAACGTACTGGATACCAGCCTGGCTGCTTTTAGGGTGAAAGGCATTGGCATTAGCCGGTGGGTAACATGCTCGCTTCTGAGTGTAAGATGTAGTTGTCCTATCTGAAGCTGAACATCTGGTTGGGCTTTGATAACTTTGAAGATAGTTCGTTTCCTTTTGATCACAGAAGCCCAGTTGGTCATCTTCCATTAGTGAGTATCTGACCTGCAATTTGGGGAACTGAGTGTTTTCAGCTGAAAGCTTTGTTCATTTCCTGTGCTCCCAGACTGTAGTATCAGGCACGGTATGGAGACTTACCCCAAACCCGTCTGTTTAAATTAGCCAACCCTGCTGGAAGTGGTGAGATGAGGCCACATTCTCATGTCACGGTCATACAGTGGATTGACACAGGATGAGAAAGAGAAACGCACTCCCATCTCCATCCCTCCAGAGAAAAAGAATGTGAAATTGACTAAATACATTGTGAGTCAAGGTTCTCTTGATGTGAGATAGCATAGAAATTGGAAATCTGTCTTTGAGATAGAGAGGGAAAATCTATAACAGATATGTTCCTGTAATCAGTGTGCCTTAACTTCTATAACCATTTTAATTATTGCACATCCATGACTAGGTTTCCTGCAAGTTTCGATATCTATTTTAATAATAATATTGCATCATACAGTCACAGCCCTCAAAACACAAATATTCCATGTACACCAAAGTTTGGTAGCAAAGTCTCTCCTCCTCTTACCTCCTGGAGATTATTTCCCCTGCCAGGTCATTATGTCTAGCAACCTAGCTGCCCGTGCAGAGAATGGACTGGCACACATCTCTTCCTTGGCTCTTTTCCTTTCTTTCAGGCAGGACCCCTACTTTTCATTTGTCTTCCCTCCAGGTCCAGCTGTCACCTTCTTGAGAGCCTCTAAACATACAACCCTTACTATGAACCTTTTTCTCCCTTTTTTGCATTTTTTTTTTCTCAGTTGCCACAAAAAATTCTCCTGGTCTTTGTTCCAGTTTTGAGCTGAAAATGATCCCAACTGTGGTTGAGAAGCATAAGAATGCCTGTAATTATTCCTTCTAACAAGGAAAAGGAAACTCAATGTATTTAGAGTCAAATTTAAATGATGTAAAATCAACTACAAAAACCTTTAAGGGGCCTAAAAATCCCCTTTGGTATACTTTTTCTTGATAAAACCTGATTTTCCTCAAGTTCTACTATTTGGGCAGTAACTTGCTAAAATTTATATCAATAATAGTCTTTCTCTGTCTTCTTCACGTGATAAGGAAGTAGGAGAGAGGGTTGGAGGCACATACAGGAAATAGGAGGGGAAAAGCCAGAAAAACCCTTACTTATTGACAATACCACAATTTCCTATATGTGCCAAAACAATATTGTCATATATTCCTAAACACAGAATATCTGGCAATATCAGAGAAATATCTATAATAATATCTACTTTAAAAATATAATAGCAATGGATATTTCTTACAGCAAATAAGGCATATGCCTTTTAGGTTAAATATACTTGTATACATCTTATTTGTGAGTCTTTAAGTGTTTATATATTAAAATTGCCATCAGGCCGGGCACGGTGGCTCATGCCTGTAATCCCAGCACTTTGGGACGCTGAGGCGGGTGGATTATGAGGTCAGGAGTTCAAGACCAGCCTGGCCAAGATGGTAAAACCCCATCTCCACTAACAATACAAAAATTAGCCAGGCGTGATGGCAGGCACCTGTAATCCCAGCTACTTGGGAGACTGAGGCAGGGAATTGCTTGAACCTGGGAGGCGGAGGTTGCAGTGAGCAGAGATTGCGCCACTGCACTCTAGCCCAGACAACAGAGTGAGACTCCGTCTCAAAAAAAAAAAAAAAAAAAAAAGTTATCATCCCAGTGTTTTCCCTCCAAGATGTGCAAAATCTACAGAAAGAAGCTTAAACATTGACATTGCTTCCTAATGTGATAGAAATACAGCTAATAACTTAAAGGATCATTTGAATTAACAAAAGGCAACTATGAGTATTTTATCTGAATCCTATAGTTATCTTTTCTTTTTTCATCCTCTACATTTCAGGAAAAGCAATTGAAATATAGATTGTGGTAGTGTTTCTATTACATTCTAGAGCTATGAAAACACATGGATAGTTTTCAGGATGCAGCAGGAGGGTTCTATGTAAAACTTGGGTCCAGAGTTCAAACCCCAAACTAATAGTTTGGATTTCCCCAAGTACTACCCACTTAATATGTCACCAGGAAAGACCCATCACACACATATATGGAAGGAAAAATTAAAGTTTCTCCTCCAGCAGGGGCTAGATGCTTGTGGCTTCTGTTTAAAAACTAGATGGTGGCCGGGCACTGTGGCTCACGCCTGTAATCCCAGCACTGTGGGAGGTCGAGGCGAGTGGATTATCTGAGGTCAGGAGTTCGAGACCAGCCTGGCCAACATGGTAAAACCTGGTCTCTACTAAAAATACAAAAATTAGCCGGGCATGGTTGCTCACGCCTGTAATCCCAGCTACCTGGGAGACTGAGGCACAGAATTGCTTGAACCCAGGAGGCAGAGGTTGCAATGAGCTGAGATCATGCCACTGCACTCCAGCCTGGGCAACAGAGTGAGACTTGGTCTCAAAAAATATTAAAAACAAAAACAAAAACTAGATGGTACAATTGTGTTTTTTTAAAAAAATCACCAGTGTTTTCAGCCTGTGTTTCTATCTACATTTTTTTGGACCTGTGACCAACCAACCTTATAAAGTTATATTATCCTCCAGCTTCCTCTGATTTACTTGTCCTTTCTTTGGAGGACTGAAATGATCATACTCTGTTTATTTCCCTACACTCACTCGGGCTATTTGGAATTTAAACGTTAGTGATCCTTCCTTTATAAATTTTGTCGTGATTGGTTTTATTTCTCAACAGGTACATAGCTCATTATTTTATCCATTAATTATAGTTACTTTTTGTTTCCTTTGCCAATTTTGGGAGTGCTTAACAACTCTTAAGAACTGTTTCATTAACAAACTAGTAACCAATGTAAAATGCAGAATAAATAACAAGTTCAGTTGCCTTTATAGTCTTTAAGGTTTGCTTAGAAACTTTTAAATTATAATCAAGTTTTTTCTTTTCCTACAAAATATTGGCCAATGAACAATTTATGAACAATATCATCAGCCAGTCAGGAAAACGAGCCAAATAATCCCTTCTTCTCTCCACTTAATATGCTCTGTTCTAAATTATTATTTGGAATTGTTTTAGGAGACTTTAGAAAGGCCTCTTTTCGGAAAAATTGTGAGTTGTTAGGCAACAACATGAATGATCAGCTTTAAATTGTTCATGGTCTTTTACCACATTTAAGAATTATTCCTAAGAAAACAATGCAAGGTGTCTTATTATAAAAGCAAGACTTCTCAACAAAATGGTGTCTGCTAATAATAGAGAAACCAAGAAACAACTTAAAATGCCCAACAGAAATGTATGAGGTGATAAAGGTGACAAAGTGAGACCCTGTCTCAAAAAATATATATATATAATATTTTTATTTATAATATAAAAAGGCCTATATATGTATTCTTATACATGAATTCAGAATATGGAGATAAATAAATATGTTAGAAATTATCTAGTGTGTGATAAGATTACATGATTTAAAATGTTTTTCATTTTTTCCTGTCTTTTCTATAAGTAGCATATATTGTTTGTATATAAAAAAAAAAGGCCAATAATCTTTATTAAAAGAATGTCAGTTTTCAGTGTGAGGTTAATAATGAAATTAATTAAAATGATTCTGGCATGATACTTTTTTTTTTGACATTTTAAAAGAAACCCAATGCTTTGAAAGCCCTAAGTCTATAATTAAATTGTATCTAATAAAATTTAGAGGCTCTTTAGATGTAGAGGGATTTTGAGTTTCTCAAAGCATAGAAAACCACTTTTAGTGAGAGATGTTGGAATTATCAGTTAAGTTTGTGAGTGGTTTCTATTTTTAAAAGATGAGCTAATTAGCATTAGCTAGTATCATAATTTAAGCAAAATATAAAATATTCAAGTGATGAATACAGATGATTATTTCTCCATTTTAACCTGTAAAAAGGTTCCCGAAGAGATTTTTTTTTCTTTTTTCTTTTTTTTTTTTTTTTTTTTTTGAGACGGAGTCTCACTCTGTCACCCAGGCTGGAGTGCAGTGGCCGGATCTCAGCTCACTGCAAGCTCCGCCTCCCGGGTTCACGCCATTCTCCTGCCTCAGCCTCCCGAGTAGCTGGGACTACAGGCGCCTGCCACCTCGCCCGGCTAAGTTTTTGTATTTTTAGTAGAGACGGGGTTTCACTGTGTTAGCCAGAATGGTCTCGATCTCCTGACCTCGTGATCCGCCCGTCTCGGCCTCCCAAAGTGCTGGGATTACAGGCTTGAGCCACCGCGCCCGGCCTTCTTTTTTCTTTTAGTGAGACAGGATCTCACTCTGTGGCCCAGGCTAGAGTGCAGTAGCCCGATCATGGCTCACTGCAACCTCCACCTCTTGGGCTCAGGTGATTCTCCCACCTCAGCCTCCTGAGGAGCTGGGACTACAGGAATGCACCACCATGCCGGCTAAGTTTTGTATTTTTTTGTAGAGATGGGGTTTCACTATGTTGCCCAGACTGGTCTTGAACTCCTCAAGCAAATTCACCCACCTCGGCCTCCCAAAGTGCTGGGATTACAGGCCTGAGCCATGGCGTCCAGTTAAGAGATCCTTTAAGAAGCACATTTTCCTTATGCATCTTAAATATTCAATTAGAAAAGAATTGACTTTCAAATATTTTGAAAGACATATCTCCTAGGTAAATCATAAATATATCCATTTTGTGTAAAGTAGGAAAATAAAGGAAAATTACCTTGTATCTTTTCATGACCATTTTTCTACACAGTAATACCAAATATCTAAAAGTTTGTTAATTCCAAATGCCAAATATTAGTTTGAATACCATATAACTCTTTGAAATGTTGATTCGTTTAGTGAAAAAGACTTTCCTCTTAAACAGGAGTGAAATCTCGTGTCTGATTTGTGTAATATTCCTGATTACATGTGTGTGTGTGTGTATATGTGTGTGCTTCTTTCCGGCTTGGTTTACCAATAACTCGTGATCATAAGAGGACAGCTATTGCTTGTAAGGCATCCAGCTGATCAATTAACATGCTTTGTATAACAATTGTATAATTGATGCAATACCTACCAACCCGGGGCTTAAAGCAACCAGGATTCATTTCTCCACGTAACAGGATGTCGGAGGTCTGCGTTTCCGGCCCTGGGCTAATGGCTCAATGAGACTGCCTACCATTCTGTTGTCTTTTGTCATAGCTGCACGATGACTGCCGCAGCTTCTAGTTATGTGCTCCATTCAAGACGCATGGGAAGGTTGGAGTGGAAAGGAGGATGAGTTGGCAGTGGCTGTTTGATTTTCCAGGGAACCAAGAATGTTCCCGGAGACCTCCCAAACAGATACCAGCTTCCGTGTCATTGGTAGAACAAGGTTACACAGCCACCCCAGCTCCCATGAAGGTGGGAAACAGGAAATAGGTTTATTATTAACAACTCCCTTAGACCACACATTCCTAACAGGCAGAGTGGGTGGGTGTGGGGAGCATGGTGGAGAACAGCGTGAGGGTTGGGGTAGGGTGTGGATAGGGTGGTGCTGTTGATATCATCCCTTACGGGAAGGATATTGCTTTTGTGGGAGGGAAAAGGCAGGAAAAATATCTCACTCTTTATATGTATCAAGCACAGTCATACATACAGCATATATACAGACATATAATTTATCTATGGTATTAAAATTTCATGGAAGGGGCAATTAGGAAAAAAGCGTCTAAAAATGCTCTTAGGGAGATGATCTTGAAAAAAAAGTTGAGAAATACTGGGCTAGACCAAACATGATCCATTGCCCGAAGCTTGCATATTATCTATTACTGATGACAAAGAAAGGCACAAGTATGGAGCAGAAAACTAACAATGCCTGCCATAGAGAATGTCATAAATTAATGAACAGCTTACTTTATGTTGTCATTGTTGGTCTTCTCTCATTGTACTATAAACATCTTAAAAGTAGGAACTGTGTCTTATTTGAATGTATATCTTTGTATATTAGCACACTAGCCCCTCAAGAGGTATGTTTTGTAAGTTGAATGGAACAAACAACATTTTATTTAACATATATTTTATTTCTATTTTTTAAAAAAAACTTTATTTATTTATTTATTTTAAGACGGCCTTTTGCTTTGTCACGCATCCCAGAGTGCAGCTGGTGCAATCTCTGCTCACTGCAACCTCTGCCTCCTGGGCTCAAGCGATTCTCGTGCTTCAGCCTCACAAGTAGCTGAGATTACAGACGTGCACCACCATGCCTGACTAATTTTTTTTGTATTTTTAGTAGAGACGAGCTTTCGCTAAGTTGGCTGGGCTGGTCTTGAACTCCCGGCCTCAAGTGATCTGCCTGCCTCGGCCTCCCAAAGTGTAATGTTGATTATTTTTAATGGCAAAAATGAAGTGATGCAGGAAGACATTTAAGTGTCATAGGTGATGTCTTGGGGGTAGTTTCATTGGGTTTTTAGAGAGCTATTTGATTGCTCTTATGTGGATGGTACAAAGACTGAAAGAGGTTTTGCAAACAGTGGAGTCATAAATGATTGTTCATGAGATAATTTGTTCTGATAGTTCCGTTAGTTTGTTTGTAAGAGATGAAAAGGAAATAAAATGGAAAAAGAGAGCCGATTTGTTTTGTTTTGTTTTACTTTTTAGCCGGATTGTTTTTTCGGTGCCTAAGCTGCTTCAGTTGTGAAATGGGAATTATAATGTCATGGTGCTTCCTTCTTGAATTGTGATGGTCAAATGAAAAGCTGTCTGAGAAAGCTGCCCCGAGCTGTCTAACATTATTCCTCCAGCTGGACTGTGCTTCTGAGTCATCCGGTGCTTTAAAAATACAGCTTCCCAGGAAAACATTGTAAACAACTCCCAGGGTACATAATGATTTAGATGATTAAATTTGGAGGCTGCCCTGACTTCACTACCCTGGGCCTCGACTGCTGTATAAATTATGATAGAGATAACTTCCCAGGACTGTAGGGTGGATAGCAAATGAAGCAAATGAACTGCCAAATCCTTCCTTAACATCTTCGTTATGATGAATATTACGAACCTAGGCAATCGTCATCCATACATTGGACACTTGACCTTGGGATGGATTAGAGTTCCTCAGTTTACTTCGTCCTCTGTGCAAAATCTAGAATATTCCCCAGCCTGTCATCAGAGTGCGACACATGTTTGAGGAATGACTGCATGATTGATAATTGTTGAGAGTTCAGATTCATGTCACTTCAGATAATCCACAGATGACATGGAAAACTGGTGGGCTACCAGTGCTGTTTGAAGTCATCGAGGGCTTACACTTATCTGGGAATGGGCCAGAGAATAGGATCAATGCCCAGTAAGGTATATCTTCTGATCCTCACCTCTCTTTTGTATATAGGTGATTTTTTTAAAAAAAAAAAACTTCCTTCTCTAGGCCGGGCGCGGTAGCTCAAGCCTGTAATCCCAGCATTTTGGGAGGCCGAGACGGGCGGATCACGAGGTCGGGAGATCGAGACCATCCTGGCTAACCCGGTGAAACCCCCGTCTCTACTAAAAAATACAAAAAAACTAGCCGGGCGAGGTGGCGGGCGCCTGTAGTCCCAGCTACTCAGGAGGCGGAGGCAGGAGAATGGCGTAAACCCGGAAAGCGGAGCTTGCAGTGAGCTGAGATCCGGCCACTGCACCCCAGCCTGGGCGACAGAGCGAGACTCCGTCTCAACAAAACAAAGAAACAAACAAAAAAAACCTTCCTTCTCCTCCAATTAAAACTGGCTTTGAGGAAAGAATGGGACCGGATGCACATTTGTGTAAACGTGCTAATGGTAAAAAAAAAAAAAAAAAAAGTCTTTACCTTCCAAGGATATTTGCATTTCAACAAAGCTCCAAACCTGAAGAGAAAGGGCTGCTCCAAGGATAGAAGAAATTTGGTAGGGAGAGGACTTTTTTATCACCCTTGATTCACTCCATGTAGGCAGGGACCTTCTGGTAAGATGCTCCCTGATGGGGACTTGTTGGATACTGGCCGTGCCAGCTGGCTGAAACCCCGAGAGTCAGACTTCCTTGCACGGGATCCTTATCATGGGGGTGGCAGCCTCTGCTGATAGATTGGGGAACTGCTTCCTTTGCCATCTCCCTAAAGGGACGGTTCCCCTAAACTGGGTCTCTAATAATCTCAGAGCAAGACACGTGCTGTGGGGATCTTATCATCTTATCAGATTTTTCTAAACTATAGTCCTTCGTAGAAGTGAGAGGCCCAGAACACTCTATTTTATGCAGGAATAGCAGTGATGACTCATGGTTGGGAAGACACTAGAATTCAGCCAGGAGAATATCATTAAAGGAGGGAGAAGGGAAAACAGACTTTTTGTGTGGTAGAGAAACACACCCCTCTGTATCATTATGTGAACAAAGGTGCATGTAAGAGGGGACACAGTTTACCCACGGGTAACTAACTATGATAGTGAAAGTTGCCTTGAACCTTGTTTTAGAAAAATGGCAAGTGTGGGTCTCACTCTTCTATTTCCTGATTCCTCTCTCTCTCTCTCTCTCTCTCATTTCTCTGTTTCTCTCTCTCTCACACACACACACCCATCTTGGGCCAGGTTCGTAAAGCCTCATGGGAAACGGAACATGGAAGAGTCCACGGGGAGGTTTTAAAATTTAATTTTAGTCAGATTTAGTAAGATTTTTTAATATAAAACAAAACAAAAATTCTCTAAAAAGAAATCCTTGTTAGGGTCTGGTTAAGACAACTAATATCAACAGATATGAGGCCATAGTTCCTAGTTACCAAAGAATCGCTCTGGTGAGAGAGGTGTGGAGGCAAAAATTCCAGATGGTACCCGGTAGTGATTGCACTCAGCTAGGTCATCCTAGGACAGCTGCCCTAGACCGCCGTGCCTGAGCCTCTCCATTGTAATTTTCCTTCTTCTAGTTTCTTTTAAACATTTTTTCTTTTTTGTTGAGATAGAGTTTTGCTCTGTCGCCCAGGCTGGAGGGCAGTGGCACGATCCCCACTCACTGCAACTTCTGTCTCCCAGGTCTAAGTGATTACAGGCATGTGCCACCACACCCGGCTAATTTTTGTATTTTTAGTGGAGATGGGGTTTCACCATGTTGGCTGGGCTGCTGTCAAACTCCTGGGCTCAAATGATCTGCCCCCCTCAGCTTCCCAAAGTATTGGGATTACAGGTGTGAGCCATTGTGCCTGGCCTAGTTCCTTTGCTTTAAAAGCTTAAATGCACGAAGCATACAGTACTGTGAAGACTTGCTTGATGTAATGCAGGTTCCTTAATCTCCTCCTTTGCTATTTGGTTGGCGGGTGGTGGTATGGGTGGCACTTTGGGGATGGCGGGGCAGAAGGAAGCTTTCTGATGAATGTTTGCATGCTACACAGAATGTTACAAGATATGGGCATCATGCACAGGTGATGAGGGGGCTAGAGAAAGGTGGATGGTGTTTGGGGATTACCCTCTGGTACATTTCAATTCACTTTGGGGTTATGAGATTTCAGAAGGTTAACTAATGCTCATGTCCTGGGGTGGGCTCTTTTGTATTTCTTTGTTGTCTCTTTTTTATTTTTATTTTTTAGAGACAGAGTTTTACTGTATTGCCCAGGCTGGTCTCGAACTCCTGGCCTCAAGTGATCCTCCCACCTCAGCCTCTGAGTTACAATTGTCTCTTGAAAGTAATTTCAGGTAGGCTTGGGGCTACCAAGGCAAGCCTAGGGAAGCCTGGTATATGAAGAGGATTAGAGTCCTCCGGAGAAGTTGAATTTGTATGAAGAGATACTAATCAGAAAGTTGGGAGTTAGTCATCCATGGAAAACAGGGATGTTTGAGAATCATATTCTGGCCGTGCCCATCCATGCATTGTCAGTGGAGAGAGAACCTTGGCTAATGGACTTCCCCAGTTATGATCCCATGGATAAGATCATGGGGGAGAAGGTAAGGCTTAGGCTAAAGCATGTTCTTGGATCATTCAGTCACCTCCTTTCACTCTGAGTCCCTGTTGACCAGGGAACGTCTTGGTATCAGAGCTTGTCTTTCCAATAGCCCTCTCCATGGGGAAAGAATACACAGGCTGTGTTGATGGTATTCTAGTCCTCATGAGAGCTGCGTTTCTCATGGTCAGCAAATGAATTGGCATCCCGAGATATAAGCAAATCTTGTGACCTTGGTTAAAGTGAGTTTCACTCTGTAAAGTCAGATACTTTCTTGTTAGTTGAGGGAATCAGATTTCTGAGGGTAAGAGGTAAAGCCAAGAACCATGGCAAATTCATTATCTTGATAAAAACTACCCGGTAAGGCTGCCCATTTTCTTTCAGACTGCAACACCGTATGTCCAGTGAGGTTCCTCTCATGAGACATCAGGAGTATTGGGAGTGGGTGCCAAGCTGGAGTCCTGAGAATGAGGGAAAGAGGAGACTATGAGTTGCGAACACCACAGCAATTTCTCTTCTCCTTTTGTCCCTCTTGCTTTAGGTAGTAATGCATGCCTTAAGATAATAAAAGGTCTGTCTTTGTGGGCTCTTCATTGCCATAGAAAAGTGATTGGTATGATTTCCCAAGGCCTAGGATACAAATATTTCTTCAGAGAGGGTTTTGAAAACTTACGCCAGTTACCCAGGTGGACTCCAATCTTTCAAGCATTGTATGTCTTTCATGGTCCTCCTTCTCTCCCTCCTTCTTTTCCTTCCTTCTCTAAACAGAGCCCAAGGTAATGTCCCTTTCCAGTTTCTTGGGATAGGGAAGGGGGTGGAATTACTTCTGACTCACACTTACCCTTATGGTGTACCCTTTGGGGTTCTGGCTAAAATATATATATTGGGAAGCCGGACACAGTGGTTACGCCTGTAATCCTAGCACTTTGGGAGGCCAAGGCAAGTGGATCACCTGAGGTCAAGAGTTCAAGACCAGCCTGGCCAACACCAGTCTCTACTAAAAATATAACAATTAGCCTGGCGTGGTGGTGCATGCCTGTAATCCCAACTACTCAGGAGGCTGAGGCATGAGAATCACTTGAACCTGGGAGGTGGAGGTTGTTGTGAGCCAAAATCATGCCACTGCAGTCCAGCCTGGGTGACAGAGCGAGACTCTGTATCAAAAAACAAATAAGTAAAATATATATTGGGGTCCATTAGTTTTTCCACCCTGGGTGGACTCTCACCTTTGACTTCTGTCATCCTTGCCCCTTGAGGCCATTGGAACTGCAGCTCGTTTTCCACTTTTTCATCTCCCTTTCTTTCAGCTGACAAATGCTGTTTACCTCACTGGCTTCTCCTTTATTTTTAGACTTTGGCCTGACAGTTCCTTTTTTTTTTTTTTTTTTTTAGCTCTTTGATACTTTTAAGAAAATGGTTTTTAGGCCGTGTGCAGTGGCTTATGCCTGTAATCCCAGCACTTTGGGAGGCCGAGGTGGGTGAATTGCTTGAACCCAGGAGTTTGAGACCAGTCTGGCCAACATGGCGAAACCCCGTCTCTATTAAAAATACAGAAATTAGCTGGGCATGGTGGCTGGCACCTCTGTAGTCCAAGTTACTCTGGAGGCTGAGGCAGGAGAATCACTTGAACCCAGGAGGTGGAGCTTGCAGTGAGCTGAGATCGCACCACTGCACTCCAGCCTGGGCGACACAGTGAGACTCCATCTCAATTAAAAAAAAAAAAAAAACAAGAAACAAAAAATAAAAACATAAGGACTTTTCACAAAAATATGAGTCTTTAGGCAAGAGGTTTATTTCTCTAAGTGTCAGTTTCTCTGAAAACTTTGAGGATTGGATTGGATATAAATTTCCCCAAGCACAATGTGGGTACCAATGGTAGGAAACAAGATCTTTTTAGGGCAAGCATTTAAAAAATGTTTTTAATAGGTATATGTTTCTTTGAATGTTTTCAGAAAAAATTATAAGTGACAATCAAATCTATGATTTCATCTATTTAATTGCTTAGGACAAGGCCATGTGAGTTCACTTAGAGTTGATTTTTAAAATACATCAAATAAATAATAGTTCAAATATGGTTATCAGATGACTGAAATTTGGGGGCAGGATTAGAAGATGATCTTTCAGATTTCGACCAACTTGACTATTCTGGTCTCAATGACAAAAGGAAACAAGTTCTCACGTCATTACAGTGGAACCCAATTATATTATCCAAGAAACCAACATTCCTAGGGTCTTAGTTCTCCTAGAAATCTTTCTAGCATGCTGAGCAGGATGGGCTGGACACAACCCAAATCACTGGAATGTTACAAATTAAAAAAATTGTTTGAGTGGTGTATGAAAGAGCCCTGCTCTGAGGAGTTCCAGAATGAGTGAGAAGGGAACTTACAGACCTACTGAGACTTGCTGCTCTGTCAGATGTGACAGGAGGGTCGGGGCCTCGGAGTTGTTCAAGTAATTTCATCAGTTAGGGGCCAATCCTGATCCAGGACCCAGTCCTGCCGGGCCGTACTTTCTTAAAGTGACTATCCAGTGACACTAGCAAATGTTACCTCTTCCCAGGAAGAAATTACAGGATGTGTTTATATTTTCTTTTACAAAGGGTCATGAGATTTTATTTTTACTTTTTTTGTTATAGAAGTGATGTATGTCTATGAAGGAAACTCAGAAAACATAGATGAGCACACACACAGTTTGTAATTGCACCAGTATATGAGTATTGTTAAAATCTTGGTTTAGTTTCTGACTTTTTTCCTCTCTCTATTTTTACTAAGAAATCAGGATTATGGGGCCGGGCGCGGTGGCTCAAGCCTGTACTCCCAGCACTTTGGGAGGCCGAGACGGGCGGATCACGAGGTCAGGAGATGGAGACCATCCTGGCTAACACGGTGAAACCCCGTCTCTACTAAGAAATACAAAAAACTAGCCGGGCGAGGTGGCGGGCGCCTGTAGTCCCAGCTACTCGGGAGGCTGAGGCCGGAGAATGGCGTGAACCCGGGAGGCGGAGCTTGCAGTGAGCTGAGATCCGGCCACTGCACCCCAGCCTGGGCTACAGAGCGAGACTCCGTCTCAAAAAAAAAAAAAAAAAAAAAAAAGAAATCAGGATTATGTTGCACATACCAATTTGGCCTTGCTTTTCTTTTATCCATGTAGCAATGTTGTCACATACTTTTCCCCACATTATTAAATATTTTTTCTACAATAGTAAGGAATTCAATGATAAAAGAGGCGTATTGTCTTCCCCCAACCTTATAAAAGTTATTTTGTGTGGCAGCTTGACTTCTATTTTAGAAGTAGAGACAAATTAAGGCAAAAATGAATGGAAATGGCAAATTAATTCCACAAGGAGTATGTTTTCTGAAAGTCCCTACTGCTAGAAACGGAGTTAGGATTATGCCTCCTGGTTTCAAACATGTCGATAGTAGCTGTGTGGGCTACTCGAGTTGGCATCAAAGATGGATGTCCAACTCCATATTGGAGCTGTGGGTAATCTAATGAGAGCTACAAATCATCGTTCTAAGAGCAGGTGGTTAGTGAGCACCTTTCCAGTTTAGGGCATATACCCGTTGCTCTCCTGATGGACATCTGGTCCATGATATTTGACTGTTTTAAGGTGTGGAAGGCTTTGTACAAGGTCCAAAACTTCTGTCCTTGGTGTGAACATTTGGGAGGCAAATGAGTGATATGACCATGGCTGCCTTTTTGTCTGGCAAAGCACAAGGATGCTTTGGAGAACAGAAGGATTTCATCAAGCCCAAATGACACTCACTTCTGGGCCTCTCAGCCTCCTTGGCCACGTGGTTGTTCTGCTACTGAGAGTCTGCAGATGAGCTGGTGGTTTCTCCAAACTTCCGAGAGCTCTCTAAGGCATTTATTATATGCACATTCTCTCTACAATGAGGCCAGTGGACTCTCAACTGGGCTGGCACATGTTCCCAGGAAAACATGCCCAAATTCTGGTCTACCTTGTGTAAATCTAAGATAGGGGCTACTGAACACAGTCTTGGAAATCAGGCACCTGCTAGGGGCCCTTGTGCTTAGCTTGGCTGATGAACCCAGGCTGAGGGCTTTTTTGCAGGCATGCCTCTGGGCCGAGGCTGGGGGTGGAGAGGGAAGGCTAGGGAAGTCAAGGAAGGCATGAGGAACAGCCTGGGAGCAGGAAAAGGTCATCTGGTGGCAGGAGCTTTAGGCTCTCTGCTCCTTCACCCTTTTCTCTATTCAAATCTGCTCTCAAGGCAGCATATGATATTGATGGTTCACAGAAACGTGAACTACCAGCCTTGGAGGGGCCCTGAGAGCCCATCTAGTTCAACGCCTCATTTTGCAGATGAGAAAACAGGTTTGGAGAGGCTAAATGGCGTGAACCAGGTCATATAACTAGTGGTAGAGCTGGGATTCAAGCCTGACGGTCAGTCCAGGGCTCTGATCACCACAAGCTGCCTCTATATACAGTATAGTGAGAAAGTCTCAGCCACCGCATTGACTTTTCATTTATATTTAATATTATATTTATATTTTAAGATTGATCCATAATGGAAGGAATTGTGTAGTCCTGTACTAAAGGAATTTAGAAAGAGTTGGGTGACTCAATCTACTGATAAGGAAAAAGATTTACAATGTATTACTAAGTGAGAAAGGCATCACGGAGTATAGTATAGCATGCTGTAGTTTGTATATAAAAATGTGTGTTGGCCGGGCGCAGTGGCTCACGCCTGTAATTCCAGCACTTTGGGAGGCCAAGGCGGGTGGATCACTTGAAGTCAGGAGTTTGAGATCAGCCTGACCAACATGGTGAAACTCCGTCTCTACTAAAAATACAAAAAATTAGCCGGGTGTGGTGGCACATGCCTGAAGTCCCAGCTACGTGGGAGGCTGAGGCAAGAGAATCACTTGAACCCAGGAGGCAGAGGTTGCAGTGAGCCGAGATTGTGCCACTGCACTCCAGCCTAGGTGACAGAGTGAGACTCCATCTCAAAAAAAAAAAAAAAAAAAATGTGTGTGTGTGATAATTACATACATTCATACATATGTGCATGTGAATTCACGTAATAATGTAATAGCTTTGGAAAAGTGCATGAGAAACTTAGTCCGATGGTTGCCTCTGGGAAAATGGCCTGGGCACCATAGAAGGGAGGTATATTTTTTCACTTTTATACTTTTAAAATGTTACTATAGGCATGTAATCACTATTCAAAAAACATAAAACATTTAAAGATGACATATGAGCTCAAATAAGGGAGAAATATATTGCTTATTGAGAAGGCCTCATGCAAGAGGTAGCATCTGAGCTGGGCTCTGGGATGGGTAGAAGTTCACCAGGAAGAGCCAGGGCAGGAAAGCTTACGGCAGCAGGATTAAAGCTGTCAAAGCGGGAAAGGCCAGGCAGAGTGTCAGCGATGTTGCACAGTCTGGAGAAATTGCAGCAGAGTGGTGTGCTGCTGTTTGTGTATAAAAATGTGTGTGTAATCATTATATGCATTCATACTTACAGGCATGTGAATTTATGTAATAATGTAATAGCTTCAGAAAAATGCATGAGAAACTGTGTTGGCTAGGTAAAGCAGGGACAGGGCTGAGGAGAAAAGTAAGGAGAGAGAACTCGGCTGGATGCAGGTTATTTTATACTTAATATGGATAAAGGGCCTTTTACAAATTGGCCCCATTGTCCCTTTCTAACATCATCTTCCACCTGTGCTTCAGCCATCATAGCCCCCTGTCTATTCTCCAAATACCCATGTGCACACCTGGGCACCAGCCGCTTCCTCTGCCTGCATACGGTCCACCAGTCCTATTTTCTTTCTGTCCTCCAAGACCAGGTTCAAATGGTCCTCCTCTCCCCCTCCCCACCCCACCACCCTGGAAGATTTTAACACTCTGTCCTTAGTGTTCTCTTGGCATTTTGCATTTACCTTTATTTCAGAACTTGGCTGTTTAAATTTTAATTTTTTGCAGGCTGAACCGGAGAGTGAGGTCATTTATATGCAGAACATTGCGTCTCCTCTCTCTAATTTCGCATTTTATTCTCTGAGGTCCTAGCTATATGGTACTTTATGGTGATGAAGTACAGCCACACCATTCTGCCTTTGTGTGGCCGTTGCATGACCTCTCCAAATGAAATAATTTCTTCTATAGAGAAAAAAAAGTGAGGGCCAGAGACATTATCAACTAAGTAAAAAAAAAACTTTTTTTTAAACCTCTGGGCCTAGTCTAAACTATATTAACATTTTCTTTATTATCTTCTGTCCCATTAGGCTCCTTAAAAGTAGTCCTAGTTTAAAGACAATTAAAGGCAGATATTTTGTCACTTTTTTTAGACTTCTGTGGATTTGAAATGTCATGTTAATAGAACACTATATATGCGTAAGCAATGAACTGAACCATTAAAAAAGAATTTTGCTCTGGAGTATCCTGGTAGTTTCAGGGTCATTATGTATTTGTTTTGTTCAGTTTCTTGATCTTTCTGATCCTTAATTAGAAGCTGAGCATCTAGGGAAATGTTTTATCCTATTGCTCTGTATCTACAATATTATCTGTGTAAAAAGTACCTATGTCCATATTTCAAAAGAAGATTGAAAAAATCTAAGAAAATCTGAATAAACTTGTGTTCTTAGATTATTCCTCTTTGTTCCTCTTCTCCCTTAGGCAATTGAGGGAGTAACTGCTGTGTTCCTAGTACAATTTATTCTAGAGAGGGACATGTGACAGGTGAGCTGAGAATTCCCAGTAAACCTCGACTAGCCCATCATTGCAGAGACTTTTCCTCTGCCTGGGCCAATGTCCTTCTCGGCAAGGGAAGATAGATCGCACCAGACTAAGTCTGCACATTTATCTTTCTACATAAATGGAAAACCCTTCCCAGATTGTTCGACTGGTTGCTTTTTTTCAGTTACTAGTACAGGAATACCTCATTTGATTGCACTCCACAGATACTGCATTTTTTTTACAAACCGAAGGTTTGCGGCAGCTCTGTGTTGAGCAAGTCTGTCAGCACCATTTTCCCAACAGCATATGCTCACTTCATGTCTCTGTCATATTTTGGTAATTCTCAAAATAATTCAGACATTTCCATTATTATCGTATCTGTTATGGTGATCTGTGATCAGTGATCTTTGATGTTACTATTGCAGTTGCTTTGGGGCACGATGAATCATGCCCATATAAGATAGCAAGCTTAATGGATAAATGCTGTACGTGTCCTGACTGCTCCGGCTGTCCCCCACCTCTCTTCCTCTCTTGGGGCCTCCCTATTCCCTGAGACACAGCAAGATTGAAATTAGGCCAATTAATAAACCTAGAATGGCCTCTCAATGTTTAAGTGAAAGGAAGAGTTATGTGTCTCTCACTTTAAATCGAAAGCTAGAAATCATTAAGTTTAATGAGGAAGGCATGTTGAAAGCTGAGAGCGGCCGAAAACTAGGCCTCTCGTGCCAGTTAGCCAGGTTGTCAATGCAAAGGAAAATGTATTGAAGGAAATGAAAAGTTCAGCTCCCGGGAATACATGACTGATAAGGAAGTGAAACAGCCTTAGTGCTTGGACAAAGCTTTAGTGGTCTGGATAGAAGATCCAACCAGCTATACAATTTCTTTACGCCAAAGACTAATCCAGAACAAGGCCCTAACTTGCTTCAACTCTGTGGAGGCTGAGGGAGGTGAAGAAACTGCAGAAGAAAAGTGTGAAGTTAGCAGAGGTTGGTTCACTAGGTGTAAGGAAAGAAGCCATCTCCATAACACCAAAGTGTAAAGAGAAGCAGCAGGTTCTGATGAATAAACTACAGCAAGTTATCCAGAAGATCTAGCTACGGTCATTGATGAAGGTGGCTACAGTATACAATAGAATTTTCAGTGGAAACAAAACAGCCTTCTATTGAAAGAAGATGCCATCTAGGACTTTCACAGCTAGTGAGAGGTCAATACCTGGCTTCGAAGCTTCAAAGGCTTCGAAGAGAGTCAATAGGCTGACTCTCTTGTTAGGGTCTAATGCAGCTGGTGGCTTTAAGATAAAGCCAGTGCTCATTTACCATTCCAACAGATCCTAGGGCCTTAAGAATTATGCTAAATCTACTCTGCCTGTGCTCTATAAATGGAACAACTAAAGCCTGAATGACAGCACATCTATTTACAGCAATGTCTATTGAATAATTTAAGCCCACTGTTGAGACCTACTGCTCAGAAAAAAGATTCCTTTCAAAATATTACAGCTCTTGGACAATGCACCTAGTCACCCAAGAGCTCTGATGGAGATGTACAAGGAGATTAATGCTGTTTTCATGCCTGTTAACACAATATCCATTCTGCAACCCATGGATCAAGGCGTCATTTCAACTTTCAAATCTTATTATTTAAAAATACATTTTGTAAGGCTATAGCTGCCATAGATAATGATTCCTTTGATGGATCTAGGCAAAGTAAATTTAAAATCTTCTGAAAGGATCTACCATTTTAGATGCCATTTGTGATTCATGGAAGAAGGTCAAAATATCAACATTAACTGGAGTTTGGAGGAAGTTGATTCCAAGCCTCATGAATGACTTGAGGGATTTAAGATGCTACTGGAGGAAGTAACTGCAGATGTGGTAGAAGGAGCAAGAGAGCTATAATTAGAAGTGGAGACTGAAGGTGGGACTGAATGTCTGCAATCTCATGACAAAATTTAATGCATAAGGAGTTGCTTCTTATGGATGAGCCAAGAAAGTAATTTCTTGAGATGGAGTCTACTTCTGGTGAATATACTGTGAAAACCATTGAAACGGCAACAAAAAATTTAGAATATTACATAAACTTTGTTGATAAAACAGTGGCAGGGTTTGAGAGGATTAGCTCCAATTTGCCAGAAGTTCTGCTGTGGATAAAATGCATTTCATGCTACAGAGAAATCCTTCACGAAAGGAAGAATCAATCAGTGTGGCAAACTTCATTGTTGTCTTGTTTTAAGAAATAGCCACAGCCACTCCAACCTGCAGCAACCACCACCCTGATCAACTGGCAGCCATCAATATTGAAGCAAAAAGATTAGGACTTGCTGAAGGCTCAGATTATTGTTAGCTTTTTTTTTTTTTTAAGAGAGGGTCTTGCTCTGTTGCCCAGTCTGGAGTGCAGTGGTGCAACCATAGGTCACTGTAGCCTCCCAGAGTCAAGTGATCCTCCCACCTCAGCCTCCTGAGTAGCTGGGATTACAAGGGCGCACTACCACAGCTGGCTAATTTTTAAAAAATTTTTATCTAGACAGAGTCCCACTGTGTTGCCCAGGCTGTAGTGTTAGCATTTTAAAGCAATAAAGTATTTTAAAATTAAGCCATGTAAACTTTTAGGCATCATGTATAGTGTAAACATAACTTTTTTTTTTTTTTGAGCGGAGTTTTGCTCTTGTTGGCCAGGCTGGAGTGCAATGGCATGATCTTGGCTCACTGCAACTTCTGCCGCTTTGGTTCAAGTGATTCTCCTGCCTAAGCCTCCCAAGTACCTGGGATTACAGGCATGTACCACCATGCCTGGCTAATTTTGTATTTTTAGTAGAGACAGGATTTCTCCATGTTGATCAGGCTGGTCTCAAACACCCAATCTCAGGTGATCCGCCCACCTCGGCCTCCTAAAGTGCTGGCATTACAGGCGTGAGCCACCACTCTGGCCAACATAACTTTTATGTGCACTAGGAAACAAAAAAATTTATGTGACTCACTTTATTGCAAGATTCACTTTATGGCAGTGGTCTGGAACTGGACCTTCGATGTCTCTGAGATATGTCTGTATATCATACCTTCCCTGTGCAATACAAAGAGGCTGACCTAATTCTTTCTAACGCTGAGTGGATTATCCGGAATGGATATGGCATAATTAATTTAACCCCTGCTTCTTAATGGACCTTTCAGTTCTTTCCAGTTCTTTTTTTGCTGTCATGAATAATGTAGCAATGGAAATTCTTGCATATCTTGCCTACTTGTGTAGACACATCAGTATAATGTGTTCAAAGAATTGGAATTGCTGGATTAAATGGTCTATGCATTTAAAAGTGTAATAGACACTGGCAAGGATTTAAAGGATGGAGTGGTGCAAGGGGTCCCCCCTAAGTACAGGAAGTGAGGGGGTATATCATTTATATAGAATTTTAAAACAGTAATAAAACCAGTGTGGGTCTGTTTTTTATTATCACCATGCGCTGGCAGTGATAAAGTCAGTGTAAGTTCTTAATGGTGTGTACAGCTATCACTAGAGCTTTGGGGCCAAGCTGCATCTTCAGCTCCTGTGGCACAGCACAGTCCTCAGTTTAAGCTGTAGATTAGACATAAACAATGATAGCACAGTGATTGCAGAAACCCCGGAACAGAACTCGAGTTACTTCAATTCTGTTATTCTCTCTGAGTTTTGTATTTAAATTTAAAATAACAAAGCAGAATGCAAACTACAGAGTATAATTAATTTTGATTGGTAAGTACAAATTTTAATTCATACATGAAATATTTTACTGTATTGTTATCATTTTTTAGAGACAGGGTCTCACTCTGTCACCCAGGCTGGAGTGCAGTGTTGTGATCATGACTCACTGCAGCCTTGATCTCCTGGGCTCAAGCCATCCCCTGTCTCAGCCTCCTGAGTAGCTAAGGCTACAGGCACATGCTACCATGCCCAACTAATTAAGAAAACTTTTTGGTAGAGATGTTTGTCTGTTTTTGTTTTTTGTTTGTTTGTTTCCAGACAGAGTCTCACTTTGTCACCCAGGCTGGAGTGCACCGGTGAGATCGGCTCACTGCAACCTCCACTTCCCAGGTTCAAGTGATTCTCACTTCTCAGCCTCCCAAGTAGCTAGAATTACAGGCATGCACCATCATACCTGGCTAATCGTGCTATGTTTCCCAGGCTGGTCTCAAACTCCTGGCCTCGAGCAATCCCCCTTCCTCGGCCTTCCAAAATTCTGGGATTATAGATGTCGGCCAATACACTGACCTGAATGATTTTTTTAAAGTTCAATTAAAAAAAAAAAGTAACTTGTTCATTTTAAAGCTAAAGAATGAATAAAAAAATAAAAAGACTGTTCCTGATTCTTACACATTACTAGGAATTTTGTCACCTAGAGGAGAGAGGTTGATAGCTGATCAGTTGTGGGTGTCAAATACACTAAGGATGCTGCTGGATTCTGTTCCATTGCCCTCTACAAAGATGGTGGTCTTGTGCTTATCAAATGGTGTGTGAGAGTGTCTGATTGAGGAAGAATCTTTAAAATGCTGTAAGAAATCAGGCTTGCAGTAAGAAGGAAATCACCCGCCAGCAGAAAAATGTATTTCCAGCCTTTCTTCCTCACCCTCTGCCATTGCTTTAGGATTGCTTAGTTTCATCAAGGTTTCAAGGATAGGCAGGCTCCCACCAAGAGAGAGGTAGGGAGAGGGAAGGTAGAGACCTATGAGTAGGCTCAGAGGCTAGACTGCCAGAGCCTGAACCCCAGCATCTCTTCTCACTAGCTTGTCATCTTGGGCAAGGTACGTTACTTCTCTGTGCCCTAGTTCCCCAGCTGTAAAATGAGACAAAAATGGTATTGACCACATGCCGTCTTATTGTAATGATTAAAGGAGGTAATTTTTATAAAGCACTTAAAACAGCGTCTGGCAAATGTGTATGTTTATTGTTATCCTTATCCGCTAAGGGTCAGGCATTCATCTAGGCATGGGAAATAGATTCTTTTCAGTTGCCTTAAAAAAAATCCTACATACGATGCATGATTATTCACATTTTGCAGTTGTAGTTATGTGACTTGCCCAAGGTTATACTGCTGCTCAGCGAGGGAGATGAAAATCTAACCGTGACTGGCCAGGTGCAGTGGCTCACGCCTGTAATCCCAGCACTTTGGGAGGCCGAGGCAGGTGGATCGCCTGAGGTTGGGAGTTCAAGACCAGCCTGACCAACATGGAGAAACCCCGTCTCCACTAAAAATACAGAATTAGCCACGAGTGGTGGCGCATGCCTGTAATCCCAGTTACTTGGGAGGCTGAGGCAGGAGAATCGCTTGAACCTGGGAGGCGGAGGTTGTGGTGAGCTGAGATCACGCCACTGTGCTCCAGCCTGGGTAACAAAAGTGAAACTCCATCTCAAAAAGAAAAAAGAAAAATCTAACCATGACTGTCAACTCCACAACGTGGGCTTTTTGCAAACGATTGTATATCTGCAGTCTTACACATTGAAACTAAAACTAAAACACCTCACTCCTTCCAGTGCTCTGGGCTGCATATCCAGAACAAAATATTAAATGCCTCAACTTCTTTTATAGCTGAAGCAATCTGCAAGTTAAGGGTTTATCCTACTTCTAGAGAATGCTGGAAAGCCTAACGATTTTTCCTAAAGAGAGATGATCCATCTTGAAGGAAGTGGATGAGAAAGGGAACAGGTGTTTGAAAAGTATCTTTATATTAAAACTGGGAGCTGTGGCCAGGTGTGGTGGCTCACGCCTGTAATCTCAGCACTTTGGGAGGCCGACGCAGGCAGATCACTTGAGGTTAGGAGTTTGAGACCAGCCTGGACAACATGGCGAAATCCCATTTCTACTAAAAATACAAAAATTAGCTGGGTGTGGTGGTGCATGCCTGTAATTCCAGCTACTCAGGAGGCTGAGACACGAGAATCACTTGAACCTGAGAGGTAGAGGTTGCAATGAGCTGATCTGGCCACTGCACTCCAGCCTGGGTGACAGTGAGACTCTGTCTGAAAACAAGCAAAAAACAAAAACAAAAAAAGCATTGGGAGCTACCTTTTGAGTAAAAACCCATCAGTACACAATAAAATCTTTCTCTGGGAAAAAGGCAAAGAAATAAAGGTTGCTACTGTGTGAATAATTTGGCGTATCTATCTAGCTATATGAGCATTGTGCTTAAAATATTAAGGAAATCAAGTATGGGCTATACGATGTAGACATAATGTGTATCTGAAAAAATCCTATGTAGATGGAAAGTGTGCTGACTCAGCTGGCTCAGTTTCTGGGCCTCGTGTGGGCCCCCAGCAGCCTAACCACTTCTCTCAAGTCCTTGGTTTCCTCATGGGGGAAATGAGTATGTTGAATTAGATGACCTTTCAGGCATCTCATCATGCTGAGTTTTTTTCCGCAGCAGGGAACATGCTACTTTACATTCAGCTTAGGACTTGCTCAGTGTAGGGGGAGTACCAGGAATTTGGGGAATTCCCAGAATACATGGGCACAAAATATATATATATGTATATATATAAAATATTTGCCACACATTAATCCTTAATCTCTAAAAGGATTTTAAAAGTCATTAAGAAACAATAACCATCTTGCTGGAAAAGTAGGTAAAACCGATGACTTACAAAAGAAAAAATATATGTTGTCAAAAAACAGATGAGCAAATTTTAATCTTCACTAGTTGTAAATGAAATGCAAATGAAAACAAATCAAACTTGCAAATATTATACCCAGTGAGAGTTGATAGAGTGATGAGATGATAGGCCCATACATAGAATATAAATTGGTTCAATTTTTTATCTCTTCTGTTCCAGCAGTTGCTCTCATATCTATTTATCCTAAAGAAATAATCATGTATTTATATTAAAAATATTCACTCAATGTTATTGTAGTGAAAATGAGGAATTATTAAACTATCCAACAGTAGGCAATTGGTTAAATAAATGATGCTATGTTTATATAATCAAATTTTATGCAGCCATTTTCTATGTCAAGAATCTTGACATAGAACGTTAAATGAAGACCTAAATGTTAAATTAAGAAAAACATGATGCCAAACCACATATAAAGTATGGTATTCTTAGTTTTGGAAAAAAATGATGCACTGAAAAAAAACCCCAGAAAAATGTACGCTAATATTTTACAGCTTTTGATTCTAGGTAGTAACTGATTTTCGTCTTCTTTGGATTAGTGTTTTTGAAATGTTCTATAATGTGTATGTACTACTTTTATAATCAGAAAATAGGATATATAGAAATGGTCTGGAAAAAATGAGGAGAGAATTTAGCCAGAATAGGGAGGTCATCTTCAGTCTGTTTGGACCAGCAGGTAAAAGCAGGAAATGCTGTTCACCACCAATGGCTTGAATATGTGTGTTGGATGGTGGTGGTGGTTGGTGGTTCTGGGATTAGGGATGGGGGAAACCCTGAGATGTGATGGTTTTCTTAGTCACAGATGGCGCTTTACAGCTGGGGAGTATCTTGGACTTGGTGGAGGTCTATCCAGACATCAGGCAGATTTCATATTTTCACAAAGGCTACGTTTATGTCTAAGGGGAAAACACAAAATACTAAGATAGAAAACTCCCAAAGCCCCCTCACCTTTTCAGACAACAAGAACCCCCAGGGCAGAGGGTCTTCCCCACTCTCAGAGTTACTTTGACTTCTCATCTGGTTTCGTGTGGGTAATGCATTTTCACTCCTGAGTTTCTTTTCTTTTTAAGGTATTTTCATTATGACATTTGTTCTTTTGCAAAGAGCTAATTCTGCAGAATTCTATCCAGGGAGGGCCAAGGGAAATTAGTGAAGGTAATAATACCAGTTAGAAAGTTGAGTTTGGGTCATCTCAGGGGCCTCCTTTGGTTGGAATATATTCTAGAGATGGCCCTTACTTCCCCAGAATAGATAGTGATGTCTTACTGAGTTGCAGGTAGAGTCTGTATTGAAGTGCAAGATTTTCTTCCCTGACTTGTCTGGGAATCCTTACCCAGGACTGTGGCTTTCCTCTTCCATATCCCTCCACCAGGAGGCAGGCTCTAGGCCTCTGGGCTGTCATCCTTTTGCCACTTCCACGCACATGCCTTCAAAAGCCTGGACTTTTTTTGAGTCGAAGCCTCCCTCTGTTGTCCAGGCTGGAGTGCGGTGGTGTGATCTCGGCTCACTGCAGCCTCTGCCTCCCAGGTTCAAGCAATTTTCCTGCTTCAGCCTCCCAAATAGCTGGGATTACAGGCACCTGCCACCAGGCCCAGCTAATTTTGTGTGTGTGTGTTTTTAGTAGAGATGGGGTTTCGCCATGTTGGCCAGGCTAGTCTCGAACTCCTGATCTCAAGTGATCCACCCCCACTTAGCCTCCCAAAGTGCTGGGATTACAGATGTGAGCCACCACGCCTGGCTCTCAGCCTGGACTTTCAAAACTCTTATGAGTAAGAAGAAGAGGTGGCTTGGGGCTGAGGATAGCTATGGACAGCTGTGATTCAGGAGGCAGAATTATTCAACTTTGCTAATCTCTTTTGCAAGGAGGAGAGAATGAAACAGACCTTTAAAAGGGAATCAGAAATTGGAGTTAGTGCTTCTAGGAATTGTAAATGAATTCAGCAGTGTAGACCTAGAAAAATTTTCAGAGTTACTGATAGAGATTCCCAGAAATTTTCTGTAGCTTCAAGGCACCAACCCAGCCTTTCCATTCCCTTCTAAGCCAACATTAAAAAGACAAAACAACATACAGAAAGCAATTCTTCAAAACTGCACAAATAGCACATGCGTATCGTGGACACATTTTTAAATGCACGTAAGCAAGGAGAAGAAAATGGGAATCGCATACAACCCCAGGAGCCAGAGACAAGCCAGCTTCACGTGGGGATAGGCAACACTTTAGATGTTTTCACAGCTCTGGAATCTCCTGTACAGGCCATTTTGCAATCTGCTTTCCACCCATTTAGCTTAGGAAGCCTTTTCCTGTGTCCGTGAATAGACTTGTACACTGTTATGTTAATGGATTTCAATATAGGAACAAACTGGCTTGTGCAAGACCCACCTATTCTTAGGTGATTTTTTTTTTTTTTTTTTTTTTTGGCTATACATAACATAGAGGAGAACATGTTTCTAGCTAAAGATTCCATGTCAAAGCTCATGGGAGAGGAAGACGACCCTGGCTGCCCCACTTCTCTTCCCCTTTATTCGGTAAACGATAGCCTTGTCATTGGCGGCAGCCCGGTGGCTCTCCTGAAAGCGCTGTGTCTCTTCAGCAGGCCCCCCAGTGGGAAACACCCACCTCTTCATGGATCTCACAGATCCGTCTTTCTCCTCTGGTGCTGCCTGGGTTTGCCAGCAGCTTCTCCCAGGCCCCCAGGCCTATACAGCCTCGGAATCACCTTGTTTCAGGCCTGCACGTCAGTTCCACCTTGTGGGTGTTGCTGGGGCCCCCTACCCGTTTCTTGTCTCACAGCATCTGCTCTGGATAAAGCCATCCTTGATCCCAACGGCGGGACCTCCCACTTGCCTCTTTGGTCTTTCCCGCCTGCAGTCCAGCCTAACCTGCCACAAGAATGAGTTTCCTACAGCCCAGCTTGATCTCCCATTTTGGGCTCTGCCTTTTAGCCCAACTGAGCTGCCTCTCCCCCTTCTAGGTGCCCCAGATTTTTCCTGCATTGCTCATGTTTCTCTTTCTTCTCTGTGCATCTCAAGCTCAGTGGTTTTAAGGGTCATGTTCTAATATCACAGCCTCCACAAAGCCTTCCTTGATTCCTGCTAGTTGCAAGTAGCACTTTTTCCCTTTCTTGGCACTTGATTTGTTCCTACCTTAGATCCTTGCTGAAGTTGATGTCTAGTGTTGCCATTAAACTGTAAGTTTTTTGAAGGCAGAAACTGTGTCTTCTTTAACTTGACTTCAATGCCTGACACAGAGTAGGTGCTCAAAGAGGCTAGTAACATTTAAGTTAAAAGAGAGTGGATTGGTAACAGTTTTTTTATTTTTTGAGACAGGGTCTCGCTTTGTCACCCAGGCTGGAGTGCAGTGGCGTGATAATGGCTCACTGCAGCTTCAGCTTCCTGGGCTCAAGTAATCCTCCTGCCTCAGCCTCCCAAGTAGCTGGGACTACAGGTGTGCTCCACCATGCCTAGCTAATTTTTTTTTTAATGTAGACTTTGGCGGTGGGGGAGGTCTCACCATGTTGCCCAGGCTGGTCTTGAACTCCTGGGTTCAGGTGATCCTCCTGCCTTGGCTTCCCAAAGTGCTGGGATTATAGGCAGGAGCCACTGTGCCTGGCTAGTAACAGTTTTATGTGCCAAAGACCCAGGGATTTTAATTGGCTGTTAACCAATTTTAATTGGAATCAGTTGGAGCTAATAGTGTGCTGTGGCTGCTGATGAGCAGAAGGCAATCTTGGATTGTGTTGAATCACAGGCTCATCTCCCATAATCCCTCCACTGGCCCTGTCCTGCTCCCCACTGAGCAGCCCACAGTGCAACCTCCCTGAACTTCTTCTATTTCCCCAAATCAGACATGCATTTTCATGCCCCTGGGCCTTTGTACAGGCTTCTCCCCACCCACAAAGGCTTTCTTTTCTTTTGCTTATCAAAATCTTATCGTACAGATCAGCCGTCACTTTTCAAATGCAGGGCTCCCGAATCACCACTCCTTTCTCCCATCTCGAGAATTAATGCTCCCTCTCTTGTGTGTCTATAGTACTGGTTCATATCATCATCATCATAGCAGCTACTATTTGCTAGTGCCTGTTTTGTTCCAGGCACTGTTTTCGGCTCATGACATACACTAGCTCAGAACCATCTTATGACAACCCCTCAAGGTAAATGATAATAATGGTAAATACTTCTACAGTACTCACTCTGTGCCAGGCACTATGCAATGTGGTTTACGTGCACTACCCTTTTAAATTCTGTACAACCACCTTGTAAGGTAGGTACCATTATTTTATTTTTATTTTTATTATGAAAAATAATACCATCAACCAACTCACACCAGGTAGGTACCATTCTTATTGCCTATTTACAATTAGGGAAGAGGAGGTTAGAGAAGTTAAGTGACCTTCGTGAGATCACATAGCCAGTGGGGCTGAAAGGCAGCATGGTTCCGGAGTCAGTCGTGCTGTAGACATTATGCATAGTTGACTTTGTTGTCAAAGGACCCGAAGCTCAGAGAGGTTAAGGAATTGCCCCAAGGTCATGCATTTAAGTGGCAGACATTAGAGCCAAACCAAGCCTGCCAGACCCCAGGTCTACGTGCCCCTTCTGACTCTGAACTACCTTTCTGTCTAGTAGGGGTTGGCAAACTTTTCTGTGTCAAGACCAAATTGAAAATATTTTAAGCTTGGTTGCAACTTTATGTTGCAGCAAGAAAGCAGTCATAGGCAACATGTCAATGAATGGGCATGACCGTGTTCCAATAAAATGCTATTTATGAACCCTGAAATTTGAATTTCATGTAATTTTCACATGTCATAAAATATTCTCCTCCTTTGGATTTTTTTCAACCATTAAAAAATGTAAAAACCCCCTGTAATCCCAGCTACTTGGGAGGCTGAGGCAGGAGAATCGCTTGAACCTGGGAGGCGGAGGTTGCAGTGAGCGGAGATCATGCCACTGCACTCCAGCTTGGGTGACAGAGTGAAACTCCCTCTCAAATAAAATAAAATAAAATGTAAAAACCATTCTCAACTTATGGCCCATACAAAAACAGGTGGCGGGCTGGGTTCAGCCATGGATGAACCATAGTTTGACAACCTTTAATTTATAGCATCGTGACATTATAGAATGATTAGATAGGCATGATTTGCCTTTTTGCTCTCTTTTTCCTAGAATAGTTCAGCTCAGGCCCCAAAAATGGATACTCAACTGAGAAAACACGAGTCCTTTGGTAAACAAGATCCACATTTCCTAGTTCAGAGACCACGTGCCCTTCCCTGAGTGTACCTCTTGGGGTTGCACCCTCAACTCCAAGCAGTTTTTCAGGGTATTCCAATTATTTTGAGAAAAGTAGTAGGAAATGCATTTCCCCATCACTTTAGTTTTGAGATGAGGTTCTAAGGGTGCTTTGGGCAGTTGTCTAGTTGGCTAGTCTTGTATTTGACTCTGAAATTGAACCGGGCTAAGAATTCTGGACCTCAGGCAATGATTCCTTGATTGTGCTCCTGGAGTGGAAGAGACCAGTCACGGCAGAGTTGCTGGACCAGAGGAGGGGAAGGGGACCACGGTCCCGGCGTGGTTGGGAGTCAGAGGGCAGGACACATGGCTCAGAGAGGTTTCAGAGTTTAATATGTTGAACTAATAAAAGGCTTCAGGACTTGGCAATGTTTTGTTTGAATTCAACTATAAAGGGGTTTAATATGCTTCAGGCTTAGGAATGTAAGTACTGCTTAACATTTTTTATTCTGGTGAACTTATGTCAAAAGTTGCAAACCAGCATCTTTTTTTTTTTCTTTTAATAGAAACAGGGTCTTGCTATGTTGCCCAGGCTGGCATTGAATTCCTGGCCTCAAGTGATCCTTCTACATCAGCCTCCCAAAGCACTGGGATTACAAGCGTGAGACACTGTGCCTGGCCAAGCAAACCAGCATCTTGCAAACAAACTTTCAGAACAAAATCTGTTTCAAACAGAGATGATCTACGTATGAAAATACACTGACTTAAAAATGATTTCTTTTTGTGATTTTGAGAGAAAATTTAGTGATTATTTGTAGCAATTAGCAACACAGTAGGGGGAATTATTAAGATAGGATTCAGATTAGTGAAATAAACTCTTGCAAGTAAAACTTATAAAATACCACTTGAGAAGATGTTCACCGCAAAGGTGGTAACCTTATTTTTAAAAATGTTTTTTATTGAAGTTTTATCTAAGTGAACACATGGATATATAGCTTGGTGGATTTTCACAAACTGCACACTCTTGTGAAACCAGCATCCAGATCAGGAAGCAACAGATGTCCTTTAAAACATCAAGCGCTGAGCCAGGCGTGGTGGCTCACACCTGTAATCTGAGGACTTTGGGAGGCCGAGGTGGGCGAGTCACCTGAGGTCAGGAGTTTGAGACCAGCCTGACCAACATGGTGAAACCCTGTCTCTACTAAAAATACAAAATTAGACGGGCTTGGTGGCATGCACCTTGTAATCTCAGCTACTCAGGTGGCTGAGGCAGGAGAATCGCTTGAATCCGGGAGGTGAAGTTGCAGTGAGCTGAGATCATGCCATTGCATTCCAGCCTGGGCAAAAAGAGTGAAACTTTGTCTCAAAAAAAAAAAGAAAAAAAAAAATCAAGAACTGGTTTATTTGTAGGAAGAGAATAGGAGTGGAGACCTAATCTGAAGAGCTGGCTACAACCTGGAGCAGTGGCTCACGCCCGTAATCCCAACACTTTGGGAGGCCGAGGTGGGTGGATCACCTGAGGTCAGGCGTTTGAGACCAGCCTGGCCAACATGGCGAAACCCCTTCTCTACTACAAATACAAAAAACTAGCTGCGCGTGGTGATGGATGCCTGTCATCTCAGCTACTCAGGAGACTGAGGCAGGAGAATCACTTGAACCCAGGAGGCGGAGGCGGCAGTAAGCCAATATCATGCCACTGCATACAAGCCTGGGGGACACAGCAAGACTCCGTAAAGGAACAAAGCACTCAGCTCCACTTCCCAGTTGGGGAGCCTCCCCCATGGGCTCACCCATCCTGAGAAAGGCTGCCTTTTGCTGTGATGTCCCTGCTAGGCTAGGAAGGCGCTATTGAAGGTGCTGGCTAGAGATTGCTAGAGGTTGCTGAGGAGCGTGGCCATTTAATTGTGTTAGATTCATGGTGGAATCAATTTCCTTAATGAATGAATCGGCTGCTACCAGCACAGGTCCTTTGTCCAAAGCTCCTCGAGGAGGATGACATTTAGATATATTGTCTGTAATTGATAGGCCATCCCCAACTGGTGATGGACTCATATTTTTTAAAAAAGACAGCTGAGGATTCCATCAGCATTTTGAAGTGAGCTACCTCCACCAAAGCCCAGCTAACTTCAAACCTGCAATAATAACAGTCAGTTAATAATAGTCATAATTTCACTTTAGCTCTATATTATGCTGTGTTGTTATAAAAAGACTTTCTCGCAAAACCAAAAAGAGAGCATTTCCAAACATACAAAGTATTGTAAAAGTACAAACCGAAATGATTTCTGTATTGTTACCATTTCCACCTGATCCTTATGAGCTCCCAGTGAAGAAGGCAGGGCAGATATCATTCCATTTTCGACTGAGAAGACGAGCCATTTCGGCGGAGTGGTAGTTTCTGTGTCAAATGTGCACAGAGGTATTGTGGGAACACAGCAGGGGGCATCTGATCTATCAGGGGCTGGGGAGCGCTGGTGCTCAAGGAAGGCTTTCCGGAAGGCGAGTGAGTTGGGGGCTGAGTGAAGACCTGGTTTTTCCAGCCAGTAGGATGGCACGGAGCAAGCCTGCGGAGGGCGTCAGGCGGAGAATGGGTGTCTGTTAGCACGGCCGTTAGAACTGAGTCCAAAAGGAAACCAGGATTTCCTACTGGACAGCCCTCAGTTCTCCGGAGGAGGAAATGGGTTAGGATGTCTCTTCCCCTAATCCCTCACTTGTGTGTATCTTGGTCTCTTTGCCAGAGTGGGCAGAAAGGCCCAACCCTGTTGCTTTTGCAACAGGAAGCCTCCCTTCCCTCCCTGTGTCTGTGCGTGTGAACCCTGGCGGCCTGCTGAGGGACCCTTTTCTGTGAAAATGGTAGAAAGAGAAAAAGGGCAAGAGCCTCACATTATGGAGACCCCGCAGGCTCTGGAGGTGAAGGCTCATTGATTCTGTCTGATTCAAGGCCTGAGAAGAACGGCCTGGAGGGCCACTCAGTGTCGTCACCCATGACGCTCTTGTAACTCTTCCGTACGAAGAGACGTACTTGGGCCACTCTTGCCAGTTAGCCACTTGGGAAATACCATGGAAGACTCACTTTTTTCACCCAGAAGCCCTTCTAGGGAGAATTTCTTTTGGAGAAATTCGCTGAAATCAAGCCCATCAGACTCACATGCTGATGATGTAACTCGAGGTGGCTCACTCCTGGACACACGTGACCCATTCTGAAGATTATCTGTCATGTCCATATAGGGTATGGCTCTGCCTCGGACCGCAGCTCCTCTCCTACTTCCCCTCCTCCCCCAGCTCCATATTTAGGCATCTTCCAAGGCTCCTCCTGTCCTCAAGGCTTATCATCCATCTTTACTGCCGCACAGTAATGCAATGGTTTATGTTTTGTATTCACTGCAGCAGGTACTTTGGCTTCAGTTTTAATAAAACTATCAAGAACTACTTTACAGTTTATGAAACTGAGGCCCTGAAAGCTGACTTGATGAGCCACTTGGGGTCAGAACTGGCTGGCACTGAGGGTCACCTGATTGAACAGAGATGTTTTCACCTTTCTGACTCGCTGGGTGGCAAAGCTTAGACAGGAGTCTTTCTCTCTCTCTCTTTTTGTAGCTATGTCTGGGTGTGTTTCACCCTTTGTTGGAGAAACCTCTTTTGTGCTACTTTAAATTCCCTACTTAGCGTTAATAACTGTTTATCATTATATTTAGTAATTGTTATTTCAGAATATTATTAATAGGGACTACTTACTGAGTGTTTACTATGTACATACAGTATGTTTATATTATGCACCTGCTAAGAATTTTGCACTCTAGGCCAGGCACAGTGGCTCATGCCTGTAATCCCAGCACTTTGGGAGGCTGAGACAGGCAGATCACTTGAGCCCAGGAGTTTGAGAGCAGCCTGGCCAGCATGGTGAAACCCCATCTCCACTAAAAATACAAAAATTAGCCAGGCACGGTAGTGGGCGCCTGTAATCACAGCTACTCAGGAGGTTGAGGCAGCAGAATCACTTGAACCCGGGAGGCGGAGGTTGCAGTGAGCCGAGATCACACCACTGCACGCCAGCCTGAGCGACAGAGCGAGACTCAGGTCTCCAAAAAAAAAAAAAAAAGAATTTTGCACTCTAAGCTTTAAGCACACTTAAATATTCTCAACAACCTGTGGTGCAGATATAATATTGTTACACTGATTTTACAGAGGAGGAAACTGAGGCTTAAGGAGGTTAGAAAATCTTCCAAGTTCGTCACATAGGTAGTCGGTTGGGCAGCTCGGATTCAATGCCAGGTTTACCTGACTTTAAAGCCCATGACCTTAACAATTATGCCTTATTAATTTCCTTTTGCAGATATTCACTCAGGAAATTTGGCTTTAGCTCAGTCAGTTTGTTGGAGAGTTTATTTAAATAACTGAAAGGACTGGGTGTGGTGACTCATGCCTATAATTCCAACACTTTGGGAGGCTGAGGCAAGAGTATCACTTGAGCCCAGGAGTTCAGGACCAGCCTCAGCAACATAGTGAGACCTTGTCTCTATACAAACTAAACAAATGTAGCCGATCACAGTGGTGAGTGCTCGTAGTCCTAGCTACTTGGGAGGCTGAGCTGGGAAGATCACTTGAGCCTGGGAGGTGGAGGCTGCAGTGAGCCACCATCGTACTCTGTCTCCAGCATGGGAGATAGAGCAAGACTGTCTCAAAAAATAAATAAAGGTGGCCAGTGGTTGGGCGTGGTGACTCATGCCTGTAATCCCAGCACTTTGGGAGGCCTAGGCGGGTGGATCATTTGAGGTCAGGAGTTCAAGACCAACCTTGGCAACATGGTAAAACCCTGTCTGTACTAAAAATACAAAAATTAGCTGGGTGTGATGGTGCATGCCTGTAGTCCCAGCTACTCAGGAGACTGAGGCATAAGAATTGCTTGAACCTGAGAGGCGGAGGTTGCAGTGAACTGAGATCGAGCCACTGCACTCTAGCCTGGGCAACAGAGCAAAACTCCATTTCAAAAAAATAAAATTAAGATAAATAAATAAATAAATGCCTGAAGCGTGTACATTTTTCTTAATTCTGGCCCTGCTACACTGGGGTCAAATAAAACTTAAGGCCAAAAAATAAATAAATAAATAAATAAAATATGGAGGAAATAGGCAAAATAATAATAATAATAATAAATAATAGCACAATATTTGATATTTAAATGCTCGTTTAAATTCTCAAAAATGAAATATTAAAACACACAATGCAATAATTGCGCTCCAAAAAAAACCCAAAAAACTTAAGGCCAGGCGTGGTGGCTCATGCCTGTAATCCCAGCACTTTGGGAGGCTGAGGTGGGAGGATCACTTAACTCCGGAGTTTGAGACCAGCCTGAGCAATATAATGAGACCCCCAACTGCATTTATAAAAAATAAGATAATTAAATTAAATTTTAAAAATGTAAAAATATCTTAAGAGTTCTTGGCTCTGGACTAAGTCACAAATGCATATATTTAAGTTGCCACTTGGTCTAAGGATCTAATGTCTAACTAAAGCCTATGGAGCCCTCAAGGAGTCCTTCCTCAAAGGTCTAGTCTCAAATGGGGTCCATGACCATGGTGTGTGACAGTAACCTGGTGTCAGTCTGGAGAAAGAGTCCAGGTAAACATTTGGCAAAGTGGTCCCTCCACTATGGACATTCAGTATTTGGTGTTTCAGATAGTAGTGAAATGGATAACTTGATGGCTTCCTGTAATTCCCAGATGCCAGGCTTTATGCTAAATCAGGCTCTTCACATTCTGAATCCTTATAATGATCACATGAAGAAAGTCCTTTTCTTATTTTCATTTCTATGAGAAAATCAAGGTTCAGAGAGGTTAAGTAATTTGGCCAAGGTCACCTGGCTTACATGTGAATTTTTAAATAAAATATATTTAAAATATATTTTAATGAATATATTCACATATTCATCTAAAACATGAATATGTGAATATCATGTGAATTATTTATTTGGCTAACTCATTTGCAAAGGCTATTAGGTATAATTAAACAACAGAGACCGTGGGTTGACAAGGATAAAAATGTCTTGGCTGCCGGGCGTGGTAGCTCACGCCTGTAATCCCAACACTTTGGGAGGCTGAGACAGGAAGATCTTTGAGGCCAGGAGTTCATGACCAGCCTGGGCAACATAGTGAGACTGTATCTCTACAAAGAAAGCAAGAAATTAGCCAGGTGTGGTGGCACACACATGTAGTCCCAGCTACTCGGGAGGCTGAGGTGGGAGGATCACCTGAGCCCAGGAGGTCCAGGCTGCAGTGAGCCGTGATGACACCACTGCACTCCAGCCTGGGCGACAGAGTGAGATCCTGTCTCCGAAAAAAGAAAAAAAAAATGTTTTGGAAAGGAATGCCAGGATTTAGAGAAGTGACTTAAAAATTATGTCTTAAATCAGACTTGTAGTTTGCTTTGTATTGCCTTGCATAACACATGTCAGGAAGATCACCAAGGAGGGGAGTTTATAAGCCCAGATCGCAGTAATAACTTTTACTCTGAATTTTGGTCTGAAAGACTTTTCCGTCGTCTGGAGCTGGGCTGGCTTTGTGATATCGTGCTGCAGCAGACCCGACAGTGTCTCCAAGGCAGAGATCATTGCCTGGAGTTTTCCCACTGCACTGAACGAGAATTTATTTGGCCTTTCATGAAATTCAGATTGTTCCATTTATGCAGTCCTGTTTAAGTGACAGGCACTGAATATGGTTGCTTTCAGGCAAGTTATTTTGTTTGACTAGAGGCCTAGTGGAGTTTGGGATACACAGATGGCCATCCAAAAATGTTAAAAGAAAGAAATAACTTGATCCTCACAGCATCTCTGAGAAGTGGTTCCTAAATTTATCACAATCTTGCAGATGTGTAAGCTGAGGCGTGGAGTTCAAGCAGTGTGCTCAAAGCCATGTGTAGGTGACAGTGCCTGATTTCAGATGCAGATGACTCTAAGGCCAGTCTGCTGCATCTCTTACCAGTTTTTGGAAAAACCTCAAGGGAAAAACCACAGCAAATTTTTAGAGTTCTAGTAATTTCTTTTCCCCTATTACAACACGTATTCCCATAAACCAAGGACTGTGTGATTAGTCAATAAACAAAAAGAAATGCATAAAAGTATCTGTCACTCATAACATTCTCGTTTCTTGCAGTTTCCAAGGTGGCTAGATCCATCAGAAGCTGAAGCCGTGGAGAACGCTCTCAGGGGCCTTTGCCACTTCTTGGAGTAGAAGCCGACAGAGACCTGTTTGGAAACGTCTCCTTCACACACCAGGTTGCTACCGAGGTCTTTTTCATGTTGCAATCAGAGCAGTTGCTTGTGTTTTTTAGCGCTTGAATGATTTTAGAGATAACGTCAGCTTCTGCTTCTTGACCGGGAGGCGTTGTGTGTGTGTGTGTGTGTGTGTGCGCGCGCGTGTGTTGGGCGAAGACAGATCTAAGCTCTCCCTGAGAGGGGAAGAGTAGATTGCACAAGTGGGGTTGGTTGGCTATACAGAAATTGCCCCACATTTAATCTGTTTGCCAATGAGGAAGCCCCTTATCTTCAAAAAAGGCAAGAAAGAAAGACTTCATTTTCCCCCTTCTCTTTCTGTTCCAGTTGAAGACTAGGCTTTGGAGGTTTTCAAAGTAGATGGTGCTTGGATGGGCGGCGAGAAGTAACATTCTGCAAATCACCGGCAGAGGTCCTGAGGACACAGACCTACCTGGCTTGCCTTCCCCTTGCTGAATGGCGTGTGCTGCAGCCGCCCACTGAGGGCTCTTTTCCCTGGGATTCTGGACTTGCGAGTAGGACAGCAGGCTGGGAAGATGCTGAGTTCCATCAAGTGCGTGTTGGTGGGCGACTCTGCTGTGGGGAAAACCTCTCTATTGGTGCGCTTCACCTCTGAGACCTTCCCGGAGGCCTACAAGCCCACAGTGTACGAGAACACGGGGGTGGACGTCTTCATGGATGGCATCCAGATCAGCCTGGGCCTCTGGGACACAGCCGGCAATGACGCCTTCAGAAGCATCCGGCCCCTGTCCTACCAGCAGGCAGACGTGGTGCTGATGTGCTACTCTGTGGCCAACCATAACTCATTCCTGAACTTGAAGAACAAGTGGATTGGTGAAATCAGGAGCAACTTGCCCTGTACCCCTGTGCTGGTGGTGGCCACCCAGACTGACCAGCGGGAGATGGGGCCCCACAGGGCCTCCTGCATCAATGCCATGGAAGGGAAGAAACTGGCCCAGGATGTCAGAGCCAAGGGTTACCTGGAGTGCTCAGCCCTTAGCAACCGGGGGGTACAGCAGGTGTTTGAGTGCGCGGTCCGAACTGCCGTCAACCAGGCCAGGAGACGAAACAGAAGGAGACTCTTCTCCATCAATGAGTGCAAGATCTTCTAAACCCCAAGAGACTTCACACAACACTTATGTATGTGCCCCAAAGACTAATGGGGAGAGGGAGGGCCGGGAAGCCCGGAAAGCTTGGTGTTTTCTCTGGGTACTCCCCGAGCAGTGTCTCCTTTCGGATACAGTTACTGATGAGGCTTGGCCACTGGATGTTTTCACTAACTACACTCTACAAGTGAACTCCTTGCCCAGGCCGGTCAGAAAATCCCTTGGGGAACTGTAATGACTATTCCACTTTTGATTAAAATAGTGAAATAGTCTCCATAATTTTGGACGATGAAGTGAGTTTTTCAAAGAATTCCGTATTTAAAGACACATTTTATTTAACTAATAACAAAATGGATTGCTTTTGTATATATTTAGTTTTCACACTTGGAAAATCTTTAGCTACATCCTCGAAAACATAAACTCCTGTGTGAGTGAAATACCTGTACGGAGCTCTGCCATATGTTTGTAGTGTTATTATTTTCACCTCAAGTAGAAAGTCTGTTGAAACCACTTGGCTGCTGGATTTAAATGGGTAATCAAATTTAAAAATGACCATAAATAAATCTTTGCAATTTATTTTCTACCTACCTGTTATTCAGAGTTGGATATAAAATACAGTTCCATAGGATGTCCTAATACTGCCTAATGATTTTAAAGTTATCACTGTATTTTTCTGAAATGATAAAACATCATTCATTTATTTACAATATTGTCTTTCACTCAACTCCAGTTATGCACTAAATATTCTCCTCTCATTCACCATGACTGATTGAAACACCATCTTTCAGGTAGAGAATCAGACTGCTCCAAGCAATAGCAACAGAACTTGAAACAGAAATGAGAGTATGTCACTTTCACCTCTGGTGGGGTGGTTCCCAGGTGATTGCAGGTCCTGTGAAAGACAGTGGGATCAAAGTTCTGTTAACTTGACAAATTTCTTATACATTTGTCTAAACTGAGCTGTTGTGGCAACATAATTTATGAATTGTAGGATCTAATTAGGATTATTGGGAGGGTATCTACATATATATGTGTATGTAAGGGAAAAGGTAGAATTTACAGCCTTCAAAAAAGAAAAATCAAATTCCAAACCCAGGAAAAAGAAAGCTCTATAGCAACTGCTCAGATAACAGAAAGTTATCAGGGGAAATACCGAATAAATAGATACACACATACTCGCACACAACCTGCTCTCACACGCACAACTCAAACCCCATTCTATCGAATAGTTTAAAAGCAATGGTGTTGCTCATCTGTTAAAGTTGAGAATAGAGGACTACATAACTTAAGGTAGAAATTGCAAAGGCTGGGCTGGGTGCGGTGGCTCATGCCTATAACCCCAGCACTTTGGGAGGCTGAAGCAGGTGGATCATGAGGTCAGGAGTTCGAGACCAGCCTGGCCAACATGGTGAAACCCCGTCTCTACTAAATATACAAAAATTAGCTGGGTGTGGTGGCACATGCCTGTAGTTCTAGCTACCTGGGAGACTGAGGCAGAAGAATTGCCTGAACCCAGGAGGAGGAGGTTGCAGTGAGCCAAGATTGTGCCACTGCACTCCAGCCTGGGCAACAGAGGGAGACTCCATCTCAAAGAAAAAAAAGAAAGAAAGAAAGAAAGAAATTGCAAAGGCTGGCGCCTAGATAGATCAATCAGTTACTGCTCTAATCAAAACTCAGAAACACTCTGAACCACCTTTATGAAGGTTCATCATTGTTATGGGGTAATGTGACTATTACACACAAAAGGTAAGGTGGCTGGCATAAATGACTTTGATTAGAGTTATGTTGACATAGCCAAACCAGTTTCTCTGTTCCCTTGTGTGGTCAATTCCTTACAACTATAATCAGTATCAAAAACCAAATGTGTGCTTATTCACACATTGCTTTCTCCTCCTCTCTCTCCTCCTATCCACAGCCAGTAAAAGGCCTGAGACTGGGGTCTTAATCTCCGGTGGGAAGATTGCCTCAGTTCCCTGGGGCTGACACAGTTGCCTTCACCCAGACTTCTCAGCACTCCAGGCCATGGCTTGTACTCACCTCTGAGTCACCTGCCTCCCTTGATTCGAGAGCCCTGTCTCTAGTTCTCAGCTCAGGGCGGGGAGGGGGGGCTTGAAAGATGACGGGGCAGGGGAGGGGAAGGGATCTCATATCCTCTGATATCCCTGGGATTCTCTTCTCTCTCAACACACAGTCTTAAATCATGAAATGCAGGTGTTCAGGGCCAGCCTTTGTGGTGAGAGGTATTTAACTTGTCAGTGGGAAGGAATTTCTATTCACTGCAGTGGGCTGTCCCCAAGGCTTTTCTTTTTCTCTTGTTGAAGAGAGTCAGGGGTGGGTATCTGAAAGTGGAAAGGGCCACCATACATGATCCTAAGTAAGGGAAGAGGAGGTGGTTCCATGGTGGCAGCAGAGCAGGAAGGGAAGGCCAGAGATGGCACAGTCAAATGGCTTTGCTGTCACGTGGCCAAGGACACACAGGTGAGACCTCCACCTGTTGGCAGGAGCCAAACTTCACAGCTCCCTCTGGGAAGCCTCACACCTGAGGCCAGGAATCTATGTGTAAACCTTTTCCAGTGGCGGAAGCTGGCAGAAATGGAGCCAATAAGTGTCTTTCTTCCTGCTAGACTGCTGTTCTTGAAGGCAGCACTGCCTCCTGGTCTCCTCAGTGTCCCCAGGGCTCAGCACAGGGAAGGCAATGGAGCTAAAGTTGTGTTGAACTAAATTGGAAAGAAAGACAGTAATTGGGCTTCTGTGCCGCACAGTGGTTACAGAAAGGAAGCAGACACTCACTAGCCTTGCAGGGGTAAGAAGAAAAACAGGTCATCTGGGTAGAATCCATGTGCTGTGTGTTCTACATGAGCACATACTTACTTTTGCCTACCTAGATGCAGACACAGGTTTCTTATACTTCAAAATTTGTGATACCTTTCTGTAAACTATTGCATATCGATTCTTAACTATTCCAAGTAGCAACATTAAATATGTTCTTGATGACATTAAAGAGTTAATTCATGGTTGGGTAATTCATTCTTGCCTCTGTCAGTCTGGGCTGCTATAGTGGAAAACCATAGACTAGGGGGACTCAACAACAGAAATTTATCTCTCACAGTTTTGGAGGCTGGGGAGTCCAAGGCCAGGGACAGCATGGTTGGGTTCTCGTGAGACCCCTCTGCCTGGTTTGCAATGGCTGTCTTCTTGCTGTGTTCTCACATGGTAGGGCACGAGATCATCTTTCTGGTGTTTCATCTTCTAAGGACACTAATCCCATTCATGAGGGCTCAACCCTCATGATCTAATACTTCCCAAAGTCCTCACCTTCAAATGCCATCACATTGGGGATTAGGCCTCAATATTTTGAGATTGTGGGGACACAAACTTTCCATCCATAGCAATTCTATTCTGTCCTACTTTACACTGACTAGTTAACTGGGCAGCAGAATCCAGTGTGGTAACAAGAAATCTAGAAGCATCCTGATTAAGTTTGCTCAGTGCTTCAGATGTGCTGTGCCAGCCACCGTGTGAAGCACTCTTTTGCCACATGTATGTAGGCCCACATTATACTGAGTCCCATCTTACATGAGGAAACTGAGGCTCAGCATGTTGATGTGACAAGGCCAAGCCCGTGCAGCAGGTGAGTGGCTGCCCCAGGAGTCTCAAGTAGGTCTGTGTGACTCCAAAGCTCTGCTCAAAACCACCCTGCCCCACTTCCTCCCAGAGCAGCTTGACTGAATGGCTTCGCCACATCCGACCTCATGTAGCCTGCAGCCCCGCCCCTGTCAGTCAAGTAGCCTGTGTTTTAAAAAATATATTTTTAAATAAAATATTCCAAGTCTGACCTTTGTCCTCCCCTTTTCTTTCTGGCAATGAGAATGGGACCCACCTATATCACACAATACCATCATTTGCAAAGGTCTCCATTCCAACCCTTGGTATTTAAAGCATGATTCCAAAGGCTGATTGCATGTAAATTGGCAGAGATGAGATACACCATGATTTAATGTTATAAAAAGCTTGGGAAATATTGTCTTTTTCTTTTTTTATTAAAAAACTTTTTTTGAGATAGGGTTTTGCTCTGACACCCACAATGGAGTGTAGTGGTGTGATCATGGCTCACTGCAGCCTCAACTTCTAGAGCTCAAGCGATCCTCCCACCTCAGCCTCCCAAGTAACTGGGACCACGGGTGCATGCCACCACACTTGGCTAATTTTAAAATTTATTGTAGAGACAGGGTCTTGCTATGTTGCCCAGACTGGTCTTGAACTCCTGGGCTCAAGCGATCTTCTCACCTTGGCCTCCCAGAGTGCTAAGATTACAGGTGTGAGCCACTGTGCCCATCCAGTATTCTCTTTCTCTTCGTTTTTTTGTTGGTTGATTGGTTGGTTGGTGTTTTTGTTTTTTTGGGATGGAGTTTTGCTCTTGTTGCCCAGGCTGGAGTGCAATGGTGCAATCTCGACTCACTGCAACCTCTGCCTCCTGGGTTCAAGTGATTCTCCTGCCTCAGCTTTCCAAGTAGCTGAGATTACAGGCATGTTCCATCATGCCTGGCTAATTTTGTATTTTTAATAGAAACAGAGTTTCACCATGTTGGTCAGGCTGGTCTTGAACTCCTGACCTCAGGTGATCCACCCACCTCGGCCTCCCAAAATGTTGAGATTACAGGCATGAGCCACCGTGCCTGGCCAATATTCTTTTTTTCTTATCTCACTTTTCCACCCCTCAGGTTTCAGGTATTTCCTTTGAATAAGGGAGTGACAGCGAAGAGGAGAGTCTGCCTCTTTTCTTTCAAGGATTTGGTACTTAGGAGGGGCCCTTTACGCAGAATGAGACGTGATGGAAGGACTCACTTTGGCGCATCTGTAGAGTGACATGACAGAGGGGACGGGGCTCTGTGAGTGCTCAGCCCCAGTGCGAGAAAGCAATGCTTACAAGGTGAGTGGGATCAGTACAACTCAATAGTAGGAACCTACTTTTCCTGAGACTGTATCTGTCCGGATAAAGCAAAGAAACATAATCAATAGCTAAGATGTCAAGCAGGTTTTCACAGGAAATGATAAGCTCAAAACTTATTTGTGCTATAAGTTCATAAAAAGTTATTGATTAAACCTAAAGTCTACATTAACTTTTTGATAGATTCTAAAATGCATCCTGACCTGGAACTCAATATTAATAGTAGATAGAAAGCCATGATGAGGGAGTGGAGAGACCATACAATTGTGATGTATTTTGGGGTCAGAAAATCTGGGTTGTGTGTCTTTCAGCCTTAGTGCCCCTCTCTTAAAGCAGAGATACGAATTCCTAGGATACTCTATAAATATTGGTACAATAATGATTGTGGACCGGGCTCGGTGGCTCACACCTGTAATCCCAGCACTTTGGGAGGCCGAGGCAGGTGGATCACCTGAGGCCAGGAGTTCAGGACCAGCCTGGATAACATGGTGAAACCCCATTTCTATTAAAAATACAAAAATTGGGCTGGGTGCGGTGGCTCACACCTGTAATCCTGGCATTTTGGGAGGCTGAGGTGGGTGGATCACGAGGTCAAGAGATAGAGACCATCCTGGCCAACATGGTGAAACTCCATCTCTATAAAAATACAAAAATTAGCCAGGCATGGTGGCAGGCGCCTGTAGTCCTGGCTACTTGGGAGGCTGAGGCAGGAGAATCACTTGAACTGAGGAGGTGGAGGTTGCAGTGAGCCAAGATTGCGCCACTGCACTCCAACCTGGTGACACAGCGAGACTCCGTCTCAAAAAAAAAATAAAAAATAAAAAATTAGCCAGCCATGGTGGTGGGCACCTGTTATCCCAACTACTCAGGAGACTGAGGCAGGAGAATCATTTGAACCTGGGAGGCAGAGGTTGCAGTGAGCTGATATCGTGCCATTGCACTCCAGCCTGGGCGACAAGAGCAAAACTGTCTCAAAAAAAAAAAAAAAAAAGAGAGAGAGAGAGACATATATATAGAGATACTTCCCCTTTACAGTTACTTTTCAAAATGTCCCAGTTTTGGCCAGGAGTTTGAGACAAGCTTGACCAACATGGCAAAATCCTGTCTCTACTAAAAATACAAAAGTTAGCCAGGTATGGTTTCAGATGCCTGTAAACGCAGCTACTCTGGAGGCCAAGGCAGGAGATTCACTGAAACCCGGGAGGCAGAGATTGCAGTGAGCCGAGATTGCACACTGCACTCCAGCCTGGGGGATAGAGCAAGACTACGTCTCGGAAACAAAAAACAAAAAACAAAACACAAAACAAAACAAAACAAAAAAACCACAAAATGTCCCAGTTTTACCACGTAATTTTGGCATAATTAAACTTGACCAGCTAAAAATTATATCTATAATTATATTAAGTGTTCATTACACTTGCTAATTTAAGATGGTGACAACGATCCTTGTTACATACTGCAGGGAAATGGTGATGATGAGAGCTTGGCAGTCTTCCTACAGGAGCTTCTTTTTGTCATTCTTCCCATAATAAAGTCTCAGGTAATTCACATCCCACTGTCCTGGCTGCTCTCTGCTTGCTGTCCCCATGTCCTCATTTCCATCTTCCACCTTTCCCTGCCCTCCTCTGGGCCTGGGAGGCTAAGCCTGTGGGCTGAATCACCTGGATCTCTTCCTGCCTGTCTTCCACTTGAGTTCAACCAGTAGGACACTCTGGCAGGAAATCAGAGGGTAGTATGGGAGAACAGCTGGGTGTTTTATCCCTATACATTTCCGGCTTTGGTGCTACTTATTTGGCAATAGTCATGAGTCCCTCCGTGGCTCCAGCTCCTACTGGGAAGCTTCTCTTCCACGGCTCCAGCTTCCACGGACCCCCAGGGCGGTGCTTCCTCTCCTCGCCCTCAGCCCTGTGCGGGGTAATGGCTTCCTGCTGGTCCTCGTCTTTGGATGTAGCAGCATCCTTGATGTGGTCCCTTGACCCTGACCTAAGTAGTGATTTCATTCAAGTCTCTTCATTCGAACTACCTGGAATAAATTTCATTTCCTGTAGAACTGAGTGATGCACTCATTAGTTATCTACATAGTCTGTCATTACATGATTACTCAAATCCCTACTGAAAGATATAAGTTGGAGGTCTGGGCAATTGCCTTTTCCTGAGCCTCAAAACCTAGGAAATACCACTCAATATCTATTTGCTTGGAAGAGAAAGGAGGAGGTTGGTTAATTCTAATCTGAATGAACAAAAGAATAGTTCTGGGATGGCAGCATTCAAATATTGTGGATCTTCTAACAATATATTTATATTCAAGAAGCTCTGCTATTATCCATAATATATAAAGAATAGCCATAAATCAATAAGAAAAACAGCCCAGTTTTAAACCAGATACTTCCCAGAAGAAAAAATATACATGACCAATAAACACTAGAAAGGTGCTTCATTTCATATGTACTCAGGGGAATGAAAACAAAACCCACCCATAAAATATCATTTTCAAACCACCATATTGGAAAGAGAATTCAAAAATATGACATTGGCTGGGCATGGTGGCTCATGCCTATAATCCCAGCACTTTGGGAGGCTGAGACTGCCCAACATGGTGAAACCCCATCTCTACTAAAAATACAAAATTAGCCTGGCATGGTGGCACATGCATGCCTATAATCCCAGCTACTCGAGAGGCTGAGGCAGGAGAATTGCTTGAACCTGGGAGGTAGAGGTTGCAGTGAGCTGAGACTACACCACTACACTCCAGCCTGGGTTACAGAGCAAGACTCTGTCTCAAAAAAAAAAAAAAAAAAAAAATAGCCGGTGTGGTGGCATGTGCCTGTAGTCCTAGCTACTGCAGAGGCTGAGGCAGAAGAATCACTTGAACCTGGGAGGAAGAGATTGCAGTGAGCTAAGACCACATCATTGCACTCCATCCTGGGCAACAGAGCAAGACTGTCTCAAAAAAAAAAAAAAAAAAAAAGGGGGAAGGCATGACACTATTGAGCATTAATAAGGAAATGAAACAATAAGAACTCAGATGCTGCTTGCGGGAGTGTAAACTGGTATAAAATTTTGGCATTACTCAGTAGTGTTGAATATCCTATACTCTTAACCCAGAAATGTCATGCTCTAGGGATATGTTGGCATAGATTTTCTGGGAGACATATATGAAAATGTTATTAGTAGCATTGTAGGTAATTGCAAAAACTAGAAATGACTCAATGGCATCAATAGAGAATGGCTAAAAAATGGTGTATTCACACATGGAATATTATGCAGCAATAAAAAAAAGAATAAATTTTAGCTATACATATCAATATGAATGAACATAGACAATGCTGAAGGAAAAAAGCAAGTAGTAAAATAATATATGGAGCATGATTATCAAATGCAAGCAAAACATAATAGTATTAGGGTTAAAACTTGTTTTCTGCCGAGTGTGGTGGCTCACGCCTGTAAACCCAACACTTTGGGAGGCTGAGGGGGGTGGATCACTAGGTCAAGAGATCGAGACTATTCTGGCCAACATGGTAAAACCCCGTCTCTACTAAAAATACAAAAATTTGCTGGGCGTGGTGGCATGCACCTGTAGTCCCAGCTACTCAGGAGGCTGAGGCAGAAGAATTGCTTGAACTGGGGAGGGGGAGGTTGCAGTGAGCTGAGATGGTGCCACTGCACTCCAGCCTGGTGATAGAGCAAGACTTCATCTCAAAAAAAAAAAAAAAAAAAAAGGACAGAAATCATTAACACATCATTCAAGTAAGTGATTACTTCTTCTGGGGAGAAAGGTGATCAGGGTCCCACAGGGGTGTCACAGGTATCGGTAATGTTCTATTTTTAAGTTTGGGACATGGGTACTTGAGTATTCATTAATTTTTTTCTATTATTTATTCTTCAAAATATCCAGATATATTTTATGTATTATTTTGTGTGCATGATATAATTAATTTAAAAAAATTTAAAGTTCAGGTTCTAAAGCAAAATTGTCTGAACTTGAATCTCAGCTCTGCCACGTTGCATAAGTTAACTAACCTCTTACACAAGCCCTGCAGCCTTGTGTGAGTTAACTAGCCTCTCTGTGTGTCAGTTTCCTCATCTGTAAAATGGAAAAAATAATATAGTGAGCATTAAAGGAGCTAATGTGGGTAAAGGCTACACCATGTCTAATACAATAAATGGCAGCTATGCCATTCCGTTGTTTTACACCTCAGAGCTGGCAGGATTCTGCCATTTATGGATGAAGACACAGGTATGGAGACCATTGCCTGACCTGCCTACGCTCACAAATTTGCGGTAGACCCAGACCACCTCACTCTTCCTACTCTTTGCTTCTCTTTTCTGTAAACTTCCTAAGAAGAGAGGAACCTGGGGTTTTTACTTGTTCACTTTTCATATATTTGCCTTTCAATCCATGTTTGCTGTACTTGAATTATTTCTAGTATTGTTTAGCACAAATAGGTACCTTTCAGTATCTCACAAAAGGGATCAACAGAGGCTCAATCTCTTATTGTATGTGAAGACATCTCCATTCACCTGTTTATTCATTCAGAATGTACTGAGTTCTTTAGGTTCTTTACGGGGTTGATTCGGGGAAAGTGGAGGACTCAGTGACTAACAGAGCATCTCTCCATAGCTGGACTTGCCGCGTTGTTTCCTAACTGTTTACTTATATTTCTATCATTGTACCTTGGCCTTAGTGTCAAGCTGTGCAATAGCCAAAGTTCCCGCTTTCATGGAGTTTAAGGATTTAATTAGGGATAGGGGTGCGAACAGTAGTTATAAAATAAATAGTAAGATCAATGTAGCTGGGTGCAGTGGCTCACGCCTGTAATCCCAGCACTCTGGTAGGCCGAGGTGGGCAGATCATGAGGTCAGGAGATCGAGATCATCCTGGCTAACACAGTGAAAACCCGTCTCTACTAAAATATAAAAAATTAGCTGGGCGTGGTGGCGGGTGCCTGTAGTCCCAGCCACTCGGGAGGCTGAGGCAGGAGAATTGCTTGAACCTGGGAAGTGGAGGTTGCAGTGAGCTGAGATCATGCCACTGCACTCCAGCCTGGGCCACAGAGCAAGACTCTGTCTCAAAAAAAAAAAAAAAAGAGCAATGAACAATGTAGATGGATGATGGGTGCTGTGAAGAAAATATATTAGGAAAAGAGAGAGAGGATACTTAGTATTTGGGTAGGAGAGGGAGGCCTGATTGAGGAGAGGTCTGAACAATGTTGACAGACCGCATCAGTGATCTGGTTTTAACACAAACAACCCCTTTGAAAAAGAAAGCAGGCTTCAGTTTTTCCCTGTTGCCCTGAGAGGGACACGTGCTTTTTGCCATGATGAGTGTTGGATGTTGCACAGCGCCCTCAGCAGCGACTGCCTTCACTGGGGATTCTAATCCATCTGTCTGCCTGCTGGGAATGACTGAACTGGGGCGGTTTCAGGGGATGGATTAACAAATAGACCAGAACAGAAAATTGGCATGATTCATAGAAGCAGGGTGGTGCTGGGGGTTACACAGGCAAGCGGTTTCTAATGGATTCTGGACAAAAGGAAGGAAATGACTAGAACTCGGGGCCCACATAGGACTCAAAGTAGAGTGAAGAGCTCGCCTGCAGGGCGCTGAGGAGCGATTCCAAGAATCTGCAGGCTGAGCATGTATGTTTGTGGCAGCATAGGCTTGAGAAGCAGCGAGGTTGCAGCTTGCTGGAGCCCAGCTGCTGATGCGGTGGAACGTCCTTCATAGCCATGTTTAAATAGAACATAGTAAGGTGGCCCAACTCTCTGTAGAACTTTTACACTAACTGAAACAGATAGGGGTGCAATTTACGAGTGAGTCACCAGAGCTAACCCAAGGGCAGTGGTTGCATCCTAGATCTGTTGTCTCGGGGAATTGACTTACTGGGGTGTTGGACTGAAGATATTGTTTTAAAAAGTTTTCAGACAGCCCTAGATAAATCACTGCACATGTGTACTTCTCAAATACATCTCCTCCCTCTCCCCTTTCTCTTCCTCCTCTTCATGGCTTCTGTCTGCAGCCTGGGGGTACCTCTCTCACCCAACTTTGATTGCTCTAGCATCAAACGGTGCTGTGCCCATAGTAATGCTGAACCACATTTCTTAAGTGAATCAGTCCTCACAGTCATCATCTCCGCACATTAATTCATTTAGTACTTTAAAATTTTCCAAAGTGCTTTTCCTTGTCTTATTATAATGATTGCCAGTATTTGCTCAGCACTCTAGAGGTTCTAAAGTACTTTGTGTACGCTGTCTCCTATGACATCACAGCAATGCTGTGGGTTATTATTACTTGACTCATTTTGCAGGCAAGGAAGCTAAGGTTCAGGAATGCTAAATGACTCATCTGTGCCCACGTAACTAATGCTTGGCAGAATCAGGATTTGTACTTAGATCTCTCGCTTCAAACTCCCTTTTTTCCATTTGATGATGCTTTCATCTGAGGCTCAGGATGACCTTGTGAGGTGTTAGTGTAAGAGATGAGGTCCAGGAGGGTGACATGGCTCATCCAGGCCACACACATGCCGTCACTGACCAGAAGTGAGATCTTCCATCCAAGCCTTGCCTGTCACTATTTTCACCCTTACCGTCAGAGCATATTTTTTTAACTGAACCCACTTACTGTGTGGTTGTCCGTTAGGCATTCATTGAGTAAACAGATATCGATGCTATCTCTGTTTAACAAATGGAATAGTCAGAAAGAAGGAAATAATCCATAAATCCAGGCCTCAAACTGTATTTGCCTTACTTCTCTGGATACTGCATGCAAACCCATACAATTTTTTTTTCTCTCTTGTTAGTGTAGATCCCTTCATTGAGCCCAAACCTAAATCAACATGGCAGAACATTTTCCCCTGCTTCTCTGTTATTTACTGGACTCCCATTTTTTGGAGTTGAAAAGGACCTCAGGGAGGATTTAACCCAATCCTATCATCCTACAGATGAAGAAACTGACTCTCCTCATTGCCCAAGATACACAGATGGCTTCGGGCAATTCGGGACTTGAGGGCCAGGTTTCGGCTCCCAAGGGCTCTCACCTCTTCCTGCAGGCCTCGGAACTTCCAGCCTCTGACCTGGAGCTTTAGATTCTGCCTATTCATTTCAGGTTTCTGTGATGGAAGTTTAAAGGCTTCTGGGCGTGGTGGCTCACGCCTGTAATCCCAGCATTTTGGGAGGCCGAGATGGGCAGATCACCTGAGGTCAGGAGTTTGAGACCAGCCTGGCCAACATTGTGAAACCCCGTCTCTACTAAAAATACAAAAGTTAGCCAGGCGTGGTGGCAGGTGCCTGTAGTCCCAGCTACCTGTGAGGCTGAGGCAGGAGAATCACTTGAACCTGGGAGGGAGAGGTTGCAGTGAGCCAAGATCATACCACTGCACTCCATCCTGGGTGACAGAGAGAGACTCCGTCTCAAAAAAGAATGAAAATGTCAGAGACAAAGGCCAGCACATGAAACCAGTAAGAGTAGAGAACAGGAAGACACAGGACATGCCAGTCAGCCAGAAACACTGCCTGGCTTATTAGCCATAAGCTCAACTGCTAGAGCTGTGGGTCCTGAACAACTCAGGCTGGGGCTTTGTGTGCTCAGGGGCACCCCAGGGATACTCTCCCACCCTTCTCCCCAAATGCCCCTCAGGAAAATCTGCAATCTAGCCTGGTTAGCACAAGTGAAAGAAATCATAACGGAAAGAGATTCTTTATATTGAGGTTTTTCTAGGTCTATCCTAAGAAAACTCACAAATATTGCACATTCATTGGTGAAAAGATTAGAAGCAATGAAACAAAAAGATGATAATAAAAATCACTTCAATAACCACTGTTACATCTTTTTTTGTCTCTACCCTTCCAGACTTTTTCTCATCCACATATGTGTGTAGTTTTACAAAAATAGGCTCGTATGTTGCAATCTGATTTGCAATCTGCTTTTTTCATTTATTATATTGTGAACAGCTTTCAGTATCAGTATGTTAACGAATATACATACTCCTACACTGTGTAATGGCAGTGTGTTAGTTAGCCTAGATTTTTTCAAGGAACCTGTAACTATGTTTGTTTACTGTATCCATGGGCTTCTAAGGTGGGGGTGTGTGTGTGTGTATGTGCATGCACACATGTGTATATATATACACACACACATATATATGGATACATGCATATATATAAATAGCCTTGCTTAGGCTCATAGTAATAACCTCAGATATATCCAGCACTATGTATTTTACATATATTAATTTATTTACTTCTCGTAAGCACCCAAGATAAAAGTACAATTTTCATCCCCACTTCGCAGATGAGAAAAGTTACTCAAGGTTAGACACTGCATGTGGTAGAGTCAGGATTCAGTCCAGGCAACCTGGCCCCCAGCCTGGCCTCCTGACTACCACCCTTCCAATAATGGGCCCACCTATTTGGTTACACACTCTAACTCCTTGGTTACATAAACTGGGAGGGCCTATAGGGAACATCCAGTCCCAGAAAGAAAAATTTTAGTATGACAGATGTCCGTATGAAAATGTCATAAAAGTATGACAGATGTCCATACTAAAAGAAGTCCAGAGAGTTCTTTTTTTTTCCCTCTGGACGGAGTCTTGCTCTGTTGCCCAGGCTGGAGTGCAGTAGTGTGATCTTGGCTCACTGCAACCTCTGCCTCCCGGGTTCAAGCAATCCTCCTACCTTAGCCTCCTGAGTAGCTGGGATTACAGGTTTGCGCCACCATGCCTGGCTAATTTTTGTATTTTTGGTAGAGATGGGGTTTTACCATGTTGGCCAGGCTGGTCTCCAGCTCCTGACCTCAGGTGTTCCTCCTGCCTCGGCCTCCCAAAGTGATGGGATTACAGGCGTGAGCCACTGTGCCTGGCCTTATCTCTGTTTTTCAAAAGCTCCATAGTGATTTAAAAGCACAATGAATCCTAAGCAGGGGGGAAAAAAAAAAAAGGACAAAGAGTTAGCAGGAAAAAAAATGAAAAAACAAACAAACAAAAAAAACAAAAACAAAAACCAAGAGCATATTAAAATGTAAACCTATTTTTAAAATTATTATTATGAAGCAGCATCACCTGGGGTAAATACCCAGGGTTCATCATCTTGCGCCAAGAAGATTTAGGATATGCACACACACAAGGAATTTAGGAGTGGAGGTTTAACAGGCAAAATAAAGAGAAAGGAGAATAGCTCTTCCCCTAGTGAAAGAGAGTGTCTTCCATAAGGAAAGACAAGCCAGTGGCGGAGTGCATCGGATTTTATAGGCAGGCTTGAGGAGGCGGTGTCTGATTTACGTAAGACCACAGATTAGTTTGATCAGGTGTGACGTTTACACAGTGCTCAGTGAAGGCTGGCCACCCCACCCTAATCTTACCATGCCATTAAATGAGCTTTCCACTTGACTGGCCCCATATTGTCTGCTTCTTACTATACACGCAGCTGGCAAAGAGAAGGGAAGATGGAGCTGTCATTTTGAACATGCCTGGTCCCAGATAGCTTTTTTCCTGCTGGCATTCACTCGTGCAAGCTTTCCACTTGCTTGTCTATGTCTGCAGCTCGATTTTACAGGCTGTTCTTTGTTAGAAAATGATTTTGGGGCTACTTTTCATTAAAAAGGAAAACCTTACCGAGGATTCCCACACCCTCATTATCTGCTTAAGCAGTTTCTTCTTAACTCCTTTATTATTATTATTACTGTTTGAGAAGGAGCTTCGCTCTTGTCACCCAGGCTGGAGTGCAATGGTGCAACCTCGGCTAGCTGCAACCTCCGCCTCCTGGGTTCAAGCGATTCTCCTGCCTCAGCCTCCCAAGTAGCTGGGACTACAGGCACCTGCCCCCATGCCCGGCTAATTTTTGTATTTTTAGTAGAGACGGGGTTTCACAGTGTTAGCCAGACTGGTCTGGAACTCCTGACCTCAGGTGATCCGCCTGCCTGGGCCTCTCAAAGTGCTGGGATTACAGTCGTGAGCCACCATGCCCGGCTGAACTCTTGTATTATTTAGACTCAACAGACATTATCCAATTGCTATAAAACTTTTTCCATATGTCATTCTCTCAATTTCTGTGCTTACTTTTGTTGACCTGAAGGAGGAAATTGAGGCAAAATTAATATAGAGTCCATCTGGGCCAAGGCTAAGGACTGCAGCCCAGGAAACACTGAGAAGTTGTCCTGAGAATAAAGGAGAGTTTTTAAGGAAAAAAGCTTTTTTTTTTTTTTTTTTTAAATGAGATGGAGTCTCAGTCACCCAGGTTGGAGTGCAGTGGCACGATCTCGGCTCACTGCAAGCTCCGCCTCCCAGGCTCATGCCATTCTCCTGCCCCAGCCTCCCAAGCAGCTGGGACTACAGGCGCCCACCACTATACCTCTATTTTTAGTAGAGACGGGGTTTCACCATGTTAGCTAGGATGGTCTCGATCTCCGGACCTAGTGATCCACCCATCTCGGCCTCCCAAAATGCTGGGATCACAGGCATGAGCCACAGTGCCCAGCCCAAAGAAAAATGCTTTTAAGGAAAATAGGATGAATCAGGAAAGGGGGCAATTGCAAAAGTTGTTTTTCAGGAAATCTTGCAGGGTTACAGAAATAACGTTGATTAGTAATTGGCTATATATTGTTGAACTATAGTGTATTAATAATGTTGTCTAGCACATGGCATTGTTAGGTTAACTTGTGGGTACTTGGTGATGACATTCAGTCTAGAGTCCATATAGCAGGAGGCTTCAAAATAAATACTTAGCTCAAGGTGGTAGGTGCCACTGAGGGTGTCCTGCAGACTCTGGCCAAGCAACAGATGAAGAAGGAAGTATGCTGGCACAGGTATATTACCTGACAGTGCGGCTAGGGAACTGCCGCTTAGCACCACCAATGAGAGTGCAGCAGCAGCCCCCATAAACCAGAGACACTTGCATTTATTTAGTACAGATTTAATGACAAAAGCTTAGAGCAAACACAGTTTGGGGTAATTAACATTGTTGACCCCCTGAGTAGAAAGCAGTCCTGCATAGGAATGATCAAGGGTTGGTTTCTAGAGACATAAGTAAACAGATTTATCTAGATAAGTTCCTTTATATTCCTCTGTTATCTGCCCTTTGTTCTCAGCCCCTAGATAAGAGAATTTGGCTGCCTTTGCCATAATCCTCTACCGAAGCTTTTGCAAAACCTCCCGGCCTTCCAAGAAGGTTTGTCTTTCCCTATAATTTTTCCTACCACCCTGACTGATCTCCTACACATAGGGGGTGGAGTAAGCCATGACTGCTGTCTCATTTTAATGCCTCTCTGGACCTGATCACTTAAAAGAGGTCATATTCCTCAGATAAAAAGTTTATTTTCTTTCTCACCTTGCCGTGGTCCAGTAACAGTTTACAGACCTGCCCTGGATGGCAAGTTGCACTTTGAGCAGTGTTGATCTAATTCACTCGTTCCTTATCCATTTAGGAAAGTTCACTCATTCACAGAATAAAACATTCATTACATATCTGTTATAAGCCAGACATATAGGTGATTTGAACTTGTTCTGTCCTCAAGTGTTTGCTATGACACCATGACCATGTGTTATGATAACATAACTGAATTGGAATAGTCTAGTCATCAATAGAATGTCATGTTTCACCATGATAGCACTGAAAAGAAAAATTGCCCCAGGCCTGGTCTGGGACAGACCCTTTTTTGTATGTGATGTAATTCACAACTTCCTTCTGGGGAGAAACTCAGTGCTCCTGATAAAATGCCTAAGATGTTTCCTGATAGACTTTAATGGCATTAAGACTTGTTCTGGGAAATAAGTCACACCCCTACCCCTCCTCCCTGACCCCTTGCAGGCTTTCAGACAATAGCCCAGTTGACCTTTAACCAGATATATATATTTTAGATGGAGTCTTGCTCTGTCACCTAGGCTGGAGTGCAGTGGTGCAATCTTGGATCACTGCAACCTCCACCTCCTGGGTTCAAGTGATTCTTCTGCCTCTGCCTCCCAAGTAGCTGGGACTACAGGTGTGCACCACCACGCCTGGCTAACTTTTGTATTTTTAGTAGAAACAGGGGTTTCACCATGTTGGCCAGGCTGGGTTCAAACTCCTGACCTCAGGCAGTTGGCCCCCCTGAGCCTCCCAAAGTGCTGGGATTACAGGCGTGAGCCACCACACCCGGCCTAACCAGACATTCTTTTATTCTGTGCCTAGTCTAGCAATGACTATCTGGCCATTCTCTTTTCCTATAAAATACCCTATCAAGTGTGAATCTTGGAAATAGACTCCTAGAGTCCATTTCTCTTGAAGAAAGATTGTAATACAGTTACAACACGTGGTCCTAACTAAAGAGAGGGAAGGAGAGAATTCTGATGGGTTGGTGGAGTTGGTGGGACTCAGTGACCCTAAGAAAGCTTTACAGTATTTCCGAGTCTCAGTTTTCTCACCTGTGAAATGGAGGCAATAATACCCCAGGAGGTGGCTATAAGAATGAATGTGGAATGGAAAGGGCTTGGTATCTGCCCAGCATGTATTAGTGCACCCTACATGCACAAGATGATGATGGTGATGACTATGGATCCCTGCTCTCTGAAAGAATTAAGAATATGACTTTTAAGTTAAAGGCACATGGAAAACAGTGGGTGCAAGATCACTCTGACCTCTGTGCTGTTTCTTAAAAGCAGGAGATGGGCTGGGCATGGTGGCTCACACCTGTAATCTCAGCACTTTGGGAGGCCAAGGCGGGTGGATCATCTGATGTCAGGAGTTCAAGACCAGCCTGACCAACATGGTGAAACCCCACCTCTAATAAAAACACAAAATTAGCCGGGCGTGGTGGTGCATGCCTGTAACCTCAGCTATTCGGGAGGCTGAGGCAGAAGAATCGCTTGAACCCAGGAAGCGGAGGTTGCGGTGAGCTGAGATTGCACCATTGCACTCCAGCCTAGGCAATAACAGTGAAACTCCATCTCAAAAAAAAAAAAAAAAAAAAGCAGGAGATGAAATTCCAGCGTGAAAGACACAACATCCTTATCTTCGAGGTTGAGAAGTAGAGACAAGGAGTGTTCGGCACAGACCTTGTTCAAGTAACTCTTATCTTTTAAGCCTCTCCACATAATTTAGTTGCTTCTTCACAACTTACTACTCTTCGTCCAATCCGGTATATATTAATAAGTAACTGACTCTAGCTGCTTCTTTGGGGGTCTTCATTTCCTTAGCAGGGCTCCTGTGCCATGTAAAACTTACATGAAATAAAGTTGTATGCTTTTCTCCTGTTAATCGATCTTACGTCAATTTAGCCTTTGGGCCCAGCTGAGACCCTAAGAGCGTGGAGGTGGATGGAGTTTTGCTGTCCCTACATCTCCTCAAGTAGAGTCCTGGAGTTCCAGGGTATTACCGTAACCACCAGATGGGTTCACCTTGCTGGATGCCTAGACAGAGCTGGTTTCTCAAGACAGGGGAATTGCAATAGGGAAAGAGTAATTCAGGCCGAGCGCGGTGGCTCGTGCCTATAATCCCAGCACTTTGGGAGGCCGAGGCGGGTGGATCACAAGGTCAGGAATTCAAGATCAGCCTGGCCAAGATGGTGAAACCTCGTCTCTACTAAAAATACAAAAAAAGTAGCTGGGCGTGGTGGTGGGCACCTGTAATCCCAGCTACTCGGGAGGCTGAGGCAGATAATTGCTTGAACCCAAGAGGCAGAGGTTGCAGTGATCCAAGACTGCACCACTGCACTCCAGCCTGGGTGACAGAGTGAGACTCGGTCTCAAGAAAAAAAAAAAAAAAAAGAGAGAGAGAGAGTAATTCATGCAGAGCCAGCTGTGCAGGAGACTGGAGTTTTATTGTTACTCAAATCAATCTCCCTGAGCATTCAGGGATCAGAGCGCTTAAGGATAATTTGGTAGTATGGGCTGGGAGAGTGGAGAGTGCTTATTCGTTGGGTTGAAGATGAAATCAGAGGGGGTCAAAGTGAATTGCTCTTGCTGACTTCTGCTCCCGGGTGGGATCGCAGAACTGGTTGAGCCAGATTATCAGTCTGGGTGGTGTCATCTGCTGCACTGGAATGCAGGGTCTGCAAAATATCTCAAGCACTGATGTTAGGTTTTGCAACAGTGATGTCATTCCCAGGAGCAATTTGGGGAGGTTCAGATTCTTGCGGCCAAAGGCTGCAACCTTTCTAATCTTGTAGATAATTTGTTAATGCTACAAAGGCAGGCTGGTCCGCAGGCAAGAAGGGGTTTTTCGGGAAAGGGCTATTATCAATTTTGTTTCAGAGTTTAAACTATAAGCTAAATTCCTTCCCAAAGCTAGTTCAGCCTATACCCACGAATGAAGAAAGACAGTTTAGAGGTTTGAAGGAAGATGCGGTCAGTTAGGTCTGATCTCTTTCATGTCATAATTCCCTCAGTTATGATTTTTGCAAAGCTGGTTTCATTATCTGCTCCTCGTCAAGCTCTGGGCTGTTGCTTCTCCCTCAGGCCTGAGATGGGAGGAGCAGATGCCCCATGGGCCTGGGAAAGCGGCCAAGCAGGTGCCTGGTGCCTGAGGGTGAGCAGGGGCTGCCTGAAGCGAGAAAGTCAGTGGGCTTGCCTTTGAGGCAACACTCCCAGTTCCCACAGGGTCCTAGCTCCTCCCGAGTAGCGGGCAGGGAAGAAACCAGCCTGGGCCTGGGCTTCTTGGGGAGGTAGGACTGACGCCGGGGCCCAGGCCACTGCAGGCCTGTGATCTGGAACCCAGCCAAACCTCATCGTCCTGCAGCTGTGGGAGCAGCCAGAGCCCTCCTGTGGTTTTAACTCTGTGGCTGTCACTCAGGGACCATTTATGGGCTGTTCTTTTTCACAACATTTCTCTTAGCTTGAGGCTTGGGCTGAGAGACGAGAGGCTTCTGAGAACTGTCTGCGTCTGTTTTCTTCATGCTATTGGTAGGAGAAACACACTTGTCACATACTGAGTCATTCTTCTCCTTCAACCTTGATCTACTTTAACCTCCAACTGCTTTCTCTGAAAAAGTAAATCCATGTGGAAGAGGCTCTGGGAGAGGGATGAGGGAAAGAGGGAGGAGCAGAGGGAAGGGAGAGGGAGGAGGGAGATGGCAGCCTGGCCAGTGTTTCTAGCCAGCATCATATTGTGGAAACTTGACAAGTGTAATTCTCTGCCATGGCCTCCTGTGGTGAAGGGAAGAGGCAGAGGCAGAAGAGAAAGAGCAGAGCCTCAGACAGGTGGTAGGAACAGTGCTGCCAGCCTGCAGGACTCCTTTGTGAGAGTCAGAAAATGGTGGCTGCTCTGCCTGCACACGGCCCTGTGCCAGCCCACAGAGTTTTGGCAAGCCCAGCACAGCTAGATTTCAGTCTCCACTGTCCCCTTTGCCTTGTTCAGTGAACAGCCTGCACAACTGTGACCAGCAGCCCTGACTGGAGGAAGACTCATCCCAAATGCTGTGGCAGATGAAAGCTCACAAGGAACTGAAATAAGAAGTGGTAAAACCGCCCTCGGTTACGGCTACAGTATTTGATGAGTGTAAAGATACAGTCCATTTCCAGAAAGCCTGACTATGAGGCAATCACTCTTACCCATAGAGTACAGCTCTTTACTTTCTCCATCGAGGCATCCACCAAACTACAAAATCTAGTTAATTGCTCCCTTCCTTCTTCCACCAAACTTGGACTCTCTCCTTGTTTCTGTAAACCAAAAGGTATCTGAGACATGTCTCAATCAATTTAGAACATTTATTTTTTCAAAGTTAAGAACCTGTTTGTGACACAGCCTTGGAAGGTCCTAACAACGTGTGCCCAAGGTGGTCTGGACACATCTTGCTTTTATGCATTTTAGGGAGACATGAGACATCATCGATACGTGTAAGATGTATATTGGTTAGTCTGGGAAGACAAGGCAACTTGAGGTGCAGGCTTCCAGATCATAAGCAGTCAAAAGACAAAAGGCTGCGGTGGACTCTTTGGAGTCCTTGATCAACCTTCCACTGAATACAAAATTTAGTCTGGCTCAGTGAGTCTGCAATTTTACATAAACAATAGGGCAGAGGAAGCAATCGGATAGGCATTTGTCCCATGTGAGCCTCTGAAGGATGACTTTGAGTTCTGTTCTGTCTGTCCCTTGTTCACAAGGAGTTTCCTTGTGAGTAAATTGTGAGGGAGGTATGGAGCTTTCTATCTTTGTAGCTATCTTATTTAGGAATAAAATGGGAGGCAGGATTGCCTGACATAATTCCCACTTGTCTTTTCTCTTGGCTTTGTGATTTTAGGGTCTTGAGATTTATTTTCCTTTTACATTTCCATCCCTGTATTGCTTTTTTTTACTTCTGATTGTTACAGGAAAGAGGTACTGATCCAGACCCCAAGAGAGGGTTCTTGGATCTCGCACAAGAAAGAATTTAGGGTGAGCCCGTAAAGTGAAAGCAAGTTTATTAGGAAAGTAAAGGAATAAAAAATGGCTACTCCATAGACAGAGCACCCCCAAGGGTTGCTGGTTGTCCATTTTTATGGTTGTTTCTTGATGATATGCTAAACAAAGGGTGAATTAATTATGTCTCCCCTTTTTAGACCATATAGAGTAACTTCCTGATGTTGCCATGGCATTTGTAAACTGTCATGGCGCTGGTGGGAGGGTAGCAGTGACAATGATCAGAGGTCACTCTTGTGGCCATCTTGGTTTTGGTGGGTTTTGGCAGGTTTCTTTACTGCAACCTGTTTTATCATTAAGGTCTTTATGACTTGTATCTTGTGCTGACCTCCTCTCTCATCCTGTGACTTAGAACGCCTTAACTACCTGGGAATGCAGCCCAGTAGGTCTCAGCCTCATTTTGCCCAGCTCCTATTCAGGATGACGTTGCTCTGGTTCAAATGCCTCTGACACCAGGAAGAGGCTTCCTACATTTCAGAATAAAATTTCTACCCCCAAACTTTCTGCTGCGAATATTCACTACCTCTTCTAGGAAAGCTCTGGGGCCTGATTCTGCTGAAAGCATCTGTTTTTCTCCCCACCCCCCGCCCAGCCCTTACCAAATGACCTCTCTTTCAGAAAGAAGAAAAGAAGATATAAAGGTAAGGGAACATGAGAGTAGAGAAATGCTGCCTAGCCACATACAATTTTTTGCTTTAATTCGTTGCGTTCTTGGAAAGACTACCAAAAGCTTTCATCAGAGTCTAAAGAGTCCATGACCCCAGAATTTTAAGAGCTGCTGCTACAAAAGGATTCATGAAATCCTCTAAGAAAAGGGCATAGAAAGTTCAGGCAGGGTTTATTAAATTAATTTTATCCCACTGTCTGATTTTTGGCAGGTTATATACTTTTTTCTTCTTCTTTTTTTTTTTTTTTTTTAACACGAGCATGAACAGTATTGCTTATTTTCCTGACAGCCTTGGATGGCCCCCAGAATCATATTATTCTAATTGCCAACTAGAGGCCATCCCATTCTTTAGCTCACCACCCTCCAAGCTACCCTTCATTGTGTACCCAGAGCTGTAATCCAAGCTTTTCTCTCTTTGGGGTTAAAGGCCTCCAGTCCCACCAATATGCCCTTCTCTTGCTGTGTTCCCCAGCCAGACCTGCACCCCTGCCAGGCTGGCTAATGTACTGCCCATGTAAACCAAAAATAAAATTTTAAGTTGCTCAGCGGACTGAATTGACCCCCCTTCTTGGCCAAGGGAATTCCAAAGTAAACCTGAAAAATTAGTTCAGGCCATGGTGGGAAAGGGGGTTGGACATGCCACATTATACACTCCTTTCTTTGGAGTTCACTATAGCCTCCTTTATAACATTATACCCTCCTTTCTTTGGAATTCATTTTACCCTCCTTTCTTTGGAATTCAGGCACAACTGACCAGCATTAACATTAAAATAGCAACCTGGGCAACAGAAAGATACCTTTTCTCTAAAAAAATCAAAACAACAGCCAGGCTCAGTGGCTCACGCCTGTAATCCCAGCACTTTGGGAGGCCGAGGCAGGTGGATCAACCAAGGTCAGGAGTTTGAGATCAGCCTGGTCAACATGGTGAAATCCTGTCTTTACTAAAAATACAAAAAATTAGCCAGGCATGGTGATGTGTTTCTGTAATCCCAGCTACTTGAGAGGCTGAGGCAGGAGAATCACTTGAACCTAGGAGTTGGAGGTTGCAGTTAGCTAAGATTACATCACTGCACTCTAGCCTGGGCAACTCAGTGAAACTCAGGAAAAAAACAAAAACAAAAAAAGAAACAAAAACCAAATAACCAAACAAACTAAAACCATATAACACAACAAAAAAATTAAAACAAAGATCTTAAGACTGACAAAACAGGCTTTTGTAGCAATAAGATACCAAATTCCAACCTAACTCTAGTATAGCACCACGTGTCAGATAGCAGGCCCTGAAGGAAATTAAAGTATTTTATCTTTAAATATATTTATTTGACATATTTAGATATGGCCCCACAAAGCTGTTTCTTGTGGGAGAAATGTATGTCTGGTCTCCAACTCGTGGGCTCAAGCGATCCTTCCATCTTGGCCTCCCAAAGTGCTGGGATTACAGGCGTGAGCCACTGTGCCTGGCTGAAATTTACATTCTGTAGAGAATCCTCTTCCCTTTCCAGGTTTTTTTTTTTTTTTTTTTTGATTCTGAAGAGATTAGCTGAGAGTATTGCACCTTTTAAAGGTCTGAGTAGGAAACATTTGCCATCTGTTGCCTCTAAGGGTGTCCACCTATGAGACTTCATCTACATAATAAGAACCTTAATCTCCATAACCCTTTATCTTAGCCCAGACACTCCCTTGTATTGATTCTGGGTCTTCAGATAATAACTTAACTCTCAACCCATTGCCAAACAAAAAAAATCTCTGAATCCACTTTTGACCTAGAAATCCTCCAAAGACATCCACTTCAAGTAGTCTGGCCTTTCTGGACTGAACCAATGTATACCTCACATGTATTGATTGATGTCTGCCTGTAACTCCCCTGAAATGTACAAAATCAAGCTGTAACCCAACCACAGAGGCACATGTTCTTAGGACCTACTAGGGCTGTGTCATGGGTCATGGTCCTCACATTTGGTTCAGAATAAATCTCTTAAAATATTTTAGAGTTTGGCTTTTAAATCAATATCCACAACAGGAGCATCACAGCCTTTTGGCTCTAGGCCATCACTCATGATGTCCTTGTCATCCATTCCTCTTGGTTCTCTAGATTATCTGTGTCATTTGAGATCAGCTCTTCTGAGGTGAGGAACCCTGTCTCTGTGTTCCAATAGCACTCCTTTTTCCCTATCAGATACAACACTGTGCTTCAACTCTCTACCTCCATCTCACTCACTCCTCTGTGAGTTTCCTTAGAAGAGGGCCTGAGTCTTGTTCACTGGTGTCTGCCCAATGTTCCCAATGGTCCCTGGAACATAGTCTGTACATGAGAAATGTTTGTTGAATAACTGAAGCCTTCTCTGACAATTGTAGTGCAGTTTGATCCTGTATTTCTCCAAATTTTTAATATATTTATTGTTTCTACCAGTGACTGATGATCAGAATTACTGGGAGAGTTCTTACGAAATACAAATTTTCAGAGCTCTATCCCAGCTCTACCAAATTACAATGTAGAAGGAAGGAGCCTAGAATCTGTATTTCCACAAAGTTCTCCAGATGGTTCTGATAATCTAGTTTGCTTTATATTAGTGATATAGGAGTTAAGAAGAAATCAGTTAGGCAGATTGCAAGGGCTTGGTAATCCTCAGTGAGGCTTTTCTTTTTAATGAAAAGCAGCCCCAAATCATTTTCTAACAAAGAGCAGCCTGCAGGTTGGGAGCTTACTCGGGTGACTGCCAGCAGGAACTAAGGACTAGAATTTTCAAGATGGCGGCTCCATCTTCCCTTCTCTGCCAGCTACGTGTGCTGCAAAGAGCAGACAAGATGGGCTGGGCGAGGTGGCTCACGCCTGCAATCCTAGCACTTTGGGAGGCCAAGGCGGCAAACTGCCTGAGCTCAGGAGTTCGAGGCCAGCCTGGGCAACATGGTGAAACCCCATCTCCACTGAAATACAAAAAATTAGCTCGGCATGGTGGCATGCGCCTGTAGTCCCAGCTACTTGGGAGGCTGAGGCAGGAGAATTGCTTGAACCCGAGGTTGCTGTGAGCCGAGACAGTGCCACTGCTCTCCAGCCTCCGCACCAGAGCGAGATTCCGTCTCGAAAAAGAAAAAAAGCAGACAAGATGGCGCAGATCAACTGGAAAGCCTATTCGCATAAGAAGATCAGGGTGGGGCAACCCGCCTACCCCACGGGCTGTGTAAACGTCATACCTGATCAAACCGATCTATGAACCCTATGTATCAGACACCGCCTCCTCAAACCGGACTATAAAATTCTGCGCATTCACTGCCAGCCAGTCCTTTCTGCTTGGAAACTTCTTCCTCTATGGAGGAAGCTGTTTCTCTTTTTTTTTTTTTTTTTCCTTTTTTGAGGCAGAGTTTTGCTCTTGTCTTCCAGGCTGGAGTGCAATGGCGCGATCTCGGCTCACTGCAACATCTGCCTCCTGAGTTCAAACGATTCTCCTGCCTCAGCCTCCCGAGTAGCTGGAATTACTGGCGCCCACCACCACGCCCTACTAATTTTTTTTGTAATTTTAGTAGAAATGGGGTTTCACCATGTTAGCCTGGCTGGTCTCGAACTCCTGACCTTAGGTGATCCACCCTCCTCAGCTTCCCAAAGTGCTGGGATTACAGACGGGAGCCACCAGGCCCAACAGTTAAAAAATATTTATATATTAATTCAAGGTAACAATAATAAACCCAGCAGATGTTAGCATAAATAATATATTCTTAAAATAAAAATAACTATATTTTACTAAACAAAAAATTTTGATGAGAAGATAGCCATTGTCTTATGGTTTTGCAAATTGTTTTAGTGTTTAACTTAGCAGATGATAGCTGGATCTCAGATCTGCTTCTGCCTTCAATTTGGTGCACTTTGCAATTTGTTGTCTTGGATTCAATACATGAAGAAAATTCAGCTTCACACATGTAGTTAGAACAAAGAGAAATATTTTGATAGCCTTTTCAGATCATTGTGGATATTTTTCGTTGATACTACCCCAAAAATTAAGTTATAGTTTCTGAAAGGTTAGTTGCGATGTGGAATCTGAAACCAAATCAATGAGCTTTTTGAACTTTGTGTATTTGTAGAAAACGAGAGTGTAATAGACAAGTAAGGCTTTAGTATTGAGGACTAAACTCTGAATTTTTTTTTTTTTTTTTATCTTGCCCAAATTCCTACCTAAGGGGTCTGGGAAGTCATACCCTACAAATCATACATTCTTATCAGATGGGTTTGATTTAACCCTATATATTGGGACTTACTTTCCAACCTGACTCTGGCATAACGTTACCAGACAAGAAAATAAAAATATTTTTACCCAAAACATGTTTCTTTGACATCTTTGAAGTAGCCCTGCAAAGCTGTTCTTCCTGGGGAAAAATTAGTAAATAATCTGTATTAACATAGTTAGATTTTTTCTTCCAGACCCTCCCAGTGCTAGAGAAATTAAGATCCGAATAGGAATTATTTGTCATCTATTATCTCTCTCTTTTTTTTTTTTTTTGAGACTGAGTGTCGTTCTGTCGCCCAGGCTGGAGTGCGGTGGCACGATCTCGGCTCACGGCAAATTCCGCCTTCCGGGTTCACGCCATTCTCCTGCCTCAGCCTCCCCAGAGCTGGGACTACAGGCGCCCGCCACCACACCCGGCTAATTTTTTTGTATTTTTAGTAGAGACGGGGTTTCACCGTGGTCTTGATCTCCTGACTTCGTGATCCACCCGCCTCGGCCTCCCAAAGTGCTGGGACTATAGGGGTGAGCCACTGCGCCCCGCCTGTCATCTATTATCTCTAAGGGCAGCCACTATAAGACTTCAAAAGAACTTTGGCCTCCATGATCTTTATCTTAACCTGAACATTTCCTTTCTATCTATCCCAGGTCTTTAGACAAACTCAACCAATTGTCAAACAGAAAATGTTTAAATTCACATATAGGCTGGAAGCCCTTCTGCTTTGAGTTGTCCTGCCTTTCTGGACCAAACCAATGTATTTCTTAAATGTATTTGATTGATGTCTCATGCCTCCCTAAAATGTATAAAACCAAGCTGTGCCTCAACCACCCTGGGCACATGTTCTCAGGACCTCCTGAGGGCTGTGTTATGGGCCATGGTCACTCACATTTGGCTAAGAATGTCTCTTCAAATATTTTACAGAGTTCGACTCTGTTTGTCAACAGTCTCATTATGAAAATAGCTTTGACTTCATGGTTCTCTGAAGTCTTAGGGAACCCCAGGGGTTCCTGGACCACACTTTGAGAAATGCAGCTATATTCCTCAACACTCAGCACTTCTATCTTGCTCTTGGACTTTTTTTCTTTTTTTTTTTTTGAGAAAGGGTCTTACTTTGTCACCCAGGCTGGTGTGCAGTGGCGTGATCTCGGCTCACTGCAACCTCTGTGCCTCCCATGTTCAAGGAATTCTTCCACCTCAGCTTCTCTAGTAGCTGGGACTACAGGCACGTGCCATCACGCCTGGCTAATTTTTGTATTTCTTGGTAGAGACAGAGTTTTGCCACATTGGCCAGGCTGGTCTCAAACCCCTGACCTCAAGTGATCCGCCTGCCTTGGCCTCCCAAAGTGCTGGGATTATAGGCATGAGCCACCGGCCTCGGATGGTTTTATATTCATTTATCCAACAAATATTTGTTGAGTGCTGCTATGTGCCAGGCAGGGTTCTGGGCTTTGGGGTTCTAAATATAATTGATCCATGACCAAATTACATTGACGATAAAAGCTCCAATTTCTGCCTCATGAGAACTCAGTTTAAGGGCTGCTGCTTGGTCATTTGGCATCTTTGTATAAATTAGGAAAAGTCAGCCTGGGCACAGTGGCTCATGCCTGTAATCCCAGCACTTTGGGAGGCCGAGGAGGGTGGATCACCTGAGTCCAGGAGTTCAAGACCAGACTGACCAACATGGAGAAACCCCTTCTCTACTAAAAATACAAAATTAGCTGGGCATGGTGGCACATGCTTGTCCTCTCAGCTACTCAGGAGGCTGAGGCAGGAGACTCACTTGAACCCAGGAGGTGGAGGTTCGGTGAGCCAAGATGTGCACCATTGCATTCCAGACTGGGCATCAAGAGTGAAACTCCATCTCAAAAAAAAAAGTTAAATTAAATTTTAAAAAAGAAAAAAAAATGTCGTGTCCTCTGAACAGACACACCTCTGTAAGCAGAGAACTTCTCCTGTGATTGGACATTACCTTGCACTGGATAGATTGCAAGACTGGCTTGGTGAGAGGAGCATGGGCTGAATTATAGCCGCCACTCACTCCTTGACTGGGTGTCTTTATGCAGTGAACAACTTACGCAACTGTTCACGCCCTACATGTTTTATATCTTTCTTGTTCTCTACGTTGATAAGCCTCAGAGCCAGAATTCAAATCCAGAGAGTGAGGTTACAAGAAAGTCTGTGAGCTTTGCTACAGACTATGCAGTGTCTGATGCGTACTGAAGACACGCCAAGTGGCAAGGGTGTGGGTAGCAGTTGATAATACTATATCTTCTTAGCTTAATCTGCCTCTGAAGCAATTCTCTACACAAACTTGATAACTTGGCTCTTCCTAAAGACAAAAAGCGTAGTTAAGAACTGAATCTAGGCTGAACACAGTGGTTCACACAGGTAATCCCAGCACATGAGGTCTAGGCGGTCAAATTTCTTGAGCTCGGGAGTTCAAGACGAGTCTGGGCAACATGACGAAACCTGTCTGTATAAAATATACAAAAATTAGCCAGATGTGGTGACATGTGCCTGTAATCCCAGCTACTCAGGAAGCTGAAGTGAGAGAATCACTTGACCCTGGGAGGTGGAGGTTGCTGTGAGCCGAGATCGCGTCACTGCACTCCAGCTTAGAAAACAGAGTGAGACTCTGTCTCAAAAAAAAAAAAAAAGAGAGAGAGAACTGAGAACTGAATCTATTTCACAGATGGACCTGTACTCAGTTAACTTAAGCCCAAATATATATTCAACAACTACAAAGAATACTGCTCCATTTTGGTGTTAATTACCAAACCTTTGTCACCAGAGCATTAATGAACCTTCACGAAGTAACATTTTTTAGGAATTGACCCTGTCTTTACCTGTGTCCAGTACTACTGATGATTCAAGTAGAAGAGAACTGAGAATCGTCCATTGCATTTATCAATGTAGTAGTGACCTTACTGAGAGCAGTTATAGCAGAAAGATGCTAGTATAAGTTTGATTGGAGTGTGTCTCATAGAGAATTTTTAGTTTTGTCTAACTCAAAACTTAAAGAATGGAGCCTTCATTAGCTGTATTTCTATAGATCTCTGTATTTGGTTTAGTTATTGTCAGTCCATTTTGCGTTGCCATAACAAAATATCACATACTGGGTAAGTTATTAAGAATAGGGATTTATTTCTTACAGTTCTGGAGGCTGGGAAGTCCAAGGTCAAGAGGCCCACATCTGGTGAGGGGTCTCTTACTGCATCATGCCATGGCAGAGGATGGAAGAGCAAGAGAGGACAAGTGCAGGAGAGAGAGATGGTGAGGAAGAGGGCTGATAATGTCCTTTCATCAGGAACCCACTCCCATGATAATTAACCCACTCTTCGAGAACAGCATTAATCCATTCATGAGGGCAGAGCCTCTTAACACTGTCCCACCTCTTAACACTGTTGCATTGGAGATTAAGTTTCCAACACATGAGCTTTGGGGGAAACATTCAAACTATAGCAACTATATATCGTATCTTTGCTACTGCATGAATCTGTGCAAAGATCGTAGATGCAATTTTCAGCCAGTTCTGCTGACATCTCTGTGGCAGTTGCCTTCAAATGTGAGTGCATGTGGGACGCCCCTCTTTGCTGCAGAGTAATGACTTGACTGTGGTTGGCTGATGACAGTTTGAGTCTAAGGGGAGTCTCTCAGCTTAATCAAAGCTCATACCTGCAGACCTTCCTGCACTTGCGTGTGGAACTCTGTGAATGCAGGCAGCCCAGCAGGAACAGAGAGCTTGACGATGACCAAGAACCCTAAGATGTAGTTGGGTGAGGGTGGGTGCGGGGGGAGTGAAGGAAGAAGAGGGGCAGGTAAAATTTTCGGTGTTTCTAAGAAGCGTCTGGACAGGGATTAAAACTGCGGAAGGGGCCAGCAGAGAACTGAAGGAGGCCTGGTAAATTAGGCTGGGGCTGGAGCTCTGTGTGGCCTTACTGTGACCTGCTCTTCTGCCAATGTCTGCAATTACAGAAGGAGGCCACTGGCCTCTGTAATAAGGAAGGTCTCTTCTGGTGCTCTGAGCTGGTAGTGCATGACTACAAGTTCCACGGGCTTAGAGCAATTAAAAAAAAATTTTTTTTTAGATGCTACAAGTAGGGAATAGTGTTTCAGAATTAAAGTTTGTTTTGGAACCTAATACTGCATACAAAGAATAAGATATAACTGTCTTCTCTTTTCATTACTCTTCTAATATGTGTCTTCCAGCTATTTTTTTTTTTTTTTGAGATGGCATCTCACTCTGTCACCCAAGCTGGAGTGCAATGGTGTGGTCTCAGCTCACTGCAACTCTCACTCCACGTCTTGGGTTCAAGTGATTCCCTCGCCTTAGCCTCCTGAGTAGCTGGGACTACAGGCATGTGCCATCACACCCAGCTAATTTTTGTATTTTTAGTAGAGATGGGATTTCACTATATTAGCCAGCCATCACACCTGGCTAATTTTTTTTGTATTTTTAGTAAAGACGGGGTTTCACCATGTTGGCCAGGCTGGTCTTGAACTCCTGACCTCAAGTGATCCACCCTCCTGGGCTCCCAAAGTATTGGGATTACAGGCATGAGCCACTGTGCCTAGCCACAAATACCTTTCTTATGGGGTTTCAGTGGGGACTGAGTGAGATAAATGACTATTAAGAGCTTAGCATAGGGCCTGGCACATAATAGGTACTCATTACTCATTAGCTGCCTTCATCGCCACCACCTATGAAGTAGCAAAGGGCAAAAAGAGAATTAATCCATGTTAAAGACAGGAAAACAAGAGTCCATATTCAGCTGGCAAGATATAGAAAGATAACTGAGAAGCTGGGCTCAGCAGCTCATGCCTGTAATCCTAGCACTTTGAGAGGCCAAGGTGGCCAGATCATGAGGTCAGGAGTTTGAGACCAACCTGGCCAACACGGTGAAACCCTGTTTCTACTAAAAATACAAAAAATAGCTGGGCGTGCTGGCAGGCACCTGTAATCCCAGCTACTCAGGAGGTTGAGGCAGGAAAATAATTTGAACCCAGGAGGCAGAGGTTGCAGTGAGCCGAAATCATGCCATTGCACTCCAGCCTGGGTAACAAGGTGAGGCTCTGTCTCAAAAAAAAAAGAGAACTGAGCTTCACCAAGCTCATCAATTAAGCTGACTTCATTCAGTAGCCCTCTTCCTCCATTGTTAACCTAAACCACAAAAGTACCCACACCCAAATAAGTTCTTGCTTGTCCTCCTGTGGAAGAATGTCAGAGTGGGTAAAGGAGCTTCTACTCAGTGTTAGCACCCGGGTGGAGGGAGATGGTCCTTTCTTTGTGTAGCTACAGGGCACATGTTGAAAAGCTGAGTGTGACCATAACACACTAGGTGTGATGTTCCATCACACAGCATGGAGCCAGGGCTGTAAATCTGGGGCAGACTGGGATTATGCTGCTCCACCTGGTTGGCTGAGAACAGCATCTTGCCCTCATTTAAGAGCAATTGTCAAGGACGGAACCTTAGTTTATTTCCCTGATATAGTTTGTTTTTGTTTTTGTTTTCTTTTTAGAGACAGAGTCTTGGTCTGTCTCCCAGGCTGGAGTGCAGTGGTACAATCTCAGCTCACTGCAACCTCCGCCTCCCAGGTTCAAGCGATCCTCCTGCCACAGCCTCCCAAGTAGCTGGGACTACAGGCGAGTGCCACCACGCCCAGCTACTCTTTGTATTTTCAGTAGAGACAGGGTTTCACCATGTTGGCCAGGGTGGTCTCGAACTCTTGACCTCAGGTGATCCACCCGCCTCGGCCTCCCAAATTTCTGGGATTACAGACGTGAGCCACTGTGCCCAGCCAGGCCTGATATAGTTTGATCTGAGCTGGAGGTGTTAGAATTTTGTTCTGTTCTATTTGGTTCCACAAGGAGGGATGCATGCAGGTGTGAGAATGGAAGTGAGGAAAAGTCTCTGAGTGTAAGCATTCAAATTGCAGGCCTTCAGGAGGCAAATTTCTTTGCTTCTATAATAGCTTATTCTTATTCACACCAATCCTCAAAATTAAATTTACTCATAAATGCTAATAGAATTATGTATTATGATACACTCTGAGTCATGCCCTGCAAATACTTAAACACTTATTATCATAGTATAGTATAATGACATATATTTTCCAAATTTTAAAATTATAGTATACTTGTTAATTATTTTATTAAAATCTTACATGTTTAACACAGTAACTATATTGTCCTACATTCTCTTCCAAACATGTCCAACTGTAGTTACATTTTAATAGAATTGCAACTAATGTGTACATACTATTTTGTGTATTTTTTTCACTTAATATTTTTTCTAAACAAATTTCCATGTTTTCCCATAGTGATATTTATTTTATGGATACATTTTTCTTGCTTGAATGTACACTGTAAATGTCTATGTGTTTTTGCCTCTATTATTTCTTTAGGGTATCTTCAGAAGGTGTTTGTACTCAGTCAGAAGGAATAAATATTTAATTTAATTTAATTTGTGCATGTGTATTTATTTATAGAGACAGGGTCTCTCTCTGTTGCCCAGCCTGGAGTGCAGTGGTAGAATCAGAATTCACTGCAGCCTCGGACGCCTAGGCTCAAGTGATCTTCCCACTTTGGCCTCCCAATTAGCTAGGACTACAGGCATGTACCAATATGTCCAGCAAATTTTTTATTTTTTTTTTGAGACAGAGTTTCACTCTGTCACCCAGGCTGGAGTGCAATGGTTCAATCTTGGCTCACTGAAACCTCTGCCTCCCAGGTTCAAGCCATTCACCTGCCTCATCCTCCTGAGTAGCTAGGACTACAGGCATGTACCACCATGCCTGGCTAGTTTTTGTATTTTTAGTAGAGATGGGGTTTCACCATGTTGCCCAGGTTGGTCTCGAACTCCTGATGTCAGGTGATCCACCCACCTCAGCCTCCCAAAGTTCTGGGATTACAGGCGTGAGCCACCACACCTGGCCATGCCCAGCTAATTTTATAATTTTTTTGTTAGAATGAGATCTTGCTATGTTGTTCAGGCTGGTCTCAAACTCCTAGCCTCAAGTGATCCTCCTGCCTCCGCCTCTCAAAGCACTGGGATTACTGGTGTAAGCCACTGTACTGCATCAGCTATAAATAATAATTTTATAATTCTTGTAAAATACTCAAAAAATTGGCATTGTTTTTATCTCTGTCTGTTCTTAGTATATCTCTAAAATAATAATCTCGGCTCACGCCTAGGTAGCTCATGTCTCTAATCCCAGCACTTTGGGAGGCTGAGGCAGGGGGATCACATGAGGCCAGGAGTTTGAGATCAGCCTGGCCAACGTGGTGAAACTCTGTCTCTACTAAAAATACAAAAATTAGCTGGGTGCGGTGTTATGTGCCTGTAATCTCAGCTATTCAGGAGGCTGAGGCAGGAAAATTGCTTGGACCTGGGAGGTGGAGGTTGTAGTGAGCAGAGATCGTGCCACTGCACTCCAACCTGGGCAACAGAGCAAGATTCCAACTCAAAAAATAAATAAATAAATAAAATAATAATAATAATCTCCTTTAAAGTTAGCTTTGATTGATAACAACATGCTGAAACAATGTGAAGATTAGAAAGATTTCCAACAAGGGAAAGGGACAAAAGCAGCTTTATTGAACATGTATCAGGGCAGTAGTAGGCACAACGCATGGATTTAGTTAGTAACTGGTAAAACTGGGATCTTAACCCTGGCAGTCTAGCTCTAGAGTTTATGCATTAAACCCCAATGCTATTAGCTAAACCTAACTTAATCCTTAAAGAATCCTCTGATGCATGTGTGTTTAACCTCATTTTTACAGACGAAGGCTGAGGGGATTAAAACAAGAGCTCAGACTGAAGTGTATCTAGAAATTAAGCAGGTACAGGGAGTCAGAGTAAGAACATACAGCCATCCCTTGGTATTTGTGGGGGGTTGGATCCAGGATCCCCAGGCCAAGATACTAAAATTCACAGGATACTAAAATCAGAAACAGATGCTCAAGTTTCTGATATAAAATGGCATGGTATTTGCATATAATCTATACATTTCCTACCGTATACTTTAAATCATCTCTAGATTACTTACAGTACCAAATACAATGTAAATGCCATGTAAATCATTGTTATACTGTATTGTTTAGGAAATAATGACAAGAAAAAGTCTGTACACATTCAGTACAGAAGCAATACTGTTTTCCAAATCTTTTCTATCAACAGTTGATTGAATCTATGGCCACAGAACCCATGAAGACAGAGAGCAATCTGTAAATGTTTCCTCCACTTTCTAATTTTTCTTAGACTACATAGTTCTCTCAATCTCTTTTGGTATACAAATCTTTATAGTCATTGAGATGATAGTGGTTGGCATGCAGTTGGAAGTTGCAAAATTCATGCCTCATCTCAAGGGGCTACTCAGCCCCAGCTAAGATTTTTTTTTTTTTTTTTTGAGATGAGGTCTCATTCTGTCACCCAGGCTAGAGTGCAGGGGCATGATCACGACTCACTGCAGCCTCGACTGCCTGGGCTCAAGCGATTCTCCCACTTTACTCTCCCAAGTAGCTGTGACCGCAGGTGCATGCCACCATACCTGGCTAATTATTATTATTATTATTATTATTACTATCCGTAGAGACAAAGTCTTGCTGTGTTGCCCAGGCTGGTCTGAAAGCGATCCTGGGCTCAAGCGATCCTCCAGCCTTGGCCTCTCAAAGTGTTGGCACTACAGGTGTGAGCCATTGTGCCCAGCCCCAGTTAAGTGTTTTGATGAGGAACAGTCTGCCCTATATGGCCAAGTGTATCAGTTAGTTATTGTTATGTAACAAACTACCCCAAAGCTCAATAGCTTAAAACAATAGGCACTTATTACTGTCTACAACCTATGAATCAGGTGGTCCTTCTACTTTTGGCTGGAATTGCTCATGCATGTGTGGCCAGCAGGCGAGTTGGTGGTGGGCAAGCTTTGCTGATCTTGGCTAGGTCCCTTCACATGTCTTGAGTCTTGGCTGGAACAACTGAGACAACTTGGCATGGTCTCTCATCCTTCAGCAGGCTGGCCCAAAGTTGTTCACAAGGGGTCTTGTAAGGTTCCAAGAAAGAAAGAGAGGAAGTGTACAAGGCCTCTTATGTCCAGGCTCAGAATGGAAAAGCTATCATTTCTGTCACATTCTATTGGTTAAGACAAGTCACAAATCCAATCCAGAGACAAAGGAGGAAGATATACTCAGCCTTTATGGGAAGAACTGAAAGTGATATTGCACAGCGTGTAGACAAAGAGAGGGCTGAAAAATCAAGGCCATTATTATTATTTTTTTGCCTCAATCTACCATAAGTCTTCCAAGTTTTCAGAAGCCAGAGATCCAGATCTTTATGTGAAATCTCCCAAGTTTTAAAAGCTTCAACGAATTTACAAACTTTTAAGACACTGGTGGGCCAAAGAGATCATATTAGAGCTGGATGTGGTTTGTGGGCCATCGGTTTACAACCTCTGGGTAAATAACTTGCTCAAGTTTCTGTAGCAATTGGCTGAGGAGAACTGAACTTAGGTCTGTCTAGACTCTAGGTCTCTATTCATTCAGCAACACTTGCATGTCTTCTGAGTATAAGACTTGGATAAACAGTGATAAATAAACCACAATGCTTCCCTTAAGGGGCTTAGAGTTGTAAGTGGGAGGCATTATGTAAATGAACACTTTCTTCATGTGATTCAGTGTTACAGAGGCTTGGCGGGGGGGGGGGGGGGGGGGCACACTTCTTCCCTCCCCTGAAGGGAACTTCGCTGATATAATTCAGGGTCTCTCTCTTTGCCCTTGTATACATTCCACACCCTGGAAGTGGAGTGATATGGTTTGGCTGTGTCCCCACCCAAATCCCATCTTGAATTGTAGCTCCCATAATTCCCACGTGTTGTGGGAGGGACCCAGTGGGAAGTAATTGAATCATGGAGAAAGTTTCTCCCATACTGTTCTTGTGGTAGCGAAGAAGTCTCATGAGATCTGATGGTTTCACAGCAAAGAATTCTCACCAGATCTGATGGTTTTATAAGGGGTCTCCCCCTTCATTTGGCTCTCAGTCTCTTCTTGCCTGCTGCCGTGTAAGATGTGCCTTTCACTTTCCACCATGATTGTGGGGCCTCTCCAAATACATGGAACTGTGAGTCCATTAAACCTCTTTTTCTTTATAAATTACCCAGTCTTGGATATGTCTTTATCAGCAGTGTGAAAACAGAATAATACATGAAGTAACTTATCTACTTGGTAAATTTGGGGAAACAACTGTGTATGTTCAGTTTAGTTCTTCCCTTTATTCTCTTGCGGCCAGCCCTGGTCAAGGGTAGTGTGTATCTCCCTGCTCCTTCATGCTGCAAGTTCCCCCAGGGCTATAGCCTCTCCCCAGCCCAGCCCTGTTGAGCACTCCTGAGAGCGGGCAGGTGATCCACCTGATTCTACGGTTCATTTGGCTGTCACACTAGGCAATGTCTTCCTACCTATCTGTAGCAGTAATAAAGGTGACATTTGGCATCCAGCTTTTTCTTCCCTTCTATTTCTTTCTTTCTTCCTTTTTCTTTTTTTTGAGATGGAGTTTTGCCCTTGTTGCCCAGGCTGGAGTGCAATGGTACAATTTCGGCTCACTGCAACCTCCACCTCCTGAGTTCAAGGGATTTTCCTGCCTCAGCCTCCCAAGCAGCTGGGATTATAAGCGGCTGCCACCATGCCTGGCTAAGTTTTGTATTTTTAGTAGAGATCGGATTTCACCATGTTGGCCAGGCTGATCTCAAACTCTTGACCTTAGGTGATCCACCCAGATTGGCCTCCCAGAGTGCTGAGATTACAGGCATGGGCCACCACACCTGATCTCTTCCCTTCTATTTCTTATCTTGTTCAGAACCCAGGTAGGGAAGAGAAATGCTATTTATTGGGCAGTTACCTCGAAGAACTCAATGGTGCTATGATTAGGGTCTATATGTACACACACATACAGAGACACACCTTCTTTACTCCACTCCAACTTCATTCCCTACCTTGTCCCCCTGCACCACCTTTTTTTTCTTTTCTTTATTTTTTTTTCTTTTCTTTATTTCTTTTTCTTTTCTTTTCTTTTTTTTTTTTTTTAAGACAGGGTCTCACTTTCTTGCCTGGGCTGGAGTGCAGTGGCAGGATCATAGCTCACTGCAGCCTTGAACTCCTGGGCTCAAACAGTCCTCCCACCTCAGCCTCCCAAGCAGCTGGGACTATAGGCGCGTATCACCATGCCTTGCTAATTTAAAAAAAAAAAAAAAGTAGAGATGGGGGTCTTACTATGTTGCCCAGGCTGGTTTTGAATTCCTTGCCTCAAGCAATCCTCCCACCTCAGCCTCCTGAGTAGCTGGGATTACAGGTGTGAGCCACCACACCTGGTCCCCACTGCACTTTCTTAGTTAGGTTAAGGGCTTGTGTTTCCCAGGAGAAAACAGGTCTGGTTTCAAAGTACTCTTTAGGCTGCTTCTTGGGTCTCAGAGTTTCATGAGTTTATTTTCCTAAAGGGTCCTAAGCCATATGGGGTGGGCACCTGGTGGGAGCTGGGACGTAAGGGAACGAAGAGCTGCGACCCTGCCCTCAGGCTGCTGCCCTCCCAAGGGAAACATGATGCCAAGACAGGGAAGCCAGGAAGTGCCCTGATGGTGCCGGGGCCAAGGCTGAGGAGAACCAGGTCCTGAGGCTCTAAGCCACAGGCCAGGAATGAAAACCAGTCAAGTGCCCCTCCCATTTCTTTGCACGAGGCCTGCATCTCCCAGCATCTGTTTTTTTTCCAGGCAGCCTTCAGTGTCTGTTGTGTTGTGAGCACAGCTGGAGGGGAGTCATCTACCTCTTCACATATTTTCCTTCTGTCAACTATGAGAGGCAGAGTGTCAGGTTGTTCAGGTTGGTGCAGCCCATCTCCCTCCCACCTACCGTGAGCCTGCTCCCCGGCTCACTCCCTTTGCTTTGCTTTGCTTTCCCTCCCTCCTGAGGAACTGTGGCGAGATGAGTAGGAATTCAGTTGAATGGAAGGAATTTTTTTTTTTTTTTTTTTTGAGACGGAGTATCACTCTGTTGCCAGGCTGGGTGCAGTGGCATGATCTTGGCTCACTGCAACCTCAGCCTCCCGGGTTAACATGATTCTCCTGCCTCAGCCTCCTGAATAGCTGGGATTACAGGCATGTGCCACCATGGCCAGCTAATTTTTGTACTTTTAGTAGAGACGGGGTTTCTCCATGTTTACCAGGGTGGTCTCGATCTCTTGATTTCGTGATCTGCCTGCCTCAGTCTCCCAAAGTGCTGGGATTACAGCCGTGAGCCAACATGTCTGGCCAAATGGAAGGAATTTTATTTCTCTCTTGCAGTTTGGCAAGATGAGATCAAGAGGGAAGCCACATCAAAGAAGGAGGCTGCTGCCACCATTAGGTGTCTGCCGCGCCTATGAGTCAGTGGAGCCTACACTTCCGTGGGACGCCTGTAGTAAGCTGAGGGGCAGTTCATGTTTTCCATTCACAAAGGAGTCTATGACCATTTTATGGTATCTGTGTAAGAGTCCCCATGACACAACAGTACCCACGTCACCTCATGTTGGCAAATCAATCTGGGGCCCAAAGTAAACTTTGGTCTAATTGCCGCGGAAAGGATCTAGACTCATTCTCTGACCAACGGACCATATATACGGAAGTAAAAAGCATAATGTCAGATGACCTGAATGTAAAAGCTTAAGTGATCTTGGGCAAATTATTAAACTTTCTAAATATTAGCTTCTCTAGTCCCAGCTACTCAGGAGGCTGAGGCAGGAGGATGCTTAAGACCAGGAGTTCAAGGCTGTAGCATATCATCGTCGTGCGTGTGAATAGCTACTGCACTCCAACCTGGGCAACATAACAAGATCTCTTTAGGAAAAATTAAACATTAGTTTTCTGTCCTGCAAAATCATAGTTTTTTATTGAATGGGATAATACAAGTATCTATTTCATAACATAATTAGGAAGTTTAAACGAGGAAATGCGTGTAAGGAACTTAGCACATGGCTGAAGACTCAGTAAAAAGTTCCCATCTGTCATTTCTGGGGCATCCTCAGTCTTACAGGTGACGGTGAAATTAAAGGATGGGAAGATGCACTACGTGGTCTTAAAGAGGTGGTCCATGGTGCTGGGAAAGCAGTTGGCCCCCCGGGGCATTGAAATGACCCCCAGCCCAGCAAGGTCTTTGTGTGTTGGGTGAAGGCCTAAAACAAACCCAAGCGCAGAGCTGCTGATTCCGTTTCCCATGCTGGAGGCAGTAGGAGGAGGCAGGGCTCATGTTGCCCCCACACCCCTGGACGAAGCGGAAAGAACCTGTATTTCAAATACTTTAGGCTGAAGCACCCACTGGTAGGAGATCATCCAAGAGACCTTGCAGGGAAGGCTCTGAGCTCAAGTTGTTGGAGAAAGAGTGAAAAGAGGCCAGGTGTGGTGGCTCATGCCTGTAATCCCAGCACTTTGGGAGGCTGAGGCGGGCGGATCACTTAAGGTCAGGAACTGGAGACCAGCCCCAACATGGTGATACCCCGTCTCTACTAAAAATACAAAAACTATCCAGGCATGGTTGCAGGTGCCTGTAATCACAGCTACTCAGGAGGCTGAGGCAGGAGAATCACTTGAACCCGGGAGGCGGAGCTTGCAGTGAGCCGAGATCGTGCCACTGCACTCCAGCCTGGGTGACAGACTCTGTCTCAGAAAGAAAGAAAGAAAAAAAAGAGTGAAAAGAAGGAGAAGACATAGAGTAACTGGGAAAAGAGAAAAGGTCTGCACAGCTCTCACCCTCTGCCTGATTCTCCCTCTTCTTCTTACCTCCCTGAAACTGGGAAGGAAACGCTGCCTGGCTGGGTTGGGGGCTGTTTTAGGAAGGTGAACACAGCAAAATTCTGTGCCCTGCAAAGTCTTAGCCCTCATCTATTTCAGGAGACAACCTTCTGGTGGGAAGGGGATGGGGACCAAGAGTGCCTGAAGGATGAGGAGTCCTCAGCGGGCTGGGAGCAAGCCTGGAGGTCGGGGGTGAGCTGCGGAGGGGGCTGCTTTGAGCCCTTCAGGGTGCTCGCGGAGGACAAGCCAGCTGCCCTTGGAGAGAATGGAACACCTCACCTCCTTCCATTGATTCAGGCTGATTTTCTCTGTTGGACTCTTACAATCCTGGCTCCAGGAGCGGGTTGCCATGGTTATGCTGGTTTTAACAGAGGGCTAAGTGGCTTCCCTCAGGCCATGCAGCATTTAGCTGCTCGCTTTGGATTTTAGCTTCTCCTCCTTGGAGACCCTGCTGTGCATGGTGAAAAGAATGGAGGGTGGACAATCATGTTCTGGGAGCAATTGGGGAAGTGGGTGAATTTGATTTGAAATAGTTCATGTGGGCCAGGCCTGTATTCTTGGCACTTTGGAAGGCCGAAGTGGGAGGATTGCTTGAGCTCAGGAGATTGGCCTGGGCAACATGGTGACACCCCATCTCTACTGAAAAAAAAGAAAAAAAAAAAAATTAGCCAGGTGTGGTAGTGTGCACCTGTATTCTCAGTTACTCGGGAGGCTGAGGCTGGAGGATCAATTAAGCCCCAGAGATCGAGGTTGCACTGAGCTGAATTTGTGCCATTGCACTTCAGCCTGGGTGACACAGTGAGATCCTGTCTCAAAAACAAAAAACAAAAAAATTGACGAGAGGTAGAAAAGGTCAAGTGTAAGGGCTTTAGAGAGTCAGGTAGCTTAGCCTGATTTCTAGCTTTGTCATGTACCATTTTAGTGACCTTAAGCAAATTACTTAACCCCTTAGAGAAATGGGGGCCCTCATGGCATGCACTTCATATAACAAGTGTGAGAGTTAATGGGGTGATGTGTGAGCCATGGGGAGCGCCCAGGAAGGGTGGGTTTACCAGGTCCTTTCACTCACATTATCTCAAGGGCTCCCACAATAACCCCAGGATGCTGTCAATGCTATCCTAGTTTTCCAGAGAAGGGAACCCAAATAGGAGCTTAGGGACTTCCCTCATCGGCCTTTCGGATTGATGTGTGCCTGCTTCTCTGACTTCATCTCCCAGCACTATGCAGTGGTCACACTGTAGTTGGTGCCTGGCTCACATGTATTAGGTTGTTCTCATACCACTGTAAAGAAATACCTGAGACTGGGCATGGTGGCTCACGCCTGTAATCCCGGCACTTTGGGAGATCAAGGCGGGTGGATCAGGAGTTTGAGACAGGCCTGGCCAATATAGTGAAACCCCATCTCTACTAAAAATACAAAAATTAGCCGAGCATGGTGGTGTGCACCTGTAATCCCAGCTACTCGGGAGGCTGAGGCAGGAGAATCGCTTGAACCCGGGAGGCAGAGGTTGTAGTGAGCCAAGATCACGCCACTGCATTCCAGCCTGGGTGACAGAGCAAGACTCCATCTCAAAAAAAAAAAAAAAAGAAAAAAAAGAAAGAAATACCAGACTCTGGTAATTTATAAAGAAAAGAGGTTTAATTGGCACACAGTTCTACAGGCTGTACAGGAAGCATAGCAGCTTCTGCTTCTGGGGAAGCCTCAGGAAACTTACAATCATTGGGGAAGGCAAAGGAGAAGTAGGCACGGAGCAGGAGCAAGAGAGAGTGGGGAAGTGCCACACACTTTTAAATGACCTTGTCTCACAAGAACTCTATGGTGAGAACAGCACCAAGGGGGAAATATGCCCCCAGGATCCAACACCTCCCTCCAGGCCCCATATCCAACACTGAGGATTACAATTCAATGTGAGATTTGCCTGGGGACACAGATCCAAATCATGTCACCTTGCTACTCCAGGGCCTGCCTGTCTTGTCTCCTTCTTTGTAACATTCTTCCCTGGCTTTTCATGGGACTAGTTCCTTCTCCTCCTTTGGGTTTTAGCTGGGGTCACCTCTTGGGAGGTGTTTTCTCTTTTTTTTTTTTTTTTTTTTTTTGAGACACCGGCTTGGGCAACAAAAGCAAAACTCAGTCTCAAAAAAAAAAAGTAAGTTACTATATCACAATTTAAAGATACTTTGGTAACTGTTTCAATACATTTGGCTTCCTTTATAAACCTCTCTGTTTATTTTATGCACTTATAAAGCCTTAGCCTGAATAAGGGTCCATAAGGATTCACCAGGTTACTAATAGGATTCATGGTACAAAAAAGCTTAGCCACCTTAGTGGCCTAGAACAGTGTTTGGCATATACCAGGAGATTGAAAACAATGTTTTTGAGTTGGCTGGGTGAAGGGAGGTGGAAAAGGAAAGACCGTCCTAGGCTGAGGAAACTGGGGAAAATTCAAAAGCAGAGAATTTTGTCTTGGAAACAGAGAAATTAGTGTGGTTTGTACTTAGAAATCCAGTGAGAAGTCGGGCACTGTGGCTCATGCCTGTAATCCCAGCACTTTGGGAGGCCAAGGTGGGTGGATCACCTGAGGTCGGGAGTTTGAGACCAGCCTGGCCAGCATGGTGAAACCCCATCTCTACTAAAAATACAAAATTACCCAGGCGTGGTGGCACGCACCTGTAATCCCAGCTACTTGGGAGACTGAGGCAAGGGAATCGCTTGAACCTGGGAGGCAGAGGTTGCAGTGAGCTGAGATTGCGCCACTGCACTCCAGCCTGGGCTAAAACTAACCAGGTGGCTGATTGGACTTTGTCCTGACGCTGTGGGAAACAATGGAAGCCATCAGGCAGGGACAGGAATTACTACAATTGGGTTTTTAAAAAATGTCTTTGGCTGCCAAGAGGAGAGAGAAATGAGAGGGCCAATGTGGATAGCAATTAAGAGGCTACTGTGGGCGGCTTGAAACAGGCTGGTGGCAGTGGAGGTGGGAAGAAGTAGATGAATTTGAGAGCAATTTTGGAGATGAAATAGACACAGCTTGAAAACTGATTAGACTAGGGGGTAAGGGAAAACAGGAAGGACAGCATGACTGCGGTTTTCTTGCCTGAATTGCTGAGAGGATAGTGGGTTGCTTACTGAGAAGGGACACGGTGGGGGAAGGAGCAAGGAGGCATGAGGTAGCCTGAAACTTCAGTGTAAGTGTTATTATTTTGTTCTCAATCTGGTTTTGCAAAAATGTCTTGGAACTCAAATGATGGAGACTGTAGTTTTACTTCTAGTTCTGCCACTAACTTGCTATCTCAGGCACTACTATCGTCTGTTTACATTAGTCCCTGCCAAATTCATAGGTTGAAATCTTCACCTTCCGCCCCACCCCGCTACAGAGGTGGAGGCTTTGGGAGGTGAGGTTCTGCCCTCATGATGGGATTAACGCCCTTATAAAAGAGGCCACAGAGAGACCCTTCACCCTTTCTGCTGGTGCGGTTGGATTGGGAAGGCAGCTGTCTAGGAGGAAGCAGATTTCACCCAACCTGCTAGTGTCTTGAACTTGGACTTCCTATTCTCCAGAACTGTGAGAAATAAATTTCTGTTGTTTGTAAGCATCCAGTCTGCGGCATTTTGTTATAGCAGCCTGAATAGACTGACGGACACCTTTCTCAACTTTGTTTTCTCATCTAAACGATGGAGCCCCAGATCCTTGGCCTGCACACCTCACATGCTGGAGCGAAACCCACCTGTCCACCCTCCTTCCTCAGGTCAAGTAAGAAACCTTTGAGCATATGACTTTGCCAAAGGAGCCTCAAAGTTGGCGATTTTTGTCTGAGCCTTGAATGATAGCTTGGGTCTCATGAGTATTATGATGAAATTAGTTAGCTATCATTAATAATAAAAGTGAATTTTTTCATTATCATATGTCAGACTGAAACTGCCCTTGCAAAATTATAACTGAGACAGTGAAAGCGATCTGACCTAACCAACTCGATATTGCTTCTAACCTCCAAACTGTCCTTGTTCATTCCCGGGTGTAGGCTGAACTAACTTTGGGAGGAACTATAGTTGTTTTTTTGTTGTTTTTTTTTTCTTTTTTTTTTGAGACAGAGTCTCACTCTGTCACCCAGGCTGGAGTGCAGTGGCCGGATCTCAGCTCACTACAAGCTCCGCCTCCCGGGTTTACGCCATTCTCCTGCCTCAGCCTCCCAAATAGCTGGGACTACAGGCGCCCGCCACCTCGCCCGGCTAGTTTTTTGTTTTTTTAGTAGAGACGGGGTTTCACCGTATTAGCCAGGCTGGTCTGGATCTCCTGACCTTGTGATCCGCCCGTCTCGGCCTCCCAAAGTGCTGGGATTACAGGCTTGAGCCACCGTGCCCGGCTGGAACTATAGTTTAAAACAAAGATGATAACAGCCCTTTCTCAAAACAAACCTCCTTCTTGCCTGGGGACTAGACTGCCTTTGTAGGACTAACAAATTAGCCACAAGATTAGAAATTATGGTTTAGGAGTCATGCAGCTGGAGGCTACAAGATTGTGACCCTCCCTAAACTGCTCCTAACATCAGTGCTTGAGACATTTTGCAGACCGTGCACTTGATGGATCAGCTGGCACCACCCAGATCCATAAACTGGCTCATCCGATCTTGCAGCCCCCACTCAGGAACTGACTCAGTGCAAGAGAACAGCTTCAACTCCCTGTAATTTCATCTCCGACCCAAACAATCAGCACTCTCAACTCACCGGCCTTCCCCCACCCACCAAATTATCCTTAAAAACTCTGATCCCTAAATGATCAGGGAGACTGATTTGAATAATAATAAAACTCTGGTCTCCCACACAGCCGGCTCTGCATGAATTACTGTTTCTCTATTGAAATTCCCCTGTCTTGAGTAATTGGCTCTGTCTAGGTAGCCGGGAAGGTGAACCCATTGGGTGGTTACAAGGCATTCTGCTCAGTCAAGCACTCTGCTAAGTGCTTTACATGCTTTATTTATATTCTTCATTTTACTTCTCTATGACAACGCTATGAGGTAGATATTATTATTATACCCAATTCACAGACGTTCAAGTAAATTCCCTGAAGTTACATAATTGTGGTGGTAGTGTAGAGATTGGAACCTAAAGTCCAACACTAGTATCTGTACTCTTAACTCTTACACATTCCTGCCTTCTTGGATTAATTATTCTGTTTTGACCCAGGTGTCCATCGGGGTTCTCCTATCCCTTATAACTTAGATTGAATTGGAACATTCTTCCATTTCATATTCTGTGCAAAGTCCATGCCCTCCCTGATTTCTGTGAATTCAGGTGAGCTCCTGTTGTCATGGCAATCTTTGGCTTAGAGCTCCTGCTTCTGTGAAATTATTTCAGTTTCTGGCCCATCCCGCATGTGTTTTCCCTGATCTGTGCTCTCTCAGCCCAGCTATGGAAACCAGTGTCTTTCCTTCATTTCTACCAAGACTTTCACTTGCATAAAGCTGTTATGTTTGTAACAGATTTTGCCAAAAGTCAAAAGATGGAGGGATTTACCATGCAGATAATGCAAATTTTTAAAGACAATTTAGATTTATTTCTGTTTTTCTTCTTTTTTATTTTTTTTAGACGGAGTCTTGCTCTGTCACCAGGCTGGAGTGCAGTGGAGCAATTTTAGCTCACTGCAACCTCTGCCTCCCAGGTTCAAGCAATTCTCCTGCCTTAGCCTCCTGAGTAGCTGGGACTACAGGCATGCACCACCACGCCCAGCTAATTTTTGTGTTTTTAGTAGAGACAGGGTTTCACCATGTTGGCCAGGATGGTCTCAATCTCTTGACTTTGTGATACCCCCGCCTCAGCCTCCCAAAGTGCTGGGATTACAGGCTTGAGCCTCTGTGCCCAGCCTTATCTCTGTTTTTCAAAAGCTCCATAGTGATTTCTGCCATTGTGTTAGTTGAGATTTAGGCTAAGATGTTGAAACAACAATATCCCTCTCCCATTCCCAGCAACCTAGAGTGGCTTTATCTCTCTCTCTCAGTCCAGAGTTTAACAGTCCAGGTAAGTGGAAGGTCTACTGCCCACAGTCACTCAAGCCACTGTTCCTTCTATATGGCGGGCATGTCGTCATCCCCTAAGAGTGGTTATGTCCTCGTCTGCATGGTCAAAGCTGAGTCAAATCACATCCACAAACAGCCCATCAGAAGGGGAGAAAAGGAGGGAATGGAGGCCAAGGATTTCCTTTCTGAGAGGACGTAGACATCACTTCCATTCTCATTCCATTGTTGGAACATAGTCACATGATCACACTGGCTGCAATGCAGTCTGGGAAATGGAGTCTTTCACAGAGCCATGGTGTGCCCCACTGGAAAGCTTTTACTATGCAAGAAGGGGAGAGAGGGTTTTGGGGGGCACAAAATCCCTCTTTGTTTCACCCAACTGGATTCCAGGGTTTGCTTAATCTTGTACTCTCTCTTCGTTTTCTCTTTCCACTCTAATTTTATCTCTGCTCTCTCCCTCTGCTTCTTGCCCCTGATTCATACTTATTTCCAAAACAGAATGGTTCTGTCAAATCTCAAGATCTCACTTTCCATCCCAAATGACTTAGAAAGCTATTCTCCTAAACAAAGATATTTCACACTCAAACTGGGAGTCTGGCACCAGCTGTTAAGGTATTTTTCCTATTTGGCTACATGGTGAAAATAAAGCAAGACACTATTTTAAGACACTTTTCCCAAAAACAAAGAGTTAAGATTCACAGAAATCAATTGGTCTGTCATGTAAACATCCCAAATCTTAAGTGATTTAACAAGCCCTTAAGAAGTACAGGCTGTTTATTGCTTAAAATGAAATAATTTCACACTACAGCAGAGTGTACGAGTGTACAATCTAGACTTCCAAGAAGAAGTTTCAGAGGGGGCAACTGATACTTTTTTTGCTGGAAAAGTACACTCTTTTCCCCCACCTTGCTAGGGGACACCTGCCCTTGGTTCAGCCAAGCCACACAACCATTTAAAGTTTATGCTAGGATCGGCATAAGTCATGTCTGACTACATTTTATTGCGCAAAGCAAGTTGTGTGGATAAGCTCTACATCAATGGAATAGGAATGTCTACTTCTCCCATGTGGGGCCTGCAAGTAACAGGGCAAAGGATGTGAATGCACAATCTTCTTAGGGAGACACAGTGAACACTGGGGCACAGTGATCAATCTAACAGTTGTAAAAAGAGGGACCGGGAACAGAGATTGAATCCAGTGCACAGAGATCTCTGAATGTTAAGCATATTATAACTGGAATTTATTGAAAGGTTGGCCAGCACAGCGGCTCACGCCTGTAATCCCAGCACTTTGGGAGGCAGGGACAGGTGGATCACTTGAGGTCAGTAGTTCAAGACAAGCCTGGCCAACATGGTGAAACCTTGTCTCTACTAAAAATACAAAAATTAGCTGGGCATTTTGGTGCTCACCTGTAGTCCCAGCTACTTGGGAGGCTGAAGCAGGACAATCACTTGAACCCAGGAGGCGGAGATGGCAGTGAGCCGAGACTGTGCCATTGCACTCCAACCTGGGCGACAGATGAAGCTCCGTTTTTAAAAAAATGGCTACAGAGAATCACTGGAAGACTTTCAGCAGGATGGTGATGTTATCAGCGGACTGCCAATTAAGAGCATGTCCTGCTCCACCTTTTGAGCCCATCGTTGGGGTAGGAAGTGTGGGGAGGTTGAATTAGTAAACCATTACAGATCAGCACTTTATTCCTCCCTCTACTCTATCCCAGCTAACTGGACAATGGGGCAGGCCACTGCATTAGAGCTCTCCAGAGAAACAGAACCAATAGGATCTATCTCCATCTCCACCTCCATCTCCACCTCTATCTCCATTTCTCTCTCTCTCTCTCTCCCTCTCTCTCTCCATCTCCATCTCCACCTCCACCTCCATCTCTATCCCTCTGCCTCTCCATCTGCACTCCCATCCCCACCTCCACGTCCATCTCCATCTCCATCTCTATCTCTCTCCACCTCCATCTCTGCCTCCATCTCCATCTCCACCTCCATCTCCATTTCCATTTCTGCCTCCATCTCCATCTCCACCTCCATCTCCATCTCTGCCTTTATCTCCTTCTCTGCTTCCATCTCCATCTCCACCTCTATCTCCATCTCTGCCTGTATCTCTGTCTCCATCTCTCTCTCTCCATCTCCATCTCCATCTCTGCCTCCATCTCCATCTCCATCTCTGCCTCCATCTCCATTTCCATCTCTGCCTCCATCTCCATCTCCACCTCTATCTCCATCTCCATCTCTATCTGTCTCCACTCCACCTCCACCTCCATTTCCATCTCCCTCTCTATCTCCACCTCCACCTCCATCTCTGCCTCCATCTCTGTCTCCATCTCTGCCTCCATCTCCATCTCTATCTCTGCCTCCATCTCCATCTCCATCTGTGCCTCCATCTCCATCTCCATCTGTGCTTCCTTCTCCATCTCCGTCTGTGCCTCCATCTCCGCCTCCATCTCCATCTCTGTCTGTGCCTCCATCTCCATCTCCATCTCTGCCTCCATCTCCATCTCTGCCTCCATCTCCATCTCCATCTCTGCTTCCACCTCCATCTCTGCCTCCATCTCCATCTCCATCTCTGCTTCCACCTCCATCTCTGCCTCCATCTCCATCTCCATCTCTGCTTCCACCTCCATCTCCATCTCCATCTCCATCTCTGTCTCCATCTCCTCTCCATCTCCATCTCCATCTCCAACTCCATCTCCATCTCTCTGTTTCTCCACCTCCATTTCTATCTCCCTCTCTATCTCCACCTCCATCTCCATCTATCATCTATTCCCACCTCTCTATCATCTACCTATCTACAAATTGATCCATATTCATTTTAAAGAATTGGCTCACTTATGTAGTCTGGCAAATCCAAATATTTCAGAGCAGGCTAGAAACACAGGAAGAGTTAATGTTTCAGTGCAAGCCTGAAGGCAGTGTGCAGACAGAATTCCCTCTTTCTCAAGGGAGTCAGTCTTATTTCTCTTAAGGCCTTCACCTGATCGAATGAGACCCACTCACATTACAGAGGGTAATCTGCTTTACTCAAAGTCCACTCATTTAAATGTCAATCTTATCTAAAAAATACCTTCACAGCAACATCCAAACTACATCCAAACTGCTGTTTGACCAAATATCTGGGTACCATGGCCTAGCCAAGTGGACAAATAAAATTAACCACAGCTCCATGCCTTTGTTTTTTAGATGAGTTTTGCTCTTGTTGCCCAGGCTGGAGTGCAGTGGTGTGATCTCGGCTCACTGCAACCTCTGCCTCCTGGGTTCAAGCGATTCTCCTGCCTTAGCCTCCCAAGTAGATGGGATTACAGGCACCTGCCACCATGCCCAGCTAATTTTGCATTTTTAGTAGAGATGGGGTTTCACCATGTTGGCCAGACCGGTCTCAAACTCCTGACCTCAGGTGATCCACCTGCCTCGGACTCCCAAATTGCTGGGATTACAGGTGTGAGCCACCGCACCTGGCTTGCATGCCTTTTTTGTCCCTATCTTTATAACAGGCATTGATTCCATTGTGCTAATGGGATTGCACACGTGCATGGCTGCTGGAAAAGAAGTCAGTATGAATAAAAGGCTGTGGGACCACTCATGGGGCTGACATCCACCTTAGGCAGCTGGGTCTCTTCCATTGTAACCTCCCAGTGGGGAATTGACTTCTGGAAGAAACTATTAATGAAGTGCTCCAGTGACCTACCCTCTTCCTCCCTGTGGCCTCTGCCCTACGTCAAGCCTTCATGACCCTTTCTCTCGGTTAGCGCACTTTCTTCTCACGAGACTCCTTTTCGAGGCACAAATCTGAGCACAAGTTTCTCAGACAAACCCTCACTCAGTGGTGTCTCACTGCATTCCTGACAAAGGCTAAGCACATTAGGCCCTCCAAGACCTGACCCTAACCCACTCCCCTAGACTCATCCTCTCTGTCCTCCATGTTGCTGGATAGTCAGTCCTGTGGCCCCAGTGTCCCCTACCCTGGAGGCTTAAGCATTGTGAAGTCATGCCTCATGGGCTGCCTCTGGGAAGAGGTGGCCACCACTGCCCCTATGCAGCCAACTTATTTTATTATTATTATTATTATTTTTTTTTTTTTGAGACGGAGTCTCACTCTGTCACCCAGGCTGGAGTGCAGTGGTGTGATCTCAGCTCACTACAACCTCTGCCTCCTGGGTTCAAGTGATTCTTCTGCCTGAGCCTCCTGAGTAGCTGGGACTACAGGCACCTGCCAAAACCAGCTAGTTTTTGTATTTTTAGCAGAGACGGGGTTTCACCATGTTGGCCAGTCTGGTCTGGAATGCCTAACCTCAAATGATCTACCCACCTTGAGCCTCCCAAAGTACTGGGATTACAGGTGTGGTCCGCCGCAGCTGGCCAGCCAACCCAATTTTATCTATGGGTTCTTGCATATAATTTTTTGTTTGTAGAAAGGATTCTGTGGGGAGGGAAAATATTTGAAGGGTACTCTTTTGGTAGGTAACTGCTCATAGTTTACTGCATAGACCATGTCATTACTCATCCTTTGATGTGGACTGAATGTTTATACCCCCCGCCAAAATTCATGCTTTGAAGTCTGGGTGTGGTGGCTCATGCCTGTAATCTCAGTGCTTCGGAAAGCCGAGGCAGGTGGAACATCTGAGGTCAGGAGTTCGAGACCAGCCTGGCCAACATGGTGAAACCCGTCTCTACTAAGAATTCAAAAATTAACCAGGTGTGGTGGCATGCACCTGTAATGGGAGGCTGAGGCAGGAGAATGGCTTGAACCCAGGAGGTGGAGGTTGCAGTGAGCCAAGATTGTGCCATTGCACTCCAGGCTGGGTGACAAGAGTGAAACTCTGTCTCAAAAAAAAAAAAAAAAAAAAAATTCATACTTTGAAATCCTAATCCCAATGTGATGATATTAGGAGGTGAGGCCTTCGGGAGGTAACTAGGTCATGAAAATGAAGCCCCATGGTGGGATTAGTGCCCTTATAAGAAGAGGAAGAGACACCAGAGCTCTATCCCTGGGCTGCTGCCCTGGTACCCCTGCTGTATGAGAGTACAGCAAGAAGGTGGCTGTTTGCAAGCCAGAAAGTGAGCCCTCACCAGATACTGAGTCTACTGGCACCATAATCTTAGATTTCCAACCTTCAGAACTGTGAGAAATAAAAGCCGTTGGTTAAGCCACCCAGTCTATGCTATTTTGCCATAGAAGCCAGAGATGACTAAGACATTTCTTAAGAAATTCCACTTCTAAGAATTAGCCAAGCCGAAGGCCAGGCTAATATACTGTGCCTGTGCTCCTACTGAACCACATGGCTGAGCATTAATTTGTGCCTGGTGCTATACTAATACTTACTGTATTAAATTGAAAGGATGCTTGTTTATCTGTGTACTTCGCACATTAGGAAATTCCTCAAGACAGGGATGGTTTCTTTATTGCCTCAGCATCTGGTGTAGTTGCAGATCAAAACCGTGTGAATGTCCCTGTATGCATCTGTGTGTGTGTGTGTGTCTGTGAGAGAGAGAGAGAGAGAGAGAGAGAGACAGACAGAGAGAGAGAGAGAGAGGCAAAGAGAGAGAGAGAGACAAAGAGAAAGAGAGAAGAAAAGTGAATGGAACCAGTCCTTGGAAAAGGCAGCTATCCTCCCAAGTCTATCTTGAGCACCACCACCCCTAAGAAACCTATCCTGACTGTTGAAGTCCTCACTGATCTCCATCTAACAAACCTCTACAACATCTTGCATCTGTACCACATGGCTGAGCATTAATTTGCCCTCCATCTTTATTTTCCTAGACCTAAAAATCCCACTGGTTAAGTCAATTTAAAAAATACTGAACACTAAAAACTAAATTTTGAGTGTTAAAAAGGTCCCAAGCACTTGGGAGTTAAAAAAAATTAAAAATAGAGTAATAAAAGGTTATTCAGAATCCTACCATCTTTCCAGTAACCGTTTCTCCCCTATGATTTCCCTTATATTCTCTGTTGAAATGATGTTTTTATAAAATTAATCAAAGAAATACAGGTTTATTATAAGATATTTTGAAAATATAGAAGAAGATAAAGAAGAAAATAAAAAAATTGATAACCTTATGACCCAGAGATAACTACAGTAACTCTTTGGAGTAATTTCTTTCAGTCTCTCTTTTTTCATTGTTTGTTTTGTAGTGCACCCTCAACCTCCTGGGCTCAGGTGATCCTCCTGCCTCAGCCTCCGAGTAACTGTGCCACTACACCTGGCTAATTAAAACCAATTTGTTTTGTAGAGATGGCATCTTGTTATATTGCCCAAGCGGATCTCGAACTTTTGGGCTCAAGTGATGCTGCTACCTTGGCCTCCTAAAGTGCTGGGATTACAGGCTTGAGCCTCAGCACCTGGCCTTCAGTCTCTTTTTTACCTGTGTACATATATGTGTGGATTATTTTCGTAACTTATATTCATTGAGCATGCTCTATTCTATTGCTCTTAGTATTTGAAGTTTATTTACATTTCAACACTACTATGAGGGAAGTATTATTATCTCCACTTTAGACACGAAAAAAACAAAACAAAGAGAGCTTACATAATTTGTTCAAGTCACAGTTAGCAAGATAGTAGAGCCCTGTGTGCATGTATGTTTGTATGTGTATTAGTGTGTTTTCACACTGCTATAAAGAACTGCTCGAGACTGGGTAGTTTATAAGAAAAGAGGTTTAATTCACTTACAGTTCCACATGGCTGGGGAGGCCTCAGGAAACTTACAATCATGGCAGAAGAAGAAGGGGAAGCAAAGACTTTCTTTACAGGGTGGCAGGAAAGAGAGAGTGAGCAAGAGCAGGGAAAACTGCCTTATAAAACTATCAGATCTCGTGAGAACTCACTCACCATCACGAGAACAGCACAGGGGAATCCACCTCTATGATCCAATCACTTCCCACTTGGTCCTTTCCTCAACATGTAGAGATTATGCAGATTACAATTTAAGACGAGACTTGGATGGGGACACAGAAACAAGCCATATTAATATGTCTGAACGTTTATCTCAATACCCGTTTTTTGAAGCTGCTGAGGGTTGCAATTTTCACTTCCACAAGTGTCAAGGGCCAATAACTTTGCTAACACTCCTGGAAAACACTTGGTGTTGCCTGATGGTTTGCTGACAACCTCTGCGTTAATATTTACAGCCTGACATGCTGCACCTGCCTAGGGATCAGGCTCTGTTTCTCTCTTGGCCCCAGTCCCGCTTCAAAGAGGCCTTCAAGGGTTAATCCACGACAAAGCTTTCCTAGTTTTGATGGCTTAGGGAGCTAAAGAATACTTCTCAGGCTAATTCCAGTGGAAGGCTACCTCGCCACTTTCCTCAGGAGAAATCATAAAGTGACTCCTACTTCTAGTTCTTATTACAGTTATTTTTATTTCATTTACTTAATTTATTAAGAGAAAGGGTCTTGCTCTATTGCCCAGGCTAGGGTGCAGTGGTGCCATCATGGCTTACTGTAGCCTCAAGTCTCTGGGCTCAAGCAAGCCTCCTGCTTCAGCCTCCTGAGTAGCTGGGACCACAGGTGTGTGCCACCACGCCTGGCTAATTTTTTTTTTTTTTCTAGAGATGGGGTTCTCTCTCTGTTGTTCAGGTGGTCTCAAACTCCTAGGCTCAAGTGATCCTCCTGCCTTGGCCTCCCAAAGTGTTGAGATTATAGGCATAAGCCACTGCACCCAGCCTATTTTAAAATAAATTAATAAAAATGAGTGTTGCAAGTGTTTATTGCAGTATAACAAACGACTCCAAACTTAGAGGCATAACACAATAATTATTTCTTATTGATTGGGTTCAGGAGGCGGTTCTCACTTGGAGCCTCTCATGAGGTGCAGTCAGAGGGTGACTGAGGCTGGGGTCATTCCAAAGGCTGGCTGTTCACTAGGACTTCAACTGGGGCTGAGGACCAGAACACCCATACCCGACCTCTCCATTGTCACCTGAGCCTCTTCCTACCACGGGAGCCAGAATTGAAAAGCAAGCATCCTGAGATGTAGCCAAGCTAAAATATCCTTTGTAATGTAGCTTTGGAAGTCACCCAGTGTCACTAAGCCCAGCCCATATTCAAGGGTAAGGGAATTGGACTGCACCTCTCGATGGGGGCAGAGTCAAAGAACTTTGAGACCTGTTTTATAACCATCATAGGTAGAATTTCTGCAGACTTTATGGTTCTCGTCAAGGAGTGGGCATTCCTCAGTTCACTCCTCACAGCGAACTCATTCTCTGAAATGTCCTGGGGCAACATAGATCTTCAGCACACTGACTGGTTCTCAGAGGTCTATGATGCCATCTATCTCCTGGGTTTTGTCACTGTCTCCAGACATCCTTGATGGCTCTCAAAGTGTTTTGTGGGGCCCCCCACACATGTGTGGGGCATGCAGCTTTGAAGAGGAAAGGCCACTTGAGAAGGATAAGTTTTACTCTGTCTTGTGGGCTTCACCTGCCCAGATCAGCCACAGAGAGGTGGCTGATCTTTTGGGATGTGATGATGTTGTTAATAATACTTATCATTTATTGAGTTCCTCCGGCACGCGAGACACCATGCAAAGCATGTTACCTGCATTACCTAATTTAACTTCTCTTCTTACCAGCCTTAAGCGGTAAGGAATATTTTTATCCTCACTTTACATGTGAGAAGATGGTCATATGTAAAGTGACCATCTGGCCAGAATGGTCAAGCGATTTGCTCAAGACACACATCTCGACTAGCAGATAGAGCCTGGATTTGAATGCAGGTGTATTTGCCTCAGACGGCAGCGTAGTGGTTTTGAGTTTGAACACTGAGGTCAGACTACTTGGGCTTGACTCCTCGCTTTGGGCAATCTTTGACAACCTCTTTGTATTTCGATTTCCTCATTGGTAGAGGGGAGACGATAAACATATGTATATCTCAACCCCATGGGGTTTTAGCATTAAATGCAAGGAGCTATTTAAGGTGTTTAGCACTTGGCAAGTATTAATTATTTCTCTTTCTTTACGATTTATGTCAGGTGGGAGTGGTGATTTACTCAAAAGAATAATATGCCAGAAATGAAGAGGTCTAAGGAAATACAGTATGAAGAACTACCAGAGACCTGCTGTCAGATCTCGGCATTCAGTGACTCACTTCAGTCTCTGAGTTCCCATCTGCAAAATGGGCACAAGACTGGGACTTTTTTTTGAGACCAAGTCTCATTCTGTTGCCTAGGCTGGAGTGCAGTAGCATGGTCTGGACTCACTGCAACCTCTGCCTCCTGGGTTCAGGTGATTATCCTGCCTCAGTCTCCCAAGTAGTTGGGATTACAGGTGCCCGCCACCATGCCTGGCTAATTTATTTATTTATTTATTTTACTTTTATTAGAGATGGGGTTTCACAATGTTGGCCAGGCTGGTCTTGAACTCCTGAACTCAGCCTCCCAAAGTGCTGGGATTATAGGCATGTGCCACCATGCCTGGCCTAGACTGGAACTTCTTGAGGATGAACGGAGGAAACACTTCTCTACATGGCATCCCAGTCCTTTCTCTACTTCCAGAGCCAATTAAATCTGCCAGCCACTCACCAATCCAAATACAAATGATACATCATGGAAACTGACTGAGGAACACAGAGGCTGAAAGGAGGGTTGGTAAGAAACCCTCTCCACCTTCTTATGGGACTCAAAACACTGTCTAATTCACAGAGTGACTAGATATTGGTCTTGTCTTTTGGGGTTAAACCCTGGACAGTGGGATATGACTTCCTGAAATGTGTCTATACTGCAGCCAAGCTCTGCAAGCTGTGCAGTAGGATTTTATCCATTGTCTGTATAAATAACATGATGGCTGGGGCTGGAAAGGGCCCAGTGCAGAGCCAGGCAGGTGGGGTGGCCCACGCTTGCCTGTCGCTGTTGCTCAACTCCGGATCAGCACTGTCTTCCGAACCCAAAGAGGCTGGGAGGGTTTTTACAAAGGCCCCGGGTCTATGTGTGTGGTTGAGCCCCCTCCCAGACAGGCTGATTTGTGAATGTGCTGAACTCCAGCGCACCAGTAGCCTAACCACAGAGCGGTGTTTTGTTTCTCTACCGGATACACCTGCCAAAAAGGCAGGGTTCACTTGTGCTGCCGGCTCCGGTTTGTTTTACTTTTAAAAAGATTGCACCCTCCAGATAAACCAGAGTGCACAGTTGTGTTATGGAGAAGCAGTTGAGGTTGGAGAGTGATGAAATTGATTTTATTTTCTTTTGGGACAATTCTGTACATTTTCTCCTTATTCAAATGAGCATTCTCCATATTCATATCGGTTGTTATTTCCCAAAATGTACCCCGTCAAGAGGATTTTAGGGATACAAGGGATCAAGAGCATTGAGTCACACACTGAGAAAGTTAGTCCCTTTTCAAATGTTTTCAATCTTTCTGGTTTTGTCAAGAAAAAAGTCTTCGTTTGAAGCTATCTTTAACACCTAACGTCTACTTATCTCCCTTTATACATAACAAAACCAAAGTGAGTGCAGACCTTGGAATTAGTCTTTAGTCAGATATAGTGTCTAGTTAAACATTATAATATTGTCTAAATAAAATTTGCCAATATTGCTTTCTCTTTATGATAATTATCTTTAGGATTACTTTAAGTGTATGGCGAGGGATAGCAGTCTACCTACCTTAGGGCTACTGTGTTTCCCTTTAAAATAAACATGTTCAAGTTTTCAAAATCAATTAATTTAAAGAAAAATAGGAAGTAAATAATTGTATGAGTGCTACTCATAAGTAATAAAAGTCATGAGGATAGCGTGTGGCGATAGTTGAAGGTAGTAAAAATTGGGAAGGGAGTATACAGATATTTTACGTATGAGTGGCTGGGCTTTAGAGCCAGACCAGCTTGGGTTTGAATCACTGCCTACCACCTGTGGGAAGATGAGCAAGTTATTTAGCCTAGTTCCACATCTGTAAAATCAGGAAAGCAGCAATTCACCACCCACCTTAGGACTTTTGTGGCAACAACCCAAGCAGGGCTGAAATACATGGTCCTAGAACACAGTGTGTGCTCAATAAAGTTAGCCATGATTATTATTCTTGCCAGAGACTCTAGTTCTGCTCTCAGAACTATGCACAGAGCCCCTAGACACGCTGATGCTGTCATCAGCATCATGTGCTAGTTAGGGGTCTGCTGAGAAGCAGATGCCAAGATGGCATTAGATGTGCAAGAAATTTACGAGCGACACACCTGTGAAGGATAAAGGAGGGGGCCAGAGAAAGCGGGGAGAGGAGTTCTGACATCTGTGCCAGGAAGGAGAGAAGGAGGCCGGGCACAGTGGCTCATGCCTGTAATCTCAGCACTTTAGGAGGCTGAGGCGGGTGGATCACCTGAGGTCAGGAGTTCGAGACCAGCCTGGCCAACATGGCAAAACCCTGTCTCTACTAAAAATACAAAAATTAGCCAGGTGTGGTGGCAGGTGCCTGTAATCCCAGCTCCTCAGGAGGCTGAGGCAGGAGGATCGCTTGAACCCGGAAGGTGGAGATTGTAGTGAACCGAGACTGTGCCACTGCACTCCATTCTGGGCAACAGAGCAAGACTTCATCTCAAAATAAATAAATAAATAAATAAATAAATAAATAAAATAAAAGGAAGGAGAGAAGGAAGGAGGACTGGTTTGGAGGAGCCTGAGACTGCAGTGAGGTTACAAGAAAGGTTTGGCCAGGCTGGTAAAGAATCCTGGAGCCAAAGTGGACTACTGGATTTGTCCCCCTTTTGTGCTCAGTCATTGGTTGGAGCAGCTGGCAGGAAGTGCAGCCTCCCTGTAGTCGTGGTGTTGGACCCAGAAAGGCAGCTTCGGGGTGACCATCAATCACGCTCCCCACAGCAGGAGATCCAGCGGCGTTAGCATGGCTGCCATGCATATCATTTCCATCTCACACGTGAAACATATTGAAAGTGGAACTTGAGAGTTTCCTCCAGTTCATTTTCCTGGTTGAGTAACTACTTGGACACTGTGACCCATTCAAAACCAGTTTGTGATCTTCTCGGGTTTCAGTGCGTGACTAACAAGCCAAATTCAGTACTTTGAAGGCTTTGTCTTGATAACAGCTCTTGGCTAAGCCTATTTGCCTTTTAACTCTAATTTTGGATTCCCCAAATTTTGCATTTCAGGCAGAGAGTTAAGCACAATGGACATTTTCATGCAAATTGAATCAATACAGAGCCCCAAATGGCAGCTACTGGGCCATATCCAGTCCACAGATATGTTGGGCCCACACAGAATCTTAAAAAAAAATGTGAGCCAGCATTCTAAAATGGAAAGATTTCGTATTTTTTATTTTTATATATATATGTGTGTGTGTGTGTGTGTATATATATATATATATATATATTTTTTTATTTTTTTTTTTTTTTTTTGAGAAGGAGTCTTGCTCTGTTGCCTAGGCTGGAGTGCAGTGGCGCCATCTCAGCTCATTGCAACATCTGCCTCCCAGGTTCAGGTGATTCTCCTGCCTCAGCCTCCTGAGTAGCAGGGACTACCGGCATAAGCCAATGCACCTGGCTAATTTTTTGTATTTTTTTTTTTTTTTTAGTAGAGATGGGGTTTCGCCATGTTGGCCAAACTGGTCTTGAACTCCTGACCTCAGGTGATCCACCTGCCTTGGCCTCCCAAAGTGCTGGGATTATAGCATGAGCCACTGTGCCTGGCTGAGATTTCATTATTTTTTAAAATGTTGATTCCTGGCTTCTTTTGAAAACAGCAGAGTTGAACACAGAGCCTGAATTTCTGCATGACAGTATCATCTAAGGTGAAAGGGGCTGCTGCTTAAAATGGGGCTCTCGCTGTTTGCTCTGTGCTCCACTGCCCACAAAAGATACGCATATGTCCTTACACCTGGCAGGAATCACTGCTTTATATTTCTGTTTAGTCCTTTGTGCAGAGTGCTAGCTGTTCCCCAATATTGCATTCTCTTCTTCCATACTAATGTTCCAGATGGACACGTGATGGTCCACCTAGGATTACAATTCCAGCTTCCCTTGCAGCTAGGTGTGGGCCAGTGACTAAGTTCTGGCCAAGGAGGTGATTGTGGAAGTGATACTTGGAATTTCTAGACTGCCTTTAACGGAAAGCAGGATGTCTTCTCTTGCTCCAGTTCTTCTTCCTGCCTGCTGGAGTGTGGATGGGATAGTGGGAGGTGGGGCAGCCATGTGCTATCACAAGATGGAAGCTGTGTATGGAGCATAGCAGAGCAAAAAGACAGGAAGAAACTGCATCCCTAATATCATGGAATCACACAGCAGGTCTGGAAGGCTTATGCTCACACTCTCACATAAGAAAAACAAACTTCCATTTTTATGTCTCATTTTTACAGCAGCCTCAGTTATATCTTAAAGAAAATATCTCATTTGTAAGGGGGCCTGTGGCCCCTGGCTTACACTAAGAAACTCTGGAACTGTGCAGGCAGCATCAAATCAAATTCCACCGAGAGCCACGATGAGCCATAATCCTTTGAATGGTAAAAGCAATATTGGAAAACCCTTTCTATGTCTCAGAGGCTCTGTTTGCAGGTGGCACATTGCAGGTAGCTGTGAACCAGTTTATACAAATGGCTCCTTAGGGACCACTGTTTCCCACCGCTGCAGGTCTCAGGTTCACAGACTACTGCACCACATTCTCACCTCTTTTTCTTCTCCACTTTGTCTTTAAAGGCCACACTTGAGCAGGCAGCCCTCCCACCTTTTCTCGGCAGTGCCAACTGAGTAGAAGCGAAGTAGAAACTTCTTGGCTGGTACTGTTCCGGTTTCCAAGGGACCAACGGAGGCTTCCTAGTGCTAAGCGCGAAACCATTGAGGATCTTGACAGTTTCGATCTGAGCCCACCCTGCAGTATTACATGAGGGCAAGACGCTGTTACTTCCCCAGAGGCAGGTGCCAAAAATGACATGTTATTGTGTTCCTTAGAATGATGAATGAAAGTATTGAATGAAATCTGAGTAATAATAATACCCAACTATTTAGTGTAGCCTGTGACAACGAATCTTCCCAGCCAGGACTCTTTGGGAAATAGAAGTGGGAAAAAAAAGAGTTGCTATTTACTGAGCACTTAAGGTGCTGCAAGTCTTATGTACATTTTATCATTTAGTTATCTCAAAAATCCTGTGATTTAGTATTATAACAACTTTTTTTTAAAAGCAGAAATGCTAAGAAAAGTTAAGGAACTCAACAAAGTTTGCATTTGCTAGGAAGTAAAAAGCCAGAATTTTGATTTAAATCTAATGATCTATGTTTATTCCATATTATGTAGCATCTTGGATGCTCTACTGTTGGCCTGCTCAGGAGAAGGAGGCAAATGAGATCATGGTCAAAACTGCTGGGGAAGCCAGGTGTGGTGGCTCATGCCTGTAATCCCAGCACTTTGGGAGGCCGAGGAAGGAGAATCACTTGAGCCCAGGAGGTCGAGGCTGCAGTGAACTATAACTGCACCACTGCACTCCAGGCTGGGTGACAGAGTGAGACCCTGTCTTGAACAAATAAGCAAAAACTACCAGGATAGAAAATATCTGAGTGGGGAGGACAGTTTGTAACGGAGGCAAGCTAGCAAGAAAAGAACGTTGGAGAGGGGTTCTATACCTGCATCAGATCATCTGAGGGCCCACAGTGCAGCCCTGTGGGCTCTGAAGGATTGTGCAAGAGGCAGCTGGCAGATATGTATGGGGTGGGCTGATCTGGCAAAAAGATGAGATAAATCTGAAAAATACATTTTACAGTGCTCTTTACACTGAAGAATCTTGCAGAGTAACTGGTACTCAGATATGATAAGGGATAGAGAAGGAATTACTGCTTAAAAGCTAGCCAGACACTGGCATTAGGTTTCTGCACAATTAAATGGGTGTGCTTTTCCCATCCCTGGCAAATTTTTTTGTTTTCCCCTACGTCCTCAGGTTCTTCTTTTATATAAATGGCCTCTATGTCCATTCGCACGGTTCTGCAACATCAAAGGAGAAAATAATTCCCAAACCAATGTTCGGGGCTGCTGAATGTCATCAAACATCAAGTGAAATTGGATCAACTTGCATTTTTATTTATTATCTCTTACCTTTTGCATCTTCAGAAAGGCAGTTTATCTTTATTTTCATTTAGTGGTAAAATATTTTCTAATAGCATCAGTGAAATCCTGTTGAAAGTCCATGACCAGCTTTTTAGACATAAGACAAACAGGAGTTCTGTTGGACACAAAGTGACTGCTAATAGATCTTTTAATATATTTCTTTCTCTCTCAGCCATTGATGGGTGTCTGACAGCTGCGAACGCCCTCTATGCTGGGCTGATTAGAAATGGAGGAGTTGTCTAAGATGCGGCTGTTTGAACTTCAGTGGTGGAAGGTTGGGCAGATGGCCCCCAGGTGTGTGCATTCAGACTGCAGCAGGAGTGACGCCCTCTCCCTGTGATCCATCAAGCTCTATCTACAAGATGAGTCTCAGGTGACTGAGTACCATCCTCTAGACAGAAGCAGGGAGGGATGTAAAATAGAAATGTTGACAAGGCAAAGAGAATGATGTCTCCAAGGCATTGTGGTTCTACAGACTTACGTTTGTGCACGAGTTACAGCAGGATGAAGTTGGAGATGAGGCTTACCGAGTTACAGGGGATGGCGGTGGTTCCAGAAAGGACAGCGACGTCTGGTTTCTGGAAGGCATTTTGGAGATTTCATCATACATAAGCCATCCAGAGCTGGTATGTGGGCTGCATGATGTTAGGCACTTGTTTTCTTCCTGTCTTTTTGCTCTACTGTTCTCGAAACAGAACTTCTTCCTGTGATGTCTGATGGTAGTTAGGGAACAATGGTGCTAATAGGAGGCTTTGTTAATGAAAACAGGGATGCCTGCTAGATTTGGGGTTAGAAAGGAAAACAAAGAAATGTGATGAGGTCCTAGTGTAGTTGGCAGCTGGCAAATTCATTACATCATCAAGTTCTCTGACTTAAGTATCTCGCCTACCTTGCGCTGATTAAAACGAAAATGTAGCCCTCAGCGCCACAGAAAACAATTCTCCATGGCTGTGACCATGGGGTGCCTGGGAGGAAGTGAAACTAATCTGGCAAAGACTCTTCCTGTCTGTCCGTTCCTCTGTGTGGCCCTCGGGTAGAAGCAAGGATTTATACATGTTGGGCTAGATACAAGAGAAAAAGGGGAAACATGGTCTGAAGGAGGACTTTGGGGTCAGGAATAGTTCAAAGTTTAGCAATTTTCTTTTGCTTTAGGAATCGCTCTTTGACCTCTCTCTCTTTTTTTTAAGTGACGTTTCCAAGCAGAAAAGGCAGTATTTGCCAAGTGCTACAATTCACTTTAAGCTGATTGGGCTCTGAACATGAAGGCCCTTTTTAATCTCACAATTATTTAAAAACAGTAGTAATAAGTGGGGTGTTTTGGCACTAATTTACAGGTTCCTCCTTTGTTGCTATGATGACCCCCTGAGACCGGAATTGTTATCCTCTTACAGGTGGGGGAATTGAAGCTCAGAGAGAAGTGGCTTGACCAAGAGCCCACAGTGGGTGAGCGGCAGAGTCTAGGGTTTTCTCTTCCTATCACACCTGTCACCGTGGTGCCCAGGGATGAGCAGTCATTTCAGATAAACGTCAAGGTTTCTGTTACCAGCCGTCCTCCGGGCCCAGTGCGATTAGCCTACTTTGCTCAGCTTCCTGTAGGTGTGTTGTGATACTCTGCAGAAACTTTATTTCCTCTTCTCCCCTAGTTCGTCCAGAAATACAAACTGAATTTCTTTATCATCATTTTAGAAGTGATAAACATTCCCAAAAGGAATGTTATTTCTGCCACGGAGCTGGCAGCCTTTATTCATGCAAAATGCATTCTGTAGTGTTTTGTTTTAGTGAAAAGAAGACATTCTTAGAAATTGAAGACAAAGAAGAGAGGAAGTGAGCCGCAGGGGGCATACTCGTGTGGAACTGTGAGTCAGGCATCTTTAGGTATCTCTGCTCCTTTCTCCTCGGAAGAAAGCAAGGACCACTTCTTTGGCGAAAATTCTTGAGGAAGATATTTAACCTCTCTGAGCCTCGGTTTCCTCATCTAGAAAATGGGGAGAATAATATCACCTTCTTCATTGGGTCATTGGGGGGAATTTAATGAAATAATGCAATGTTTTTCCAAGTGTGATATACATACTATAGGTGATAGTGAGGTGATTTTCTGGTGATATAGATACTCTAATGTAATAATTATAACATACACACACTAGCACACCAAAATCATCATTTCACCGGTCTGATTGCTTAGGGTATGGCTAGGTAAAAAACATATATAACCCACGTTAAAGACTATTTTAGTACCATGTTAAATGTGTGATAGAGATGGCATCAGTGGACTAGAGACAGGGAACGACCACCACCAGGGATCCCTGAACGAATGTGTATGAAAGTAGGCCCTGTGGTTGATGTCTTCCACCCTGGTTGACTTTGGATAAAGAAAACCAGGGAGACCCGGGTTGGATGGGAAGGCTGGCTCTCCCTGGGACCTGAAGCTAGCAGCCCTGTGAAGAGTCCCTGTAATTTCATCTTGTGCTGCTGCCCTCTCGTGGTCACGGGCTGTTCCCAGTGTCTTGAGACCAAGTCAAAGCAGAGCCAGTGCGATTTAGAGCATGTGCACCACCCTCTCTGGCTCTTCTCCCACTTCTTTGTTTCCCTGCTTTCAGGGACTTTCCGAGTCCCATCAATCCCACCAACCTTGGCCTATCCTCCCCCAAGTGTCACTTCCTCCTGCAGCCTAGTCGCAACTCCTCTTCCCGCAAACTCCTTACTAATCAGCAGAGGATGCTCTGGTTCTCAGGTGTGCGCAACGAATGAGCTTAGCTTACTCAGGGGACATTTGTTTTAAAAGAGAAACCAGTTTAACCAAATAAACTCAAGTCAGCAGGAAGTGAAGTGGCTACATTTTTGAGATGAGGGTCTTTCCTTGTCTCCCAGCTTTCTCTACAGAACGGAACCTGCTCTTAAAGCAGGCAGCCACATCCCAGGAATGAAATCCTTCAAAGGGAATGAATTGCCTTTCTTCCCAGCCAATTCTACATGAAAATTTCAAATAGTTTCACTTTCTGTGTTCGAACGGCATTATTATACATTATACTTATAACCGAAAACCCCAAATATCAGTGGCTTTTGTTAAACCACTGGATATAATAAAGGCTGGGTGCGATGGCTCACGCCTGCAATCCCAGCACTTTGGGAGGCTGGGGTGGGCGGATCACTTGAGACCAGGAGTTCGAGACCAGCCTGGTCAACATGGTGAAAGCCCATCTCTACCAAAAATACAAAAATTAGCCAGGCCTGGTGGTGGGTACCCCTAGTCCCAGTTACTCAGGAGGCTGAGGCAAGAGAATCACTTAGGTGGAGGTTGCAGTGAGCTGAGATCGTGCCACTGCACTCCAGCCTGGGTGACAGAGCGATACTGCATCTCAAAAAACTAAATAAATAAAAAATAAAAATTTATTTACCTCTCATGTAAACAGAGACAACCCAAGACTGTTATAGAGGCTCCCTGACCACCAGGTTTCTTTCTTCTTGTTCCATTCTCTTCAACACATGGCTTCTACCTCGTGGCCCAAAATGGCTGCTCCAGCCCCAAGGTTGGCTCAGCGTTTCAGTCACTGGTCAGGAGGAAAGGACCAGAGAAGGGTATGCTCTAGCTCTTTAAAGTGCTCACCGGCTAGGTGCAGTGGCTCATGCCTGTAATCTCAGCACTTTCAGAGGCCAAAGTGGGAGGATCACCAGAGATCAGGAGTTTGAGACCAGCCTGGACAACACAGTGAAACTGCATCTGTACTCAAAATACAAAAATTAGCCAGGCGTGGTAACACGTACCTGCAGTCCCAGCTACTCGGGAGGCTGAGGCAGGAGAATCACTTGAACCTGGAAGACAGAGGTTGCAGTGAGCCGAGATCGTGCCACTGCACTCCAATCCCCGGCAATAAAGCGAGACTCTGTTTCAAAAAAAAAAAAGAAAAGAAAAAAGGAAAAAAAAAAAACCGGGTAAGTGCTCATCACTCTCCCTTACATCCTGCTGACCAGGCCTCAGACATGAGCTCACTGTCAGGTATACTGGGGAGTGAGGCAGAGCAAGCATGGGCCCTGGTAATATTTGACATTTTATTACTGAAGAATTAGAGAACGGATTTTGGAGACAATCAGCAATCTCCTCTATAAGCCGATGGCTGGGGTTGTGAAAAATGTTCAGACCCAAGAAGGATCAGATCCCAGAACTAAAAAGAAGCTCCAGCATTTCTCTCCTGCCATCGAGGAAATCCTGCTGGAACAAGGGCTAATGCTCTAAGCCTCGGCCAGGATGCGGAGATTGTAGTCTGGCTCTGCCTTTCGCTGCTGCCATGCCCTTGAGAGAGCTACCGAACATTCCAGAGCTCAGTTTCTCTCAAATGAGGTTACTTCCTTCTCTACAATTATGACTTTATATACTTCTGTTATGGCATCAGCAGTTAAATAGAAAACGAATGTATTTTTTTTCCTTCCAATCGTGAACATTAAATGTAGTGGATAATTAAGAACATATATAACTTGCTGGGCGAGGTGGCTCACGCCTGTAATCCCAGAACTTTGGGAGGCCAGGTGGGGGTGGATTACGGGGTCAGGAGATAGAGACCATCCTGGCTAACATGGTGAAACCCCATCTCTACTAAAAAAAAAAAAAAAAAAAAAAAAAAAAATTAGCCGCCCATGGTGGCATGCGCCTGTAGTCCCAGCTACTCGGGAGGCTAAGGCAGGAGAATCACTTAAATCCGGAAGTTGCAGTGAGCTGAGATTGCACCACTGCACTCCGGTCTGTGCAACAAGAGTGAAACTTCATCTCAAAAAAAAAAAAAAAAAAAGTAGATAACAAATTTCTGGCTCCCAGTTATCCTTTTAACCTTGCAGAACTCCTTTCTGTTGGCTAGAAATAGAGTCTTTGGCTGGGAGATCCACTTTATGTTCCCATTGAGCTTTGGAAGCAGAAGGTCTGAAGGGACCGGCAAAGACCCTCGCAGTTGTGAAGTCTCTGTTTATACACAGCAGTAGCAGCTGCCTTCACCCATCTCAAACTGCGGGGACAGGAAACATATGGAGCCAGTTGATAAAGAGGGTATCAGCTGTGAGCACGCTAATCTCGAGGAAATGGGGATCCCAAGAAACCTGGATTAGCCGCAAACCAAAGGAGCCCTCTTACAGTTCCTTTCAGGTGCTAAGACACACCATGTTTGAAAAAACACCCCCAACCACACCCAAGAAAGAAAAATATAACCTGCAATTGCTCAGTTCCTTACAGATAGCCAGCAAACCCTAGCATCTGGGCCTTAATAAACAGCTAAACTGCAAACAGAAAAGCTACCTTGTCTGCTGCTTGCGGCCAGAGAGCGAACCTGTGTGCTAGTTGGTCACCATGGCTACAAGATGTGACTTTTCTAGTTCTGTGTGATACAGTGGCTGAGCTGGGTGGTGGCAGGAAGAGGACAAATCAAACATCCAACTAGGAAATGGGGCACTGGGTGGCACGTCTCCATCCCAAGCTGAGCCTTGCTCCTGTTTTGACAGAGACTTCCCGGAAACTGGCCTTGTGACGAGGACAGGTACGCCTGGTAGTCGCATCCGGGGTACCATCTTCCCTCTTCCTAGGATGACTTTCAGCATCAGGCAGACCAAGCCTGAATCAAAGGAGAAGGGATCCAGAAAGCTCTGGAGCAAGACAGAGTGTATCTGGAACTCTGGTTAAAACAAAACAGAACAAAATAAACTGTCTGGCTTCATTTAGCAATTTCCTTCCTGGGGCTGCCCAACGTTTTGGCCTTCTTCTGCGTGACTAGTGGCCTAGATCCTCCACATCAGCTTTGAGGACTGCCCACTTTGGCATGGGTGCCCAGCACACTTGTTTATTGAATGCACTACAGCCAATATTGATAGTTAATGTTTGAGTGCTTGCTATGTGCCAGGCACTGTGCTAGTGTGTATCTTTTTGTTTTGTTTTGTTTTGTTTTTTTGTTTTGAGATGGAGTCTCATTCTGCTGCTCAGGCTGGAGTGTGGTGGTACGATCTTGGCTCACTGCAATCTCCACCTCCTGGGTTCAAGTGATTCTCCTGCCTCAGCCTCCTGAGTAGCTGGGACTACAGGCATACACCACCACACCCAGCTCATTTTGTATTTTTAGTAGAGACGGGGTTTTGCCACGTTGGCCAAACTGGTCTCAAACTCCTGACCTCGAGTGATCTGCCCACCGTGGTCTCCCAAAGTACTAGAATTATAGGTGTGAGCCACTGTGCCTGGCTGGCATGTATCTTCTAATGTACTCTCGTGTCTACTATTATTCCCACTTCATAACTAATGCAACTGAGGCACAGAGTTTAGTCAATTGTTCAAGGCCACATGGCCAGTTCATAGCATAGCCAGGACTCCGACTGATGCATCCAGTTACAGAGCCCATGATTCTAACCATGCTGCCTCTTTGTTCAACATATACTTGCTGAGCACCTACTGTGTGCAGGAACTGTGCTTGGTGCTACTTATGTTTTTGAGACCTGTTCCTACTCTGGTTTTGAGACCTGTTCCTGTTCTGACTTTGACTAGGGCAGAGGTAGCAACCTGGAGACCAGCTGGGTAGCTCCAGAGTCTCAACTCAGGAAGTCTGACTCGGCCAGAGTATGGGGCTGACATTCAGCTGGTCCACACCACTGCTGGCTGTTTATGCGGCTCTCCATTCTGATGGGTCGGTGCCATGTCATACCAGTTGTTAATTACTTTTAATAGCGTCCTTGCCAGTGCAGTGTTTTCAAAAAATGAATCTGAATGCCTTGAGTTGGTCATCAGTGCACCAGCTCCCATAGTCCCCATTGCTTGCTGTTGTTTTATTATTTGCCTTTTCACTCATTTCGGTACTTTCCTGCATTTGAGTTTATGACTCTTGCCTTATCTCTGCATCAGCCCAAGCCAGGGCCTGGACTGGCTCCCTAGTTTCCCAATGCTTAGGCCTGGAAAGAATCAAGACAGGCCTGGTGAGGACATGTAGAGCCTGGGGAGGCGAGATCAGAAGGGCAGAGAGCTTATTCTGTCTGAGCTGAAATAAAAGATTAGAAGAGATATAACACTGTGATATGCTGTCACTGTGTCACAGGATATGGTGTACTTTGGTAAGTTCATTCTTTTTTTTTTTTTTTTTGAGACAGTCTCACTCTGTCTCCCAGGCTGGAGTGCAGTGATCTCAGCTCACTGTAATCTCCACCTCTTGGGTTCAAGTGATTCTCCTGCTTCAGCCTCCCAAGTAGCTGGGACTACAGGCATGTGCCACTAAGACTGGCGGATTTTTGTATTTTTAGTAGAGACAGGGTTTTCACCATGTTGGCCAGGTTGGTCTCAAACTCCTGGCCTCAAGTGATCTACCCGCCTTGGCCTCCTAAAGTGCTGGGAGTATAGGCGTGAGCCATCATACAAGGCCATAGGTTCATTCTTTTATATAGTAAAGAAATGAGGGAAACAAGAAGTTGGAGGGAAGGGGAAACAGAGTCAAAACAAAAAGTGTGTGAATAAGAAATATTCATTAAATAAACATAATGCTGCCTCCATGGCCAGAGGTCCCCCATCTGTCTGGAAATCCTTCTTCTTTTCCTCTTGCTAGTGTAGCTCACTTGTTACTTCCTTCAAAACTTCCAGGAGGACAACTCCTTCCTTTTGACAGCACAGCTACTCACCAGACTTTATTTTTGCAACAGCCTACCCTTATTGAGATGTTACTGTGTGTCAGACACTGATTTAAATATGTTGGCTGGCCAGGCATGGTGGCTCATGCCTGTAATCCCAGCACTTTGGGAGGCTGAGATGGGTGAATCTCCTGAGGTCAGGAGTTCGACACTAGCCTGGCCAACATGGTGAAACCCCATCTCTACAAAAAATACAAAAATTAGCTGGGTGTCGTGGTGTGCGCCTGTAACCCTAGCTACTTGGGAGGCTGAGGCAGGAGAATCACTTGAACCCAGGAGGCAGAGGTTGCAGTGAGCCAAGATTGTGCCTGCACTCCAGCATGGACAACAAGAACGAGACTCTGTCTCAAAAAGAAAAAAAAAGAAAAGATAAGAAAAGAAAAAGAAAGAGATGTACCATAATTATCCCCAATTTGCAGCTGAAGAAAACTGAGGCACAGCCATGTTAGGTAACTTGTCAACGTCATACAGCTATGAGGCGAAAGAACTGGGTTCTAATCCAGCCAGACTGGCTTGGGAGTATGTGCTCTTAACCACGTTGCCTCTCTTGGCTGTGTGCATTTAGACATCAGCCTTCCCAACTAGCCTGTGTGCTGGCAGCACTCTTTCTAACTTGGGCCTGACGCCCAGTGCACAGTGCCTGGCCCTGGGAGGGTTTAGTAATTGGGCCAGTGTACACACAGGCCCCGTGTTATCTTTAACAGAGACCTTATACTTGAGAGCATTTCAGGGTGAATCCTTCCTTATATCGTAAGACTGTCTAGGGCAGCGTGGTATTTCTCTGAGTGCTCTGAAACCAGAGCTAGAAATGTCAATTCATCTGGAGAGGCAGCCAGGCTAGAAGCTTCAGAGCAGAGGAGTTATGTGATCTGATTTTAAAGCAGGGACGCAGGAGCTCGTGTGAAGGGGCCACCCCTGGCCAAATCGGACACAATTTGAGCACCAAAGTAATTAAGGACAGCAGTGGGATGTGGAACTATGGAAAAATAGGAATCCCTAGCCTGGGCTATATCACTAGACCCCATCTCTACAGACAATTTAAAACATTAGGCAGGTGTTGTGGTGCATGCTTGTAGTCCCAGCTACATGGGGGGCTGAGGTGGGAAGATCACTTGAGCCTGGGAGGTCGAGGCTGCCGTGAGCTGTAATTGTGCCACTGCACTCCAGCCTAGGTGACAGAGGGAGACTCTGTCTCAAAAAAAAAAAAGGGGCAAGGGAGGAAAAATTGAAATCCACATGTGCATACTGATAATAAATAGATAAGGAGGAGGTGGAGGGATCCTGCTCACAGTAGAATGCTGCAAAATGCTAACTGGCAAATGTGCAGGGTGAGCTGGAGTTGGAAAATCACCATTTGTCACCATCCAAGTGAAAACTAACTCAGGCAAGAATCATTAATAGTTGCTACATTGAATTGGAAATTCTGATGAGGAGCAGCATATTTGCATGATTTTAAAGTACCTATTTACAGATTGTTTATTGGTTACAAGAGAAAAAGTAGTAATTCTACAGTGGAGAAGTCAAACAACATGTTGATTGGGTGATCAAAATTTATGTCACCAATAAAGGGCAGATGGACCTTGTGTGCCTCCAGATGTGATGCTCCAAAAAGGACATAGTATCACTTATTTAATGTTCTGTCCAGGAACACATAACCTGAATTTAGTGATGGGAAACATCAAAAAACCCCAAATGAGAAAATTCTGTTTAAAAATAGAAAAGAGGGGACTAGTATTCTCCAAAAATGATAGTATCGTAAAAGACAAAGAAAGGCAGTGTAAAATCTTCCAAATTAAAGTAGACAACAGTCATGGCTGCTAAATACAATATGACCTTAGACTGTATTCTATACTAAAAGGGGAAAAAATGATATATAGGACATCATTGGGTCAACTAGAAAACGAGAAAACAGATGGTAGGCTAGATAAAATTACTATATCAAATTTTTTTTTTTTTTTTAAATGTAGAGTCTCGCTCTGTTGCCCAGGCTGGAGTGCAGGGGCACAATCTCGGCTCACTCCAACCTCTGCCTCCTGAGTTCAAGCGATTCTCCTGCCTCAGCCTCCTGAGTAGCTAGGATTATAGGCATGTGCCACCATGCTCAGCTAATTTTTGTATTTTTAGTAGAGATGGGATTTCACCCTGCTGGCCAGGCTGATCTTGAACTCCTGGCCTCAAGTGATCCACCCGCCTCGGCCTCCCAAAGTGCTGGGATTACAGGCCTAAGCCACTACGCCCGGCCTTATCAATGTTACATTTACTGAGGTTGGTAACTGTACTATGGTTATGGAAGATAATATTCGTAGGAAATACACACTGAAGTGTTTAGGAGTAAAGGGCCGTGAAATATTAGTATTTAGAGAGGAGAGAGAGAGAGAGCTGGGTAGGTAGATAAAAGACATGCAAAATGCTAACTATAGGTGGCTATGGTGTAAGGGAACAGGATTTTTTTGTAGTATTTTTATTCTTGTAACTTTCTGTGAGTTTAAATCTTTTCCTAATAAAAAATAATTAAAAAGAATACAACTCTTAAAGGGCCCACACACGCTGCTGTGGTGCAGAGACCATGGAGGGGAATGGGCAGGAACCGGCCACATGGTCAGGCTGTCACTGCGATAATTCAGGTGAGAGAAGATGGTGGCTTAGACCATGACGGTGACAGGAAAAGGGACAGGGGGCATTCAGGTTCTGGATATGTCTTGAAGGTAGAGCTATTAGGATTTTCTGATTAATTCCATGTGTAGTTGAGAGAAAGGGAAGAGGCAAGGGAGAGCCCCAAGTTTTCCGGCCCGAGCAACCGGAGCCTGGAGTTGTCAGTAACTGGGATGGAGAAGTGGAGGGAGATGCAGACTTGAAGTGGGAGATTGAGAGTCTGCTTTGGGACGTGGGCCTGGGTAAGTGGATTCAGGGAGCATATAATCTAATTTTAATTAAGCTAAAGTGCATAAAATGGATACTTAGCTTCAAAAGATTTCTACAAAGTAACTACAGATCAAAGATAGACTGAATACCGCAAGTGACGGTGAATTTCCAAACTACTGCATTTTTGGTCGGTGAGACTGTAAGAATGGTGAACAAAACTCTTCTTTGTTTAGATCTATGTATATTTGTGAGGGGTCTCTTCCTGCAATGGAAACCTTACATTGATGATTAAAATATGCTGAATTTAAAATCAGACCCCAGAATAACTGTAATACAAGATGTTAAACCAATATTTTAAAATATAATGAAACATATTCAATCACATTGCGCTTGCCAAAAAGAGCAAAAATATTTTATTATATTGTATAGAATTTATTATAGAAATAAATAATTTAATAGATTTATTTCATCTTTAATTCAAAATGGATATTCACTTTTTTGTGTCTGTCCTGTGATATGAACAATAATTCCGTCATGTGTCATTTAACGATGTGGACATTTTGTGAGAAATGCATTGTTAGGTGATTTCATCATCATGTGGACGTCATAAAGAGTACTTACGCAAACCTAAATGGTATAGCCTTTGTTCCCAGGCTATCAGCTTGTACAGTATGTTATCGTACTGAATATTGTAGGCAATTGTAACATGATGGTTACACACTATATGGGATCACAGTATATGTGGTCACTTGACATTGACTGAAATGTTTTGTAGCACGTGACTCTATTTTCATAAAGTCATATCTGTATGTAATCTATAAATTTAAAAAATACATAAATGGGGGCATGCTCAAAATTTGAATCAGTAAATGGAGAGATCAGAAAAGTTTGGAGACCTTTGGGTTAGAATATAATACTAATTCCAGCCAGATAAGGTGGTTACCTTTGCCATCATCTGTTCCCTCCCAGGAAGGGTATGGTGTGGATGGAACAGTATAGATTCAGACCCATTGCTAGGGACCCCAGCTCATTGCATATGTATCCAGTGCATTAAGATAATACATCATCTCATGGAATATTCTGCAAGTTCTAAAAAGAATAGATCAATTTGAATTGATATGGAAAGATGTCTGAGACACAATAAGTCAAAAAAGCAAGTGATAGAACAATGTACAGTGTCAAATAGACAAATGATACACATGTGCTCTGTATTCACAGAAACAGGGGTTACCTGTAGAGAGTGGAGAAAGAAATTTGTTTTTAATGTACTGTTTAATTTAAAAAAACATAAACATGTATCAGTTCAATATTTAAAAAGTTTTAAGATGTTTATCCTCTTTGAAACTCCTTTTATGATTTTATCCTGAAGAAATAAAGATATAATAACTATTTTGTACTAAGTTGATCATTGTGACATTATAATGGTGAAAAATTAGAAATAACCTAAACATCTAGCATTTATGGTTAATATTGGGAAAATGAATATAATATAATTATAATTATATAATTATAATATAATGCAGTCTTTTAAAAATCATGCAGTCTTAAAAATCAGTCTTTTAAAAATCAAGTTTCTGAAAATTTCACCAGATGGAGAAATGCTGAAATATGATAATTAAATTCAGTATTAATCTCAGTGTAAAACCTTTATTAATCTCCATGATGTTAAAAATGCATAGGGGAAAAAAAAAAGCCTAGAAGAAAATATTCCCAAATGACAACAGAAGTTGCCTCTGATAGTGAGATTACAGGAAATTCTTTACTTTCTGGACCTCTATATTTTCATATTCTTTTCATTTCTTTCTGCAATGAGCATGCATTATTTTGTAATGTGAGAGAAAAAGAAAGTAAAATACTGAGAAAATTATGACGTGCATTTCTGGCATGAGTCAGGAGCTGAATTTTCATGTTTAAATTAGTTTCAGGAACACAGGAGTGGTTTCTAGGCAACCTGCTTGGGAAATTATGTTCATTTCCACTGTTGCTGGAGTGTACGTGAGTGTCTCAGAAAATGTAAGAGATGAACCTTTGCAAAAGCAGACTCCTGCTAAGGAAAAACAAGCTTTGCCACCCAGTTTTGGTCATGGGGACTTGAGTTACTGTGACCTCATAGGCCCCTGGGGCCTGAGAATTTTCTTTCTTTCTTTCTCTTTCTTTCTTTTTTCTTTCTTTCTTTCTTTCTTTCTTTCTTTCTTTCTTTCTTTCTTTCTTTCTTTCTTTCTTTCTTTCTCTTTCTTTCTTTCTTTCCTTCTTTCTTTTTCTTTCTTTCTTTCTTCTTTTTTCTTTTTTCTTTTTCTTGCTTGCTTGCTTTTTTTTTTTTTTTTTGCAAATGAGTGATTGATTTTAATGAGGATTGCCATAGGTAGGTACAGTGCATTAGACATTCAAGCCTCTGCATGAGGTGTGGGAAACTGAGAGGGGAGAGAGGATGAAGCAAAAATCCCCACTCTGTGCCCTTGCTGAGAATCCAGGGCTGTAATTCAGGCCACTGCAAGGCTTTACAAGATGGATTGTAACTCAGGATGTGAAAAGATTGCCTCATCATCATGTGAGTCATTTACTATTATTATAGACAATCCTGCTGTGCTAAAGGGCTTTTAATCAGAAGGAAACACTGAAAAATGGAATCAGGGCTAAGAAACCCTTGGCCCAGCCTGATGACTGTGGAGGATGGGCTGAGTTAAGAATTTTTTAGCCTCAAGGGAGATGCGTTCCTCACTAAGGGTTTGCAGAAGGTGCAGAAGGTATTGTTCTCAGCCCAGAGTGTGTGTTTTGTTGACCTTGACTGCGTTTTTCAGCAAGAACGAAAGGCATTTTGCCTGATAAATGGAATCGGAGCTCTGCGTCTCGCTCCTAGGCCCCCTAGTGGTTGTCTTTTGCAATTAAAAAAATGAAGTGACTTGAAGTCAGCAGCAGGCTCTTTGGGTAACGATCGCAGGTGACTAGAGTGTGTTGCCTTTGACACTGGCTCCCCCAGACTTCATCAAAGCTCAGGGGAGAAGCTTTGAAAATCAGGAGCTCCAGAGGAACAGACGCATTTCCTCACAGAAAGTGGGACAGGAAGGCAGGAACCTTCCGCTGTGGATGGTGGAGAGCTTGTTCTGTCTTCAAACTTCTGAACCAATATCCTGCATTCCATGTATGTGGCTTATGGTTCTGACCACTGGTCCTTTCAAATGACAGACCCCTGGGCGGGGCGCGGTGGCTCACGCCTGTAATCCCAGCACTTTGGGAGGCCGAGGCGGGCGGATCACGAGGTCAGGAGATAGAGACCATTCTCGCTAACACGGTGAAACCCCTGTCTCTACTAAAAATACAAAAAAAAAAAAAAAAAAAATTAGCCAGATGTGGTGGCCGGCGCCTGTAGTTCCAGCTACTCAGGAGGCTGAGGCAGTAGAATTGCTTGAACCCGGGAGGTGGAGCTTGCAGTGAGCTGAGATCGTGCCACTGCACTCCAGCCTGGGCGACAGAGCAAGACTCCATCACACACACACACACACACACACACACACGACAGACCCCTGGAAGGCAAATGAAGAGGGGGACCAACATTGACTGCCCCTCCTTATCTGGCAGCTCTTGAGGGCAGGCCCTTCTGTTTTCATCTTGTACTCCAGGGCTTATCAAAAGGGCTTAGTATAAGTAGACTCCACAGATGCTTGTGGTCTGAATGATACATGGAGCCCAGTGGGGTAGATAATATTATTCCTTTCACCCATGAGGAAACTGAGGTGCAGAGAAGATTTTTTAAAAATGCCTGAGATCTCTCACTAATAAATGACAGAACAGACGAACTCCAGTCCCAAATTCCAAAGGCTTTCTTTCTCTCAAGATGCACCCCCAAGCCTTCACCATGCATTCCATCTTGCTGGTTCAGTCTGTCAAGTGAGAGTCTCGTTTTTGGTCTCTGCCTCCTATGGATCAGTCCACCCTGGAGGCCCAACCCTCTTTCCCTTCTCTGAACTTCTGGTTCAAACCTCTCATTTGGCAGTGAGTCACGCCTTTAAGGAAGAGTTGGCAGGTTGCAGTGGCTCACGCCTATAATCCCGGCACTGTGGGAGGCTGATGTGGGCAGATCGCTTGAGCTCAGGAGTTCAAGACTAGTCCGGGCAACATGGTGAAATCCCTGTCTCCACTAAAAATATTAAAAAAAAAAAAAAAAAAGTAGTTGGATGTGGTGGCAGTGCCTGTGGTCCCAGCTCTCTGGAGGCTGAGGTGGGAGGATTGCTTGAGTCCAGGAGGCAGGTTGCAATGAGCTCAGATTGCACCACTGTACTGTAGTGGGTGACAAAGCAAGACCTTGTCGAAAAAAAAAAGGGGGGGGGTTGGGTGCGGTGGCTCACGCCTGTAATCCCAGCACTTTGGGAGGACGAGGTGGGCGGATCACCTGAGGTCAGGAGTTTGAGACCAGCCTGGCCAACATGGTGAAACCCCATCTCTACTAAAAATACAAAAAAATTAGCCGGGCCTGGTGGCAGTCGCCTGTAATCCCAGCTACTTGGGAGGCTGAGGCAGGAGAATCGTTTGAACCCGGAAGGCGGAGGTTGCCATGAGCTGAGATTGCGCCATTGCACTCCAGCCTGGGGGACAAGAGCGAGACTTCTCTTAAAAAAAAAAAAAAAAAGAAAAAGAAAATAAAAAAAAGAAATAGTCTTCTTGCTTGCATTACTTATTTAACTTTTATTGTTATTGTTATTCACCTTTTGTTAGAAATTTGTCTTTTTCCTCTAAATATTCCATAATCACCTTGAAGGACAAGATGATGTGTAGTTAACTCTTGTGAACTCTCTGCCCAGCATTCAGTAAATATTTGCAGGATGAGTGGATTTTGCAGCACTGTTCTGATCAGAACTCACCTCTCAGTGCCTCTTTCTGCTGGGAAACTAGGAAATATTTTTGTTTTTGTTTTTGTTTTTTGAGACGGAGTCTTGCTTTGTCACCCAGGCTGGAGTGCAGCGGCCAGATCTTGGCTCACTGCAGCCTCTGCCTCCCGGGTTCAAGCGATTCTCCTGCCTCAGCCTCCCGTGTAGCTGGGATTACAGGTGCCCACCACCACGCCCAGCTAATGTTTGTATTTTTAGTAGAGACAGGGTTTCACCATATTGGCCAGGCCGGTCTCGAACTCCTGACCTTGTGATCTGCCCGACTTGGCTTCCCAAAGTTCTGGGATTACAGGCGTGAGCCATCGTGCCTGGCCAGAAGTGGTTTTAATTTTTATCTTAAAACATGTATTCTCATCAAAAAGGTGACCCACTCCCCTCTGCTGAGGGGCTTACAACCTAAGGTAAGTTAAATACAGTTCTCTTTTCTCCAGATGCTTAACTCTTGAGCTTGTACTTATCTTGGCCATTACTACACTGGATTTAGGTCAAAGGTAGAATCTTTTTTTTCCTTTATTTTTATTTTTATTTTTGAGACAGTCTCTTTGTCGCCCAGGCTGGAATGCAGTGGTGTGATCTCGGCTCACTGCAACCTCCACCTCCCAGGTTCAAGTGATTTTCCTGTCTCAGCCTCCCGAGTATCTGGGATTACAGGTGCCCGCCACAATGCCCGGCTAATTTTTATATTTTTAGTACAGGTGGGGTTTCGCCATATTGGCCAGGCTGGTCTTGAACTCCTGATCTCAAGTGATCTGCCTGCCTTGGCCTCCCAAAGTGCTGGGATTATAAGCATGAGCTACTGTATCCAGGCTAGGTCAAAGGTGGAATCTAAATTCATTTAGGTCCTTCCATTTTGACTGGAATCTGTCAGCTCCCAAACACAGCACATCCCTTCTGCAATAGGGATCCACTCTGACAAGCTGGGTCACAATGGGGCTAGTTTCTCTGCCAGGTGCATTTACACCCAGGGTTGTTTCATCTTGCTCTTAAGGCTACCCTCTAGGGAGCCATGCTTGGCACAGGTGTGTGCACAGTAAGGTTAAGACCCAAGTTAAGACACTCAGCTGTCACCATCCTCTCACTGCGGACACCAGGAAGTGTCACTGCCCAGGGAATGTCAGCCAAGACTGCCTGGGGAAGTGTGGGATGGGAGAAGGGCCACTGCCAATCAGGAGACCCCTGTCAGGCCTGGCTCTCACCACCACAATCATGTATTTCATGAGCATTTATTGGACACCTCTTGTATAGCAAATACTGGGGATACCAAGACAAATAGAGCATCTGAGAGATGCTCAGTCTGGCCGGGGAGACAATAGGTAAACAGCTGAGTAATGGAATGGGCACTATGGTAGAAGTATGTACCAGAAACCACAAGAACATAGGAGAGGAAGCACAGAATTCTGCCTGGGAGGTTGGAAAGGGCTTTCTTGATTAGTCTTGAAAGAGAAGCTGTTCACTGGTTGGGCATGGAGGGTACAACTATTCCAGGCTGAGGGCAACATGGAAAGAGCATGGAGGCCCGAGAGAGTGCAGCAAATCACCTTGCTATTAGAGCTATGTGGGGCCGGGTGCAGTGGCTCATGCCTGTAATCCCAGCACTTTGGGAGGCCGAGGTGGGCGGATCACCTGAGGTCAGGAGTTTGAGACAAACTTGGCCAACATGGCGAAACCCCGTCTCTACTGAAAATACAAAAATTAGCCAGGCGTGGTGGCAGGTGCCTGTAATCCCAGCTACTCAGGAGGATGAGGCAGGAGAATCACTTGAACCCAGGAAGTGGAGGTTGCAGTGAGCTGAGATCGTGCCACTATACTCCAGCTAGGGCGACAGAGCCAGACTCCATCTCAAATAAATAAATAAATAAATATAAAAGAAAAGAAAAGAAAAAAGAAGAAAAGCTATGTGGGATGACAGGCGATGCATCTGGTGAGGAAGGCGGGGCAGAGTGTGAAGGGTCTCCTATGCCATGACTTAGAGCAGGGCCTTCATCCTGTGGATGATGGGAGACATGGAAGGATTTCAGATGGGGAGGGGAGTGTAACATGGTCAGAATCCAAAACTTCGATGTAACAGCAATGTGAGTGGGGACTAGAGGAAAAGGAGACTGAAGGAAGAAGGACCAGCCCCAAGATGGTTTTCAATAGTCCAGGAGATACTACCTTGTAGGGAGTTGGGGTGATGAGAGGGATGGCGTGGGTTTAGCAGACAGGACTGATGGAGCCTGGTGGTGGATGGGATGTAGTAGTATGTGAAGGGAATCTGGGACAACTCCCAGTATCTGGCATGGGGGACTGGGAAACGGTGGCTTCCTTCAGCAAAACCAGGAACCCACGGCAGGCCAGGGGAAGATGGTGAGTTCCACTTTGGCCACATCTGAAAAGCTATGGAACCTCCAAGCAGAGCTGTCTAGGAAGTGGTTGGTATGTGAGAGTCTGAGCTCTGGGTAGATACTGGTTTTGGATGTAAAAAGGCTGGATCAGGTTTCTTTCTCTATAGACATTCAATAAACATTGTTTTGAGTAGCTAATTAAGAATTATAGGGCACTGGGAAAACAGAAGGATGTTGCAATGTAAATGTGGATGTTCTTACAGTAATGGACTGATGGTTGCAGAAAAGCTCAAGCTAAATAACACTAATTTTTCAGCTATAAATAAACCTGCCTCTGCAGTTGGGGTTTTCAATTACGCAGGAAAAAGAAATGCAGCCATGGAAACGAGGAAGAGAGCTATGCAGAGGGCAGATTGTGCCTGCAGGGCAAAAATGTTAGCACGTTCTAGCCAAAATGGATGGTGCAGTATAGTCTGATCTGGTGGAAAAGAAATTCAAGTCTAAAGTCCTGGGTTCGAGTAAGAGTTGAGCGTCTGTCATAGATTATCAGACATGAAGCAAACGTTTGCTATCTACTTTTAGAGATGTCGTCAATGTTGTAAGCTTTTTATGTGTATTATCTCATTCAATCCTCAGAACAACCTCATGGTAGAGCCTTTGTTTTGCCCCTTTTAGAGATGAGTAAACTGAACGCAGAGAGTTTAAACAACTTTCCCCGGGCCACCAGTTAAAACGTGGCAGTTGGAAGATTTGAACCCAGCCAGCCTGAACCCAGAATCCTTTCAGGGACTCTTCACTACTCCTAACTATGCTATGCTGCCTTTCCAGGCAAAAAGCTGGGCAATATCACTTTGCACAGCCTTCATTTTCTTATCAGTCCATGGAGTTTTGTAAAGAGCAAGGGGCATAATTTAGATTAAGGCCTAAATGACAGATGTGTATTTGCATTGGGTTCTCTATGATTTTGGCTCTTCAAAGGATTAGTGTTTAAAGTTTTGCTCCAAATGTTCTTTTCAAGGAAACCTCTGGGAGGTCCCATAATTCTGTGACTTTGTGTCTACAGAACACAGCAGATGACCTGAGCAGCATTCAATCAGTGATCACTGTTTATTAAACTCAGTGTCACAATAATGTTCATGGGCTCACAAGTAAGAGAGACCTCGGTTCTACCCCAGTGCTGCAACTTGGACATGCTACTTAAAACTCTCCAAGCCTGCCTTCTGTAAATGGGATAATACCAGAAACCTTTGCAGGGGTATAAAGATGACCATGGCAAACTGTTTCCATGGTCACGGAATTCACAATCCAAGATAAAAGAGTCATTAAGCACACAGACACACAAATAGGCAAGCAAGGGTTGGAGAAGCACATTCTAGGAGAAAGGAACCGCAGAAATCTTGCATTGGCAGCGACTTGACACGTTTGATATGCTACAAGGTCGGCAAGACCTTCTCATAAATTTGTGAAGCAATTAGCATTCTTTTAGTCAACAGTCAGCATTTCTCTGTGTATGCGGTACATTTATAACTAATAAAGTAAAACAAGCTTTTAAGAAAATATTTTTTCCCAAACATTTAAGTGTTAAATGCATGCCTAAATTAAGCTCTTTTTTTTTCTTAATTAAAATCACAACACAAATCCACTGGATCTTCAATACATTAAACGCCTTTAAAAACTGGTAAAATACACTAGTTATCACAAAGATTACAGAAATTATGATATAACATTGTAACTTTGTTTTTTTCCAGACAGAGTCTTGCTCTGTTGCCCAGGCTGGAGTGCAGTGGGGAAATCTCAGCTCATTGCAGCCTCTGCCTCTCAGGTTCAAGTGATTCTCCTGCCTCAGGCTCCAAGTAGCTGGGAATACTGGTGTGCACCACCATGCCCAGCTAATTTTTGTATTTTTTAGTAGAGACGGGGTTTCACCACGTTGGCCAGGCCGGTCTCGAATTCCTGGCCTCAAGCAATCTGCATGCCTCAGCCTCCTAAAGTGCCAGAATTATAGGTATGAGTCACTGCACTTGGCCCATCATTGATTTTGTTACTTGTTTTTTGATTTGTTTGTTTTTATTGAGATGGAATCTTGCTCTATAGCCCAGGCTGGAGTGCAATGGTGTGATCTCAGCTCACTGCAACCTCCACCTCCTGGGTTCAATTGATTCTCCTGTCTCAGCCTCCCGAGTGACTGGGATTACAGGCGTGCTCCACCAAAGCCGGCTAATTTTTTTGTATTTTTACTAAATATGGGGTTTCACCATGTTGGCCAGGCTGGTCTCGAACTCCTGATCTCAGATGATCTGCCCACCTCGGCCTCCTAAAGTGCTGGGATTATAGGAATGAGCCACCATACCCAGCCCATCATTGATTTTTAAAATTGCTAGTATCATGAATTTAAGACTGTTCATCATCTACGTTGATGATAAATATGCATAAATTTAATTCTTATTTTATTTTATACCTTTCTGGGTTTCCTATTTCTATATCAGTTTAGGATTGCAAAAATAATATGATCATCCTTCTTCCTCTCCCTCTCCCCCCAAATTCAGACTGGCTCAAGTTGCAGATTCTGAGTTACAAAAGAATTGATTCTTGGTACTGGACCTATTCATTCAAATCTGCACAATCAATCTTTAGGTTGGGCCCTTTGGAAAAATAGAATTTCGTTTCGGATGTCATGGAACTTTCAGGTCCCTTTTCTCTTTGAATCGAGTTTGAGTTTTAGAAACCAGAGGCATGTAGTCTTTAAATTTTTCAAAATCAACTTCCCTATCCCAGTTCAGCCATTATAATATATTGATTTGGTCTGTTGGTGTGATTGATAATTTAGGTATGTTTTATCAATATCTCATTATAATTATATGATCATCTAAACCTTGCTACTCAAAGTGTGGTCCATGGGCCAGCAGCATCTGCATCATGTGGGATGCAGAATCTCAGCCTCAGTCAGTCCTACTGACTCAGAATCTGCATTTGAACAAAACCGCCTGTGATTCGATGGCCGTTTAAAGCCCAGATGACTCATAGAAAGAATGCAGCTACCTAGATATGAGGGATGGAGCCTGTGGCTGGCAATTCTCTTCAGGACATGCAACTAATTTGACATCATGGATAGTTTGAGGTCTCATTATAACTGCTAAGATTTTCTTCTACCTTGACCAAGAGAAGAAGGCTGGGGACTGAATCCTGAGAAATCCAACATTGAGGGAAGAAGCAGATGAGGAGGAACTGCCCAGGAAATTAGAAGAAAAGCTGCAGTTTTACTGCCGTGGAAACCCAGAGAAATGACTGTACTAAAATGAGTAGTGAGCACCTCATTGTGAACATCGGCCATGTTCCTATCGTGACTGTTATGATTAGCAATTTTAAAATGAAGAACAAATGCTGTGTTAGAGGAGCTGGAGAAGCTCATGGAGTCTTATCACAGAGGCCTCTCCCAAGAGTCATTTTCCCGGACCTCTGGAAGAAGGATCGATGGTCCCCCACGGTGTCGAACGAAGTGCTTATTTGCAGAACAACTCACAAAAAAGTTAAATTCAGAGGAAATGGTCTGTTCACTGAAGTGTTACATTTTCTTCTGAGAGGGGAGGTGAGGATGTGAAGGGAAAGGATGACAACAAGCCGAGGTAAACTTACTTTGAACGAATAGTACAACCTTCCCACTACTTTGTTTTCTGGGGCCCCCATAGCATTTCATGCACTGATTTTTTAAAAAACATATACAAATGGTTTAAATATTGTTTTCAAAATTCCGTACCTTAGGCTGGGCGTGGTGGCTCACGCCTGTAATCCCAGCACTTTGGGAGGCCAAGGCGAATGGATCACTTGAGGTCAGGAGTTCACAACCAGCCTGGCCAACATGGTGAAAACTTGTCTCTACTAAAACTACAAAAAATAAAAAAAAATTAGCCAGGCATGGTGGTGCGCACCTGCAGTCCCAGCTACTTGGGAGGCTGAGGCGGGAGAATTACTTGAACCCAGGAAGCTGAGGTTGCAGTGAGCCGAGATGACACCACTGCACTCTAGCCTGGGTGACAGAGTGAGACTCTGCCTCAACAAAAACAAAAACAACAAAAAAATTCCCTACCCTAAAGAATTCGGTAAAATCTAGTCCTCCAAACCAGGGAAAGAGTTAGTTCCTGGAATACTCTATTTTGATCTTGCAGAATTATACTCCATTAGAAATTAATCCGGATAAGGTACGAGAAAACAATAAAGTAGGAACATTCTAGAAAGTGTATTGATTAGGACAACCTGACTCTAATAATCTATTTCTTAGCTTAAATCTGTTAATAGATTTTATTATCATAAGCACTTGGCTGTTAGCCAGAAATCCTGGATAAATGGGCGGATCACTGTACATTTGGTATTTGAAGCTGTTACATTTCAAACTGTTTTTTTTTTTTTTCTTTGTATGTGCTGCCTCTTTAGAGCTGGTTAAAAACAGCCGATTTCACATATGACGTTATCTGCAGTGCCCTGTGCAGAGGCCTGCAGGGAGTTTACAGAGACATCTGGTGGCTGAGAAGGTGAAGTACCTTGGCTTTGTCAGAAGATAAAGGATTTGAATTGTGTCTAAATTTGGTTTCTTTTTGTGACTGAGACTTTCACTCTTTTCTTAATTATTTTAGCAGAATTGCACATTTTTAAAAAAAGACTTTGATTTTTAAAGATTATTTTTAGAGCTTTCACTCTTTCTTTCTGAAAAAAAAATCATCAACCATGTGAATTGACCAGTTCCATCAGCTAGGCTAAATCTCATCAGGGCCAGGACCAGAGTGAGGCAGAGAGGCACTTGCTTCCACTGCACATTTAAGGGGGAGCCAAAAATATTAGTAATGAATATAGAAATTTGTTTTGAGACAGGGTCTCTATCTGTCACCCAGAGCAGAATGCAGTGGTGTGATCATAGCTTACTACAGCTTTAAACTCCTGGGCTCAAGTGATCCTCCCGCCTCAGCCTCCCCCATGTGGGGAGGACTGAAGGTATGCGTCACCATGCCTGGTTAAAAGAACATTTTTTTTTTGGTAGAGATGAGGTCTCATTTTGTTGCCCAGGCTGGCCTTGAAGTCCTCAAGTGATCGACCCACCTCGACCTCTCAAAGTGTTGGGATTACAAGTGTAAGCCACCATGCTTGGCCTTAATACAATATTTCTAAACATCAAAATTAATGCAAAATATTTCATCATAAATAAAAATACCAAAGTTTAAAAACAGGATTAGTGGCTGGGGACAGTGGCTCACGCCTGTAATCCTAGCACTTTGGGAGGCTGAAGTGAGTGGATTGCCTGAGGTCAGGAGTTCAAGACCAGCCTGGCCAACATGGTGAAACCCTGTTTCTACTAAAAATATAAAAATTAGCCGGGCGTGGTGATGTATGCCTGTAGTCCCAGCTATTTGGGAGGCTGAGGCAGGAGAATCGCTTGAACCTATGAGGTGGAGGTTGCAGTGAGCTGAGATCACGCCATTGTACTCTAGCCTGGGTGACAGAGACAAATTCTGTCTAAAAAAACAGACAAACAAACAAACAAACCAATATGAACAACAACAACAACAAAACAGGATTAGTATTGCCAATGTTCTCTCTCTCTCTCTTTTTTCTTTTTGTTTTTTCAGGCTCCAAGATGGCTCTGAAAGGCACCGAGAAAACCTAACGTATCTGAGGGCCTAGCTTCTGGCCTGGCTTTTACGTGGTCAGCGGATGTGCGTCCATCCCCCCTGCACCAGTTTCCCTTGTCCTTTCTGTGGCTCTCCTGGATTCCTCTCGTTCAGCTCCTTGGTGTACAGAGCCTATGTCCATGGCGATAGTGAGGTAAATGAGAAGAAGAAATGGAGAAAGTTAAAGTGTCTTCGAGGAAAAAACTTGGGAATAAAATCTTCCAGTTTTCCTGCTTTACCTTTCAATACCTTCCCTGCTTCCTTCCAAACATGCTTCCAGAAGCAGGAGCCTAGGTCATTCATACCCACGGAGCTGCTCTCAGCTAAGTAGGCCTAGCCAAAGAGACGCTGAGGGCAGGTGGGGTGGGAGATGGAGCTGTGCATTGCTTCCTGGGAGAAAGCACCTCCTTGCCTCTTTTCGGTTTTAACATGTCCCTTTTAGGGACATGCCAGGACAGGGCAGAGGATGGGGGAGCGGGATATGAGTGAGGTCCTGGAGCCATGGGGCCATGCTGCTTCTCAGGGGGCAGAAGCTGTGGGAGAGGTTGGGGGCCGGTAGCTCTCAGAATAGCCTGGGAAGGGTATCTGCTGGGTTTGCACAGTGTTGTCTCCGAATCTCCCAGCTCCCGTTCTCTACGATTAGCATCCTTGAAGTAGCGTGCTACTTGTTAACAGAAGAGCAGAGCGTGCCCCTTGTGCCTCTTCCCAGGCTTGTCATTTGCCTAACTCTTACAATGTTAGCAGAGAGACGGTGATTGCAATGAGCAGGGAAATACTGCACAATTGTGACTGCAGGGTCTGCTATGAGAAGAGGAAGCAGAGCCAGTGGGGTGAGAACCTCCTGGGATGAGAAGGGGTCAGACACTTAAGAACAAAAGAAAATGTCTGAAAAGTCCCAAGGAGCAAGTGGGCTACCGTTGAGGACAGAAATTTCCCATGGATAAGGTCTCCTCTGCGCAGCGAAGAAAGACCCCAGAAACAGGAGGAAGCCAGGAGATACCCTATGCCACACCGTACAGTTTTATAGCTTTCAAATATATTCCCTCAGGGGATTTCAGGGAGAATAGTATGTACCCTCTGACAAAGCACAGACATCAGAGCCCGCTGTAGTCCCCAGATCGCTCACTTGGACATACCCGATACCCTGGATCATATATCAGCTGCTCTCCTGACCCAGAAAACTGCATATCTCTTATCACCCACTCATGTCTCTCCATGAACTTGGCTCTTCTGTTGGCAACTTTATGAGTTTCTTTTTACCAGTGGGTGCTTTCTGACTACTGTAGCCTGTGTGGTTCGGCGAGGGGAATCTTCGTGGCATTCACTGAGGGTCTTGCTGTGTTCCAGGTGTGTGCTTGGTACTTTATCTGCTTTCTCTTGAATCCTCACAGTAACCCTTTTGGGTAAAATATTACAATCTTCATTTATACAAATGAGAAAATGAGACTCTGAGAAATAATTACTACTCACATGACTAGCAAGTGGTGGTCCTAGGACTTGAACCAGGGCCATAGGACTCCTCCTGCGTCCTTAGGTTCTTTCTGTTGCATCAGGTCAGCAGAGACATGGGGAGATGCCTCCACACTCTCCCCCTGCATCCGTGGCCGATGCTGCTAACTGGACTTGGTGGTTGTTTCCCTTGAGCTAGGACTATGTATAAGGGAAAAATTATGGTCCATATTCTCAAGGAATTTTGTTCTGATGTAGGTTAAAATATAACACAGCAGTAGACTGACAATGTAAGGCTGTGAATAACACCCTGGCCGTGAATGCTAAAAAAAATCAGGTAAGCTTATGAATCATAGGAAATATACCCACCATACTTTGTCTGAAAGCTGGCCTTTCCCTTTTTAATTTCTTAGATTTCTCATCCTAGATAGTACTCATTGGTGCAATCAACAAATATCCTCTAATATCCTCTCTGTAGCTGGGAGAACAGCACAGAACAAGACAAAGCCCCCACTTTTGTGGAACTTAATTTCTAGTAGGGGGACAGATGATAACTACCAAATGCAATGCACACACACACGTGAGCTGGTCCTAAGTGCGAGGAAGAGTGGATCCCGGAGATGGAGAGAGGGCTGGGATGTTACTCTATGCAGCATCATCAGGGAAGGGCTTCTGATAAGGAGGCACTGGGCAGAACCCAGGAAGAAGAAAGGGAGTCAGGAGGAGATGCCAACGGTGCCCCAGGCAGAGGGAGCAGAAGGAGGGGCACAGTGTGCGTGTGGAATGCAAGGAGGTCAGCAAGGCTGGAGCTACGTGAGTGAGGGGGAGAGTGTTGGAGAAGGAAAGTCGGGGGAGACATCACGTAAAGCCTTGTAGTCGCCAGTAAGGATTTTGGTTTTTATTCCAAATAAGGTGAGAATCCACTGGAGAGAATCCACTGGGCAGAGGGGTGACATGATCAGACTTGTGTTTTAAGATGACCACCTGGCTGGGCTTGGTGGCGTGCACTTGTAGTCCCAGCTATCTGGGAGGCTAAGACAGGAGGATCTCTTGAGTCCAGGAATTGGAGGCCACAGTGCACAGTGATCATGAGGGAGCGCAGTGAATAGCCTCTGCACCCCAACCTGGGCAACATAGTGAGACCCCCATCTTATAACTTATTTAAAAATAGGCAGGGCACGGTGGCTCACGCCTGTAATCCCAGCACTTTGGGAGGCCAAGGTGGGCAGATTGCCTGAGGTCAGAAGTTTGTGACCAGCTTGGCCAACATGGAGAAACCCTGTCTCTACTAAAAATACAAAAATTAGCCAGGCGTGGTGCCAGGTGCCTGTAATCCCAGCTACTTGGGAGGATGAAGCAGGAGAATTCCTTGAACCCGGGAAGCAGAGGTTCAGTGAGCTGAGATCGCGCCAGTGCACTCCAGCCTGGGTGACAGAGTGAGACTCCGTCTTAAAAAAAAAAAAAAAAAAAAAAAAATTAAAATTAAAAAAATAAAAATAAAAAATAGACAAAATGAAATGGAATAAAATGACCGTCTGGCCCTTACCTGGAGAAGGGAATTCAGAGGCACCTTTGGCTACTAGAAGGCAAGTACAGTTGGTGCAGATGGCAGTCAGCAATGGCTTGTACCAGGAAGACAGTAGGGAAGGTGGGGAGAGGTGGCTGGATTCCTGATATATTGTGAAGGTGGAGCTGCCGGGATTCGTTCACAGATTGGACGTGGGGTGTTCCAGGTTGAATTGCATCCTACAGAATTCACACGCTGAAGTCCTAACCCCCAGTACTGAAGAATGTGACCATATTTGGAGATATGGTCTTTAAGGAGGTAATTAAGGTTAAGTGAGGTCATTGGGGTGGGACTAATTTCATCGGAGGAGACAATGGGTCTGGGTACAATCGGGGAACGGGGTCACAACCTAGAAACCAAACAGTGCTCTGGGACTCTGTATCTCTTAGGGCAGTGCCAAAGCCCTGCCCTCCAGGCCCGTCCTTATTCATGGGGACATGAGAAGAAGAGATTAGGACCCAGACATGCACAGAGGAGACCCTGTAAGGACACAAGGAGAAGACGGCCATCTAAAAGCCAAGGAGAAAGGCCTCGGGAGAAACCAGCCCTGCCCACACCTTGGTCTGGACTTCCAGCTGATTCTTGGATGAGCTGGTCCTCAGGTGCGGAGGCAGGACTGTGAGAAAGCGAATTTCTGTTTTTAATTCACCTGGTCTGTGGTATTTTGCTGTGGGAGTCCCAGTAGACTAATACATGGGGTTTGAGAGAAGAGGCGAGGATGATGCCCAGGAGCTGGATCTGTTTGAAGTCATGGTTGGGAAAGTTCAAGAGCTGGACATTTCCTTCACGACGTCCAGAAGCACCAAGACAGATTGTCCTGCTGGGTTTTACTCAGAAGAGTCTTCCAGTCCACTACACACCGCTGGCAGAGCCAGAACACAGTGCGACAAGAGTGAGACACAGACGTGCAGTCACAAAAGGAGAATCAGCTCCACGCCCAGCGTGATTGCCTTTTGGTGCCCATACCATGAGCTCCGGGCCCGCTGTTCCTTCCTCCCCTTCCTGAATCCCTTTTGTTCTGATCTAACCTGCACTCCCCCAGGCCAATGGATTTCAGTACATCTGGGGAAGGGAGTTGCTAGGATTTCTAGCAATCTAGAAACAAAACAGTGCTCTGGGACTCTGTACCTCTCAGTGAAACTGCCAGAGCTCTGCCCTCCAGGCCTGTCCTTATTCATGGGGACCCCAGAGGGACTCACTTGAACTTCTGGCCCATTCACCTGCTGCTCACCCTGCCAGCCCCTGGCCAGGCTGTAGCCACAGTTCCCACCATCACCTATATCTGGAAACTCTAATTCCTTGCCCACGACACTCTCATGGTCATCCTGTGGAAGTGAGGAGGCTTGCCCCGCCTCCGGACATCCAACTGGGTTGCTTCCGACTCTTTCCAGTTCTCTTATATTTCTGACTCCTTATTAGAAAGGCGTCTTCCATGCCCAGAGCCTCTGCTGGAAGGCAGTTTGAGTCTCACTGGCTGAGCTGCAGTCAGAGTCTGCCCTGGCCCTGCCATGCATCTGTGCACGTCAAGCCCTTTTCCCTGCAGGCTTTGCCCCTTCTTCATCTAGAACACTGTTCCCTATTGCAATTTTCATGAGCAAAGTGGATTTATGAATCTGTTTATCTATATCAGGGGTCAACAAACTATGCCCTGCCACCTATTTTCATAAATAAAGTTTTATTGGAACACAGTCACACATTCATTTTGCCATAAGCTGCTTTCATAGTACAATGGCAGAGAAGAGTAGTTGGTACAGAGACCATATGGCCTGCCAAGATGAAAATATTTACTATCTAGCTCTTTGCAAAGAGTTTGCCAATCTCTGTGACAGAGTTAGATTGGGTAACTCTCACAAAGTGGATAAGAGGATTAAAAAGACTACTGCAGAAATCAGGAAGCAAATAAATAAATCCACGGTGTACTGACAATAGTATTAACATCACAATAAAAAAGGGCAACACGAAAATAGTAGGACTGATATTCTCCCACCCACAGTACAAGCTGCTTGTCACATAAAACAATTATCCTCTAACCAGGCCTATCAAGAAGTTGGCAGAGAGACTGGGTGAGTGAGAGAGAGAGAGATGGAAGAGGGAGAGGAAGAGGGGAGGAAAAATAAATAAATAAATACATAAATAGTGGCATTGAGCTACAGATGACATGCTTAGCATGTCATTTTCCCCTTTAATGATCATTTATCTAGCCATTTTATGGTCAAGCACTATTTTTAGGGTTCTACATGCATTGACTGATTCAGTCCTCAAAACAACCCCAAGAGGTAGGCACTATTTATAATTGTCCCCATTTTATAGATGAAGAAGCTGAGCTCGAATAGTCTGGCTGAGCTTACACAGCTAGTAAGTGGTGGGGCCGGACTTGAATCCAAGCAGTTCGACTCCAGGGTCTGTGCTCTTAAACTCTACATTATGCTGCTTTTGACCAAGAAAACAAAGCGGCCGGGCACAGTGACTCACGCCTGTAATCCCAGCACTTTCAGAGGCTGAAGCAGGTGAACCACGAGGTCAGGAGTTTAAGATCAGCCTGGCCAAGATGGTGAAAATCCGTCTCTACTAAAAATGCAAAAAAAAAAAAAAAAAAAAAAATAGCTGGGCATGATGGCAGGTGCCTGTAATCCCAGCTACCTGGGAGGCTGAGGCAGAGAATTGCTTGAACCCAGGATGTGGAGGTTGCAGTGAGCCAAGATCGCGCCACTGCACTCCAGCCTGGGCGACAGAGCAAGACTCCTTCTCAGAAAGAAAGAAAGAAAGAAAGAAAGAGAGAGAGAGAGAGAGAGAGAAAGAAAGAAAGAAAGAAAGAAAGAAAGAAAGAAAGAAAGGAAGGAAGGAAGGAAGGAAGGAAGGAAGGAAGGAAGGAAGGAAGAAAGGAAGGAAGAAAGAAAGAAAACAAAGACAGAAGTAAACCCCAAAATGTTTGGAGAGTGGTGCCATGGGCAGCCCTTTCAGCATGACTTTGCGTCCTAACTACCAACGCTTATCCTAAACTCTGGTGCAAGGTGAAGGAATTCATATAGCTCTCTTTTAAAGCAACTTTGAGAGTTTTTTTTTTCTTTCAAGACATATATCCAGGATAAATCCAGCAAACTTAGAAAGCAGTGAAATAGGCCCTTGGGAATGGCGTCCCATTGAGGTGTCTCCTGTCGTTTCAGTGAGTTGTGAAGCACTGGTTAGCAGGCGTCATGGCTCTGAGTACCTAGGACAGCACTCCTCTGCAAAGAGCCCAGGCTCCTGGAGAGGTTGAGGGTCTCTGGCATGGTTCTCGGTGGAGAGTCAGCATCCTTTACCCACCCTCCTGTGGGGCAGATCGAGGTCCCACCTGCCCTTGGCTGAAAGGAAGCGCATTCCCAAACCTCCTAGAGGCGCACTCGACCTTGATTTCCTCTGAACTTCCTCACCAGCTGCACTGGTGTTGTGTAGGGAGCACTATATTGAGAGTCAGGGCAATGGGTTATGTCCTTGTGAAGGCTTCTGACTTCTCTAGTCCTCAGTTTCTTTATCTGTAACATGAGTGACCTCAGCTAGATGGTCCTTGAAGAGCTCTTTACAGGTTAGAAATGCTCTGATCCTGTATTTAATGAAATGGAGAAAGTATTCATGCCATATTCATTTGTGGGAAAAACATTCTTTGCAAAACATGACGTTTGACTCTTGTAATTTTTGTTTTAAAAAACACGTGTAGCAGAATGAAGGTATTTGTTCTTCCCATCCCCACGCTGCTGCTGGGCAGAGGATCTTTTAACCATAGAATTCACTAGGATTCTTTGTCAGACAGGACTCTATTCTAAAGAATGGGAGCACTGCCGTCATCCTCCTGGAATGGAGTCAGGGATGCCCCCCAGGACACTGGACGCCAATGGGCAAAGGTTCTCAGCAACTTCAACCTAAAAGAGGTCCCTGAGGGGAGAAGAGACCCTGAAAGGAGGGGAGTGGGATAGGAAGGGAGGGGACACTATTCAAGGTAGGCCCTGTGTCAACTACAATTCAACCCTATGAGTGCTGTAAGGAATCAAAGACATATAAGGTAAAGATCCTCTACACACAAGGAAGTCACCACCCAGCTGGTATCAAAAGCCATATTGATGAAAGACGATGAGAAGGAAGAGATGCATTGTTAACGGGGCGGGGAGCACAGTGGATTGGGGCAGGTGGCCTGGATCCTGTCTCTGGCCGATCACTGCTGGAGGGAAGCCACTCTGCATCCCTGGGCCTCAGTTTCCTCATATGGAAGTGAGGCATTAAACTCAATTTCAAAAGTACCTTCCACCTCTGAGATACCAAAGTGGATGGTTTGTTGAAGGAGGACTGAGCGTGGGCACCCGGAACTGTGTCATTTGATGAATGAGTCAGACTAGGGACGTCAGAAAAATAATGTCTTCACAATCAACACAAGGGGACAGGCAATTAAGAAACACTTTGCCGTTGGCTGGAGTGTCTGTTCCACTCAAAGGATACATTCCCGAAGAGGGATGGGGTGACTCATCAGGCGGCTGTAACCTGATGAAACAGAGCTATCCAATTTCCTCACTTCGATTCCAGGCAACCAAATTATCTTAATATGGTTTTCCAAAGCAGATTCTCCAGGCAATAGGAAGGGCAGACATGAGTTTACAGAGTAAGGAGCAATTGAAAATTGACATTTTTCTGAAGGAGTAAAATTATATCACATACGAGAAATGACTGAAATTTTATATGAAGTAGCATTCAAATGCAAAGGGTATCATCATTAGTAGTATCACCATTGGTTATTATTCTCATGCTGATTTGGTCAGCCTTTGAGCCAGTTTTTCTTTTTCTTTTTTTTTTTTTTTTTTGAGCTGGTAAATCCTGTGTGACTTGGTAAACATAGAAATTCTGGATCTGCAAAGCTGATCAAATATGAAAATTACTGATATTTAGAAAGTGCTTTCACATACAGATACCTCAGTAGCTCTAGAGAGAGGAAATATTATTTTCCCCAGTCTGGAAGTTCTGGAAGGCTCAGAGAGGTTCGGTGACTTATCCAGAATAACAGAGCTCGTCAGGGTTTGGGCTGGCAGCCGAACCCAGGGGGTCAAGTCCAAATCCAACTCACAGTGTTGCTGCTTCTTAAGCGGGTGAATATCCACCCATCCGGCACACCCCCTCACACATATACTCACAAACATTTACTATGCAAGATCCGTGCCCAGAGGGACAGCTGCAGGAGGGATCAGAAGCTGAGGCAGAGAAAAACCAAAATGCCAATATATTCTGGAGATCATAGAACCGTGTCTCTTTCCCTCTTCAAACGCTGCTAAAAGCGCGTAGAGTCTTTCTGGACAGCCGTCCCATGGCTCAATCCGTTAGGCTTCCCTTAGTCCCCAGACTCAGGCTGAATCTGCTCATGGTGGGTGTAGAAAGCTCCCATTCCTCTTAGGTGGAGTCTCTGGGGTGTCAGGCATACCCCTGCTGCCTGCATCTACCTCCTCTTCTGTCTGGTTGTTTCTGCTGAGAGTGGCTAGGGACCCTAGATGGCCCCCCAGAACAGCACTGTTGGACCTAACGCACCCTGGGTTTCCGGCATCTCAGCCACTGGAGTTGCCAGTCTCAAATTACTGGAGGGGAGGGAGGGCAGGCCTGGATCTCAGGATCTAGGTCCTGCGTGCAATGCAAGCCTGAGCTCTCCAGCTGCTGCCATAAGGCTGCGGCAGTGTGGGCTCCTTGTGCCCAGATCCTTCGTATTCACAGGGAGAAGCGGAAGACCACGCTGCCTGACCGAGACTTTATTATAGAGGCTCAGGAAAAAGATGAACTGGTCCCATTCCTGCATCTCCTTTTGCTGGATTTACTTTGCTGCTTCCAGACTGAGAGGTGAGCGGCTGGTGACATGTAACCATCTTGTCTCATCTGGGGCTATTGCTTTGGTGGGAGGTGGGGCAGGGCGGGGAAGACAAAACAGATGATTCCACCGCATGGAAGGGCTCCGTGCTTGCTACTGCCTCTGACCTTGGTAGCGCATGCCAGAAAAACAACTCATCTATCCACCCAAAGCTTGTCCCTCGCCAGTGCTGGGCCATCCCCCATTTTAGACCTCAGTCTTGTGTTCTTTGTCTTGAAATACATACAACACTCTGAAGGTTGATCCAGATCCCTCTTGTTGAGTAGCTGTGGAGACGGCAGATGGAAAATATGCTCAGAAGTTGTTTAATGACCTTTTTGAAGATTATTCCAATGCTCTTCGTCCGGTGGAAGATACAGATAAAGTCCTGAATGTCACACTGCAGATTACGCTCTCTCAGATTAAGGATATGGTGAGTAATACATGGTGCTGACTCTGTGGAATGATTCTCAGAGGATAAACAACCACGCTTTCTGAAGAGAATGTCTTATCTGGGAATCTGAGGGAATGACAGCTCCGTATGCAAGCTGGTGGGAGAAGAGAACGCCGGGAAAAGGAAGCTTCCTACAAAACTAATTAATTTCATGAAATATTACCTAATCCTGGTCATTAACCGTAACAGTCTTAGAAAATCTAAGGAATGGTGGGGGTACATACTGTATGCTGCCATTTATATAAAATGTCCAAAATAGGTAAACTCGTAGATACAGAAAACAGCACAGAGGTTGCCAGGGTCTGCGGGGAGTAAGGGGAAAATGGCCAGTGAGTTCTTAATGATTATGGGGTTTCTTTGCGGGGGGAAGAAATGCTCTTGAATTAGGCAGTGGTGATGGTTGCACAACATTGTGAATATACTGGAAGCCAGTGCATTGTTCCCTTCTAATATGATTAAAATGGTGAGTTTTAATGGGAATTTAATCTCAATCTTTTTTTTTTTTTTTTTTTTTTTTTGAGGGGGACGGAGTCTCACTCTGTTGCCCAGGCTAGAGTGCAGTGGCAGGATCTTGGCTTGCTGCAGGCTCTGCCTCCTGGGTTCACGCCATTCTCCTGCCTCAGCCTCCTGAGTAGCTGGGACTACAAGCGGCCACCACCACGCCCGGCTATTTTTTTTGTATTTTTAGTAAAGACGAGGTTTCACCATGTTAGCCAGGGTAATCTCGATCTCCTGACCTCGTGATCCGCCCGCCTTCGCCTCCCAAAGTGCTGGGATTACAGGCATGAGCCACCGCGCCCGGCCAATCTCAATTTTTTTTTTTTTAAAAAGGTAGTGTTTTAAGATGGCATAGCTTATTAGTGCTTATCTATTTTTTTTTTTTTTTGAGACGGAGTCTTGCTGTGTTGCCCAGGCTGGAGTGCAGTGGCCGGATCTCAGCTCACTGCAAGCTCCGCCTCCCGGGTTCACGCCATTCTCCTGCCTCAGCCTCCCGAGTAGCTGGGACTACAGGAGCCCACCACCACGCCCAGCTAATTTTTTGTGTTTTTTAGTAGGGACGGGGTTTCGCTGTGTTAACCAGGATGGTCTCGATCTCCTGACCTCGTGATCTGCCTGTCTCGGCCTCCCAAAGTGCTGGGATTACAGGCTTGAGCCACCGCGCCCGGCCAATTTAGTGCTTATCTATATTTAATCACACAATGTTATGAAACTTGAAAGATTTTCCTTCTGCACATTGTTATTTCCTGACTTTTGCTTTCAAGTATGTCATTCATTGATCAATTTTCAGGAAATATAGGCAGTTGATCCATGCAAAGATATCAAGACTTAAATATTTGTCCACTTTACATTCTGAACACTAAATCTAGGAGGAAAAGAATGATCTTGGTAGTCAATCAAGGGGATAGAATAAATAAAGAATAAAGCTCTCACTTATTGAAAATAGATGAGTGTTTGTGAAATTCCTATTGTGAAGAACAAGTGTCCTATCAATGGAAGACATTTCCAGTGTCTGCTAGGTAAAGTTACATCTGCATTCATTGTGCAGGATGAAAGAAACCAAATTCTGACCGCCTATTTGTGGATCCGCCAAATCTGGCACGATGCCTATCTCACATGGGACCGAGATCAGTACGATGGCCTAGACTCCATCAGGATCCCCAGTGACCTCGTGTGGAGGCCGGACATCGTCTTATATAACAAGTAAGTGCAGCTCAGAACTGAGGCTTTTCAGGCACGAACGTGTTGATTTCATAGAATTTAAACATAATGAAAAAGGAATGTTTAAAATATGCATGAAATTAAATATTAATCCATGTTCCTAGGACTCCTGAAATAACAGCCATAGAATCTTAGATCAGGAAATAATACGTCATAAAAGCTTAGAGCTGGAAGGAAACCATCAATCTACATGCCCCTTTTTCAGGTGGGAAAGTGGAGGCTGCGTTAGTTTGCTAGGACTAACTTTGCCGTAACAGAGTAGCACAAATTAGGTGACTTAACACAAACGTGTTGTCTCACAGTTCTGGAGTTGAGACGTCTGAGATGCAGGTGTTGACAGCGTGGTTTCCACTGAGGGCTGTGAGGGAGGATCTGTTCCAGGCCTCTCTTCTAGCTAATGGTGGTTTGCTGGCAGTCTTTGGTGTTCCTAGCATTGTAGAGCGTCACTCTGAGCTCTGCCTTCATCTTCATATGGCGTTCTCCTGTGTGTTCCGTGTCCAAATTTCCCTTTTATGTAAGAACACCAGTCATATTGGGTTAGATGCCCACCCTACTCCAGCGTGACTTCATCTTAACCTAACTAATTACATCTTCCATCATGCTATTCTCAAATCAAGTCACATTCTGAGTGTTGGGGGCTAAGACTTCAATATGTGAATTTTTCAGGGACACAATTCAACCCTTAACAGTGACATTCACCATCCAAGATCATGTATCAACAATTAATTAAACTGGAATGGGCCATCTAGAAACTGACCTGTGGATTTGGGGTTTTGCGTGGAGTGGAGGATGAACCAGTTTACAGGATACAAAGTGACTTTTTCCCAGTCTCAGAGCAAGGGGCCTTGTACAATGGGTAGGTAAGATTTATGTTTCACAGGCTGGAAGGTGCATATGAATCGCCCAGGGAGTTTGTTAAAATACGGATTGTGATTCCACGGGTATGGGGCAGGCCTGTGATTCTGCATTTCTACAAGCTCCGGAAGACGTAGGTACTGTGGGTCCATGGGCAGCACTTTGAGAAAAATACCAGATCTCTGGTCACCGTTCAAGCTCAGTGGCCCCACCTGTTGTCGAAGGAGCTCCTCTCTCTTTTTGTTCTGGACCCGTTTCTGTGGAGTGGGAAGGTTCCTCTGTGGCTCAGAAGGATGTGAATGAGGGGCAGCTCAGGGGGCTCCCCTGGGTAGAGGCTTCCAGTGGGCATGGATTTCCTTTAAGAAAGCAACACGGGTGGGTTGCAGCCTGGATTTTAGTCTCACTCCTTACTCAGAGAGCTCATCTAAGGGTCATGACCTCTGGAATCATAGCCCTGTTCTTTCTGTCCATTCCCCACTCTGAGTGGTCTGTATCCCTTCCCAAGGAAGATAACAGGAAGATAACATTCAAGTACTGAGCTTTATTCCTTCAGTTTACACTCCCTGCCCGTGTTCACTCTCTCTGTCTCTCTCTCTCTCTCTCTGTCTGTCTCTCTCTCTCTCTCTCACACACACACACACACACACACACACACACACAGAGCAAGAACACAAACCACAATGTCCATTACCACTCTCTAGTCCGCAGAGTGCAGGAGAGTAATTTCATTGATACAGGCAGGGTGTGGGGGCTCACCCCTGTAATCCCAGAACTTTGGGAGGCCAAGGCAGGTGGATCACCTGAGGTCAGTAGTTCAAAACCAGCCTGGCTAACATGGTGAAATCCCGTCTCTACTAAAAATTAAAAAATCAGCTGGGTGTGGTGGCAGGTGCCTGTAATCCCAGCTACTTGGGAGGCCGAGGAAGGAAAATCACTTAAACCTGGGAGGCAGGGGTTACAGTGAGCCAAGATTGCACCACTGTACTCCAACCTGGGTGACAAGAGTGAGACTCCATCTCAAAAAAAAAAAGAAAAGAAAAAGAAAAAGAAAGATAATTTCATTGACACAGACGATCTCTTATAGCATTCTGTAAATTCTTTTTTTTTTTTTTTAAGAAGAGCTCTCACTCCTATCACCCACACTGGAGTGCAGTGGTGTAATCATGGCTCACTACAGCCTCAACTTCCCAGGATCAGGTTATTCTCCCACCTCAGCCTCCTGAGTAGCTGGGACTACAGGTGCATGCCACCATGCCCAGCTATTTTTTATTTTTTATTAGTAGAGACAGAGTCTCACCATGTTGCCCAGGCTGGTTCTGAACTCCTGAGCTCAAGCGATCCATCCAGCTTGGCCTCCCAAAGTGCTGGGGTTACAGGCACGAGCTGCTGTGCCGGCAAGCATTCTGTAAGTTCTAAAAATTCTCTCCAGAAATCAAACAGAATGGTGGTTCTCCTCTCCCTCCTGTTTTGATTGGCTGAGGCGGTGACCATGTCTTACTGAAATGCTTCTTTGCAAGCTTACAAGGCACCCTAAGTTAAGCTGACTCCACTGCTCCCTTATTAGAGAAGCCAGTTATGTACTTGTGAGCTCAAACAAGCCTACTGTGGCTTTGGTCGGTTCTGTCCTCATTCTCCCTTCCCCACTCCCCACTCCTTTACACAGAACCTTTCACCACACTGATTCATCATCTCTTTTTTGTTCCTCTGGTTGACTCTTTAGTCATCTCTGTGCTCTTGTCATGGACAATTCTGTTTCTGCTCCTCTCTTCTCCTTTGCCTTCTCCTTCTCAGTAAAACTTCTCAGAGTTTTGCTGTGTAGAGGAACCTCTAAAAGGAGCTATGGTTGGATGACATCTTCATGCCTTTAACAAATCGAAATGAAAATGGAAGAGTGTTACAGGATCCGGCAAAGAAGGGCCCTTAGTCATGGCTATATTTCCCTGAGCTCAGTCCTTCTAGCTGAATCTCTGACTCTGTAGAATCTACTGATGCCAGATACAATATCACTGCTTCTCAGAAGCAGGTAGAGAATGTCATAGGCAACACAACGGGCTTCCTGAGTTGTGGCAAGAAGGAGAAATAGGGGTAGGGAGTAAGTGAATCAGTCCAGTGTAGTAAAGACACCCAGGCAGGAAGATGCTTTGCATCTAGAGTCACTGTTCGTGCCCGAATCCATGGGGCTAGACTGGTAGGGAGTGATCAGGAAGGAGATGGGCCTGGATGCCACTTCACAGAAGAACAGTTGAATTTGCTGATGCTTAGTTTGGAAGAGAGAAGACCTTGAAGACTTGATGATGGTTACCTTAGGCAATCAGAGAGAAAGTAGGGTGGAAAAAAGAGAACAATGTTCCAGAAGACAAAACCCAAGATAATCGGTAGAAACCAAAGGGAAGATAAGCTCTCAAAAAAAAAAAAATTTCCTAATAACTTCGGCAACGAATTGTCCCAAGAAATAATGAGCTTTTTAGCAATGTAACAGTTCATGTAGATACTGGCTCTTTCAGTAAATCAATAGAGAAATTAATGAATTGGGGCTCAAAGTTCTGGTGGGAATGTTTACTATTAGTATATGGTTAGTATAGTGGCTAATATAAGGCCACTGACATTTTTAGATTAGGTAAAATCAGATTACAGAAATTTTAAATTTGAATTCATTATGGCAGGGTTTTCATGGTCAGGTTTTTTTTTTGGTGGGGGGGGCCGGTGGTTTGCTCTGTCACCTAGGCTACAGTGCAGTGGTGTGATCGTAGCTTACTGCAGCTTTGACCTCCTGGGCTCAAGTTGAGACAGTATTCTCCTCAATAGCGTCTGTAGACAGGGAGCCTTCACTTCAGCTTCCAATTGGTCACAGACCAAGTCTTCATTGCATGAGTTATAACTTCACTTCAGCCTCTGATTGGTTGTAGATCACATCTTCATTTGCATAGGGTGTAACTTCACTTCAGCCTCCAATTGGTTGTGGGCCAAGTTTTTATTTACATAGGGTGCAACCAATGGGAAACCTCTAGAGGGTACTTAAAACCCAGAAGATTTTGTAACCTGTGGGTGTTCTTTAAAAAATATATACAGACATGCATTATTTTATTTTATTATTTTTTTTGTTATTGAGACGAAGTCTCATTCTGTCACCCAGGCTGGAGTGCAGTGGTGCAATCTTGACTCACTACAACCTCCGCCTCCTGGGTTCAAGCAATTCTCTTGCCTCAGCCTCCCGAGTAGCTGGGACTACAGGCGTGCGCCACCATGCCTGGCTAATTTTTGTACTTTTTTAGTAGAGACAGGGTTTTGCCATGTTGGCCAGGCAGGTCTCAAACTCCTGGCCTCAAGTGATCGGCCTCCCAAAGTGCTGGGATTACAGGTATGAGCGCCACGCCCAGCCAATATATTTTTTATTTTAATAGCTTTTGAGGTACAAGTGTTTTTTACTTACATGGATGAATTGTAGAGTGTGAAATCTGAGATTTTAGTGTGCTTGTCACCGAGTAGTGTGCACTGTGCCAATATGTAGTCTTTTATCCCTTACCGCCTTCAAAAACATGCCTGTTCTGACCCAGCACATCCTTTTTCAGCAATTTAACCTAAGGAAAGGGTCAGTGGATAAATGTAAAGACTCAGTTACAGAGATGTCCACTGCAGCATTGCTTATAAATACAAAAACTGGAAGCAACCATAATGTCAAGCCTCAGTTAGACTGGTTAAATAACTATGGTGTATCTAATATAGTGGAATATAATAGAATGCTATTTAGACATGAAAAGAATGTTGTAGAAGAGTATGAACAGATGACCATGTATTTTTTAAAATTTTGTTTCATCTTTTTTTTTCCTTTTTATTTTTTGCAAGTTAACTTTAAATTGGGGAATAATTTTTAGATTTATAGAAAAGTTGCAAAGATAGTGCAGAATTCCCTTATACCCTTCACGCAGTTTCCCCTAATGTTACCTCTTACATAACCATAATATACTTATCAAAATAAATACAATGTTATTGACTAAACTACTTTATTCAGATTTTACCAGTTTTTCCGTGAATGTACTTTTTCTGTTCCAGGATCCAATCCAGAATACCACATTATATTTAGCCAAAATATACTTTGCAGGGAAAAAATTGTAAGGAAGACTGCAAAAATATGCATCCAAATGTTAACAGAAATGTACCAATTAAGACTCTTTGGTTGTAAGCATCAGAAACTGACTTTGGCAACCGACTTTGGCAAATTCCTTTGAAATAGGAATTTGTTAGAAGGATGTGGCACATCTCATTTAAATAAAGGAAAAAGTAAACAACCAACTCTTGGAAAAGACAGAACCAAGGCTGCCCTAGCGTTCAAGACAAGAGGGACTGTCTATTTTTTTCTGAATAGGGAGCCATCACTAGGGTGATGTTTTTGGTCTCTGGATCATTCTGCTTAAGACCTAAACTCTGGAAAGGGTGAATCTGTTGGACCAAGCCTGGGCCACCCAGCCGTCCTTTGGCCAGGGACACTGGGGCACCTTGACCAACATTTCCTCTGCCTTGCAATGGCAATGGAGAAAGAGTAATTCCCTAGAGAAAAATAGAAATACTGTACCCCAAAATACAAGGCATAAATATTGATAAAGCAAAAGAAGGTATATCTGGAATAAGTGACTATCTCTAAAGTTATGGGTGAACGACTTTTTTTCCTCTGAGTTTTCCAAATGTTACAAATAAACATGTATAGCTTTTATAATAGCCATAAAAAGCTTATTTTAATATTCTTGTGCCTAAAGTTAACAAATCAAGTAAGCAGATTTTGGTATCGACAGGCCTACTTTTTGTCTGTGTGTTCAAATCATTACACCTGGACCAAGAAAGTGGCATTGGGAATGGACAGGAAGGGATAGAGAGCAGAGATGCTTTGAAGGAAGACTCCAAGAGAACTTGGCCCTGACTAGTTACAGAAGATGGAGGAGAAGGACAAATTAGAGTTGATTCCAGACTCCCGAGCCACAGTCACAGGGAAAATGGTGTTCCATGGCCAAAACACTGAAGTGATGGGCACAGTGAGCTGCCTGGGGTAAGGAAGGTGGCAAGTTCTCCTAGCATGTGGCTTTCATTTTCCTTATCTGACCTCCAGGGCTGACGATGAATCTTCAGAGCCTGTAAATACCAATGTGGTCCTGCGGTATGATGGGCTGATCACCTGGGATGCACCGGCCATCACCAAAAGCTCCTGTGTGGTGGATGTCACCTACTTCCCTTTTGACAACCAGCAGTGCAACCTGACTTTTGGTTCCTGGACCTACAATGGCAATCAGGTAGACATATTCAACGCCCTGGACAGCGGAGATCTCTCTGACTTCATTGAAGATGTGGAATGGGAGGTCCATGGCATGCCTGCTGTCAAGAATGTGATCTCCTATGGCTGCTGCTCTGAGCCTTACCCGGATGTCACATTCACCCTCCTTCTGAAGAGGAGGTCCTCATTCTATATCGTCAACCTCCTCATCCCATGTGTCCTCATATCTTTTCTGGCTCCTCTGAGTTTTTATCTCCCAGCAGCCTCTGGAGAAAAGGTCTCCCTGGGAGTGACCATCCTGTTGGCCATGACTGTATTTCAACTAATGGTGGCAGAAATCATGCCGGCCTCAGAAAATGTCCCCCTGATAGGTGAGTTTTAAGTGTCTCCCACTTCAAGCCCAGCTTTGTAGTGCCTGGGGTCATGCCTTTAAGGTTGTGTGTATGCCTTTAAACTTGAAACAATGGAGCCAATTTCAGACTCAATACAGACTGTCTCAAATTTTTCTGGTGGTTGCAGTTAGCATCTTTCAATATAGATAAGGCTTTTGGAATCAAAACTGGTCTTATGGTTTCTGGGTTTACACAAAAGAGCAATGAAAAGCATTACACTTTAGAGCAGTGGCTCTCAAAGTGGTGGTCCCCAGATGTACAGCATCGGCATCACCTGGGAACTTATAGAAACACAAAACCTCAGGGCCCACCCTAAGCCTACTGAATCAGACATTCTGGAGATAAGGCCCTGGCGTCCTGTTTTAACAAGCCTTCTGAGTGACTCTGATGCATTTTCCGTTTAAGTCTGAAATCCAATGACTCAGAGGTTAAAACCTGATTTTGAAGTCAAAGAAATTGCATTTGAATGCTGACTTCAGTGTTCACTCCTTGATCAAACTTAGGCAAGTTACTTGTTCTCTTAGTCTCTGCTTCATCATCTGTAAAATTTGTGTGTCACTGCTTAGTGCATGCCCTGGCATATGGTAAGTACTGAGTAAACAGTGACTATTGTTATCATTTCATGTGACAAGGGCTTTCTTCTTGGGAAGAGTGGCAAACATGGCAGAAAGATGTGCTTTTTAAGCCTGACGTCTACCCTTAACAGAAAAATTTCATCTGCATTGGGTATAATAGCAGTGGAAGAGCTTATTAAAATGCAAGTTCCTACACCCGGAGAGTTTGATTTAGCAACTTGGCCGAGATTTGGGAATCTGAGGTGATTCCAAAGCAGACTGAATTTTCAAAAATCTACAATAATGAAATGTCCCTCCAAGGACTGGAGTGCAGACTGAGGGTACCACCCCTGCCTCCCCTATCCTTGCCTAGCTTGTTCTGAGGGCTTTCCTATCCTCTTTAACATCTACTTTCTGCTTCCAATACCCTTGAGATCCAACATCTACATCTCAAGGACTTGCTGTTGTAACAGATGCTTACCAGAATCAAGCTAGATCTAAGTTTGAGTTCCTTAAAGTAAGCAATAAGGAGAAATTCTAGAACACCAAGGAACTTAGAGTCCAATATCAAGAGATGTTGCCTTGCCCTTTTACTCTTTACTGAGTCCAGTTACCCAATATTGAGATGATACTACAGTGGCTTCTCCATTTGGAGATAGCTTCCTTTTTATGTCTGTCCTTGCAAAATACACACACACACACACACACACACACACACACACACACACACACACAGCCCTCTTTTTCAGAATTAAACACAGAAGGCTTTTCGTCCTCTAATAAAAAGGAGATGTATTGGCATTTTGTTGCCTCTCCTGAGGCAGAAATGATTGGCAGTGATGATCATAGCCCTGTTCGAGGAAAGATCATGGGACGGTCCCACTCTCTTCTTGGGCAGTGACATTATCTAGCAAGCTGGCACAATTTCTAAAGACAGATGTCTCACAGGAATTGCTTGTTCTGTTTTTATGAAAATACGAAATTTATATTTTTAAAATTAAATTTATATTTTTAAATTTATATTTTTAAATTTTATTTTAATTTATTTTTATTATTTAAAAATGAAGGCTGGGCATGGTAGCTCATGCCTATAATCCTAGCACTTTGGGAGGCTGAGGCAGGCAGATCACCTGAGGTCAGGAGTTCAAGACCAGCCTGGCCAACATGGTGAGGCCCTGTCTCTATAAAAAGAATTAGCTGGGCATGGTGGTGCGTGCCTGTAATCCCAGTTACTTGGGAGGCTGAGACAGGAAAATCACTTGAATCCGGGAGGTGAAGGTTGCAGTGAGCCAAGATTGCACCATTGCACTCCAACCTGGGCAATAGAGTGAGACTTTGTCTCAAAATAATATATATATGTAGAAAAAAATTAAAAAATTAAAAAGATAGGATCTCACTATGTTGGCTAGGCTGGTCTTGAACTCCTGGGCTCAAGTGATCCTCCCACCTTGACCTCCCAAAGTTACGGGTGTGAGTCACCGCAACTGACTGAAATTTATCTTTTTAGGAAAAGTGCACACAGATCTTGAGAACATTTATTTAACAATTATAATTTGTTATTCATAGCACCCATGGAATGTGTTCGCAATATTACAGAAATATGCTTAAGTTTTCTGCATCAAATGTAGCCCTTCATATAGGTTTCTGGCCCATGACCTTTACCATTTTAAGAAATGTCTCATATATTAACTCAGAGATTTTGACAAATAATAAGTAGATGATAAACATTATCAAATACTTTGTCTTCATCTATTAAGATAATAATGTGTGTTTTCTCTTTTACTCATCAATGTCGTGAATTACATCAATAAGTCTTCTGATGTTGAACTCTTTTGTATAACTGGACCAAACTCCTTTCTTATGATACATTATCCTTTTAAGACACTGTTGGATTCAGTTAGCTAATATTTTGTAGAAGTTTCTCAAATATGTCGATTAGTGAAATGGCTTTAATATTTCTTTTCTTGTCACTTTTGGAATCAAGTCAAATGGACTTCACAAAATGAACTTGGCAGTTTTCCCTCTTTTTCTATTTCTGGAACAAGTTGCATAAGATGGGAATTATTTGTTCCTTGAAAGTTTGGTAAAACTCACCTATAAATTCTTTTTGGGCCTAGAGCCTTTGGTGGGGGGATGGTGTTTGATTGATTCCTATTTCTATTAAAGTGTTCTTTATTCTTGCACTAATTTTGACACCTGACATTTTTCCAGCAGTTTCACCTAGATTATCAAATATGTTATTATACAGCTATTTTTATTTTTGTTTTTTGAGACATAGTCTAGCTCTGTTGCCCAGACTGGAGTGCAGTGGTGTAATCTCGGCTCACTGCAAGCTTTGCCTCCTGGATTCAAGTGATTCTCCTGCCTCAGCCTCCTGAGTAGCTGGGATCACAGGCACTTGCCACCACAGCCGGCTAATGTTTTTTATATTTTTAGTAGAGATGGGGTTTCACCATGTTGGCCAGGCTGGTCTCCAACTCCTGACCTCAAGTGATCCACCAGCCTCAGCCTCCCAAAGTGCTGGGATTCCCAAAGTGGTGGGATTACAGGTGTGAGCCACCGCACCCGACTACACAGTTATTAATAATATTGTACTATTTTATAAGTCTTTTCCATCTTCTCTCTCTCTTTCCCTTCCTGTATTTCTCTCTCTATCCTGTAAGTGGTCTTATCAAAGGTTTATCAATTTTATTACTTTTTCAAAACTTTGCTTTTGGTTTTGTTCATCTTCTTGGATTTTTATTCTATATTTCATAAATTTGTAGCCTTATCTTAATTATTTCCTTCCTTAATTTCACTTTTTCATCAACGTGTGCTTTATATAATCACAGTTTGAAGACTAATAGTGACACAGTCTCCTTTCTTACCCAATAGCAATTGGCTTTCATATTAATGAGGTCTGAAGACAGTTCTGAGAACTGGTCAAGTTCATTAATTGTTTGTTTGTTGAGTGTGGAAAAATTTTTCCACCTCATGATCTCAGGAAATATTTCCAAACTTTTTAATTTCGAGCCAGGAACAGTGCTGAGAACTTCACATGTGTCATCTCAATTAAGCCTCCTCATATTCCTGCGAGTTAGATATTATTACTACGCCCACTGTACAGAGTGGGAAACTGAGGCTTAGCAGGATTATATGCCTTGCTGAAGGCCACAAGTCCAGGGAGTGATACAGCTGGGATTTGAATCCAGGAAGTCAGATTCAAAAGTCTATACTACAGCTGGGTGCGGTGGCTCACACCTGTAATCCTAGCATTTTGGGAGGCTGGGGTAGGCAGATCACTCAAGGTCAGGAGTTCGAGACCAGCCTGGCCAAGATGGCAAACCCCCCCCCCCAACTAAAAATACAAAAATTAGCTGGGAATGGTGGCAGGCGCCTGTAATCCCAGCTACTTGGGAGGCTGAGGCAGGAGAGTCGCTTGAACCTGGGAGCCAGAGGTTGCAGTGAGCCGAGATTACACCACTGCACTCCAGCGTGGGCAACAGAGCGAGACTTTGTCTCAAAAAAAAAAAAAAAAAAAAAAAAAATTCTATACTAGTAACCACTAGGGTAAAACACTTCCTTAGAAAGGGTGTTTGTTTCTTTTTAAGCCAAATACAGTCATGTGCCTCATAACAATGTTTTGGTAAATGACAGACCGTGTATACAACGGTCCCATAAGATTATAATGTCAATTTTCATTTTATCTTTTCTATGTTTAGACATGTTTAGACACACAAATACTTAACCGTTTGATAATCATGTGTACAATTGCCTGAGGTATTCAATACAGTAACATGCTGCACAGATTTGTAGCCTCAAATCAACAGGCTATACCGTGCAACCTAGGTGTGTAGAAGGTTATACCATCTAGGTCTGTGGACATACACTCTATGATGTTCACACAACAGCAAAATCACCTAATGGCTAATACCTTTCTCAGAATATATCCCTGTTGTTAAGTGAGTCATGGCTGTATGGGGACCATTTTAAAGCAAATTCAGTTACTGTTGTTATTTTAATTCCAGGTAAATACTACATTGCCACGATGGCCCTAATCACAGCCTCCACTGCCTTGACCATCATGGTGATGAATATCCACTTCTGTGGGGCCGAGGCCCGGCCGGTGCCACACTGGGCCAGGGTGGTCATCCTGAAATACATGTCCAGGGTCTTGTTTGTCTATGATGTGGGTGAAAGCTGCCTCAGCCCACACCACAGTAGAGAGCGGGACCACCTCACGAAAGTTTACAGCCAACTCCCAGAGTCTAACCTGAAAACAGCCAGGAACAAAGACCTTTCCAGAAAGAAGGGCATGAACAAACACTTAAAGAACGACCTGGGCTGCCAGGGTGAGAACGCTGAGGAGGCTGAGAGTTACTGTGCACAGTACAAAGTGCTGACGAGGAATATTGAGTACATCGCCAAGTGCCTCAAAGACCACAAGGCCACCAATTCCAAAGGGAGTGAATGGAAGAAGGTGGCGAAAGTCATAGACCGATTCTTCATGTGGATTTTTTTCATTATGGTGCTTGTGATGACTATTTTGATCATAGCAAGAGCGGATTAGTCACAGATATTGGCTTTGCTATCTCGGTAGAAATTAATACAATTCCCTGTGATCTATTCCAGTGTTCTTCCAAGATTTTTATTCATCTATAATTTAGGGGTTATGTTGTCTGTACGTTTTATTTTTAACCTCAAATCAATGTCAAAGCTATCTGCCCTGTCAAATTAAGCAGGAGATCCAAAATTTCAAGGGTAGGAAGATGGAAGAAATAGGGAAAGAGACCTTTTATAGCCCACCATAGCAGTGGGTGACTGGCCTCTAGTTTATACAATTATTCACCTCTTTGGCAGTACAGATAACAAAATACACTTTACTGGTAAAATTTAAAACAAAAAGGCAAAACAAACCAAACTCATTTTCCTCTTAGTTCCCCTTAAACCATGCTTTAAAAAAAAATGAAATAGTCATATATATGTTACTGTGATTTAAGTCTCAATGGTACCTTATTCAGGCATAGTGCATTTGAAGTCATATCTCAAATAGTGGAATAAAAGCTTTTGTCCCATGTGAAGAAAGTCTAAGCATCAGCTATTTAACGGGAAAAGAGCTTGCTTCATAATGGTGAGGTTGTATATGTTGGTTATGTTTTATATAAACCCAAAAGATGAAGTCATTCCTGCATTTACCCCTTGATTAAAATATGATAGATGAAGTTCTTCCTGTCTTGTATCAAAATAAGATGATTAGCAAGCTGGGCTCATCCATTCATTCACTGAACTTTTCACCAAACATGGATCACGTTTTTCCTACATGTAATAAAAGCGACAATTCACATTTTATTGGGTGTCACAGCAATTCTTATGCACAAGTCTGATCACTTTGATCCTCATAATAATTCTGTGAGTTGGGGAGGCAAGTATTACTATTCTTTCTCAGAGAAAGAAACTGTGGCTTAAAAGGCGGGTATAAGTGACCTGCCTCCTCAACATCCAACAAGGTGTAAGTGGAACTGGGACTCAGCCCTCAGCACTGGGACTCAGAGTTGGGCTACGTCTGCTAAAGTCACCCTGCTTTAGGCCATGACAAATTATGATTTAGCATAGGAGAGACTGAGAGATTCTTGTTCTTAATTCTGAACTTTCTGCCCTAATTTACTTCCTGTATGTCTCAACTTCTTTCCTACTTTCAATAAAATGTGACTTCAAATCCACCCCCTATTCCCACCTAGATTAAAATGATCCAAGGCTGGGCGCAGTGGCTCACATCTATAATCCCTTTTCTTTTTTTTCTTTTTTTTTTTTTTTTGAGAGGGAGTCTCACTGTCACCCAGGCTGGAGTGCAGTGGCATGATCTTGGCTCACTGCAAACTCTGCCTCCCAGGTTTAAGCAATTCTCTTGCTTCAGCCTCCCTAGTAGCTGGGACTACAGATGTGTGCCACTACACCTGGCTAATTTTTTTGGTATTTTTTGTAGAGATGGGGTTTTGCCATGTTGACCAGGCTGATATGGAACTTCTGGCCTCAAGCGATCTGCCCACCTTGGCCTCCCAAAGTGCTGGGATTACAGGCATGACACCATGCCCGGCCCTATAGTCTCAATATTTTGGGAGACTGAGGTGGAAGACTGCCTGAGCCAGGAGTTCCAGAGCAGCCTGGGTAACATGCGGAGAACTTGTCTCTACAAAAAAGTTAAAAATTAGCTGGGCATGGTGGCAGACAACTGTGGTACCAGCTACTTGGGAGGCTGAGGTGGGAGGATCACTTGAACCTAGGAGATTGAGGCTGCAGTGAGCTGTGATTGCACCACTACACTCCAGCCTAGGTGACACTGTGAGACATTCCCTAACTTCCAACTCGTCAACTATTCTTTTTCCAGTTAAAAACAAACAAACAAACAGAGGTGGAGAGAAAACAGGAGTCAACCTAGGAAGGGGAGGACAATGTTTGGTTTAAACATATAGACATCATTTTTTTTGTTGTTGTTGAGACAGAGTCTCGCTCTGTTGCCCAGGCTGGAGTGTAGTGGCATGATCTCGGCTCACTGCAACCTCTGCCTCCCAGATTCAAGCGATTCTTCTGCTTCAGCCTCCTGAGTAGCTGGGACTACAGGTGTGCACCACCACACCCGGCTAATGTTTTGTATTTTTAGTAAACATGGGGTTTCACCATATTGGCCAGGCTGGTCTCGAACTCCTGACCTCGTGATCCACCTGCCTCAGCCTCCCAAAGTGCTGGGATTACAGGTGTGAGTCAACGCTTCTGGCTGGCATTGTTTTTTAATTCTTGTGTTTACTCATTCCAGAAAACATTTATTGTGCACCGACTTACACTTAGTGGTATGCCAGCTGCCTTGAAGGGAGCAAGTGTGAAGCGTGGCTTCTACCCTCCAGTTGCTCACATGTTGCTCACAGTTCAGTGGAAGAGATACCAAGGAAATAGGCAAACATAGTCAGGTGTAAAACGTGCTATCACAGAATCACGGACAAAACACCAGGGGTACAATCATGATGAATCTGTTTGAGGGAAAGTTTCGGAAAGACTTTGCAGAGTGTAACATCAACATTTGAGTTGAAGTTTTTTGTTGTTGTTGTTGTTGTTTGCTTTTAAGAGGGAATCTTGCTCTGTCACCCAGGCTAGAGTACAATGGTGCAATCTTGGCTCACTGCAACCTCCACCTCTCAGGTTCAAGCGATTCTCCTGCCTCAGCCTCCTTAGTAGCTGGGACTACAGACACGTGCCGCCTCTCCTGGCTAATTTTTGTATTTTTGTAGCGATGAGGTTTCACCCTGTTGCCAGGCTGGTCTCGAACTTCTGACCTCAGATGATCTGCCCACCTCGGCCTCCCAAAGTGCTGGGATACAGGCGTGAGCCTCTGTTTCCGGTCTTAAGCGGACTTTTGAAGGTTGAGTGTAGTTTGCTAGACAAAGAAAGAAATGAGGGTAAGGATTAGAAAGGATTGGTGAAAGGAGAGTGTGAGCAGAGCTTAGAAGAACAGAAACCAGGCTGGGCGCAGTGGCTCAGCCCTGTAATCCCAGCACTTTGGGAGGCTGAGGTGGGTGGATCACCTGAGGTCAGGAGTTTGAGACCAGCCTGACCAACATGGAGAAACCCCGTATGTACTAAAAACACAAAATTAGCTGGGAGGAGTGCTTGAATCTGGGAGGCAGAGGTTGCAGTGAGCCGAGATCGCGTCATCGCACTCTAGCCTGGGCAACGAGAGCAAAACTCCATCTCAAAAAAAAAACAAGAAAAAAAAAAAAAACAAAGGAAGAAACCTTGTTTAGTCACAGAATGGAATCAGACAAGTTTTTTTCTTTAATTTTATTTTGATTATAGAAGTAATGTTATCAGTTAGAGTTGTATTTGGCTGTGAATAACAGAAAACCCAATGAGCCATAACTTAAGCAAACAGAGGTTACTCATCTCACACAAAAATAAATCCAGAGCTGCAAAGCCCGGGGATCTTCCCATCTTTCCTCTCCTTCATTTGGAAGTGAAGTCCAACAGCCTGAGGCTTGGTGCTTCATGGTCACAGAAAGGCGGTTGCATCTGTAGGCTTTGCAGCCACATTCCAAATGAAGAAAAAAGTATGGAAGTCCAAAGGGACATATCAGCTGAACTTCCCTCTTAAAATAAAAAACAATAATAAAAATTTTTAAAAATTCTAGGCTGGGCGCAGTGGCTCATGCCTATAATCCCAGCAGCACTTCGGGAGGCCGAGGTGGACAGATCAACTTTAGGTTGGGAGTTTGACACCAGCCTGCCCAACATGGCAAAACTCCGGCTCTATGAAAAATACAAAAATTAGCCAGGTGTGGTGGTGGGCGCCTGTAATTCCAGCTACTCGGGAGGCTGAGACATGAGAACTGCTTGAACCCAGGAGGCGGAGGTTGCAGTGAGCTGAGATCGCACCACTGCATTCCACTCCAGCTTCCGTGACACAGCGAGATATTCTATCAAAATAAATAAATAAATACATAAAATAAATAAATGAAAATTCTAGAAGCAGAAGCATATCCATGACTTTCTTTTGTAACTCATTACCTAGAAATGAATCACATACAAGAAAATCTTGGAATGGTTTTCGCAAAGACAATCAATGCTATCTTTATAGGAAGGAAGGAGAGAGTACATGTTGGGTAGATAGCAAGCAGTTCCTGCCTCAGTTATACAGTCACACTATAGTAAGGGCAGGATATAAAAGAATAACAGACCGGGCACGGTGGCTCACGCTTGTAATCCCAGCACTTTGGGGAGTCGAGGTGGGTGGGTCACCTGAGGTCAAGAGTTCGAGACCAGCCTGACCAACATGGAGAAATCCCATCTCTACTAAAAATACAAAATTAACCAGGTGTGGTGGCACATGCCTGTAATCCCAGCTACGTGGGAGGCTGAGGCAGGAAAATCACTTGAACTCAGGAAGCAGAGGTTGTGGTGAGCCGAGATTGCTCCATTGCACTCCAGCCTGGGCAATAAGAGTGAAACTCTGTCTCAAAGCAAAAACAAAAAACAAAACAAAAAAAAGAATAACAATTACTCAAATTCCACAATCATAGCAATAACAACTATTCATTTACTATTATTTTCCTTAAATCATATTTATATGTCTAGTTTATTTGCTATAATTATAATCATTATGTATTTACTATTTTGTCCTGCTATTTATATTTGTTTATTCATTTATTTATTTATTGACACAGAGTCTTGCTCTGTCGCCCAGGCTGGAGTGCAGTGGTTCTCTCTAGGCTTACTGCAAACTCTACCTCCTGGGTTCAAGCGATTCTCCTACCTCAGCCTCCCAAGTAGCTGGGATTACAGGCATGCACCACCATGCCTTGTTAATTTTGTATTTTTAGTAGAGATGGGGTTTCTCCATGTTGGTCAGACTGGTCTTGAACTCCCGACCTCAGGTGATCTGCCTGCCTTGGCCTCCCAAAGTGCTGGGATTACAGACGTGAGCCACTGCGCCCAGCCTTATTTTTATTTTTGAGTTGGGGTCTTGTTCTGTCATCCAGGCTGGAGTGCAGTAACGCAATCATGGCTCACAGAAGCCTGGACTTCCTGGACTCACGTCATCCTTCCATCTCAGCCTCCTGAGTAGCTGGAACTACATGCATGCACCACCATGCCTGGCTACTTTTTTTTTTATATTTTATAGAGATGGGGTTTTACTATGTTGCTTAGGTTGGTCTCAAACTCCTAGGCTCAAGCAGTCCTCCCACTCAGTCTCCCAAAGTGCTGGGATTACAGGTGTGAGCCCCCTGCCCAGCCAGCATTCAATTTTTAAATAATTTTTTATAGAGGTGGGGTCTCACTTTGTTGCCCTGGTTGACCTCAAGTGATCCTTCCACCTTAGCCTCCCAAAGACTCTGGAATTACAAGTATGAGTTCTTCAATTTGTACTGAACCTGTGGTAGGCAGAATAGTGGTCCCCCAAAGATGTCCAAGTGCTAATGTGAAGGACTGGTGAATGTGCTAAGTTACCAGGCAATGAGGAGTTAAGGTTGCTAATCAACTGACCTTGAGGTAGGGAGATAATTTTAAATTATCCAGGTGGATAAAGATCCTTTTAAGTAGGAAAGGGAGGCAGAAGAGAGAGAACCAAAGAGACGGTATTGTGAGAAGGACTCAGTCAATGTTGCTGACTTTGAAAAATGGAGGAAAAAAGCTATGAACCAACAGTGTGAGAAGCAGCCTCTAGAAATCGAAAAAGTCAAAGAAGTAGATTGTCCTCTAGAGCCTCCAATAGGAAAGCAGCCCTGCTGAAATCTTAATTCGAACCCAGTGAGATCCATTCCAGACTTCTGACCCTCCTGAACTCTAAGATAACAAACGTCGGTTAAGATACTAAGTGTATGGTAATTTGTTACAGCAGCAATAGAAAACCAATTCAGTATCCAATGTGTAAGAAATAAGACTGTGGTGGCAATTAAAAGACTGTAGAGAAAAGTGGTAAGAGGCAGGGAGATCTGTTGGGATTTTTTTTTTTTTCCACCCATTTAGGGAAGTGATAATGAAGGCTTGACCCAAGACGGTGGGAATAAGAAAATGGAAAAGATTACAGATCACAAAATATTTAGGACCTAGAATAGACAGGCTAGTTGGATATGGGCTTAGGGAGAGGACAGCATTGAGAATAATGCAGACAATTGAGGTGAAGAGTAAAAGAGAACCAGGTATTGGAGGAAAGAATTCTTTGTAGGGCAACTTGAGCTGGAAATTCTCACAGGAAATCTTGGCAGAGATAGCTAGTAAGTAGTTGACCATGCATTTGAAACTGGAGAAAAGTGAAAGCTAAAATAATTTTAAAATGAAAAGTATTAAAGAGATGTTATACTCAGGTTAATTGTTAAAGTATTTTTAAGTGATTTCAGTGGGTAAGACATAGTGCTACAAACTGTGAGAAAGTCAATTGAATAAAAACACATTCCTTGCCAGAATTCTAGAAACTCACAATCAGCCTGTATCATTAACGCTTCATCTTGTTATGTGGTCATTTCTTTATTTTCATGTCTGCTTCCCCAAGTATATTCAGACCCTCTCCAGGCCTGGGACCCAGAAGCTCTGTCATTATTCTCTCAGTCATTGTGCACAATAACAGGCCTAGTACCTGATCATTAGCCAGTAAACAATTGTTAAGTGAATGACCAGGTAAAAGGAAGAGCTGTTAGAGAGTCCAACAAATCACTACAGAAATGCTGACCATGAAAAGGCTCCTATTTCATGCAACAGACTGCTTTCAAAATAACAGCAATTGAGTTGGCAACAGACTTCTCATCTGCAACTACAGAAGCCAAGTAACATGGAGTAACATCTTCAAAATGCCAAAGAAAAGTGACTGTTAACATAAAATTCAAACACCCAGCTGAACTATTCACAGTTGCAGAAAAAACGTAGACGTACAAAAAAATAACAATACTTACCTTGCCCTCACCCTTGACGCTTAATTTAAATAACTTCAACAAGACAAAAGTGAACTTAATGGAAAGAAGAAAAATAGAGAAAGCAACAATGAGAAAAACATCAATAAAGTATAATTTGTGGCAGGGCGCAGTGGCTCATGCCTATAATCCCAGAACTTTGGGAGGCCAAGGCGGGTGGATCACCTGAGGTCAGGAGTTTGAGACCAGCCTGGCCAACATGATGAAACCTTGTCTCTACTAAAAATGCAAAAGATATCCAGGAATGGTGGCATGCCCCTGTAATCCCAGCTACCCGAGAGGTTGAGGTGGGAGAACTGCTTGAACCCAGGAGGCGGAGGCTGCAATGAGCTGAGATTGTGCCACTGCACTCCAGCCTGGGTGACAGAGCAAGACCCCATCTCAAATATATATATATATACACATATACCTACTATTGCAATAATTACACTATATATATACACACATATATACACACATATACATATATAGTGTAATTATTGTAATAGTATTATTAATAATAAAAAGACATGTTTCATATAAGGTAGAACAAAAACTACGTAATGATGTGGAAATTAAGAAGAGGAAGGTAAGATGGAACCTAAACCACACTAAGGTCTTTGTCTAGATAACAGATTACTTTTTTTTTTCTTTTTTGAGATAGGGTCTTACTCTGTCACCCAGGCTGGAGTACAGTAGCGCAATCTTGGCTCACTGCAACCTCCACCGCTTGGGTTCAAGAAATTCTCTTGCCTCAGCCTCCTGAGTAGCTGGGATTACAGGCGTCCGCCACTATTCCTGGCTAATTTTTGCATTTTTCCTAGAGATGGGGTTTCGGCATGTTGGCCAGGCTGGTCTTGAACTCCTGACCTCAAGTGACCTGCCTGCCTCAGCCTCCCAAAGTGCTGGGATTACAAGCATGAGCCATCGTGTCCAGCCACAAATTACTTTGAATATCAGTAAAATATATCATATTTGAATAGATGCCAAAAATTTAAGGAACGGTCTTAAAAGTATAGAAATATTAGTTGTGTCGGCCGGGCGCGGTGGCTCAAGCCTGTAATCCCAGCACTTTGGGAGGCCGAGACGGGCGGATCACGAGGTCAGGAGATCGAGACCATGCTGGCTAACACGGTGAAACCCCGTCTCTACTAAAAAATACAAAAAATTAGCCGGGCGAGGTGGCGGGCGCCTGTGGTCCCAGCTACTCGGGAGGCTGAGGCGGGAGAATGGCGTGAACCCAGGAGGCGGAGCTTGCAGTGAGCTGAGATCCGGCCACTGCACTCCAGCCTGGGCGACAGAGCGAGACTCCGTCTCAAAAAAAAAAAAAAAAAAGAAATATTAGTTGTGTCTTCTAAATTGAAAAAGGAAATAAGAGGAAAAGTAAACTATTTCCAACACAAAAGAAGACAGAAAAAGGGGGAAATAAAAGAGTTGCTTCATTCGACTGCTCTTAGCCATGCTTTGGTACGGAGTTCCCTGGAGAAGCAACGCAGGTAAAAATACAAACACAAAATACAAAATACTACAGCAAAGCGGGAAGGTAAATGTTGTATAGCTATTGAGGCAATCAGACTACTGTATACAAAAGTAAGTTTCAGACAGGTAAAAGACATAGATGTCAAAACAAAAGAAACAACCATAAAAGGCTTGTAAGAAAATTAGACTCTTTTTTTTGAGATGGAGTTTCACTCTTGTCGCCCAGGCTGGAGTGTAATGGCACAATCTTGGTTCACTGCCACCTCTGCCTCCCGCTGGGTTCAAGCAATTCTCCTGCCTCAGCCTCCCAAGTAGCTGGGATTACAGGCATGCGCCACCAGGCCCAGCTAATTTTGTATTTTTAGTAGAGAGGGGATTTCTCCATGTTGGTCAGGCTGGTCTTGAACTCCCAACCTCAGGTGATCCACCCACCTAGGCCTCCCAAAGTGCTGGGATTACAGGTGTGAGCCACCACGTCTGGCCAAAAATTAGACTTTCTAAATAAAATTCTTCACCTCCATGCATTTTAAGAAGTGGTAGCCACTATGGAAGAGGAATCAGGGCGCTGTGGAGATAAAGCAAGGAACTGCTTTGGGTTGGGTGGGCAGCCTGCGGAGAAAGTGGTGTTTCAGATGAAACCAGAGGATGAGAAGGAGCTGGCCGGGGTTAGAGGTGCGTAAAGTGCCAGGTTGCAGGTAGGAGCTCAGGTTCAAGGGCAGAAGAGGGCTCCTGACATTGGAGAAAGGGAAAGGAGGCCCCTGAGGCAGAGCAGTGAAATCAAATCGGTGACACAGGGGACGTAAGAGTCGAGACTGGCAAGGTGAGTAGGGCTGGGTGATCCAGAGCCTTGCGAAGTTTAAGGAAACACCAGCTACTTTGTTTATTGTCTGACTGCCGCAGTGTGCTGAGGTGTGTCCGGGTTTGTTGAAGTCCTGACCTTTGTTCTTTCTCCTTCTTTACCCTCTGTATCTCCTTTTCCATCAGCTTAGAGCTCAGACCAACGCTTTACCAATGCAGCCAGTCCGTTTGGCAAACGGACTGTCTTGGACAAACTGGAAACACAAGTTCTAGAACATCTGAAGCAATTGTGGTGAGGCCACTTGTCAAATCACCAACTCCAGAGAGCAAAGAGCTCTCTACCTATTTCTTCCTTCCTCTCAGATTACGCCTTTGAAATAGGACCTGACTGTTAAAACTTCATGAGCTTATCAATATATCCAAGCCACTCCAACCCTCAAAAAATAAAACCCCATGACAAAAACTCTTTTGCCTTGGTGTGTTTCTGTCTCTCTACTCTTCTCAGTCAAGGTTCCCTCCTGGATCATTCAGGGTTCCAGCAGGACACAGATGGTGTGTTCATATGAAGAGAATTTGAGAAAGGTGTAATAAAGGACTGTCTGCAAAGGTGTGGGCAGGTTGCAGAGAAACACCAGGGGTGGCAGAAAATCCCAGGCCTAGCAAAGCAGAGCTGTTACCACTCTAGGCCTGAGAGGAGGTGGGAGGGAGTGGTTACCTGGACCCAGGAGGAGAGTCATGACCTCTGGTTGAGCAAATGTGGCAGACGCCTTAGGGAAGGAGTTGGGGGATATATGTATATCCCCATCTCACTCTCCTTCCCTCCAGTCTCCTCCTAGGGCTCACCGTTGGCCAAACTCAACAGCCATGGGAATCTGTTGGTGCTGCCTGTGTGCCCAGGACAGAGAGCAGAGCGGCAAAGCATTTAGTGTGAATCTGGAGGGACAAAAGGGAGCCATCTGGCACATTCCCTCATTCTTTGTCCTCACTCTGTGTTTAAAACCTGATTTATTTTCTCCACAGTCAACTGGAACTGCTCTGACCAAGTTCACCACGGACTTGGTAACTGCAAATCCACTGGGTACCTCTGAGGCCTCTCTGCTGCCTTCAGCACAGCTGACTGCTTTCTCTTTCCTGAAACACTTCTGTCTTATCTTCTGTGTTACCCCTTCCCCCGCTTTTTTTTGTTTGAGACAGAGTCTCACTCTGTCACCCAGGCTGGAGTGCAGTGATGCGATCTTGGCTCACTGCAACCTCCGCCTCTTGGGTTCAAGCAATTCTCCTGCCTCAGCCTCCCGAGTAGCTGGGATTACAGGTGACCGCCACCACGTCTGGCTAATTTTTGTATTTTTAGTAGAGATGGGGTTTCACCATGTTGGCCAGGATGGTCTCGAATTCTTGACCTCAAGTGTTCTACCCACCTCTGCCACCGAGGAGGAATAGGCAGGAACCACTGCGCCTGGCCTGTGTTACCCCTTTCTGCTTCTTCAGTGGCACGTTCTCAGAACCCCTGGCTGGCTTCGACTCCTTCTCTTCTGGTCAAGATTGGTGTCCCTCCGTGTTGCATCCTCAGCTCTCCTGATGATTACGTATGTTCTCAAAACCATTTGTCCAATCTTGAACTCCCCTTAGCTCCAAACCCAATAGAATCTTCATGTTCTCTGAGTATCTCCACTTGAATGTCTCACAGGCCTTCAAACCCAACACATCCCAAACTAAGTTTGTTATCTATATTGCCACCCAGGTCTCCTTCTCCTCCTGTGTTTTCCGTGTCATTTAGCTGTATTACTGTCACCTCCATCAACCAGGCTAGAAATCGGGTAGTCTTCCTAGATTATTATCTAACCTAAAATCAAACCTCTCACCAATCCTGACAATTCTACTTGTTAAGAAGTTTTCGACACACACACACACACAAAGGGAAGGAGCCATATTCTCGCTCGCGCTCGCCCTCGCGGCGGCGGCGGCGGCAGCGCAGGCGGGGAAGACGCGCAGCGGCCATTGAGTGCGCGCCGGCCAGGCGGCCGCGGGCGGAGCCAGCCCCCATTTCGAGCGGGGCTTCTCCCTGCACGGAGCCTGACAAAATGGGGGCGGCGGCGGCGCGGGCCTGCCGGGTGCACGTGGCGGCCTCGGGCCTGGGAGCCGGGCCGCGTCCCCTCGCGTCGGCGGCGCGGCCACCGAAAAATAACTAAACATGGGCAAAGGAGATCCTAAGAAGCCGAGAGGCAAAATGTCATCATATGCATTTTTTGTGCAAACTTGTCGGGAGGAGCATAAGAAGAAGCACCCAGATGCTTCAGTCAACTTCTCAGAGTTTTCTAAGAAGTGCTCAGAGAGGTGGAAGACCATGTCTGCTAAAGAGAAAGGAAAATTTGAAGATATGGCAAAGGCGGACAAGGCCCCTTACGAAAGAGAAATGAAAACCTATATCCCTCCCAAAGGGGAGACAAAAAAGAAGTTCAAGGATCCCAATGCACCCAAGAGGCCTCCTTCGGCCTTCTTCCTGTTCTGCTCTGAGTATCGCCCAAAAATCAAAGGAGAACATCCTGGCCTGTCCATTGGTGATGTTGCGAAGAAACTGGGAGAGATGTGGAATAACACTGCTGCAGATGACAAGCAGCCTTATGAAAAGAAGGCTGCGAAGCTGAAGGAAAAATACGAAAAGGATATTGCTGCATATCGAGCTAAAGGAAAGCCTGATGCAGCAAAAAAGGGAGTTGTCAAGGCTGAAAAAAGCAAGAAAAAGAAGGAAGAGGAGGAAGATGAGGAAGATGAAGAGGGTGAGGAGGAGGAGGAAGATGAAGAAGATGAAGATGAAGAAGAAGATGATGATGATGAATAAGTTGGTTCTAGCGCAGTTTTTTTTTCTTGTCTATAAAGCATTTAACCCCCCTGTACACAACTCACTCCTTTTAAAGAAAAAAATTGAAATGTAAGGCTGTGTAAGATTTGTTTTTAAACTGTACAGTGTCTTTTTTTGTATAGTTAACACACTACCGAATGTGTCTTTAGATAGCCCTGTCCTGGTGGTATTTTCAATAGCCACTAACCTTGCCTGGTACAGTATGGGGGTTGTAAATTGGCATGGAAATTTAAAGCAGGTTCTTGTTGGTGCACAGCACAAATTAGTTATATATGGGGATGGTAGTTTTTTCATCTTCAGTTGTCTCTGATGCAGCTTATACGAAATAATTGTTGTTCTGTTAACTGAATACCACTCTGTAATTGCAAAAAAAAAAAAAAAAAGTTGCAGCTGTTTTGTTGACATTCTGAATGCTTCTAAGTAAATACAATTTTTTTTATTAAAAAAAAAAAAAAAGAAGTTTTCAAATCTGTCCACTTTTGTCTCTGACAATTGCCTTATTCTAGATCTTTATCCTCTTTGCCTGGCCTGTTGCAGCCCCCAGCCTAACTGGGCCTCCAGCTGCCTCCCCCTTGACTCCATCCTAGTCACCGTTGCCAAACTGATCTTGTGACTCTTTTGCCTAAAACTTTTAAATGGCTAAATACCTACAGGATGAAATCCAACTTCCTTAATATGATATAGCAGAGATTAAAAATGTGTGTGTGTGTTTTCTTTTCTGCTGTTCTAGGATGCCTTTGCGTATTTCACTCCCTGTTCACCCCAGGAGTGTAAATCACGTTCTTGGCTTAGAGAGTAATCACACTTCAACCTCTTTCAGGTGAAGTAATCAGACCTGTTCTGTTGCAAGGGTCTGAGACGCCCCGAGAGCAGTCAGCGTCTTCAGCATGGAAGGGGGTATGGAAATAAGAACTTCGGTGTTTAATGGTTTAGAAAGGAGAAGCAAAGCTGACTTGCCTCTCTGGGCATGTGACTCAACTCCTGCTGAGCTGGACATGGACCTTCACCTGAGGCCCTAAGCCTTGAGGTTTATATGGAAAGATGAATACCAAATGCCAATAGCCTAGAAAAATATGCAAAAGAAGGCTGCGAGGAGGTCTTGCTTGAGAGGAAACTGGAGGTCATGGTAAGCGAATCAAGTTGGGACTGGGCTAGGAATAGACTCACCATCACCATCAAAATAAAAAAAGAAAGAAAGAAAAGAAAAAAAGTGAAAAAAACAGTGGAAATGAATAGAGAAAATAGAGAATCCAGAAATGGCTCACAGCGCATGTGAGAATTTAATATATGGCCATGGGAGTAGCTGAAATCAGTGAGGAAAGGCTATCTATTACAAAATAAAATAATTTCAGACCCCTGTTTTATATAAGATATAAAAATTAATTCAAGATAGATCAAAACTGAAAGGTAAAAAACAAAATAATAATATATAAATTCTATGAGAAAATCTAGGAGACTACATGTAAGAAGCAGAGGAGTTTCCCTTATCAAATACCAGAAACCAGACACTATTAAAAAAAAGAGATAGACGGCCGGGCGCGGTGGCTCACGCCTGTAATCCCTGCACTTTGGGAGGCCGAGGCGGGCGGATCACGAGGTCAGGAGATCGAGACCATCCTGGCTAACACGGTGAAACCCCGTCTCTACTAAAACACAAAAAATTAGCCGGGCGCGGTGGCGGGCGCCTGTAGTCCCAGCTACTTGGGAGGCTGAGGCAGGAGAATGGCGCGGACCCGGGAGGCGGAGCTTGCAGTGAGCCGAGATCGCGCCACTGCACTCCAGCCTGGGCGACAGAGTGAAGACTCCGCCTCAAAAAAAAAAAAAAAAAAAAAAAAAAAAGAGATAGACATATTTGACTACATGAAACCCCAAAATGTCATGTGACAAAAGATATAATTAAAAATGATCAGTTGGGTCTGGTGGCTCACACCTGTAATCCCAGCAATTTGGGAGGCTGAGGTGGGAGGATCATTTGAAGCCAGGAGTTTGAGACCAGCCTGGCCAACATGGTGAGACCCTGTCTCTTTTTTTTTTTTTTTTTTTGTTTGAGACGGGGTCTCACTCTGTCACCCAGGCTGGAGTGCAGTGGCCGGATCTCAGCTCACTGCAAGCTCTGCCTCCCGGGTTCACGCCATTCTCCTGCCTCAGCCTCCCGAGTAGCTGGGACTACAGGCGCCCGCCACCTCGCCCGGCTAGTTTTTTGTATTTTTTAGTAGAGACGGGGTTTCACCGGGTTCGCCAGGATGGTCTCGATCTCCTGACCTTGTGATCCGCCCGTCTCGGCCTCCCAAAGTGCTGGGATTACAGGCTTGAGCCACCGCGCCCGGCCGACCCTGTCTCTTTAAAAAAAAAAAAGTCAATGAAAAAGTCAAATGAAAATTGATAGACTTAAATATACCATAAATACTGGTAATATTCAAAACACTCCTACAAACTGATCCAAAAGAGTAAACAACCTCATCAAGAATAATTAGCAAACATTATAAAAAGGTAGTTCACAATGAGGCGAAGGTTCATGCCTGTAATCACGGCACTTCAGGAGGCTGAGGTGGAAGAATCACTTGAGGCCAGTAGTTCAAGACCATTCTGGGCACCATAGTGAAACCTCGTCTCTACAAAAAAATTTTAAAAAGTTAGCTGGGCATGGTGGCACATGCCTGTAGTTCCAATCACTTGAGCCCTGGAGTTCAAGATTACAGTGAGCTATGATGGCACTACTACACTCCAGCCTGGGTGACAGAGTGAGACCCTGTTTCTAAAAAATAATAATAATAAAAGAAAAAAATTAAAGAATTGGAAAAATTCATCTTTTGACTAGGCACGTTGGCTCATGCCTATAATTCCAGCACTTCGGGAGGCCGAGGTGGGTGGATCACCTGAGGTGAGTAGTTCGAGACCAGCCTGGCCAACATGGCGAAACCCCAGGCTACTAAACATACAAAAATTAGTTGGGCGTGGTGGCGTACTCCTGTAGTCCCAGCTACTCAGGAGGCTGAGGCAGGAGAATCTCTTGAACCTGAGAGGTAGAGGTTGCAGTGAGCCGAGATTGGGTTATTGCAGTCCAGCCTGGGTGACAGTGAGACTCTGTCTTTAAAAAAAAAAAAAAATTATCTTTTTCCACAAAGCTTCTCCTGTATACTTCCAGTGTGTTAGTTACCCCCTCCTTTGCATTGTCTCTAAAGTGTGGACAGGGTTGTATATTCACACTTATGACACACTAAAAATCTGTAATTTAAAAATGTCCACAGCTGTGCTTTGTAGATTGTGGCCACTGTGATGACAGGAATTGTGTCTTATTTATCTTCACATTCCATCATCACGGTGGACATTGTCCAAGGGCTGCAGCAACCAAGTACCACAAACAAAGTGGCTCGAAACAACTGAAATATATTGCTGCACAGTTCTAGAGGCTAGAAATCCAAAATGAAGTTGTTGGGAGGGACGTGTTCTCTCTAAAGGTTCTAGGGGAGAATCCCTCCTTGCCTTTTCCAGCTTCCAGGGGACGCCTGAAATCCTTGGTGTTCCTCCACATTCTAATCTCTGCCTCTGTCTCCACATGGGGTTTCCCTGTGTGTATTTCTCTATGTGTTCAAATCTCTCTCTTCTCATAAGTCTGTATATTTCTACCAGTCAAGATTGACTAAGCTTCATTTCCTACAGTTTGGTTAACGAAAGCAATCGCCATGTGGAATGTTACTTTTTCAACTGAAGGTGCTTCTCTGGTCTGCTGGGTCCCCTAGACGTAGTGCCTCTTCTCTGATTTGAGAATGTGTGTTCTAGTCCTGAATAATCCTAATTAGGATTGAATAAGGCCCACCCTAATACAGCATGACCTCATTTTAACTTGAATACACTTGCAAATTTAAGGTCAGGCATGGTGGCTCATACCTGTAATTCCAGCAATTTGAGAGGCCGAGGTGGGTGGATTGCTTGAGCCCAGGGGTGTGAGACCAGTCTGGGCAACATGGCAAAACCCTGTCTCTACAAAAAATACAAAGGCCGGGCGCGGTGGCTCATGCCTGTAATCCCAACACTTTGGGAGACTGAGGCGGGCGGATCATGAGGTCAGGAGCTCGAGATCATCCTGGCTAACATGGTGAAACCCCATCTCTACTAAAAGTACAAAAAAAGAGAGAAAAATTAGCCCGGTGTGGAGAATGGCATGAACCCGGGAGGAGGAGCTTGCAGTGAGCCGAGATCGGGCCACTGCACTCCAGTCTGGGCGACAGAGCGAGACTCCATCTCAAAAAAAAAAAAAAAAAAAAAAGACCAAAAATCAGCGGGACGTGATGGCACGTGCCTGTAGTCCCAGCCACTTGGGATGCTGAGGTGGGAGGATCCCCTGAGTCTGGGGAGCATGATGCTGCAATGAGCCATGCTTGTGCCACTGCACTCCAGCATGAGTGACAGAGGGAGACCCTGTCTCAAAAAAAAAAAAAGAAAAAAGAAAAATTTGTAGAACTTGTAACAAGCTATAAAATTTTAGTGATCTAAGAGAAAGTATACTAAAAGCAAAATGGACACCAATTATGTAGCCAACAATTCATGTCAATTACAGGGAGTGAAGTAATAATAATAAAATAAGTAGGCTGGGCCTGGTGGCTCACGCCTGTAATCCTAGCACTTTTGGGAGGCCGCGGCGGGTGAATCACCTGAGGTCAGGAGTTTGCAACGAGTCTGGACAACATGGTGAAACCCCATCTCCACTAAAAATACAAAAAATTAGCTGGGCATGGTGGTGGGCACCTGTAATCCCAGTTACTTGGGAGGTTGAGGCAGGAGAATTGCTTGAACCCAGGAGGTGGAGGTTGAGGTGAGCTGAGATCATGCCACGGCACTCCAGGCTGGGTGACAGACTGAGACTCTGTCTCGAAAAATATATATAGATAATAAAATAAAATATAATAAAATAAGTAAATATGGGAGTTATGAGAGATGAAATAGAAGATCTCATTTCTTTTTACGTTTCCTTATCCAGATTACGGAAACTCAAATAAAATAAAATTCTCGCTTTACACAGTTTGTACCTTAATTGCATTTAGAAATAAATGACGCACCACAGGTTGAAAGTGCAAAGATTAGGATTATTCAGGACTAGAACACACATTCTCAAATCATGGAAGGGTCACTATGTCTAGGGGACCCAGCAGACCAGAGAAGTGCCTTTGATTCAAAAAATAAATTCTACATTAACCAAACTGCAGCAAATGAAGCTGCATCAATCTTGACTGGTAGGAATATATAGACTTTAGTGTGAGAAAGCTTTGAAGGGGACTTGAGTTTTTAAAAAATTGAGAAACTCTAGTCAGGAAGAAGAGACAATGGTGTAATTCAGAAAGATGAACTGTAAAACAATTCAATATTTTCATAGAAAGAATGAAAGCCTGATTCTTCTTTGGGTCTGAAAAAAAGCATTTTGACCAATACTGGCTGGGCGGTGGGAGGGTCCCCTTTCTGGCTACAAACCAAAGAAGGGTTTTCTTCACTCCGTCTCTGGCCCAAAGACTATGGTTAGAGCCTTCTGGGTTTAGTCATTTACAGAATAGTGACTATTCTTGCAGGCCCCAAGGTTCAAAGGTTGATACATAAACCCAAAGTGAGTAAATGGCCTTGGTTTCTGATCTTGGAGATTTGAAGCCGGGCTCTCTGTCTCTACCCCTGAGAGTCTTGGGCCAGGTTGAAATGAATTCCAGACCAAAGTCGATGCTATCATCCATGTTTTTGTTAATTCAATTAATAAGTGGTACATGACTGGTAATAATTGGACAGTTGCAAAGGCTCAGATACAGCCCACAGGTGTCCCTGTAACCCAGAAAATCCCTACCTACAGAAAGGGATTTGTCTTGTTCTGCACCAGCTATATTGAATTCTGAATGGGTGGTTTTGCAGGAAGTAATTTAAGCTGTAAGACTATCTGAGCCTTCATAGGTAATATAGCTGTAGAACATATAGCAATTGAGATTCTCACATTAGATAACTGGGCCAAGGTCCAGAGACCAGCTCGTAGGAGAGAGATGGCTGATATCCAGGTGTTCTTGTCCCCAAGAATGGACTCTGAGCATTCCAATTCTGGCCCCATCTTGGGCAACTGCTATAGGGTTAAAGTTACAGGAGTTTTTTCTTTTCATGGGGACAGTTCTAACATTTATTTCAATCCTTTCTAGAAGAATTAGGTAGTAACTTATAGTATCCTGAACAATGTTCTGCAAAAGAAACCAGTGCTATTAAAAAAAAAGATCAGCAATAAGAAGAATTAAGAAGTAGATTAAACTTCTGTTACTTTTATCAGGGCGCAAAATCTTCCCCAGAGGCCCCAGTAGTATTCCTTCTGTATCTCATTGGCCAGAGTTTGGTCACATGTGCACTCCTAGATCAATCACTGACAAAGGTGTAGACTACCATGACTCGCTTGAGAACAATCAAATTGATTAAGGGTTCTGCTTTGCCTTACCACATTGCTGCACTCCCAATACCTAAATAACAACAGGGCTCTGTAGGCAAGGAAGACTTTGGATGGGTAGCAACAGAATGGACTGCAACAACACTGAAAAAAAAAAAAAAGCAGAAAATAGGGGACCATTTAATTCAGGTATCTGTACCTGATTCTTTATGTAACAGGACAAATACAAATTTGTCCCCATCTTGCCAAAGTAGACATCAACCTTGAATGGGGAGTAAAAACTCTTCTCTAGGTCCATGTATGCTGCAAGTAGCAGGCCCCATCATCAACTCTGAGGTCAAGCGGCCAACAGTAACATACGGTCGGTTCCTAGAGCTGGCTGAAAGTCTCAAACTTAAATCCTTTACTGGTTTTTCTCAGAATTTGTCTGGTTTGATAAATTGTAAAACAGCACAGAAGGCAGAAAAAGAACTTTAGAAATCAAGGAGATGTTGGCCAGTGGAGTGGCTCACGCCTGTAATCCCAGCACTTTGGGAAGCTGAGGTGGGCAGATTGCTTGAGGCCCGGAGTTTGAGACCTGCCTGGCCAACATGGCGAACCTCCGCCTTTACAAAAAATACAAAAATCAGCTGGGCGTGGTGGTGGGCGCCTGTAATTCCAGCTTCTTGGGAGGCTGAGGCATGAGAATTTCTTGAACCCGGGAGGCAGACATTGCAATGAGCCGAGATCGCGCCACTACACTCAAGCCTGGGAGGCAGAGAATCTGTTTAAAAGAAAGAAAAAGAAAAAAAAAAGTCAAGGAGCTATTACGCCAACATCAGAATCAGAAAGGACAAAGCAAACTTAGTTAATGTTGAACAAAACTTTGAAACTTAATGACTGTGAATGGCCAAATGCTACTCAACTATGAGTGACAGAAATAAAATAAAGCAAAAGACACTGCTACAGAGGCTAAAAACTTAGGCTATGTTGAGTGCTGGTGATTAGTTCTATTTTCTTTTTATAACAGACAGGGTCTCACTATGTTGCCCAGACTGGCCTCAAACTACTGGGCTCAAGCATTCCTGCCCCCCACTCATTCTATTTTTGAACATAAAGATATATGTGTGAGATATATAATTTTGTTAACAGAAATTCAATTTCTTTTGCCTCCACTAAAATAACAACAAATATTTACTGAACATTGCTTTAAAGAGGTGGCCTGTTACTACCCTGCCTAGAGCACCTGGCCTCGTTCTATCAGTGTGGCAGTGGGGTGCAAGAGACGGGCTTTGGCACTCAGGAAGCTGGCCTGGAATACAGGCTGTGAACTTGAACGAGTCCTCAGTCTTGTTAATTCTCAAATCCTCAGTTGCAAAATGGAAGCAACCTCTCTCAGAGTCCTTCTGTTCTTGATTTGCAGTAGGTCCTCAAGACGTAGTAGTTATCTTTAAGTTTGTCGGGAGCAGTGGTTTTGAATGTGTGGTCCCCGGACCAGCAGCATCGGCATAGCTAGGATGCCCTGCTGCACATTCTGGGGCTCCACCCCAGACCACTGAATCAGAGACCCCGAAAGGGAGGTTTTTCACAGGCCCTCCTGGGATTCTGACATGTACTCAGGTTTGAGAACTACTGGTGAGGAACATGGGCAATAAACCAGACCACCAAGGGTTCAAATCATCTTGCCTTCCCACTCTCTGGGTGAACTTGAGAAAGTTATCCAACTTCCCCATGCCTCAATTTCCCCATCTGCCCAATGAGGATAATAGTTATATCTAACTCATAGCACTGCTACGAGGATTGAATGAGATAATACACATAATGGACTTTAAATGGGACCTAGCACACAGAAGGTGTTTAATAGATGACAGCTGGTATAATTAATCATTAGTAGTTTCATTGTTGTTCTTGTTCTGCTATAAACATTTCCAGGGCAAAGGCTAGTCGGGTGAGGTGGCGGGCACAATGTTTTGACATCCCTAAACCTTCCTCCTGTTCTCTAGCTTCTGCTCTACTCCTATCCAAACTGGTTTGAGGAAACTTGGGAATGCTAAGATGTAAAAAAGTCAGTCTTTGCCAAGACATTGCTAAGTCTTGTCATGTTGAGACATCCAGTGTGCTGCTTAAATCACATCTGAACGGTTTATTGTTGTGCATCATGGGATTTAACAAGGCTGAACTGGTTCTCATTAGCTTAATCTTATTTTGAAAATACTAATGGTTTTTTTTTCTTTTTTAAATTTAAGAGGTAATTCATTGAAAGGATAAATACTGCATGATTCCACTTATGTGTGGTACCTAGAGTAAACTTCACAGAGACAGAAAGTAAAATGGTTGTTGCTGGGGTTTGGGGGAATGGAGGATGGGGAGTTATTGCTTAATGGGTGAAGAGTTTCAGCTTGAGAAGATGAAAACAGTTCTGGAGATGGATGGTGGTGACAGTTGCACAACCATGTGAATGTACCTAATGCCACTGAATTGTACCCTTAAAAATGGTTAAAATGGGCCAGGTGTGGTGGCTCACGCCTGTAATCTCAGCACTTTGGGAGGCTGAGGTGGGCGGACCACCTGAGGTCAGGGGTTCGAGACCAGCCTGGCCAACATGGAGAAACCCCGTCTCTACTAAAAAAAAAAAAAAAAAAAAAATTTAGCTGGGAGTGGTGGTGCAGGCCTGTAATCTCAGCTACTTGGGAGGCTGACGCAGGAGAATCTCTTGAACACAGGAGGCAGAGGTTGCACTGAGCCAAGATCGTGCCACTGCACTTCAGCCTGGGCCACAGAGGGTAACTCCATCTCAAAAAAAAAAAAAAAGGGGTTAAAATGGGCCGGACATAGTGGCTCATGTCTATAATCCCAGTACTTTGGGAAGCTGAGGCAGGCAGATCACCTGAGGTCAGGAGTTTGAGACCAGCCTGGCCAATATGGTGAAATCCTGTCTCTACTAAAAATACAAAAATTAACTAGGTGTGTGGCACACATCTGCAATCCCAGCTACTTGGGAGGCTGAGGCAGGAGAATTGCTTGAACCCGGGAGGTGGAGCTTGTAGTGAGCCAAGATTACACCGTTGCACTCCAGCCTGGGCAACAGAGCAAGACAGCATCTTAAAAAAAAAAAAAAAAAAAAAAAGGTTAAAATGGTCAATTTTATGCAATATATATTTTAGCACAATAAAAAAATGAAAAAAAAAGTAATTAATAGAAAGATAAAACCTGGGTTTGGAAGCATAGAATATGAAGAAAGTGTTTTTATAAACAGTCTCATAATTCTGGGGTGCAGGCAATATTCTACTCTTTGACCCGGATGGTGGTTACGTAGGTGTTAATTTTGTAATATTCCATTAGGTTCTTCATTTATGCCATTTTATGTCTCTGTTATATTTCACAATATGAAGCTGGAACCATGTTTGGGAATGATAAACACTTAAAAATAATTGGTCATGTGCCTATGAATCTATCCAGAGAGAATCACTATCAATGATTTTGGGTATCTTCTTTCTTTTTTCCTCTGCATAGCTCTATGCATTTGTTATTCACTCATTTATTCAACCAATATTTACAGAGCACTATTTTGGGTTCTGGGTGATGTTAGTTCTCTATTGCTGAGTAACAAATTACCCTAAAACTTAGCAGCTTAAATCAACAAACATTTATCACCTTACAATTTCTGTGGGTCAGGCACAGCTTGCGTGGATGCCTCTGATTTTTGAGCTTTCAGGAGGCTGTAGTCACCATGGGTCGTGGTCTAATTTGAAGACTCAGTTGAAGAGGAGCTACTCCAAGCTCACCCGCCTTTTGGTTGTCGGACTGAGGACCTCAGTTCCTTGCTATCTGTTGGCTGGAGGCTTCCTTTAGCTGCTTGTTACCTGGAAGTCTTTACAGGGTTACTAGTCTCCTGGCTTCTGCTGTTGCAATCCTAGAATCTATTCTCAACCCAGAGATGCTGTTAAAGATAAACCAGGTGTTAGAGACCAAATTGTGACCCCCTCCCCCAAATTCATATGTTGAAGCCCTAACTCCCAGTACCTCAGAATGTGACTATAGTTGGAGATAAGAACTTTAAAGAGGTAATTAAGATTCAACGAAGGCCTGGCATGGGCTCATGCCTGTAAGCACTTTGGGAGGCAGAGGCAGTCGGATCACTTGAGGTGAGGAGTTTGAGACCAGCCTGGCCAACATGGCGAAACCCTGTCTCTACTAAAAATAAAAAAAAATTAAAAAAAATTAAATAGCCGGATGTGGTGGCGGACACCTATAGTCCCAGCTACTCAGCAGGCTGAGGCAGGAGAATCGCTTGAACCCTGGAGGCGGAAGTAGCAATGAGCCAAGATCGTGCCACTGCACTCTAGTCTGGGTGACAGAGTAAGATTCTGTCTCAAAAAAAAAAAAAGAAAGAAAAGAAAAAAAATTAAATGAGGTCCAAGCAGTTGGTCCCTAATCCAATAGGACTTGTGTCCTTATAAGAAGACGAAGGGACACCAGGGATTCGTGTGCACTCAGGAAAGGCCATTAGAGGGCAGAGCAAGGAGGCAAATAGAGTCTGCAGGTCAAAGAGAGAGGCCTCAGAAGAAATGGACCCTTCTGACACCTTCATCTTAGACTTCAGAACTGCAAGAAAATACATTTCTGTTGTTTAAGCCACCCAGCATGTGCTATTTTGTTGCGGCAGCCAGAGCAAACTAATACATTAGATTACACCATCCTCTCTCAAAAACCCTCAGTGGCTTCCCATTTTATTCCTTGCTAAACTTGAAGTTCTTTAATAAGTTCTTCGAAGTTAAAGTTGAATGACCTTTAGGGTGCTAGGCCATCTAGCCCCACTCCCTTCCCCTAACCTTATCTCCTGCTGCTCTGGATCATTCGGTTCTAGCCATGCAACTGTGAAAGGAAAATAAAACTTAGGACGCCAACTCATTCTACCAAAGGAAAAAATTAAACTGAAAGTTGAATCATGTGAGAAGCTGCCTTTCCTGTTGTTCCTAAGCAGATAGCAACAGATAAAAGGCCAGGTATCTCCACAGGTCTGCTCACTTTACCTTGAAGTGCCAACTTACTGAGGGTGAGATGAATACACAATTGGCCATTCCCCTGCCCTGCTCCTTTTCTCTTGCAACAGGTGGATTCAGTAACGTGACCATACCCATCCTCTTTCCCCTCCAGCCTACTTTTCCCCTTTAAATATGAAGCCCTCAAAATCATCTCTGGAAAAAGGCATGGAGCACAGACTGTGCCTGCAATTTTGTGTTCCTTTTTTTCAGGCATGTCCTTAATCCTGGCAAAATAAATCTCTAAATGGACTGAGACCTGTCTGATACTTTTTGGTTTATACAACCTCCACATGTTTGCCTCAGGGCCTTTGCGCTGGCATCTCTGCTGAGAAGCCCTTTTCCCAAATACCCACCTGGCTCACTCTCTCACCTCTTTCAGGCACTCACTCATTCCTGGGCACCCTATGTAAAAGAGCACCCCCGCTCCCCAACCCTAATGCCTTCCTCTCTCTGGCCTTTTTTTTTTTTTTTTTTTTTTGGCAAGATCTCACTTTGTTGCCCAGGCTGGATTGTGCCCAGTGGCACAATCATGGCTAGCTGCAGCCTTGACCTTTTGGGCTCAAGTGATCTTCCCACCTCAGCCCCCAAGTAGCTGAGACTACAGGCCTGTGCCACCATGGCCAGCTAATTCTTTTTTGTAGAGATGGGGTTTCACTATGTTGCCCAGGCTGGTTATTATTATTATTATTATTTTTTAGCACTTATCATCCATCTAAAATACAATGTATTTTACTATTTATTTTTCACTGTCTGCCTCTTGCACTAGAATGACTTTTCCAAGAGGGTGGGATTTGTGTCTGCTTTTTCACTGTAGATGCCCCAGGATCTGAATAGTGTCTTGCACAAAGTACATAAAGTCTGCAAGTCAAAGAGAGAGGCCTTAGAAGAAATGGACCCTTCTGAAACCTTGATTTCAGAACCATGAAAAAATAAATATCTGTTATTTAAGCCACCTAGCATGTGGTATTTTGTTATGGCAGCCAGAGCAAACCAATGCATTAGATGACACCGTCGTCTCTCAAAAACCCTCAGTGGCTTCCCACTTCACTCCTTGTTAATGCTGCAGTTCTTTAATCAATTCTTTCAACTTTCTTTTTGCATAAATGAATACATGATTTGACAGGTAAATTTGTTTTAAAATTTAAATGTATTTAGTCATCAATGATGCAGACCATTTTTTCCAAAAATGTTTTAGTAATTTTACTCTAGGTTTTGTCTATTCATGTTCTTCAGTTATTTTAAACGTTAGGGTCCAGGCCAGGCATGGTGGTTCACGCCTGTAATCCTAGCATTTTGGGAGATTGAGATGGGAGGATCACTTGAGGTCAACAGTCAGAGATTAGCCTGGGCAACATAGTGAGACCCCCCTCTCTACAAAAAATGTAGAAAATGGGCCAAGTGTGGTGGCACATGCCGTTAATCCTATTTGGGAGGCTGAGGCGGGAGCATTGCTTGAGTCCAGGAGTTCAATTGCACCACTGCACTCCAGCCTGGGTAGCAGAGCAAGGCCTTGTCTCTTAAAAAAAAAAAAAGGTTAGGGTCCAAAGATAATGCTTTCTCTATATTACTACTGCCTCTCCTTCAAACATTACTAACTAGTATTAGTTATATATTAAAAAGATTAAACCCTCTCTCTGCTATATTTTATAACATAATATTTTTAGTTTGTGGTTAGCCTTTCTATGATTTTTTTTACAACAAAATAATTTATATTTTTTATGTATTTAAATTTACTGTGAGTACTTTTTCTGAGGTGAGGTTGGTCTTAAAGCAGCAGCTTTTAATAATTCTGTCAATTTCCCAGGAAATCTCCCGGTATTTTATTTCCAGAGACCCCTCTGATACTCATTCATCTGAAACTCACTCACTTGGGACAGGTGACAGTAAGCTGTTTCTCTATAAGGAGCGCAATTTATTTATTTATTTATTTTTAAAGAATTTTGGGGGGGCTTTCTGGTAAAAACAGGAAAGCTGCTAGACAAATTCTAGAAGAGCTGTAACACAAGGAGTGTGAGTTTTTATAGCAGTAACTACACATGGATTCTACCCTCATGAAATTGTAGTTGTCAGCAAACAGTTTAGGATTTTTTTATTGGTGTCATCCAGGGCCCAGTCCCACTGGATTGGCCTTGGGTTATATGGCTGATGGTCTATTGCAGCAGCAATGTACAGAGCTGTCTCATTTCCTATGCTGCCTCCCATCCATCCTTCTATGCCAGTCATCAAATTAGTAGCCTCTTCTCTAATCCCATAGGGCCTGCTGGCCTCTGGCAGCAAGATAAGGAAACTCAAGCACAAAAATGTTTAAGCAATGTTCTAAAATTTACATGCTGAGTAAGACAGCAATATTCAAAACATTTAAAACTAGCAAGATGTTGCTAGGAAACAGAATAGATACACACACATACACACAGAAAAAAGACAAAAAACCTGACCAATCAGAACAGACACCAGTATGAGCTCTAACCAGTCAGAAGAGAGGCCAGCTGTGAATGACCAGTACGGTCTCATTACCAAGAACAGGCTTTATTCCAGGAGCCTGGCAGCCTCTATTCTTGAATGCATCCCACTATACTGTCTCATCACTAGGCTTCACAGCAGAGCAGCCTGGTAGCCCATTTCAAGCCCTCCTGTGCCATTCAGGAATCTCTTCCTGCTCCACCTAAGCCTTCAGCAAAGCTGAAATAAATGACTCACCACAGGTTGAAAGGTTGATACTCACCTCTGTGTATAGCAGAGTCATGAAGGTGAGAGGGAAGAGTGAAGCTGGGCACACATTGAAAAGATGCAGTGTTAGGAGCATTTAGGGTAATCCACCACCTGGAGAAAAGTTATGAGAAGGCAAGACCAATCCACGAAGCAACTGGGAACAGCCATTTATACAAGGAGTCACACTAATTCAGCATTCCCCAAGAGCTTGATAAATCTTTGCTAGGGAAATAGATTTCCGGCAAATATATAGAATGTGGTTTCGAGATATTATCATTATTATTATGTTATTAAAGGAATGGGTGAGCCTGGAAGAGTAAAATGTTAGGAATGCTTAGCATAAACACATTGAAAAGCCAGGGGAAAGTTTAAGAACATCATCTTCGGCAGGGCACAGTGGCTCACGCCTATAATCCCAGCGCTTTGGGAGGCCGAGGTGGGCGGATCACGAGGTCAGGAGACTGAGACCATCCTGGCTAATACGGTGAAACCCCGTCTCTACTGAAAATACAAAAAATTAACCAGATGTGGTTGTGGGCGCCTGTAGTCCCAGCTACTCGGGAGGCTGAGGCAGGAGAATGGCATGAACCTGGGAGGCGGAGCTTGCAGTGAGCCGAGATTGTGCCACTGCACTCCAGCCTGGGTGGCAGAGCGAGACTCCGCCTCAAAAAAAAAAATCATCTTCAGAGTCAGACAGACCTCTAGGTGTGGCTCTGACATTCACAAATTAAGTGACCCAAATCAAGCTTCCTCCCATAAATCTCCTTAATCTGTACAATGGGTATAATAGTGGTGTCTGCTGCCATTTAGGCTAGCTGTGAGGGCTGACAAGAATAACACGTATGTCCAGTGGCTGGGCACAGTGAATGGAATGTTCAGTCAATGTTGGGCACTGCTGCACAGAGCAATGACATCACTACCATCATCATCATCATGATCTCTGAAGCATTCTTAAGTGCGTAAAAATGTACTCACAAAATGAACCTTGCAGCAAGGTGGCCAAAAAGAAGCTTCCAGTGATCATCCCGTTGGCAGGAACACCAAAGTGAACAACTATCCACACAAAAAAGTACCTTCCTAAGAACCAAAAATCAGATGAGCAATCATATGTTAAGGAAATCACATCATGTTAAGGAAAGAGGCACTGAAAAGGGTAATAAAGACATTCTTGAATCATTTACACCACCCACCCCCATCCGCTGGCAGCAGCTGCTTGGTGCAAAGGATCTGTGCTTGGGGGAGGACAGAGCAGTAATTATGGGACTTTGCATTGGCACTCATTGCTGCCCTGTCACAGCAAAAAGAAACAAGGGGCAGAACTCTGCTGGTGCCCACAGGGGAGCATTGAGACCAGCCCCAGGCAGAGGCAAATCATCTATCCCAGTGGTAGGAACCTGAGCTCCAGCAAACCCTGCCACCCCAGGCTAAAGTGCCCTGGGGTCCTAAATAAACTTGCAGTGCAGGCCACAGGGACTGCAATTCCTGGGCAAGTCCTCCTGCTGTGCAGGGCTCGGAGTCAGTGAACTTGGGATGCACATGACCTAGTGAGACACCAGCTGGGGCAGCCAAGGTAGCGCTTCCATCACCCCTCCCCCAACCCCAGCAGCACAGCTCACAAGTTCAAGACGGATCCTTCCCCCTGCTTGAGGAGAGGGGAGAGTAAAGAGGACTTAGTCTTGCAATATGGAGAACAGCTCAGCCGCAGTCCAGAGGACACCAGGCAGAGTACTGAGGACCCCATTCCAGGCACTAGCCCCCAGACAACATTTCTAGACACACCCTGGGCCAGAAGGGAACCCACTACCTAGAATGGAAGGACTCAGTTCTGGCAGAATTCATCACCTGCTGGCTATAGAGCCCTTAGACCCTGAGTAATCAGCAGTGGTAGCCAGACAGGTCTCATCGCAGGCCTGCGGGGAGACTCAGAGCCATTCTGGCTTCAGGTGAGACCCAGCTCATTCCCAACTGTGGTAACCACAGGGAGAGACCCCTTCTCCTTCAGGAAAGGAGAGGGAAATGTAAAAGTGACTTTGTCTTGACACTTAAGTACCAGCTCAGTCACAGTAGGATAGCGCACCAAGTAGGTGCTTCTAGGCACCCAATTCCAGGCCTTGGCTCCTGGGTGGCACTTATGGACCTGCCTTGGGCCAGAGGGGAACCCACTGAACTGAAAGGAGAGACTCAGGACTGGCAGCATTCACCACAAGCTACCTAAAGAACCCTTGGGCCGGCTGGGCGTGGTGGCTCACGCCTGTAATCCCAGCACTTTGGGAGGCCGAGGCGGGCAGATCGCCTGAGGTCAGGAGTTCAAGACTAGCCTGGCCAACATGGTGAAACCCCGTCTCTACTAAAAATACAAAAATTAGCTGGGTGTGGTGATGCAAGCCTGTAGTCCCAGCTACTTGGGAGGCTGAGGCAAGAGAATTGCTTGAACCTGGCAGGCAGAGGCTGCAGTGAGCTGAGATCACGTCACTACACTCCAGCCTAGGCGACACAGCAAGACTCCATCTCACACACACACACAAAAAAGAACCCTTGGGCCTTGAGTGAACATTGGTGGTAGCCAGGCAGCATTTGCCATGGGTCTGGGGAGGCGGCAGCCATGGGGAGAGACTCCTCTGCTTGAGGAAAGGGAAGGGAAGAGTGAGAAGGACTTTGTTCTGTGGCTTGGTTACTACCTCAGCTGCAGTAGAATAGAGTACCAGGTAGATTCCTCAGGTTCCCAACTTCAAGCCCTGGCTCTTGGATAGCATCCACCTGGGGCCAAGGGGCACTCACCACCTTGAAGGGAAGAACACAAGCCTTGCTGGATTTGCCGTATTCTGATTGTAGAGCTCTTGGGCTTTGAGGAACAGAGGCAGTAGCCAGGCAGTGGTCACTGTGGGCCTTGGGCAAGACCCAGTGCTGTGCTGGCTTTGAGTCTGACCCAGCACAGCCCCAGTGGTGGTGGCCAGAGGGGTGCTTGTATCACACCTCCCCCATCTCCAGGAAACTCAGCACAGAGAAAAAGACTCCATTTTTTTGGAGGAAGGTAAGAGAAAAGAACAAGAATCTCTGCCTAGTAATCCAGGAATTCTCCCAGATCTTACCTAAGACCACCAAGGTGGTACCTCAACCAGTCTGCAAGAGCCATAGCATTACTGAGTGTGGACTGCCCACTAAAGCAGATATGACTGCAGTGACCAAAGACTTGGACCACAGCACCCAAGACCCTTCAAATACCTGGAAAGCCTTCTGAAGAAGGATGGGTACAAATAAGCCCAGACTGTGAAGACTACAATACATACCTCACTCTTCAATGCCCTGACATCAGTGAACATTCACAAGCATCAAGATCATCCAGGAAAACATGACTTTACCAAATGAACTAAATAAGACACTAGAGATTAATCCCGGAGACAGAGATGTGTGACCTTTTAGACAGAGAATTCAGAAGAGCCATGTTGAGGAAGCTCAACTAAATCCAAGATAACACAGAGAACAAATTCACAATCCTATCAGATAAGTTTAACAAAGAAGTTAACATAATTGGAAAGAGTCAAGCAGAAATTCTGGAGCTGAAAAATGCAGTTGACATGTGGAAGAATGCGTCAGAGACTCTTAACAGCAGAATTTATCAAGCAGAAGAAAGAATTAGTGAGCCTGAAGACAGGCTATTTGAAAATACAGTCAGAGGAAACAAAAGAAAAAAAATAAAAACCAATGAAGCATGCTCACAAGAACTAGAAAATAGGCCCAAAGGGGCAAAACTAAGTTATTGGCCTTAAAGAGGAAGTAGAGAGAGAGATTAGGGTAGAAAGTTTATTCAAATAATTAACAAAACAGAATGTCCCAAACCTAGAGGAAAATATCAATATTCAAGTACAAGAAGGTTATAGAATACCAAGCAGATTTAACAACAAGAAGGCTACCTCAAGGCATCTAATAATCAAATTCCTGAAGGTCAAGGATAAAGAAAGGATCCAAAATGCAGCAAGAGAAAATAAATAATAATATACAAAGGAACTCCAATACATCTGGCTATAGACTCTCAGTGGAAGCTTCATAGGCCAGGAGAGAGTGGCACAACATATTTAAAGTGCTGAAGGAGGGCCAGGCGCAGTGGCTCACACCTGTAATCCCAGCATTTTGGGAGGCTAAGGCCGGTGGAACACTCGAGGTCAGGAGTTCGAGGCTAGCCTGGCCAACATGGTGAAACCCTGTTTCTACTAAAAATACAAAAATTAGCCAGGTGTGGTGTGCATACTTGTAATACCAGATACTTGGGAGGCTGAGGCAGGAGAATCACTTGAACCAAGGAGGCAGAGATTACAGTGAATGAGATGGTGCCACTGCACTCCAGCCTGGGTGACAGAGTGAGACTCTGTCTCAAAAAATAAAAATAAAAAAGTAAATAAAGTGCTGAAGGAAAACAAAAACAAAAACTTTTATCCTAGAATAATATATCCAGAAAAAATATCCTTTAAACATGAAGAACAAATAAAGATTTTCTGAGACAAACAAAAGCTGAGGAATTTAATCAGTACCAAACCTGTCCTACAAGACATGCTACAAGGAATTCTTCAATATGAAAGGAAAGGATGATGTTAATGAGTAATAAGAAATCATCTAAAATTAGAAAACTCACCGGTAATAGTAAGTACACAGAAAAACACAGTATAACACTGTAACTGTGGTGTGTAAAAACTACGCCTATCTTGAGTAGAAAGACTGAAGGGTGAACCCATCAAAAATAATAACTACAACAACTTTTCAAGAATTAGAAAGTATAACAAGATATAAATAAAAGCAACAAAAAGTTAAAAAGTGGGGGATAAAGTTAAAGTATAGCATCTTTATTAGTTTTATCTTTGTTTATGCAATCAGTGTTAAGTTGTCATCAGTTTAAAATAATGGGTTATAAGATATAATTTATTTGCAAGCCTCATGGTAACCTCAAATCAAAAAGCATACAATAAAAAAAAAAATACACCTGGAGCATTGGCTCATGCCTGTAATCCCAGTACTTTGGGAGGCTGAGACAGGTGGATCACTTGAGGTCAGAAGTTCAAGACCAGCCTGGCCAACATGGTGAAATCCCATCTCTACTGAAAATACAAAAATTAGCCAGGCATGGTGGGTAGGTGCCTGTAATCCCAGCTACTTGGGAGGCTGAGGCACAAGAATTGCTTGAACCTGGGAGGTGGAGGTTGCAGTGAGCTGAGATTGTGCCACTGCACTCCAGCCCGAATAACAGAGTGAGACTCAGTCTCAAAAACAAAAACAAAACAAAACAAAAAACAAAAACCCAATAAATTAAAACATATCACTTGAGAAAATCACCTTCACTAAAAAGTAGACAGGAAGAATGGAAATAAGGAAGAAAAAAAAAAACCCACAAAACAACCAGAAAACAAGTAACAAAATGACAAGAGTAAGTCCTTACTTATCAATAATAACATCGACAGTAAGTGGACTAAACGCTTTAATCAAAAGATAAAGAATGGCTGCAGAGATTAAAACAAAAACAAGACCCAAAGATGTATTGCCTACAAGAAACACACTCCACCTATAATGACACATGTAGACTGAAAATAAAGGAATGTAAAAAGATATTCTATGCAAATGAAAACCAAAAAGAGCAGGAGTAGCTACACTTACATCAGACAAAATAGATTTCAAGACAAAACTATTCAAAGAGACAAGTTTGTTATATAATGATAAAAGGGTCAATTCAGCAAGAGGATATAATAATTATAAATATATATGCACCCAAAACTGGAGCACTCAGATATAAAGCAAATTATTACCAGACCTAAAGAGAGAAATAGGTCCCAATACAATAATATCTGGAGACTTCAGCACTCTAGTTAAAGCATTGGACAGACCATCCAGACAGAAAAATCCACAAAAAAAATCAGGGCCGGGCGCGGTGGCTCACGCCTATAATCCCAGCACTTTGGGAGGCCAAGGTGGGCAGATCACAAGGTCAGGAGATCGAGACCATTCTGGCTAACACGGTGAAACCCCGTTTCTACTAAAAATACAAAAAATTAGTTGGGCGTGGTGGCGGGCACCTATAATCCCAGTTACTCAGGAGGCTGAGGCAGGAGAATAGTTTGAACCTGGGAGGCAGAGGTTGCAGTGAGCTGAGATCACGCGGGTAGTGAGGATAGAGGGGAGAGGGAATGGGGTGGTTAATGGGTATACAAATATAGTTACATAGAATGAATAAGATCTAATATTTGATAATACATCAAGTTATTGTACATTCAAAAACAGCCAAAAGAGTATAATTGGATTGCTTGTAACACAAAGAAAGGATAAATGCTTGAGGTGATGGATATCCCATTTACCCTGATGTGATTGTTGTAAATTGTGTGTCTGTATCAAAATATTTCAGGTACCCTCATAAATATATATGCCCACTATGTACCCACAAAAATAAAAAAATTAAAATTAAAAATAATTTTTAAATATTCACATATACAGAATAAAAATCTAAGTAAGACAGGGTACAGTGGCTCAGACCCGTAATCCCAGTATTTTGGGAGGCCAAGGTGGGAGAATCACTGGAGGCCATGAGTTCAAAAGCAGCCTGAGGAACATAACAAAATCCCCATCTCTAAAAAACTTTAAAAGAAAATTAGCCAGGAGTAGTGGCATGAGACTCTAATCCCAGCTACTCAGAACGCTGAGGGAGTAAGATCACTTGAGCCCAGGAGGTTGAGGCTGCAGTGAGCTATGATTACACTACTGCACTCCAGCCTGGGCAACAGAGCAAGACCCTCTGTCAAACAAAACAAAACAAAACAAAACACACAAGTAGGGATGCTTGCATATTTCCTCTTAACTTCCAAATGACAGAGGAATAGAAAGCAATGCTAAAGTAGCCAGGCATGGTGGTGTGTGCCTGTGGTCCTAGCTACTCAGGAGGATGAGGCAGGAGGATCACTTGAGCCCGGGAGGAAGAGGTTGCATGAGCCGAGATCATGCCACTGCACACCAGCCTGGGCAACAGAGTGAGGCTCTGTCTGAAATAAAGAAGGAAAGAAAAAGAAAGGAAGGAAGGAAAAAAAGAAGGAAGGAAGTGAGGAAGGAAGGGAGGGAGGGAGGGAGGGAAGAAAGAAATGCTGCCAATCAGGAGTGGGAGAGGCCAAATCAGTGAGTGATGAGAGAGTTGCTGTGGGCAAGGAAATGGGCTGTGAGCTCAGGAGATTCCCAAGTAGCTAACCAGGGAAATTATAAAAAAGGGGGAGATTGTTAACGTGGCTTGAGGGAAGAAGAGAAGCCTTTGGGGCAGGGGTTTGATTGTCCACAGATCTGATAAGAGAATTGGGGAGCAGGTAAGTAGTGGTCATAAAACAAGGCAGGTGATGAGAAATGCACTGTATAGACTAAGAAGGCACCTCCATCGGTCAGATTTTATCCTTTGCTTTTTCATTGTCTCTCTGAGAAGTGTAAGGTGGTCATTGAATAGGACCAGTTGATTTCATCCTTTTACATAGTAACTTGATTAACATGTTTCTATGTAATTTTTGTCAGCATTGGTGAGGGGAGGGGAGGGCAGGGGAGGGCAGGGGAGTGGGGAGAGAGAAGGGGAGGGAGGCTCAGTGGGGCTCAGTAAGGTATGTACTCTAATGCCTTGTTGCAGGAAATGTAAATTAGTACAACCTCTTTGGCAAGCAACTTGGCAACGTGTCTCAAAACAGCTTAAAAATGCCCATCCAGTTGGGTGCAAGCTTTGAAGCAGTATCTTATAGAAATAAATGATCAGAAATGTGACTAATGAAAGGGAGGCCATCAGTATTGTGTATATGAGTAACAGAAAGCATAACATATTAAAAAGAAGACAGTAAAGAAATTCATAAAATTTTGAGCAGTTGTTATATCTAAGGAGGGGGATTATGAGAAATTATTATTATTATTTTTGAGACAGAGTTTCACTCTTGTTGTCCAGGCTGGAGTGCAGTGGTGTGATCTCGGCTCACTGCAACCTCCACCTCCCAGGTTCAAGTGATTCTCCTGCCTCAGCCTCGTGAGTAGCTGGGATTACAGGCATGTGCCACCATGCCCGGCTAATTTTGTATTTTTAGTACAGATAGGGTTTCTCCATGTTGGTCAGGCTGATCTTGAACTCCTGACCTCAGGTAATCCACCTGCCTAGACCTGCCAAAGTACTAGGATTATAGGCGTGAGCCACCGTGCCCGGCCTAAGAAATTATTGACTTCATTTTTTTATTATTATTATTTTTTGAGATGGAGTCTTGCTCTGTCGCCCAGGCTGGAGTGCAATGGCGCGATCTTGGCTCTCTGAAACCTCTGTCTCCCAGGTTCAAGCCATTCTCCTGCCTCAGCCTCCCAACTGGCTGGGACTACAGGCATGCACCACCATGCCCAGCTAATTTTTGGTATTTTTAGTAGAAGCACGGTTTCATCATGCTGGCCAGTCTGGTGTCGAACTCCTGACCTCAAGTGATCCACCCACTTTGGCCTCCCAAAGTGCTGGGATTACAGGCGTGAGCCACCATGCCCAGCCTTCATTTTACTTTTAAGATGTTCCTGTTCTGTGAGTTATCAGAAGTAATAAAAATTTTAAAAATGCTTTTCTAAATTTCTCCAGTATGTTACTTACAAGAAAAATGTATTTATTTATTTATTTGTTTGTTTGTTTAGAGACAGGGTCTTGCTCTGTCCCCAGCTAGAATGCAGTGGCACAATCATGGCTCACTGCAGCCTCAGCCTCCAAGGCTTAAGAGATCCTCCTGCCTCAGCCTCTCAAGTAGATGGGACCACAGGTGTGTGCCACTACCTCTGGCTAAGTAATTTTTTTTTTTTTTTTTTTTTTGTAAAAATAGGGTCTCCCTACGTTGCTGCAAGCTAGTCTCAAACTCCTGGGCTTGAGCGATCCTACTGTCTTGGCCACCCAAAGTGCTGGGATTATAGGCATTAGCAACTGCCTGACCGAGAAAAATAAATTTAAAAATAAATAGATTTTTAGGGCAGTGAAATACTCTGTATGATACTGTAATGGTGGATACATGCTATTATACATTTGCCCAAACCCACAGAATGTACACCACCAAGAGTGAACTCTGGTGTAAACTGCAGACTTTGGTTGACGATGATCTATCAATGTAGGTTTATGCATTGTAACAGACGGACCCCTCCGGAAGGAGATGTTGATATAGTGGGGACTGTGCATGTGTGTGGGGAGGGGCTATGTAAGAACTCTCTGTAGCTTCCTTTCAATTTTGCTGTGAGTGTAAAACTGCTCTTAAAAAATCAGATCTCGCTGGGAGCGGTGGCTCATGCCTGTAATCCCAGCATTTTGAGAGGCTGAGGCGGGCACATTGTTTGAGGCCAGGAGTTTGAGATCAGCCTGGCCAATATGGCGAAACTCTGTCTCTACTAAAATTACAAAAACTAGCTGGGCATGGTGGCACACAACTGTAGTCCCAGCTATTTTGAGAAGCTGAGGAAGAAGAATCGCTTGAACCCGGGAGACAGAGGTTGCAGTGCGCTGAGATTATATCACTGCACTCCAACCTGGGTGACAGAGCAAGCTCTGTCTCAAAAAAAACAAAACAAAATAAAATAAAATAAATTGTATTAAAAATGCATTAAATAGGCCAGGTGTGGTGACTCATGCCCGTAATCCCATCACTTTGGGAGGCTGAGGTGGGCAGATCACCTGAGGTCAGGGGTTTCAGAACAGCCTGGCCAACATGGCAAAACCCCATCTCTACTAAAAATACAAAAAATAGCCAGGTGTGGTGGTGGCACCTGTAGTCTCAGCTTCTTGGGAGGGTGAGGCAGGAGGATCCCTTGAACCTGGGAGACGGAGGTTGCAGTGAGCCAAGATCACGCCACTGCACTCCAGCCTGGGCAACAGAGTGAGACTCCGTCTCAAAAAAACAAACAAACAAACAAAAAACAGAAAAGAAGAAAAGAAAAAGTGTCCTAGTGCCCTCAGTTGTATTTATCTTGATTAATGAAAACCTGTTTAGTTTTACAGACCCAGAAGAGAAGGTGTTTGAACCAACATTTTCTCAGGAAGGTTTCATTTCATTGCCAGCTCCTCCTCTGTGTGAAGCACTGTTTTAGGCACTGGGGATGCACCTATGAACAAATCAGGAAACCTCTCTGCCAGGATGGAGCTTATGTTCTGCGGGGGATGAGTCTCAATAGTCAATAGAGCAATGAAGAACGATGAAGCAGGGCCATGGAGAAAGAGAGTGATGGGGAGAGGTGTGTGTGCTTCTGTAGACAGAGTGCTTGGGAAAGGACTCTTAGTGAAGAGCTATGTGAACAGAGACCTGAAGGAGGCGGGGGAGTGAGCCGTGTGGCTGTCTTGAGGAAAGGCTTTCTAAGCAGACGTGAAGACCCCAATGACAAGCTTGCTGCGTGTGATTGAGGCATAGAGAGGAGGCCAGTGTGACTGGAGGTGAGGTTGGAGAGCTAGGGGAGGGTTGGACCATGTGCAGTTCTACAGATCTTTTTTTTTCTTTTCTTTTTTTAACTAAAAAGCAAAACAACAGCAAAAGTGAGAAGAGTATTGAACTTGGAGTCAGAAATCCTAGCTTTGAGTCCCTATTCCGTCACTGACTAGCTGTGTAATAATCTCAAAAAAGGCATTCTACTATTCTGAGCCTCCATTTTCCCAACTGCAAAATACCAGTGGGCAAGGGAAGACCATAAATGCTGTAACACCTGTGAAAGTTTTCACAGCCCGGAAAATGCTCTCTTTCTGTAAGGGATTGCAACCACTGTGAAAGGATGCAAAATAACCTTTCATAGTCAGTGAACCAAAGCGCGAGTCAGCAGAACTCCAAACTTCAATCTCTAGGACCTTTCATCAATGGAGAGACTACCAAAGGAAAACAATAAAGCAGCCAAATGCATGATGACTCTTCGAGGCTGCCCGGTTGCCAGTCTCTCCGGTTCCTTTTCTGTGATGAAGTGTTCTGAAAGTACAGTGCTCAGTGGCGTTGTTCCCTTTTACAGATGAGAGGAGCAGCTTTGGTATCAAGGAGCAGGCACAAGAACTGGGAGGAGAAAGACGGTTAAGTGCATTCAATCATTCAGTAAGAGTGATTACTAGATTTAAATTGTGTTGGAACCTGTTTTGTTCAATTGTTTCAAAAGAACTTGATTTACCCTCACATACGACCATTAGGAAAACAGGGTGGAAAAACACAAACACTGGAAAAAAACACTTAGCACACCTGCTAAAGAAGCCCATGTGATATTGGGTTACAGAATCAGAAATATTTTAATTTTGTGAACACCATGTTTTTCCATATTTACTTCATTTGACTTTGTTTCTGATAACTCTAACTTTGCCAGTGTCCTCACAATCCGACTCCCCATCTTGCATTTCACTCTTCTAAGAAGAGGTCTCAGTCAGCCTGGCCAACATGGGGAAACTCCATCTCTACTAAAAATACAAAAATTAGCTGGGCATGGTGGCAGGCGCATGTAATCTCAGCTACTCGGGAGGCTGAGGCAGCAGAATCGCTTGGACCTGGGAGATGGAGGTTGCAGTGAGCAGAGATCGTGCCACTGCACTCCAGCCTAGGCAAAAGAGTGAGACTCCGTCTCAAAAAAAAAAACAAAAAAAAAGTCTCAAGGTCCCAGGCTCTGTCTTGTTTTCCTGTCTAGCATGTCTCGTTTTTCTGAGCATTGAGGTCCTACGTTAGTCCTCTCCTTATAGGCTTGCAGGGTGTGGCACCAGACGCTGACTGCTGATCTCACATCTGAGTGCCCCCTTCCTGTCTGGCTCTCCTCAGCTGCTTGCCTGAGTGGAAAGATAGTGTGTGTGGGGTAATTCTAAAGTGCACAGACTTAGGCCGGGCACAGTGGCTCACGCCTGTAATCCCAGCACTTTGGGAGGCCAAGGTGGGTGGATCACGAGGTCAGGAGTTCCAGACCAGCTTGACCAACATGGAGAAACCCCACCTCTGCTAAAAGTACAAAAATTAGCTGGGCTTGGTGGCACACGCCTGTAATCGCAGCTACTCAGGAGGCTGAGACTGGAAAATCGCTTGAACTCAGGAGGCGGAGGTTGCAGTGAGTCGAGATCACACCACTGCACTCCAGCCTGGGCAACAGAGCGAGACTGTCTCAAAAAATAAAATAAAATAAAAAAGTGTACAGACTTTAGAATTAAAGAGCAAAAGATAGAACTTCTCAGATTTATAAAACAACAAAAATGACAACAATAGCAATAAAACCATCTTTCCCAATTCCATCCAGTAATATGTAATCTACAAGAGAGGTATCTAAAACAAAAGGGTATGGAAAATTTGAAAATAAGGAATGAAATACCACAAGTAAGGTAAATCAGAAGAAAGCTAGGGTAGCAATTTCAATAACAGATAAAATAGAATTTAAGATGAAAAATGATCGTAAGGGACACGGGGCACTTTAAATGTTAGTTAAAAGAACTGTAGATCAAGAATCATGAACATAGCTCAAGCCTGTAATCCCAGCACTTTGGGAGGCCGAGACGGGCGGATCACGAGGTCAGGAGATTGAGACCATCCTGGCTAACCAGGTGAAACCCCGTCTCTACTAAAAATACAAAAAACTAGCCGGGCGAGGTGGCGGGCGCCTGTAGTCCCAGCTACTCGGGAGGCTGAGGCAGGAGAATGGCGTGAACCCGGGAGGCGGAGCTTGCAGTGAGCTGAGATTCGGCCACTGCACTCCAGCCTGGGCGACAGAGCGAGACTCCGTCTCAAAAAAAAAAAAAAAGAATCATGAACAAATATGCACCTAAGATAGCCTTGGAACACATAAAGCAATAATTCACAGAATGGTAGGCATTTAAACGTCTCCCAAAGAGACAGATAAATCAAGCAGGCTTTGGTGATGATCAAGCTGACTTGAGCTCATATCCCTTTTCCAGCACTTACTGGCTATGTAAGTGACTTCATTATGTTATTTAGGTTCTGCAAAGCTCAATATTTTCATGTGAATAACAGGAATGATATCATCAGCCTCCCATGACTGCCATAAGCTTTAAGTGAGATAATATATATACGTTATCTAGTACAATTTCTGGACAATAGTTGATATTTAATAAATGACTTCAGTAAAAATTATCCTTCAAACCCCTCACCCAACCCCACTCAATCACCAGCTATGTCCCTATTAGGCCTCTTTGATTTTGAATATAGGCTATATCCTGTATCCCTGGCTTTTCCACCATCAAAATTCTAGGGACACAGCAGAAAGCTGAGACAGAGTCTGGAGAAACACAACATCTTTGTACAACTCAGGAGTGATACTCAACTAAAATGCACCCAGTAAGGGTTGTGTCCCGGTTGTTTCTACCTACATCCGTGCTGACCGATCAGCGCCTGTGCCGCTTGTCACTATGTTGCCTCTCAGTTCCAATTTACATGGCCTTGTGTTAGCAGAGCCAGAGCCTGTAAACATTTCTTATCAGCCGTCATCCCAGCTACTCAGGAGGCAGAATGTTAGGTTTCATCAACGAGGCACTGGAGTGACACTGAGAGGACATAGCTGCAGAAAGATTGTTGCCTTCTAGGTTCTGGCCCTTTATTATTACTATTTAGCCTGAGAGTGCAACAACCGGTGTGGACAAAGTTTCTGCTGCACTCTCACACCTTGCTCTTCCTACTGTGACTTTTTTTTTAGATGAAATCTCACTCTGTCACCTAGGCTGGAGTGCAGTGGTGCGATCTTGACTCACTGCAACCTCCGCCTCCTGAGTTCAAGTGATTCTCCAACCTCAGCCGCCCGAGTAGCTGAGATTACAGGTTTGTGCCATCACGCCCGGCTAGTTTTTGTATTTTTAGTAGAGACAGGGTTTCACCATGTTATCCAGGCTGGTCTTGAGCTCCTGATCTCAAGTGATCCACCCACCTCGGCCTCCCAAAGTGCTGGGATTACAGGCATGAGCCACTGTACTTGGCCACTACTGTGACTTTTAAGCAGCTCTGGTCTGCTCACCCCCTCTGACAACGGAGGGCTGCTTCTAGAGACCAGCTCTAGTCTATGCTCTCTTACCAGTGTCTACCAGTGTCTACCAGTGACAGGTGTGTGTGTTCTTATAGTAGTCAAACCCTCTTAAAGAGATCTAAGTCCTGAATTCCTTCTCTGTCTCCTCTTGTCAGCCTACGGGTAGAAGCTTCTTTTTATTGCACTGGCTGCTTTTGAACCCCTTAGAGGCCTCTCTTACTCCTTTTGGTAGTTAATCACCTTCTACTAGTAAACAATTTTTTATATTAAAGTTTCTCTATTCAAATAACGGGTGTGGCTTCCTTCTCCTTCCTGGAGATGGATCTGATATGTTTCTCCACTAAACTGCAACTGTTATCAATAAGTTACTGTATTGATTAACATTCCTTAATGTAACCACCTCCCTTCCCCACTAAAGAAGAACCATTGACAGCTCAGTTCGGTAGATCTTTTGTGACCAGAGAGAATAAGGAGAATAGGTAGAAATAGACAAGATCTGAGAGGTGAGAAGAAAGGGAAGGAGACTTAACAAAAGAAGCTAAGTTGATCCGTATGATAAAGAGCTAGGGGAGAGGGAGAAAGACAGAAGGATGAAGAACAGCATCATGGCAGAGTGTGGGAGAAAATTTAGATTTTAGAAATTCGGTGGGGCTTATGAGTTGCATTTATATTTCTATTTATGTTCTTGACAAGATATGAGTAAAGATTGAAATTTGGGTTTTATTAGTTTTGGTTGCAGGAATATGCCTCCTTATCTGTGCCTCCGTGCAAAGGCTTGGCCACATAAGCGCTTGGCTCTTATTAGAGTTTGACTGGTTTCTCTTTCATGTTAAGGAAACGCCTAATTTGTCCATGCTTTTGTTTGCTGATTTCCAAGCTCTAATACTATGACTGCAGTCACCTGAAAAGATATCTAGCAGGTTCTAGGCAATGTTAAAAAGTCCTCATGTGGGCCGGGCGCGGTGGCTTACGCCTGTAGTCCTTGCACTTTGGGAGGCCAAGGTGGGTGGATCACCTGAGATCAGGAGTTCGAGACCAGCCTGGCCAATATGGTGAAACCCCATCTCTACTAAAAATACAGAAAAATTTAGCCAGGCATGGTGGCGCGTGCCTGTAGTCCCAGCCACTCAGGAGGTTAAGGCAGGGCAATCACTTGAACCCGGGAAACGGAGGTTGCAGTGAGCTAAGATCATGCCACTTCACTCCAGCCTAGGTGAAAGAGTCAAACTCCGTCTCAGACAAGCAACAACAACAAAAAAGTCCTCATGTGTCTGTTTTCAACTATCTAAAGAGGCACTCAGGTCCCACAGGTACTTTCTCATTTGGCTCTGGAAAACCCTTTGACTAAATTGATTTCAAAAAATAAAAAGACAGAGTAGGTGTTCCACTAGACGTGGCATAGTATAGAGCACCAGCTTTAATCATTGTGTGTGTGTGTGTGTGTGTGTGTGTGTTTGCAAAAAGAGACACTAGACAGATAAACCAGAAATTAATAGAAATTATTATCTATAGGGGTAGAAGGGATGAGAAGAGAGAACAAGGATGGAAGTGAGCATTATACAAATTTAAATTAAATGAAAAAGAGCAGCAGATATTGAGTCAGATAGGCATGGGTTCGAATTTCAGTTCTGCAGCTAACCACCATCTGACCTTGGAAAATTACTCTTTTGGCCTCAGTTCCATTAATAAACCGCACAGGGTTGTTGGGAATATAAAATGAGATGACGCCTCCCGAAACACTTAGTCCAGTGCCTGGTAAATGATAGCTATACTTAGTATTTTCTTGGCTCAGCGTGCAAGAACCCTGTAAGATTCTTAAGCCTCGGCCAGGCGCGGTGGCTCACGCCTGTAATCTCAGCACTTTGGGAGGCCGAGGCGGGCAGATCACTTGAGCTCAGGAGTTTGAGACCAACCTGGGCAACATGGTGAGACCCCGTCTCTAACAAAAACACAAAAAATTAGATGGGCGTGGTGGTACGTAACTGTAATCCTAGCTACTTGGGGGGCTGAGATGGGAGGATTTCTTGAGCCCAGGAGGTTGAGGGTGCAGTGAGCCAAGATTGGGCTACTGCACTCCAGCCTGGGTGACAAAGTGAGACCCTATCTCAAAAAAAAAAAAAAAAAAAAAAAAAAAAAATTCTTAAGCACGTTGCAGCTACATCCTTTATGTATTTTTTGTCCCTGTTTGTTTTTCTGGAGTTTTTAATAAGAGAATCCTTAAATAATAAAGATGCATATTTGTCTTTGAGAGTAGCTAGAATGAGATCTTACTCTGTCGCCATTTTGAAGTAGGAATAAGAACTCAAGGGGGCTGGGTGCGGTGGCTCACACCTGTAATCCCAGCACTTTGGGAGGCCAAGGCAGGTGGATCACTCGAGGTCAGGAGTTTGACACCAGCCTGGCCAACATGGTGAAACCCTGTCTCTACTAGAAATACAAAACTTAGCTGGGCATGGTGGCAGGTGCCTGTAGACCCAGCTACTCGGGAGGCTGAGACAGGAGAACCATTTGAACCTGGGAGGTGAAGTGTGCAATGAGTCGAGATCACGCCGCTGCACTCCAGCTTGGGCAACAGGGCAAGACTCTGTCTCAAAAAACAAATAAAAACAAACAAACAAACAGAAAAGAACTCCAGGGAACTGAGTGAGTGGGAGCAACTTTAGAGAGGAAATAGAAATAGGATGAGTCCCTAGGGCTTGCTGCAAAGAAGGAAAGGGGAGCCCAGGGCCTAGTCATAGAAAATGGGAACCGAGGGCCAGGCACCGTGGCTCATGCCTGTAATCCCAGCACTTAGGGAGGCTGAGGAGGGTGGATCACCTGAGGTCAGGAGTTCAAGGCCAGCCTGGCCAACATGGTGAAACCCTGTGTCTACTAAAAATACCACAATTAGGTGGACGTGGTGGCGGGCGTCTATCATCCCAGCTACTGGGGAGACTGAGGCAGAAGAATTGCTCGAACCAGGAGGCAGAGGTTGCAGTGAGCCGAGATCATGCCCTTGCAGTCCAGCCTGGACGACAAGAGTGAGAAAATAGGAACCTAGAAGAAGATCAAAGGGTACTTCCCTTTGTCCTCTGTGTACATCAGCAGAAGAAAGCAGGGAGAGAGAAGGGCTGTCAAACTTTCTCAGCGTGGCTCACAAATCCCAGGGTTGCCTTCCTTTTTCCAATCAGAAAGCAGCTCTCAAACTCCCTCTCTCTTTCAGTCAGTGCTTCATTGTTTTTGGAGCTGTAGACAACCTCAGTGCCAATTTTATAATCCACACCAGATTTTAGCTTCTAGTGTCTCTTTTTAAAGGGAACCAAAGCCCCTTTTCTCCTTGATATTTCAAAGCCCAAGCGAATCCAGCTGCTTCCAAGCATTCTGCCACTTGGCTGCCTGTGTGACCCTGGGCAAGTTGCTAAATCCCTGACCTGAAACATGGGTCTGTCCCTAATGGAGGGCAGCAGCAGCAAGACTGTGGCCTGTCCTGCCAAATCTCTCTCCCAGCATCATAGGAGGCAAGTAAGACAAGTGGTTTTTCTCTTCTTCTTTTTTTTTTTTAATCTGAGTTTCACTCATATTGCCCAGGCTGGAGTACAAGGGCACGATCCCTGCTCACTGCAACCTCTGCCTCCCAGGTTCAAGTGATTCTCCTGCCTCAGCCTCCTGAGTAGCTGGGATTACAGGCATGTGCCACCACGCCTGGCTAATTTTTGTATTTTTAGTAGAGGCGGGGTTTCACCAGGTTGGCCAGGCTGGTCTCAAAACTCTGACCTCAGGTGATCCACCCGCCTCGGCCTCCCAAGGTGCTGGGACTACAGGCATGAGCTACTGCGCCCAGTCGACAGGTGGTTTTTCAAATGTGTTTCCCAGCATATGCTCTATTGTGAACTTTAAAGAAAAATCTTCCATGGTGTGGGTTCTTACATCTTCTGCCTTAGTAAGATTCACAATCAAGCTGAGTGCTGGCCTCTAAAACTCCTCAGCTTTTCCTGTTACAGGTGAGGAATGGTGCCGGTATCAGCCAGAAATCTGTTGGATGCTGGCCAGCAATGGTACAGGGGGAACGTTCTGAAAGTTTGATCACAGAGTAAGTAAGAAGGCATGAGAGACAGGCTCAGAAGCTGGTGGACACAATGCAGCCAGGATGCTGCCACCATGGCCAACTGTGGCCACCGTCCTTGGACACTGATCTTAATGCTTGACCACTTCAGCTGCCACCATGGATTCAATATCACTATGTCTATGACTTTGCAAGGTGCAAAGTCCTGGGTGGTGGTCTCCTGGGACCTATGTGATCTCTTTGGCGGTCATGGACAAGAAGGGAAAGAATTTCTGCCTTTTTAGCTTCTGTGCTATGCATGTGTTCGTGAACAAGCAGAAGATGAGGCATCACTACACTGGGTTCCCGAACTTCCGGTTAACTCTTGAGATCTTGGTGCCAGAAGAATGCTCTCACTCACAGTGGGAGATTCCTCAAAATTAAGAAGGGGGATTTAGATCCTAGGTAGCAAGGAAAAAAAAAAATCCCTTGACATGCCAGAAACGGACTGTGCTTCCAATCCCGGTGAGTTTTTCCAGTCAAGCCCTCTTGCTTTGCCCTCTTCAGTGTCTCTCCTGCGGGGGTAGGGCCTGGCCAAGTCCCGTCATGCTTCAGTACCTAAGCAGGTGCATTCGCTCCCTTCCTGTGCCTGGAGTCCTGCCATCCATTGCTCAACTCCAATCTCTTGTTGTTTTAACATTTGCCCTTCATCCCCCGGGCTTCTCCTGGCTACAGTTCTTGGAGTCAAGTTTCCTTTCATGAAGCTGCAGTTTGCCAGCTAAGCCAATCACAGATCTTGGGACTTGGCTAGAAATGACCTTCTCCCCACCCCCATTTTCTTGACTCTTCCCTCTAAGGGTCTTCCCTCAAATCCCTTGATATGAAAAGAGTGATACATTGAAACTAACAGGCCCAGATTTGTTAACCGTGGATGTACGCAAGTAATCTGACCTTAGGAGCCTCAGATTCCCCACCTGGGAAGAGAAAGGAAATCTTTTCACTACCAAGATTTCTTGAGCTGCTGAAGCACAGTGATCATGATTCTAACCAGAGTGTCTTTTTTCTAAAACTCTACTTCTCAGGTTCTGGACTTCCCTGGCTCTCCTGCTCCTGATTCTGGTCTGCAGTATTTCTATCCCGTTTGTCCATTTTGACGTATTAGTTAGAAAGCCACAATAAAAATGGAAATTTTCTATTTTTTGCTCTACCCAGAGTCCTCCCACTCGTTATCACGCCTGCATTGCCTTAAATCACTCAGCATCAGGAGTCTGACTTTTCTGGGGTCACAGGAGCACAGCAGAGGGGCCGGGCTGTCAGCATTTGACCCTTACCATACTGTATGGAAGTCAAATGTCCTTGTCATTTGCTCAGTAAAAGATGATCCTGGTTACATTATATTCCTTTTCGACAATATGGACTGCAACTTTAGAATCATATCTTTGCTCCTTGGTTTTACCTTGAAGGAGGAAAAAAGCCATACAAAGCAATCTTTATTTTATTTTATTTTATTTATTTATTTTTTGAGATGGAGTCTTGCTCCATTGCCAAGGCTGGAGTGCAGTGGCATGATCTCAGCTCACTGCAACCTCCGCCTCCCGGGTTCAAGCGAGTCTCCTACCTCAGCTTCCTGAGTAGCTGGGACTACAGGCGCCCACCACGCCCGGCTAATTTTTTGTATTTTTAGTAGAGACAGGGTTTCACTGTGTTAGCCAGGATGGTCTCGATCTCCTGACCCCGTGATCCACCTGCCTCGGGCTCCCAAAGTGCCTAGCTATTTTTTGTATTTTTAGTAGAGACAGGGTTTTACCATGTTGACCAGGCTGGTCTCGAACTCCTGACCTCAAGTGATCCACCCTTCTCGGCCTCCCAAAGTGCTGGGATTATAGGTGTGAGATACCACGCCCAGCCTGATCTTTTGTTTATTTTATATACCAGAGGATCTTCTTTTTTTTTTTTTTTTTTTTTTTTTTTGAGACGGAGTCTCGCTCTGCCGCCCAGGCTGGAGTGCAGTGGCCGGATCTCTGCTCACTGCAAGCTCCGCCTCCCGGGTTCACGCCATTCTCCTGCCTCAGCCTCCCGAGTAGCTGGGACTACAGGCGCCCGCCACCGCGCCCAGCTAGTTTTTTGTATTTTTTAGTAGAGACGGGGTTTCACCATGTTAGCCAGGATGGTCTCGATCTCCTGACCTCGTGATCCGCCCGTCTCGGCCTCCCAAAGTGCTGGGATTACAGGCTTGAGCCACCGCGCCTGGCCCACCAGAGGATCTTCTTGCAGGTTTTCCCACTCTGCCTTCCCTGTACTTTCTTTTCTTTCCTTTTCTTTTCTCTTCTTTTTTTTTTTTGAGATGGGTCTTACTCTGCCAGCCAGGTTGGAGTGCAGTGGCACCATCTTGGCTTACTGCAACCTCTGCCCCCCAGGCTCAAGTGAGCTCCCACCTCAGTCTCCTGAGTAGTTGGGACTATAGGCGCAGGCCACTAGGCCTGGCTTTTTTTTTTCTTTTTTTTTTTTTTTTTTGTATTTTTGGTAGAGATGAGGTTTCACTGTGTTGCCCAGGCTGATCTCGAACTCCTAAGCTCAGGTGATTCACCTTCCTCGGGCTCCCAAAGTGCTGGGATTATGGGTGTGAGCCACTGCCTGGCAACCCTGTACTATTTCTTTTGGGTTTTATTTTTTAAGTATGAATTTAGAGTTATCCAATTTTTTTTTTTTTTTTTTTTTTTTTAGAGACAGGGTCCCACTTTGTTGCCCAGGTCGGAGTACAGTGGCACAATCATGGCTCACTGCAGCCTCAACTTCCTGGGCTCAAGCGATCCTCCCACCTCAGCCTCCCGAGTGCCTGGGACTACAGGCACACACATCCACATCTGGCTAATTTTTGTATTTTTGGTAGAGAGGGCATCTCGCCATGTTGTTCAGGCTGGTCTCGAACTCCTGGGCTCAAGCGATCCTCCGCCTTCTAAAGTGCTGGGATTACAGGTGTGAGCCATGGTGCCAGGCCTTTTTTGGGTTTTCCTTAAAAATGATGGCAGTCGTAAAAACAGCTACCATTTACTCACAACTTGCTATATATCGGGCCATATGTTGGGTGCTGGATCTATGTTATTTCATGTAACCCTCGCAATAAACATAAGAGGTAGGTAAAAAAAACTGAGGCCTGTAGAAACCAAGTGATCTTTTCCTCAGGAACCCTGTCTGTCATCTCCTCTGATGGGCTTGGTTCACTCTTCCTAAAGGCCCCTCAGCTTCTGCAGCTTCCTCCTCTCCAGGGATAGAGAAATCTCTGCTGCCTTCTGAATTTCCTTCTTCCTATGAAGCTCCACGTTTCCCAAAGTTAACCAAGCTTCAGTAGCCTTGCTGAAAAGGATTGCACAGACATCCTGTAGAGCCAAAGATTCTTGCCCCCATAATGTTCTGGTTCTCACAGAGGCCACAACGCTGGGAATGGCCCTGAAGGAACACAGGTTCATGAGCCCCTTTGACCACACGCATACACTGGACTCCACAAAGATGGCTCTAATAGCATCTCTGGGCCTTCCTGAGGTTAGGAGATCAGGAGGGTGACCTAGAAGACATTTGTAAGTCTCTGACTTCATCGCTTTACCTTTGGCACGATTAAGCTTTCTTTCTTTTTTTTTTGAGAAGGAGTCCCACACTGTCGCCCAGGCTGGAGTGCAGGGGCGCCATCTGGGCTCACTGCAAGCCCCGCCTCCCGGGTTCACGCCATTCTCCTGCCTCAGCCTCCTGAGTAGCTGGGACTACAGGTGCCCGCCACCACACCCAGCTAATTTTTTGTATTTTTAGTAAAGATGGGGTTTCACCGTGTTAGCCAGGATGGTCTCGATCTGACCTCGTGATCTGCCCACCTCAGGCTCCCAAAGTGCTGGGATTACAGGCGTGAGCCACCGCACCCAGCCTTTTTATGTATTTTTTCTGAGGAGCTGGCATGAAATTAGCAGCACAAAATGAAAGACGGAATAAAAACTGAAACGTGATCCCTGAAAGTTTATCACAGTACAAGCTGAGAAGAAAAAACTACAGGACGTTTGTCATTTAGCAGAGTCCTTCCAGCTGGGAGGGTGACAGAAACTCTGTGACTTGTCAGCCAAAGTCCTGGGGTCTTGGGAATGTTCCTAATGAGTGGTGCTTTCTACCAGCTACAAACCAGCTGCTTAACTGACATCTGGAAATGACTAATGGAAATTAGGGGAGGCCACAAAAGAAATCAGGCTTGGGAAAAACATGGATTATAGAAACCCTACACATTTCCAGGATTATTATATTCTAGAAATACATATAATATACATATACATATAATACATTATATGTATTTCATATGCATATGTATATGTATTTCACGTATATGTATTACATTACATATAATCCTGGATTTCACTTTTTTTTTTTTTTTTTTTTTTTTAGTTTTAGTTTTTGGAGACAACATCTCACCCTGTCACCCAGGCTAGAGTACAGTGGTGCAATCTTGGCTCACTGTAGCCTCCACCTTAGGGTTCAAGTGATTCTTGTGCCTCAGTCTTCCAAGTAGCTGGGAATATAGGCACGCACCACCACACCTGGGTAATTTTTGTATTTTTAGTAGAGATGGGGTTTTGCCATGTTGGCCAGGCTGGTCTCGAACTCCTGGCCTCAAGTGATCTGCCCACCTGAGCCTCTCAAAGACCTGGGATTACAGGCATGAGGACCACACCTGGTGGGTTTTACTGTTTTTTAAAACAAGGGTTTCTTAAAATAATAAATCGGTTGACCCAAGATATTCTGGGAATGAGCCAGATTGCTCATCCCTTGGATTGCTCAGCATCCTGCCCCAGGGACCCAAGTGTGGGAAAGCTTTTCCCTCTGCTTATGTTCAAGGTACTCAATCCTTATCCCATGATGTGCCTGAGTTCAGGATTAGGACAGCCCAAAATATTAGGTAAGGCTAAGAACATCAATAGGGTTCCACTTGCCTTCAACCTACCCCTGCATGCCCTCCAACCAGGAAACACAAGCATTGACTTCATCCACCCATCTCTCTCCCTTACTTTATGATAATCATGCACAGGGCCTAATTTGGAGGGAAAAGTTTTTGCCTCATTCAACCGGAGTCCAGAGAGGAATTTTCTTCTCAAAGTGGAGATCGGTCTTATCTCCCCCACCTCTTGCCTTGGGGTTAGAGTCTCAGGAGATGGTCCGGGGACCCTGAGCAAGTGGTGGCATGCCTGTTGTGACCTTAGCCCACATCATATCTATTCCCTGCTCTAGGCAGTTTGCAACACACCCAGGTCCTGCTGCCCAGCACCCCCGCCTCCTTTCTAATCCTGTGTTTAGAGAAACACTCCAGTTTGCTCCTTGTCCCACAGCCTCAGAACTTGGTTCAAGGGGAGGGAGTGAACAAGCCTTCTCAGTTGTCAAAGGTCTTTGCTATCTGAGCATTGCAACAGCAAAAGCAAATGGCCTAATCTCTTACTTAGATAGGCAGGGCCAGAGCTAAGGCAAAGAATCTTGTTTGTTGTAGAATAATAGAATGCAGAACAGGTAGATGCCTCCGAGATCATCTGGCCCACAGTGCACAAACGAGGAAACTAAGACCCAGAAAGATGAAATAACTTACCCAAGATCACGCAGGCAGTATGAATAACACCAGTCGCCCCAACTTATTAGGCTCCTACTATGTTACCTACTATAGGGCAAAGCTTTTACCTGCCTTATGTCTCCTCACCACAACCTTGCAGGATAGGTACTATAATCTCTGATTCACAGAAAGCAAGTGGAAGCCCAGAGAAGGCAGGTGACTTGCCCAGGGGAGTCCCCTCAGCTTAACACAAAGTCAGGTTTTCTTTTCTTTTCTTTGTTTATTTGTTTGTTTGTTTTTGAGATAGAGTTTTACTCTTGTCACCCAAGCTGGAGTGCAGTGGTATGATCTTGGCTCACTGCAACCTCCACCTCCCGGGTTCAAGTGATTCTTCTGCCTCAGCCTCCCAAGTAGCTGGGATTACAGGGTCCTGCCACCACACCTGGCTAATTTTCATTTATTTATTTATTTATTTGTATTTTTACTAGAGACAGGGTTTCACCATGTTGGCCAGGCTGGTCTCGAACTCCTGACCTCAGGTGATCAGCCTGGCTGGGTCTCCCAAAGTGCTGGGATTATAGGCGTGAGACACCGTGCCCAGCCAAAGCCAGGTTTTCAACACTCTCTCGGCCACCACTCTCTAAATTGAGACCCTGTTTTGTGGGCGGGGTTGTCAGAATGCTGGATTTTCCACATCTAAGACATGACACGACATGATTGGCAGGTTGCAAGCACCATTTCGTAAGAGACCAGTACAGCAGGGAGAAGAAACTACCTGGCCTCTGCAGAACGAAAGAATTAAGCTCTCGGCTTGGCTTTCCATAGACCTCTCCAAAAAGGCTGTGAAATGTTGACAAACGAGTTAAAGTTGGCTCAGATGCCAGCCACTGTGCACTTACTTCCTGATTAGTGGTATCCATGGCCCTTGTCACTGAGGACACAGAAAGCAAAGAGGACGTTAGCTTTCTCACGGGGTGGTGTGAAATCAGAGGTTCCTCGCAGCCCCGGGAGGTGGGGCCAAGCTGGGTTTGTGTCTCTTCTTGCCCCATCCCTCTCCTGCTGCTTGGTGTCTTTTCCTTCCTTCATGTCCCAACCGCCCCCTGCAAGGCCCTACTCCACACCAGACCTCTGCCCCAGTCCTCCTTCCCTCCGTCCCATAAACACTACCTGCCCCATGTGCCTTTCCTCTGGGGCCCTGCTGTCTGTCCTCTGGGCTGACTGATAAGCTGATCCATGTGATGTGCTCAAGGGAAACTTGCTCCATTTAGGTAACACATTTCAGATTTAAAAGGTGGAGTTGTCAAGTTTCTGAACCATCTGTCAGGGGTACATCTGGGGAGCCAGGAAGGCCTTAGAGGGGACATACAATCACAGGCTGAGTCATTCATTTCTAGGGTTGTCACAAGCCTGATACTCTCTGCTTGCCCTCTTCCCAAACCTCCGGGGACAAGGTTTCCAGAGCTCTGTCCATGCAAAGTATATGGTAAGCGAAACTTCTATGCATCTGTTTCCTCACACAAATGCCACACTTAATGAGGGACGTGGTAATTCCCAACTGTTCCGTGGGTCACTCCCAATTATCTTTCTGTGTATCAAGAAAAATTAAAGCTGTGCTTAAAGGTATAGCAAAATAAGATTATTCTGGTAATTTTGAACCCTTATTATGGATCAGTCTCTACATATTGGTCTCTAATCTTTATCACAACCTCAAGAGGTTAATATTATCACCCATTTTATTGATAAAGAAACTGAGATTCAGTGACTGGCCCAGGTTCTCTTAAGAAGAAAGTCTGAGAAAGGTCTGTCTGACCCCATGGTCCTTGCTCTTCCTTTTGTGCAAGGATGTGTCCCTTAGCTCGAAGTGTGCCGGTAGCCCAGGCTGGAGCTGGCCTGTGCTGGTTCCTGAGAGTTGATTGTAAAATTTTCAGAAATTAGGCAAGCCAGTGGTTAAACACAGCCATTACCAAAAGTAAAACATATAAACCTTACGATGTTAGTTGTGGATTAGTAAATACAAAAAAAAAAAGAAAAAAATATATAAACTTGGGTATGTCTTTATGAGCAGCGTGAAAACAGACTAATACAGTAAATTGGTACCAGCAGAGTGGGGCACTGCTGAAAAGATACCCGGAAATGTGGAAGCGACTTTGGAGCTCGGTCACAGGCAGAGGTTGGACAGTTTGGAGGGCTCAGAAGAAGACAGGAAAATGTGGGAAAGACTGGAACTCCTTAGAGGCTTGTTGAATGGCTTTGACCAAAATGCTGATAATGATATGGACAATGAAATCCAGGCTGAGGTGGTCTCAGGTGGAAATGAGGAACTTGTTGGGAACTGGAGCAAAGGTGACTCTTGTGTTTTAGCAAAGAGACTGATAGCATTTTGTCCCTGCTCTAGAGATTTGTGGAAATTTGAACTTTCGAGAGATGATTTGGGGTATCTGGCAGAAGAAATTTCTAAGCAGCAAAGCATTCAATAGGTGACTTGGGTGCTGTTAAAGGCATTCAGTTTTTTTTGTTTTTTTGTTTTTTTTGAGACGGAGTTTCACACTTGTTGCCCAGGCTGTAATGCAATGGTTCTATCTCAGCTCACTGCAACCTCTGCCTCCCAGATTCAAGCAATTCTCCTGCCTCAGGCTCCCAAGTAGCTGGGATTGCAGGCATGCATCACCACACCGGGCTAACTTTTTGTATTTTTAGTAGAGACAGGGTTTCACCATGTTGGGAAGGCTGGTTTTGAACTCCTGACCTCAGGTCATCCACCCGCCTGGCCTCCCAAAGTGCTAGGATTACAGGCGTGAGCCACCATGCCTGGCTCTGGCATTCAGTTTTATAAGGGAAGCAGAGCATAAAAGTTTGGAAAATTTGCAACCTGACAATGTGCTAGAAAAGAAAGTCCCATTTTCTGGGGAAAAATTCAAGCTGGCCACAGAAATTTGCGTAAGTGATGAGGAGCCAAATGTTAATCACCAAGACAATGGGGAAAATGTCTCCAGGGCATGTCAGAGACCTTTGGGGCAGCCCCTCCCATCACAGGCCCAGAGGCCTAGGAGAAAAAAAATGGTTTTGTGGGCCAGGCAGGGTCCCCATGCTGTCTGCAGTCTAGTGACTTGGTGCCCTGCGTCTCAGCTACTCCTCCAGCCATGGCTGAAAGGGACCAACGTAGAACTTAGGAGCCCTGGCTTCAGAGAGTGCAAGCCCTAAGCCTTGGCCACTTCCATACGGTGTTGAGCCTGCGGGTGCACAGAAGTTAAGAACTGGGGTTTGGGAACCTCCACCTAGATTTCAGAGAATGTATGGAAACACCTGGATGCCCAGGCATAAGTTTGCTGCAGGGCGGGGGGCCCTCATGGAGAATCTCTGCTAAGGTAGTGTGGAAAGGAAATGTGGGGTCAGAGCCCCTACACAAAGTCCCTACTGGGGCACTGCCTAGTGGAGCCATGAGAAGAGGACCACCGTCCTCCAGACTCCAGAATGGTAGATCCACTGACAGCTTGCACCGTTGCCTGAAAGTGACGGGCACTCAACACCAGCTTGTGAAAGCAGCTGGGAGGGAGGCTGTACCTTGCAAAGCCATAGGGGTGGAGCTGCCCAAGACCATAGGAACCCACATTTTGCATCGGTGTGACCTGGATGTGAGACATGGAAGAAAGGAGGCCATTTTGGAGCTTTAAGACTTGACTGCTCTGCTGGATTTCAGACTTGCCTGGGGCCTGTAGCCCCTTGTTTTGGCCCATTTCTCCCATTTGTAATGGCTGTATTTACCTAATGCCTGTACCCCCATTGTATCTAACAAGTAACTAATTTGCTTTCAATTTTACAGGCTTATAGGCAGAAGGGGCTTGCCTTGTCTTGAATGAGACTTTGAACTGTGGACTTTTGAGTTAAGGTTGAAATGAGTTAAGACTTTGGGGGGCTGTTGGGAAGGCGTGATTGGTTTCAAAATGTGAGGACATGAGATTTGGGAGGGGCCGGGGCAGAATGATATGGTTGGGCTGGATCCCTACCCAAATCTCATCTTGAATTCCCATGTGTTGTGGGAGGGACCTGGTGGGAGGTAATTGAATCATGGGGGCAGGTCTTTCCCATTCTGTTCTCATAATACTGAATAAGTCTCATGAGATCTGATGATTTTATAAGGGGGAGTTTTCCAGCATCAGCTCGCTCTTTAACTCCCACCATCCATGTAAGACATATCTTGTTCCTCCTTGCCTTCCACCATGATTGTGAGGCCTCCCCAGCCATGTGGAACTGTCAGTCCATTAAACCTCTTTCTTTTGTAAATTGCCCAGTCTCAGGTATGTCTTTATCAGCAGCTTGAAAACGGACTAATCCACCCTCTTGCTTCTTTGACTGTGGCTTCTCAGAAACATGCATGGGCTCCTTTTTTTTCTAACTGCCCTATAATTGTTGATGTTCCTCAAAGTTCTATTTGCATCCTGCCTCCTTTGTCATTGTGCATGTTATTCCTGTCTGATCTTCATCCCATGTCCTTGGTTGCCAAATGGATGTATGTCAAGTATTGGTTTCTGAAAGAATTGTAGAAAACCGCACTTCTTTTCCCCTTCCATATTCTGAATAAACTGAGAAATGAAACAAATAACTAAAATGGGTGCTAAAAACACACAAAAATCCGATGTAATTCTATATACTAGAAATAATCCAAAAATGAAATTAACAATTCCATTTACAACAGCATCAAAAAGAATAAAATACTTTGGAATAAATTTAACTAAGATATAGGAGACTTGTACACTGACGCTGGGCATGGTGGCTCACACCTATAATCTCAGCACTTTGGGAGGCCGAGGCAGGAGGATTACTTGAGCCTAGGAGTTTGCAACCACCCTGGGTAACACAGGGAGACCCTGGCTCTAAAAAAAAAAAAAGGATAAAAGAGAAACAAGCAAAAGACTTTACACTAAAAACTGTAAAACATTGCTAAAATAAATTAAAGAACACCTAAATTGGAAAAACATCTTGTATTCATGAATTGGATCATTTAATTTTGTTGAGAGCAGTACTTCCCTAAGTGATCTACAGATTCAACGCAATACTTACTTATCAAAATCCCAACAGTCTTTTTTGAAGAAATGGAAAAACTGGTCCTAAAATTTATACAAAATTACAAGGGACCCTGCTAGCCAAAATAATCTTGAAAAAGAAGAACAAATTTAGAGGACTCACTCTTTCCAATTTGATTTTATTTTACTTATTTATTTATTTGATTTTTATTTATTTCTTTATTTTGAAATGGAGTTTTGCTCTTGTTGCTCAGGCTGTAGTGCAATGATGCAATCTTGGCTTACTGCAACTTCTGTCTCCCAGGTTCAAGTGATTCTCCTGCTTCAGCCTCCCTAGTAGCTGGGATTACAGGTGCACATCACCACACCTGGCTAATTTTTTGTATTTTTAGTAGAGACATGGTTTCACCATGTTGGTCAGGCTGGTCTCAAACTCCTGACCTCAGGTGATCCACCCACCTCAGCCTCCCAAAGTGCTGGGATTACAGGCGTGAGCTACCGTGCCTGGCCTTATTTTTATTTTTGAAGGTACATTAGCATCTTCCCAATTTTAAAACTTGCTACAAAGCTATGGTAATCAAAATGGTGCGGTACCAGCATAAGGGTAGACATACAGACCAATGAAATAGAATCAAGAGTCTAGAAACACACCCATACATCTGTAGTCAATTGATTTATGATAAGGGTGCCAAGACTGCTCAATAGGGAAATAATAGTCTTCACAAATTGTGGTGGGATAATGAAATATCCAAAAGAATGAAGTTGGACCCCTATATCACACCATAAGCAAAGATTAACTCAAAATTAATCAAAGATCTAACTATAAACTATAAAATTCTTCAAATAAAACAGGGAGCCAGGAGCAGTGGCTCACGCCTGTAATCCCAGCATTTTGGAAGGCCGAGGCGGGCGGATCACCTGAGGCCAGGAGTTGGAGAACAGCCTGGCCAACATGGGGAAACTCCATCTCTACTAGAAATACAAAAATTAGCCGGGTATGGTGGTGAGTGCCTGTAATCCCAGCTACTTAGGAGGCTGAGGCGAGACAATTTCTTGAACCCGGGAGGCAGAGGTTGCAGTGAGCCAAGATCACACCACTGCACTCAAACCTGGGTGACAGAGTGAGATCCTGTCTCAAAAAAAAAAAAACCAAAAAAAAAACACATAGGGGAAAATCTGCATGACCTTGGATTTGACAATGGAGTCTTAGATGTGACACCAAAAGTACAAGAAGCAAAAAAAGACTGGGTGTGGTGGCTCATGCCTGTAATCCCAGCACTTCGGGAAGCTGAGGTAGGTAGATTGCTTAAGTCCAGGAGTTCGACACCAGGCAGGGCAACATGGCATAACCCTGTCTCTACAAAGAAAACAAAAGCCAGGTGTGGTGGCGTGTTCCTGTAGTCCCAGCTACTCAGGAGGCTGATGTGGGAGGATCGCCTGAGCCTGGGAGGTGGAGGTTGCAGTGAGCTGAGGTTGTGCCACTGCACTCCAGCCTGGGTGACAGAGTGAGACCCTGTCTCAAAAACAAACAAACAAACAAAAAAAACAAACCAAAAAACCACCAACCAAACAAACAAACAAAAGGAACAAAAAAAATGATAAAGTGGACAGCATAAAAATTAAAAACTTTTGTGTATCAAAGGACATAATCAAGAAAATGAAGAGACAACACATAGATGGGAGAAAATATTTGCAAATCATGTATCTGACATGGGTTTGGTATCCAGACAACCCAAACCAAGTAATCAAAGAAGATAAGCAGACATTTCTCCAAAGAATACATAGGATTGCCAGTAGGCACATAAGAACATTCTCAATAGCATTAGTCATTAGGGGAATGCAAATCAAAACCACAATGAGATATTATTTCATACTCACTAGGTTGGCTAAACTTTGTTTTAATGGAAAATTACAAGTGTAGGCAAGAATATGGAGAAATTGGAACCCTTTTATACCACTGATGGGAAGGTAAAATGGTGCAGAAGCTGTGAAAAACAGTTTGATAGTTCCTTGAAAGTTAAACAGAATTACCATAGGGCCTAGCAATTGTATACTTCCATATATGTCTAAGAGAAATGAAAGCAGGTGTTCATTATTCATAATAGCTATGAATAATGTGGAAAAAAAGTCACTTTTTTTTTGAGACAGTCTGGCTCTGTCACCCAGGCTGGAGTGCAGTGGCATGATCTCAGCTCACTGCAGCCTCCTGAGCTCAAGTGATCCTCCCACGTCAGCCCCCCAAGTAGCTGGGACAACAGGTGTATGACACTCCTTCTGGTTAATTTTGGCATTGTTTGTAGAGATGGGATCTCACTATGCCCAGCTGGTCTCAAACTCCTTGGCTCAAGTGATTCACCCACCTTGGCCTCCCAAAGTGCTGGGATTACAGGCATGAGCCACTGTGCCTGGCCAAATTACATATTTTTTGTGAAAAAAATTATTTTTTACAAAAAGTGGAAACAATACAAATATTTATCAACTGTGGAACTGAGAAACAAAATGTGGCATGTCCATGCAGTGGATATTATTCACACATAACAAGAAATGAAGTACTGATACCTGCAACAATATTGATGAAACTTCAAAACATGACACTAAATGAAAGAAGCTAGTCGTGAATGGCCACATGTTGTATGATTCTATTTACTTGAAACATCCAGAATAGGCAAGTCATTGAGACAGAAGGCAGATTCATGATTTCCAGGAGCTGGGAATAGAAGATATGGGGAGTGACTGCTTAATGAGTTTGGTTTTTGGTGTTTTTGTTTGTTTTTGCAGACAGGTGATGAAAACGGTCTTGAATTATGTAGTGATGATAGTTACACAACAGTGTAAATATAGTAAAAACCACTGAATTGTATACTGTAAAATGATTAAAATGGCAAATTTTATGTCATGTTAATTTTACCTCAATTAAAAAAATAAATGGGCCAGGAGCAGTGGCTCACCCCTGCACTTTGGGAGGCCGAGGTGGGTGAATTGCTTGAGCCCAGGAGTTCTAGACCAGCCTGGGCAACATGGCGAAACCCCATCTCTACATAAAAAATAAATAATTAAGAATGGGTAATGTATCATGTTTCTTACTGATGGAGGAGATTGGAGGGGGTTGGAGGACTTAGCTTATATTGGAGCAAAACGGGCCTGCTAGATGAGCCCCCAAATTAAGCAGATTTGCCCCATTCAGTCAGAACACTGGGCTTGAGAGGATTAGGAGAGGGAAAAACAGAGGGGAACCCATCTATTGTTAGACTTTCCCCCAAGAAGAAGAGGGACTTGCATAACCAAGAACGTCCAGACATTCTCAGATTTTTCAATCAGATATGAAAGTCTATCGGTCCAAGAGTGAAAAGAAAAAGGCGGCAGACGAAGGGTCAGAGTTGTATTAATTGAACTCCTTACTCTGCCTATGAAAGGAAATGTCAGAAGGGATAGCGTTTTCCTTACTATAATAGAATCAGAAATATGCACTCAATATTGAAAATGAATATAGTTTCCTTTGTTTAATATAACAGTTTACATCTTTGTTTTCCTGGATAGCCAGAATAATAGCAACACATGGTCTTGCCATTGAAGGTACCTAGCGCTCTTTTAGTCTATAATAATCTCTTTCAGATTAAAAAGTTTCCTTCCAGTAAATATTCAATCAATTTAGTTCACCTCCCTGCCAGAGCTATTCCTCCCCTCTTGCTCTTCCTCCCCAAGATGGTGCCGTGTTTGCAGGGAGCTTAGATAGCATCGTGGCAGGAGGTGAGGGGCTCTGCATCTTCAGGCTGGTCCGTGAGTCTGCTGGTTTCTGATGCAGTGAGATGATTTAATCCAGTTCCTGGGTGCTTTGGTCCTAGTGCCTTTCAATGAAGTCTATGGCCAGTGAAGCTGCACTAAGTTTTCTTAGCCCGGAATGGGGAGTTTGGCCCCATCTTTCTATCAGATTGGTGCAAAAATAATTGCGGCTTTTGCCTTTAAAAGTATGAGCTTAAAACCCTGATTCTGCCACTTACTAGCTGTGTAACTTGGGCAGCCTGCTTAAACTCTCTGTGCCTCAAGTTCCTAGTCTGTAAAATGGAGTTAAGATTATTGTCAACTCATGGAATTGTTAAGAGAATTAAATGGGTCAATTCATGTAAACTACCTAGCACAGAGTTATGGACTGTCAGCTGCATAAAACTGCACCATATCCGCCTAATTACCCAGGTGAGAAACTCAGGAGTCATTCTTCATCCACCCATTTGCTTTTAAAAGTAATGGCAAAAACCACAACTACTTTTGCACCAACATAAGAGATTACCAGGGCATTTGGTGGTGTTGGAACTAAAGACCTTTGGTGTCTGTCACATCCTCCACCAGGCCCCTGCCTTGGATGTCCATGGCAACCTATGCTGTGGGTCACCCTGGTTACCCTTCCTTCCCCTCTGGTTTGGGTGTTGTGGGGAGAGGGGCAGAGAACACTTGGGAACACATCATGATAAGGCCTTGGAGATCCAGGAACCAGCAGCACATCTCAGGAGCACATCTATCCAGCCACCTGCCCTCAACACATCATTTTGCCTCTCTGGGCCATATTACATGTGAGAGGAATGTCACACTGGCTGTAATGTTCTTTGACTCTTCATAAACGAAGGATATTAGATGATCTCATCCTGCTGCTCTGCACCGAAATATTTAAAAAATCCACGCTCATCCACTAGTCAAGCTTTTTTGACTCTGGACCAGAACTTTTGTCACTGACTACCTGTCCTTTCTCCTATATTTTGCCTTCCTTTCTTCCTGTTAGATGGGCATGTCTCTTTAGTCATATCCTGGGTTCTCTGTGTGTGTGTGTGCGTGTGCGCACAAACATGTGTGTGATATTAAAAATATTTAACTACCAGTAAGACACAGAATCCACCAATCAGAATAGATGCTGATCAATCAGCCTAGCTGGTGGCTGGTGCCCATATGCTGTCTACTGACCAATGGTGAGAATGTTCAATGGTCTGAGTTGACAGGACTGGCCCTTGAAAAGGGAACTGTCACGATGCAGAAACTCCTCTTCTCCTTAGATAAGACCTGACTCTCAGGACTATTGTCTCACTACGGAATGAACAGAAACTGACTTGATGGTCAATGCTGAGGGCTGACAGACATCTGGCTGGCAGCCACCCTTCCCTGAATCCCACTGATGTCATGTGTGGGGAGTCTCAGAGCACCATGATTTAAGGCAAATGAAAAATATATCCTTTTATATTTTCCAAAAATAATATACTGTCTTATGTTAAAATGGGTCCTACTTTAAAATTCATAGTTTTACTCCACCTCCTTATATCCGACTACCTTCTAGACTTTGCCTGGATCTTCCACAGGCATCTCAAGCTCAACATGTCTCAATATGTCCCAGTATGACTGGACTTGTTATATGCTCAACCAAATTTGCCACTCTTTCTGTACTCCCCATTTAAGTAAATTGCAATCCAGTGGTGGGGTTTAAGAAATGAATTCTGGGTCAGGTGCAGTGGCTCACGCTTGTAATCCTAGCACTTTGGGAGGCCAAGGTTGGTGGATCACTTGAGGTCAGGAATTCAAGACCACCTTGGCCAATATGGTGAAACTCCATCTCTACTAAAACTACAAAAATTAGCCAGGTATGGTGGCACGTGCTTGTAATCCCAGCTACTTGGGAGGCTGAGGCAGGAGAATCACTTGAACCCAGGACGTAGAGGTGTTAGTGAGCCAAGATCATGCCACTGTACTCCAGCGTAGGCAACAGAGCAAGACTCTGTCTCAAAAAGAAAAGAAAAGACAAGAAAAGAAAAGGATGAATTCTGTAGTCAGATTATATGAGTCTAAATCCTGATTCTGCCACTTACTAGCTGTGTAACCTTGGGTAACCTACTTAAACTCTCTGTGCCTCAGGTTCCTAGTCTGTAAAATGGAGTTAAGAATATTGTCAATTCATGGAGTTGTTAAGAGGATTAAATGGATCAATTCATGCAAACTGCCTAGTGCAGTGTTATGGACTGTCAGCTCCATAAAACTGCACCATATCCGCCCAGTTACCCAGGTAAGGAACTCAGGAGTCATTCTTCATCCACATCCCTTTGCTCTATCACTTACTAGTCATCGACTTTAACTTAGCACCTCCTGAGTCCATTTCCTGTCCCTTTGCTATCACCTTAGTCCAGTCCAGCATCATTTCTCACCTGCTTTCTGCAACAGCCGCCTAACTAGTCCCCTCCCTTCAACATTTTCCCCCTCCAGTCTAGTCTCATGGCCAGAACATTCTCTCTCAAGTGCAATTCTGATCACGCCACTCTTCTGCTGAAAATCAATTATTTGCTGGGCACAGTGGTTCATGCCTGTAATCCCAGCACTTTGGGAGGCAGAGGCAGGCGGATCACCTGAGGTCAGGAGTTTGAGACCAGCCTGGCCAACATGACGAAACCTACTCTCTACTAAAAATACAAAACTAGCCAGGCATGGTGGCACGCACCTCTAATACCAGCTACTTGGGAGGCTGAGGCAGGAGAATCCTTTGAACCCAAGAGGTGGAGGAGGCAAGATCATGCCACTGCACTCCAGCCTGGGTGACAGGAGAGAAATGTTGTCTCAAAAAAAAAAAAAAAAAAATCAATCATTGACTCCTCACTGTGGTCAGGATAGAATGTTACACCTGAGTGGCTAACTGGGCACAGCATGCACCAGCTGCCTCCCACACACACCATCCAACAACTCTCTTCAGCCTCATATCACTAGCCTCACCTCCCATTCTAGGCTTCGCTTATTTTGTGTTCTTTACAGATTCGTTGCTCCCTTTATCAAGATTCCTTCCGCCCAGTCTGAGCCTTCAGAATTCAACTTAGTTGTCCCCGACCCAGGAGCAGCTCCCTGAACCCCAAGTCTGGAGTTAAGTATCACTTCTCTGTGTTCCCCAAGCACCAGGAGTTATCTCTGCCCTAACACTTCTCCCACTAGTTTATAATGATCTTTTAACTTGTCTGTGTTCTTACTAGACCAGTACCTTCTTGAGGACAGAACTTCTAGCTCTCTATCTTCAATGCCTAGCCCAAGTATATATCTAGTAGGTGCTCAATAAATACTTGATGAATAAGTTGGAGTTGTTGGGTGGACATTGCTAGAGGCAAGGGAGCTTTTTAAAGGAACTGCAAATATTAATAGTTCGGAATAATGGGAGCGAATGGTAAGCAGATGAAAGGAACAAAATCAAAGTTTTCAGTAACCAGGACCGGCACTGGTCAGTCAGAGGAACGTGGGCAGTAAGTGACCAAAATGGCCATACCAGTGCATAGTGGGTGAGTATCAGTTCTGCCCATATGCAACTGGCAGGATATAATTCTGAAGACATGCACAGAGGCCAGTTTATAAAGGGCCTTGTGTGTTTTAAGCTAAAGTGTCTGGACTTGGTACAGTCAGCAGTGGGATACCGCTAAAGATGTGTGATGTGATTGACGCTCAGATTTGATTTTAGAAAGATCACTGTGGCTTCAGTGTGGAAGGCAAATTAAAGAGAAGCAAGAGGCCAGGCGCAGCGGCTCAGGCCTGTAATCCCAGCATTTTGGGAGGCTGAGGTGGGTGGATCACGAGGTCAGGAGTCCGAGACCAGCCTGGCCAATATAGTGAAACTCTGTCTCTACTAAAAATGCAGAAAATTAGCCGGGTGTAGTGGCACAGGCCTGTAGTCCCAGCTACTTGTGAGGCTGAGGCAGGAGAATTGCTGGAAACCGGGTGGCAGAGGTCGGAGTGAGCACTGCACTCCAGCCTGGGAGACAAAGTGTGACTGTCTCAAAAAAAAAAAAAAAAAAAAAAATTGAATTGAATATGAGTATCATTGTAATCTTGAGCAAGTAATTTATCCTTTTTAGGCCTCAATTTCTCCCTTGATAAAATGGAGATCATGTTCACCATTTTGTCTTTAGGCTCCATCACAAAGCCTGGCACATAAATACTTGAAAAACAAAACATTTGTTGAATGAATGGGAAGGGGAGAAGAATGTCTTCTGTAACTATCTCATAGGATTGTCATGCAGATCAAGGGAGATAGAGCTTTAGAAAGGCTTCTGCGGCCAGTGAAATGCTATTCAAGGATTAGCTGATTATCTTCGATTGGCATGTCTTTCCAGCATTTTATATCGTTTATCTTTTATTTGAGACATTAATTGTTAATATTATTCATTGAACTGTCCAGAGGGTCTAATTATTTCGCCCCTCAGCAACTCAGAAGGCTTGGGCTAGTCTCCTTAGATTGGGCTGACTTTGTGGTCCAGTGTCCTGGAGCAGGTGTACCACAGGAAGGGGAAAATGTTGAAGGGAGGGGACTAGTTAGGCGGCTGTTGCAGAAAGCAGGTGAGAAATGATGCTGGACTGGACTAAGCTGGACTTGACTGGCTATGGACTTAAATTCCAAAGTTAGGGTTTTCTTCCTTAGCTTAGTGGACAAGGGATTTGTTTAATGAAAAACACATAACTCAGGAGGCCGGGCGCAGTGGCTCATGCCTGTAATCCCCGCACTTTGGGAGGATGAGATGGGAGGATGAGATGGGAGGATCGCTTGAGCACAGGAATTCGAGACTACCCTGAGCAACATGGTGAAACCCCGTCTCTACAAAAAATACAAAAAATTAACCAGATGTGGTGGCACCTGCCTGTAGTGCCAACTACTCAGGAGGCTGAGGTAGAAAGATCACCTGAGCCCTGGAAGTTGAGGCTACAGTGAGCCTGGATTGCGCCACTGCACTCCAGCCTGGGTGACAGAGCAAGACCCTGTCTGAAAACAAACAAACAAACAAACAAACAGACAGACAAAAAGCCCCACATGACTCACCTCCTTGGGAATGAATTTGTTTCTTTCTTCCCTTTGTGAGAGCAACAGTTGATAAAAGACATGCTGGAATGTAAGAGGCTTGGAGGCCACTGGGAAAAAAAAATGTAGAAAGGTAACCCTCTAAGACCTTCAGACTTCAGAAAGTTTTGCATCCTATATTCTGCAATGTGTGTGATTTTTAAACTCTCCTTTCCACTTGCTCCAATGTCCTTTATGATAAAGTGACTCTATTAGGCGATCGGTGTGACTTCTAGAACAAACAAGTGACTCTACATCCTTACAAAATGGGTGATCTATAATCCCTCCAATCCCAGCCCCAGCTCTAGAGTTAGATATTCCAGGCTCAGAGCTACACTGTTTCACTTACTCACTGGCGACGTGGTCTCAGGAGAAGTTATTAAACCTCTTTCTGCCTCCTTGCTTTTTTTTTTTTTTTTTTTTTGAGACGGAGTCTCGCTCTGTGGCCCAGGCTGGAGTGCAGTGGCCAATCTCAGCTCACTGCAAGCTCTGCCTCCCGGGTTCACGCCGTTCTCCTGCCTCAGCCTCCCGAGTAGCTGGGACTACAGGCGCCCGCCACCTCGCCTGGCTAGTTTTTTGTATTTTTTAGTAGAGACGGGGTTTCACGGTTTCACCGTGTTAGCCAGGATGGTCTCGATCTCCTGACCTCGTGATCCACCCGTTTCGGTCTCCCAAAGTGCTGGGATTACAGGCTTGAGCCACCTCGCCCAGCCCCGCCTCCTTGCTTTCTATCTGTAAAATGGGGTATTAATAGTAGCAAGCTCAAGTCTGAAAAGATGATGCATGCAAAACTAATCTATGCTGTAGGTTTGGCTGTTTCCCTTGATGAAGTGGTCACTGGAAAGGGCCATGCAAAACCTTCTGGAAGGCTGGTCATGGCCTTAACTTGTCTTTAGGCTCCATCACAAAGCCTGGCACATAAATGCTTGAAAAACAAAATATTTGTTGAATGAATGGGAAGGGGAGAAGAATGTCTTCTGTAACTATTTTATAGGATTGTCATGAAGATCAGGGAAGATATAGCTTTAGAAAGCTTTACTCTACATAAGATTGAGAAAGGGTCAAATGGCCATATTTGAGTTGGGTTAGAGGTGTGAGGCTGTTGAGGTCGATGGAAATAAAACTATCTCATGGTGCTACCAGTTTGGAATAAAGGTCCTGAAAAAGGAGAGGAAAAATCCCAGCAAAACCAGACTGGCATGGCCCAGTGTTATCACAATACCATGAAGCACAAATGTTTTGACCCAGCACACCCCCAACAAGGTCAACTCAGAAACAACTGGGCTTCAGTGACATCTCTTAGCTGCCTCAGAATGACTAAGGTTATTTAAATCTCATGGTTGGTTAATCATTAATGAAGATTTTTGACAAACAAAGTAGAACAAGCCAAGAAAGAAGGGTGGCTAAAAATTAGCCTAGCAAAGGTCATATTTCTTTTTTTTTTTTTTTTTTTTGAGACGGAGTCTCGCTCTGTCGCCCAGGCTGGAGTGCAGTGGCGCGATCTCGGCTCACTGCAAGCTCCGCCTCCCGGGCTTACGCCATTCTCCTGCCTCAGCCTCCCGAGTAGCTGGGACCACAGGCGCCCGCCACCTCGCCCGGCTAGTTTTTTGTATTTTTTAGTAGAGACGGGGTTTCACCATGTTCGCCAGGATGGTCTCGATCTCCTGACCTCGTGATCCGCCCGTCTCGGCCTCCCAAAGTGCTGGGATTACAGGCTTGAGCCACCGCGCCCGGCCTCATATTTCTTGCATATGCAGGGTTTAGTGTTGCTTTTGTTTCTGGTAACTGTGCAGAATGGAGTTTCATGGAAATATGATCCTGTTGGGGAAGTCAATGTGTCTCTAAAGATTTTACTTGGGACTCTCCTCCACTGTATTAGTCCATTCTCATGCTACTAATAGAGACATACCTGTGATTGGGTAATTTATAAAGGAAAGAGATTCAATGGACTCACAGCTCCACACAGCCAGGGAGGCCTCACAATCATGGTGGAAGGTGAAGGAGGAGCAAAGGCACATCTTACATGGCAGCGTGTGCAGGGGAACTGCCCTTTATAAAACCATCAGATCTCGTGAGACTTACTATCATGAGAACAGCATAGGAAAAACCTGCCCCTGAGATTCAATTACCTCCCACCGGGTCCCTCCCACAACACATGGGGATTATGGGAGCTACAATTTAAGATAAGACTTGGGTAGGGACACAGCCAAACCACATCATCCACCCTCGGTCATCTGGAGGACTATAGGCCTCCATCACCTTTGCTGAGAAGCCTGCATTCCTGTCCTGTGGGGGGTTTACGTAGGGACAGTGGGGAAACCCACAAGCAGCTGCTGTATGACTGGAGAGGAAAGGGTGAAGGTCCCAGAGGCTGGAACCTGGACCTGCACAAGAAACAGGTGGGCAGCCCTAAAAGCTTTGATTGCTGCTACAAACTGCTGGACAAGCTCAGAGATGGCAGGCATCCCCCCTGGGACCAGGAAGGCAGCAGGAAGGGAGTTTTTCACTAGGGGCAGCTCTAGCTTTAGCAGTGTGGATAAATGCAGGGCTCCATCATTTCCTGAAAGCCGTAAGGAGGAATGATGATTGACGGTTCTTTCTACGTGATTACTGGCTCCCCCAGCTTCCTTGTCATAGGGACCAAATCTCTTCCTTTCACAGCTAATGCAGGGCCATGAACAATATTTAATGTTAAACAGTGCAAAGGTTGGATTTCTTCACACTTTCTCCTTCTCCTTTAAGGCAGCCACCCTGAACTGCTTTCATGGACTTGATGATACCGTGTTCTTTCCTCCTGGCCCAGGCATTTCCTACTCCCTTTTCCCCCTACTCATCTGCCTAACTCCTATTCATCTTGTAGGTCTCTGGCGCGAGCCTGGGTGTGTCCCCTTCCCATAAAACAGTCTTATCATGCCTGGGAGTTTGCAGAAGGCAGAAGGTCAATTTTGACTTATTTCTCTGGTGAATCCTGCATAGTTGGCACTCCAGCAATGAATGTTTATGGAATAAACAGGTGAATAAAAGAATAAAAAATTTCAGTGAATGAGTTAAAAAAATAATAAAAGGATTTAAAATGGAAAGGCTTGATAGAATTAACAAAGAGGAATGCAGTCGCACTAGAGTTTAAAAAGGAGATAGGAAAGGAAATAACTGTCTATAAGAGTGCCAACAATGTACTAGGCTTTTTAAGATTAACTCTTCTCTCTCTTTTTTTTTTTTTTTCTGAGATGGAGTCTCGCTCTGTCACCCAGGCTGGAGTGCGGTGGCACCATCTTGGCTCACGGCAACCTCTGCCTCCAGGTTCAAGTGATTCTCCTGCCTCAGCCTCCCGAGTAGCAGGGATCACAGGCACACACCACCATACCCAGCTAATTTTTTGTATTTTTAGTAGAGATGGGGTTTCATCATGATGGCCAAGCTGGTTTTGAACTCCTGACCTCAAGTGATCCATCAGCCTCAGCCTCCCAAAGTTCTAAGATTACAGGCATGAGCCACCACACCCAGCCAACTAATCTCATTTTTATAATAACCTTATGAGGTCAGGATTATTATCCCTATTTTACCAGTTAAGAAACTGGTGCTCAGAGAGGAAAAGCATCTTTTTCAAAGTCTCATGACTTGCAAGTAGCAAAGCTTGGTTTCTCCCCTAGGCGTTCTGACCACAAACCCAGCCTATTTTAGTAGGCCATGGCACTTGCTCATAGAGGTAAGCATTTGGGTAATCACATTTGTCCCCCAAGTTTATTGGCATGAAGAGTTAGAAACAGGAATGCTGGGTACTAATAAGTGAAAAGAGGAGACAGGAGAAAAGGCTGTATCCAGTCCAGTAGCTTAGACCTTGGAATTGAAGTAAAACATTTCGTGGATGTCTCCTGAGTCTCTTTCTATATTTAAACCTAATCCTCCCTTTGACCTTGGGGGTTCAGAAATGGTGAATGTGTCAAGGAAAAGGTAGGATAAAGTGAGAACATCTGTGTCATCCTACTTAGTAGTTTCGTAAAAAGCTGAAGATGGGTTTTTGTTTTTAGGGTCATGGTGTCAAAATGTTATTTCATCAAAACAGCCATGCCAAAATGTCAATTCCTATGACTTAAAAAATCAAATCCAAGGCCCGGCATGGTGGCTCATGCCTGTAATCCCAGCACTTTGGGAGGCTGAGGTGGGCGGATCACGAGGTCAGGAGATTGAGACCATCCTGGCTAACACGGTGAAACCCCGTCTCTACTAAAAATACAAAAAGTTAGCCAGGTGTGGCAGCGGGTGCTTGTAGTCCCAGCTACTCGGGAGGCTGAGGCAGAAGAATGGCGTGAACCTGGGAGGTGGAGCTTGCAGTGAGCCGAGATCGCGCCACTGCACTCCAATCTGGGTGACAGAGCCAGACTCCATCTCAAAAAAAAATCAAATCCAAACAAAGCAAAACAAAAAACTCAAATACAAAGCCTTAGTGCCCAGAAGGCTTTATAATAAAGAAATCATATAAAATTGAATACACAAGAAAAATCAGAAGACGTTTTCTAACTCTTCAATGAAGTGCTTTGTATGTTGTCATGACAGACATTTTTGGAATTGAAAAAATGGGGCATTTAGAACCTGGGACAGAGTCTTGAGCACGTAGACTTTTTTTTTTTTTTAATGACAAGGTCTCACTCTGTTAACCAGGCTGGAGTGCAGTGGCATGATCTCGGCTCATTGCAACTCCTGCCCTCCTGGGTTCAACTGATTCTCCTGCCTCAGCCTCCTGAGTAGCTGGGACTACAGGTGCCACCACCATGCCCGGCTAATTTTTATATTTTTAGTAGAGATGGGGTTTCACCATGTCGAACTCCTGACCTCAAGTGATCCACCTGCCTTGGCCTCCTAAAATGCTGGGATTACAGGCGGCAGCCACTGCGCTTGGCCTTGAGTGTAGATTTGAGTCCTGTTACCAGCTGTGTGATCACATATCTATATCCGTCCTGCCTATTTCACTGAGTTCTTCTGAGCTCCACCTGAGGTTATGGAAGCCTAAGAACCCAGTGAATCACATGATCATAGTCATTATCCTCATTTGACATGCTATTGGCCTCATTTTGATTGTTAATTCTTTTTCTAAAGAGATCAATCTAGCCTGAATGCGATCCTGTAACTTGAAGAGCTTTTGTACTTATTTCCTAGGACAAGAAGATCAGTAGATCTTGTTGCCCCTAAAAATACTGCCTAATAAGCTATCATCTTGGGATGTTCTGCCCAACATGCTGGTCTGTTCTGCCTCTAAAAAGGCCTTTATCCATTTAAGAGGAAGCAGAAGGTTAGAATTTCAAGAAATGCAGGTTGGGAGGTCATAGTCCAGGTTCAAAGCTAAGAAGGTAAAATTCTTAATCACTGGCAAATCCAAGTGGAACTTTATTCTATTGACAATCCACCACCTTCCCTCCTGTCATCTTATTGACTTTGATGATAGATACTGTCTGAAGTTAGTGATGATCTCTAGAGAAAAGCAAAGTGTCCTGTTAACCTCACTATGCACTGTGAAAAGGAGAAACAAGAAGGTTTTAGTTTCAAATGCAATGACCAACATCAAGGTCATCCCAGCACTTTCATGAGACCATCAAAAAACTCAATGTCCATCAACTCTCTCCATTTAAAATTCTGTGTGTAAAGCCGTTGGGATTATAAATAAACTTTGGCACTGAGCGTGGTGACAGGCTTTGTCACATCCTATTCCAATGCAGATTTGAATATTATTTGAGTGTTCAATCTCCTACCTCCTTAGCCAAAATTTGAGGATACTCATAATTCATGATTCAGCTATGTAACACATTTTTTCTTTTTTTTTTTTTTAGACGGAGTTTTGCTCTTGTTGTCCCGGCTGGAGTGCAAAGGCACGATCTCAACTCACTGCAACCTCCACCTCCTGGGTTCAAGCGATTCTCCTACCTCAGCCTCCTGCATAGCTGGGACTACAGGCACCCACCACTACGCCTGGCTAATTTTTTTTTTTGTATTTTTAGTAGAGACGGGATTTCACCTGTTGGCCAGACAGGTCTCGAACTCCTGACCTCAGGTGATCTGTCCACCTTGGCCTCCCAAAGTGCTGGGATTACAGGAGTGAGCCACCACACCTGGCCAATGTAATCCATCTCCAATGGTAGTCCCAAGACAAACACATGACCGTAACTTGCTGATTTCTCCAATGGAAAATATTGAATTAGCCAATCCTTTCTATGCTATAAGGGTTTTCCTAATTATTTTAGAAAAAATAAATCAGTATAAAGAAAACACAATTTAAAATAAGGTCTTGCAATTGCTTTAAAGAAAGCTTTATTTACTACATACATCCTAAGAATGTACTGTAAATGGAGCAAGATCTAAATAAAAGCTTTTCAAATATAAAGCAGCTAAAGTTAACTAAACCACTAGCAATGTTTGAAAACAGAACTCTAAAACTTTTTTTTTACATTTATATAGTTTGTTCTTAACACTAAAAAAAAAAAAAAGTTCACATTTCAAGTTATAAACTTATCTCAGTAGTGTACGTGAAATGGTTTTGAAACAATAGGAACAGGTAAGTCCCAGATTGGAGGCTCACTGATACTTAACTAGCTATGTCACCAACGTTTGTTTTTAAGGGAGTTTGGTGGTTGCCATGTTAAGGTATCATTGTTTTTTTTCTTTTCTTTCCTTCCTTCCTTCCTTTCTCTTCCCCTTCCTCCTCTTCCTCTTCCTCCTCCTCCTCCTCTTCTTCTTCTTCTTCTTCACAAATAATTTACAGGCATACGTAAAATACAGTAAGAACACTGGGTCACGGTTTCATCCAGTGAAACTCTGTGACAATCCTTCACTAGAAGGAGAGTACTTTTTTCACATAGTCAAGGGATGAGGATCTGATTCAAATTACATTTTGTTGAGTCACTCATTCCAAGAGATTTGAGTTTCAATGCAGCTTGTGGGGTACATCATCAGGAACATTGCACAATTACTTTATGTCATTTAAAAGAATGATGGAAAGGAATGTTAGGGGTGCTTAAAGGCCTCAGGAGGCACTCAATAATTTTATAGAATAGTTAAATAAATATTGCTTACACATAAAAACTCATCTCGTCTCAAGATGAGGGGGGAAAAGGCATTTGGGAATCTCTTAATTTAAAACAAAACAAAAGTACTTCCTAAGGGCATGATCCTCTTATGAATCCACAAGAATTCAGCCATCAACAAAAATCCCATGGTGGAAAGATTGTATGGATCTCTAATATGACATAAAAACGCAACTGTGTACTTGCTACCTTATTGCACACCTCACTTCCTTGATTGAGCCTTTAAAAAACAATTCCAAGTTGATATACATATTTTTAAAGTAGATGACAATCTTAACATTTTACTGTATTTTACATTCACTCTGCTAAACAAAAGCCTTTAAACAGGCACAAAACACTGCAACAATACATTAACTTCCTAATAAAACAAACCTTTTTAATAACATTGAAATAAAATGGTTTCATTTTGCATTAAACTACATACCATGAACTTCTGCAACATAAAAGGACTAAAAACAAGCATTAGAAGATATTTACAAACTATCTTTAAACTTCTACAGGTCTCTCCTCCTCCTCCTGGATGTGCACACCCCAATTCAGTTCACCCATCAAGTGCACAGCAAGGGAAGAGAGATTTAATAAACAAAATGTTTCCAACACCCTTGAGGACCACGGACAGTTTTGCATGAAACATGGTAAGGCAACTAGAAGCATAACTTTCTGCTGACAAGAGTCTCTGGGGGTCTTGTCTATGATAACATACATTCTTTGTCCCTACAAACTCATACTTCAAAAATGAATAAAGGCATTAGAAATGGCATTAAAGTTTTATATTGGGCAATTAAATAGCTAGGCAAAGGTGTCTAATGCAGCTCGATTAAAAGCTTGTACTTACTCTGCTGCTGAAAATAGCACACATAGAAGATAATACTTCCCCAACCAAAACAAAACAAAACAAAAAACATACAACGAAACAACAAACCCCAACAAAAACCCAGGAAGAAGTATAAAAGCCACCAGCTCCTCTCTCTTTCAGAGCTATTCATCAGTCCTAGGCTGGCCAAACATTGTGGAGGGACTGGGAATTTGGGGAGGAGGGGACAGGGTGAGAGATGGGGTAGTGGGGGCATGTGTAAGGTTAAGGCACATGGAGAATGAGCCCCGCTAATGGTGGCAAAGGAGAGCTTTCCAGTGTTTGGACTCAGAAGTGTGGCAAGTCTTTTCAATGTTGGCTTAAGGAGAGAATCAGTGTTTCTTTTAAAAAATAGTACCGCCATGATGATACATGGTAACACCATCAACCCTTAATGCCAGCAGAAATACAAAGATTTTACTCATTTTAAAATTGCACTTTCCAGTATAACCTTTAAAATAATGTTTTATGTAGTATTTTTAAGCACTACTGTTTGTATCTTTAAATATTGTATATATTTTTCAAAATAGTTCCCTAGCTGCTCAAGTGTGCTTTTTTAATATATAGTTGATATATTATTGAAGGTACTACAAAATAGAAATCTCTGGAGTGCAGAAGTTAAGAAAATAACCTTCATACTGAAAATATATCCTTAAAAAAAAAAAACAACAAAAAAACCTCTATACAAATGTAGTACAGCATACGAATTTTTAAAAGATGGTATGAAGGCACGAACCATTACAAGTCTTTTGGAAATGTATAAACGCAGGCCTGCTAAGTTGAAAATAGTCTTAAAAAACTAGTGAAAACTTCATGTATATAAAATATGTCAGAAATAAATCTGCGAACATTCTTCACTTTCAGATTGCATGTGCGAATTCAACAGGTTCCTTCTTCATAAATAGTCAAGCGTTCCTTCAGTGGTGTTCGTGTGGTTTGTCTTCGCGCTGGTCACCAGCCTCAGTATGTCTGGTAGACGTCGGGGATGGGGACCTGAATGGCAGCAGCAGGGAAGGCCTGAGGTATGTAGCCTGCGTATCCTCCATACACGGCGGCCGCGGCTGCCGCGTTCTTCTGTAGTGTGGCGATTGTGGCTGTGGCCGGAGCAGCAAATGGCACGTAACTGGCCCCGTAGATTCCGGCAGTGGGAATTCTCTGAACATTTGGAGCCACCGTGTATACTGGAGTTATTGGGCGGCCCTGAGGAGAAGAGACAAAAAGGAGCCTTCCTGAACAGGTGTATGTGCCTATCATCAATTCATTCAACAAGCCTCTCCCAGAAGTTGGGAATACAAAGACATAAAAGCAAGGGAGAGGAAGGCAGAGGGGCGGGCAAATAGCAATTATTGTAAGGAAGTGGGATAAGAGCCACTGAAGAGGTAAGGTGGAGCTGCATCCTCAAACTCAGTGATGCAACCTTGTGAAAGTGAGAGGCCTGGAAGGCTGAGGGAAAGATGAAATACTGTTGCCCCTCAGTATCCTCACAGGGGATTGGCTCTAGGACTTCCATGGATACCAAAATCCTCAGATGCTCAAGTCCCTGAGAGAAAATGGCATATTTGCATTTAACCTACGCATATCCTTCTGTATACTATAAAAAAATTTTTTTTTTCATAGAGACAAGGTCTCACTATGTTGCCCAGGGCTGGTCTTGAACTCCTGGCCTGAAGCAATCCTCCTGTCTCAGCATCCCAAAGTAGTGGGATTACGAGCATGAGCCACAACGTCTGGCCTCTCTCATATACTTTAAAAATAATCTCGAGATCACTTAAATACTTAATATGATGCAAATGTTATGTAAATATTTGTTATATTGTATTTTGACATTTGTATTGTTTTTTATTGTTGTATTGTTATTTTTTATTGTCTTTATTTTTTCAATCAAGAATTGAATCCAGACGCAGAACCTGTGGATAAGGAGGACCTTCTCTGCACGTATTCTAGAATCTTCTACTTACTATTCCACTCAATCAGTCTATGCCCCAGAGTGAGCTAGAGAAGGCAGTGGAGAATCTACCCTCCACACAGTTGATTTCACAGTAATTAAAAATCAGTATTTTTCCTTAAACATGGTCTCTAGATACATGCCAGCAGCCTCAACTCATACTTAACTGATGGAATATGATCTGTCTCAAAGACAGAGAGAGGAGCAGACTGTGTCAACTTAGAGAAACAAAATATACTGATCTCCAAAGGGACAGCTTCTTAAGCTGTGACCTTAAAAAATTGTGACCATACATAATTTTCAGTCAATGTGATGGTTTCCATCATCTCCCACCTAAGAGATGACACCATTAATGTATACAAATTGTTGTAGAAGCTTACAGAAAGAACCAACTAACGGGGAAGTTGGAGAAAATGTCTCTGCAGCAGGGATATTTGAGCTGGGTTTTGAAGGATAAGGAGCAGTTTCCAAATGAAGAAGAAGTGGGGAAGGACAAGCTAAGTAAAGTTGCCTGAACTGTTGACGGCCACCACTGGCTGTAGAAAAGCCCCTGCTACTTCCTTCTGTCTACTTGAAAATGCAACGTAAGATGTTTTCAGAATAAACAGGAGAAATGGGAAGACTGCGGTTCAGTATTTCCCAAAGTGTTTGCCATCAAACTAGTTCTGTGAGATGCTTCATTGAAAAGAGATTTTGGATAAAATAAAACATTCATTTAACAAAATATTTGGTGCACCTCATGAGCCACAGAATGCCTTGTAGTAAATGCTGGTATGATCTCCCTATATCTTAATACATCTTCAAAATAAACAATTCAGCATCTATGAAATGGTGAATTAAAGTAATTATTTCTTCTCAGATTTTTATAAAGGAATTAGTTCTAATTTCTGTTACAAAATTTGCAAATCAGAGTTCCAAAATTGTGCTCAAAGGAACTTCTAGCCTAAGAGTACTTTTTAAAACTATAATCAGATAGTAATTATAATTTATAATAATTTTAATTTATAATTATAATGATAATTATAACAATTAACTCAGAGGCTGGGTGAGATGGCTCATGCCTGTAATCCCAGCACTTTGGGATGCTGAGGCCAGGAGTTTCTGCAAAAGATACAAAACTTAGGCAGGCATGGCGGTGCGTACTCCTGTAGTTCTAGCTACTCAAGAGGCTGAGGCATGAGGATCACCTGAGCCTGGGAATTCAAGGTTGCAGTGAACCAAGATCGCACCACTGCACTCCAGTCTGGGCAATGGAAGTGAGACCTTGTCTCAAACAAAACAAAACAAAACAAAAACAAAAACAAACCCCAAACTCAGAGACTACTTTTGCCAGGCACTGTTCTAAGTACCTTATTTGTATGACAGTATTGAATCATCACAGCCACCAGTACAGTTGGTACTATGATTATATGGAGTTGTGTGGAAGTGTTAAATGACCTGCACAAAGTGACACAGCTTTTAAGCAATGCAATGTGTGACTCTGCAGTCTGCACTTTTAGCCCTATGTTAACTTGCTTCCTAAACACTAAACAATGAGTGTCTCATCAGCGACATTTTACAACCAGGGAGAGAAGCTCCGGAACTGGAAAGACTGTTCACAGCACAAGCCATCTTTTCCACATGTGTGGACACAGGTTTAATAACCAGTGCAAAAAGGGAGAGGAAATGGCAGGGAAGGCAACATGTGGGAGAGACCTTGCCATGTGCTACAGGCTGGCCCAATACCTGGGTTCAGGCTGCCCACTCAAACACTAAGTTTTGCACATACATGTGCACTGGCTTATGGCCTGGAATCAAGAGTAGGTCCCCAAACCCATGGCTTCTCTTTTCATTCGTGTGATGTTCCTTTTATATGGCATTCACCATACTATAAGGACAGAGCATACACAGATCAGGGACCTGATCTCCTAATCCCAATTCTACTCTTGGCTAGCAGTTCTATCACCTTGCTGGGCCTTAATTTTCTTATCTGTAAAATGAGAATATATGGGGAAGCACTTGGTTTTGCTTTCCATGGTTTCAGTTACCTGCGGTTGACTGACGTCTGAAAATATTAAGCTGAAATTTCAGAAATAAACAATTCATAAGTTTTAAATTGTGCACCCTTCTGAGTAGCTCTATGAAATCTCATGCCTTCCCTCTCTGTCTTGCCTGGGACACCAATCATCCCTTTGTCCAGGAAAGCCACACTGTCTGTGCTCCATGCCCATGTCACTTAGTAGCCATCTGGGTTATCAGACTGACCGTCAAGGAGCCCTTATTTTACTTAACATCAGCCCCAAAGTGCAAGAGTAGAGATGCTGGCATTTTGGATATGCCAACGAGGAGCACTAAAGGCCTTCCTCTAAGCGAAAAGGGGAAAGTTCTCTACTTAATAAGGAAAGAAAAAAATCCTATGCTGAGGTTGCTAAGATCTACAGTAAGAAAGAAATTTTCTATCTGTGAAACTGTGAAGAAGGAAAAAAAATTGTGCATAGTATATTATCGGTTTGGTAATATCTGTGTTTCAGGCATCCACTGGGGATTGTGGAATGTATCCCCCATGGATAAGGGGGGACCACTATACAATTGCAATAATACAGCATATCAAAGAGCAGGAATAAAGAAAAATGCAATGGTGGTAGTGGGAGAAACATTTACCCATCTTTAAAAAGTGCCCCTAGCAGGAGAATCGCTTGAACCCTGGAGGCGGAAGTTGCAGTGAGCTGAGATCCCACCACTGCACTCCAGCCTGGGTGACAAAGTGAGAGTCCGTCTCAAAAAAACAAAAAACAAAACAAAACAAAACAAAAACCCCCCAAAAATGTGCCTCTAATTCAGGTGAAGAGTCCCTGCAGTCTTCCCTCTTGTTAAGGAGGAGCGGTTATCTTTGCTTTAACTAAATGGCTAAACAGGAACACCCCTGAGCGCCTACAACGTAGGGGAGGATGATTAAAGCTAGGGGAGGATAAGCAAAGACTGCAAATAAGAACCTTGATGGTGGCTGGGCGTCGTGGCTCATGGCCTTGTAATCGCAGCACTTTGGGAGGCTGAGGAGGGCGTATCATGAAGTCAGGAGATCAAGACCATCCTGGCTAACAGGTGAAACCTGTTAAAGAGCTGACGCACAAAGTCCAGGGAACGATTTCACATTTTCACATTTCAAACTGTGGCTCAATGAAGTGGAAACCCCGTCTCCACTAAAAAAATACAAAAAATTAGCCAGGCGTGGTGGCCACGTGCCTGTAGTCCTAGCTACTTGGGAGGCTAAGGTTGGAGAATCGTCTGAACCTGGGAGGTGGAGGTTGCAGTGAGCCGAGATCGCGCCACTACACTCCAGCCTGGGCGACAGAGTTAGATGTTGTCTCAAAAAAAAAAAAAAAAAAAAAAAAAAAAAGAACCCCGATGGCAACAGTCAGTGCAGATTGATAGGAGACAGAAATAGTCAGAACATGATTATGGTGCCTGGAATTTGGACCTGACCAGAACTCACAGTGCACATCAAAGACAAATGTTCATGAGTTTCTTAGTAAAGAAGAATTAGAAATTATTATCAAAATTCCACTAAGTACTGCTGCTAAGTTATTGTAAATATTTACCATCAGTCCACAAGTACTATAACTACACTCAGTTGTTATTCTACAGTGTCATTTACAACCAGTTCCTCTTTTTGTCTTTCAGAAATCCCAAGTTAAAGAATACTTAATGACAGACTGAAAGACAAATAAGCTTCAGTGAGTCTGCCCTTTCTGAATAACGCAGTCAAGACTAGCATTCAGAGTGAGCAAAAGCAAGTAAACAGCATCCTACTGTGGAGGGTCAGAGGCCTGGCTCTGTCTCAGAATCATTGAGGAGCTGTGCAAAATATCAGTTCTAGGACCCCAGCCCAGTTTGACTGAATTGGAAACTTCAGGGATTAGAGTCTAACAATCTCTGTTTTTTAAAAAATGTAGGCCTGTAATCCCACACTTTGGGACGTTGAGGTGGGAGGACTGCTTGAGCCCAGGAGTTCAATACCAGTTTGGGCAACATAGCAAGACTTTGTCCCTACATATAAAAAAGTTAGCCGGGCATGGTGGTGTGCGTCTGTGGTCCCAACTTCTTGGGAGGCTGAGGTGGGAGGATTGCTTTAACCAGGGAGGTTGAGGTTGCAGTGAGCCATGCACTCCAGCCTGGGTGACAGAGTGAGACTCTGTCTCAAAAACATCAAAAATCAAAAATGAAAGAAGTGACCTGGATAATTCTTTTTCAGCTGGATAAGGGATCTTGGGCCTGAGTACTTGTGATTAGTATTTGCGATTCACTGCCTCACAGAGAACAGCTTTAACAAGATTTTCTTCTGTTAAATGGATGTCCTCCCTATGTCCTATGAGGTGAAGATGCAAAGAAACAAGACACAGTCTTTGGTTTGGAGGAGCTTCATTTTCCTTGGAAGATAGAACACATTGGCAGCCACAGGCCAAGTAATGATGTAGTAATGAGGAGCACAGGAGAGAACATTTCTCTAGGAGGTGGATGGGGAAGATTCTATGGAAGAGATGAGAATAAAGAAACCAGGATACAGTATGAACAAAGGTGGGGAAGGAGGCCAACATGGTAAGATGAGTTTGGGAACAGATAGGGAACAGTGGGAGATATGGTTGGAGGAGAGGATTATGGACATATTTTGTAAAAATTTTTTTGAGACAGGGTCTCATTCTGTTGCCCAGGTTGGAGTGCAGTGGTGCAATCACAGCTCACTGCAGCCTTGACCTCAAGGCTGGTCAAGTGGTCCTCCTGCCTCAGCCTCTCCAGTAGCTGGGACTACAGGCATATGCCACCATGCCAGGCTAATTTTAAAAAATATATATTTGGAGAGACACTGTCTCACCATGTTGCCCAGGCTGGTCCTGAACTCCTGGCCTCAAGTGATCCTCCTATCTTGACCTCCCTATGTGCTGGGATTACAGGCATGAGCCACTCTACCCAGCATAAAATTTTACATATCTATACAGATGTTCTTTCTCTCTCTCTCTCTTTACACACACACACGCACGCACACACACACACACACATACACCCACCCACTGGGTTAACATTTTTTAAAGAAATCTTCATGGAGCCTCAGTGTGAAATGTGAAAATGCGAAATCGTTCCCTGGACTTTGTGCGTCAGCTCTTTAACATCATGAGCTAAAAATTATTCAGTGCTATTTAAAAAACATATATGCACAATATTATGACACTGTGAAAAATTACACATCATTTTTACATATTGATTCCCACCCTTAACAATGATATTATTAGGGTAGTACAATTAATTACAATTATTTTTTTCTGTCATGATTCAAATTCAAAATGCTTTGTGTCACCCAATCGCATAGCTGTAACAGAGAGCCAGGCACACAGTAAATTCTCAGTGCTGAATACTAAATGAATCCAGGATAAAGAGAGGCTTCACACGCAAATAACAACGACTGCAATCAGAACTCTACCTGGAAAGGCGGTGGCGTCGACACGGTGGGAATGACGGCGGCTGCAGCTGCGGCTGCGGCAGCTGCGGCGGCAGCAGCACTGGCTGGGTCTGGCTGCACAGCAATGGGGCTGATCATGTGCTCCACTGTGTGGATTTTGCCATCTTCAATCATTTTAGGGGCTGGAGCTGCTGGGAACATGGAATACTGGGCCCCAATGGCAGGGATGGCTACTGTAAGAGAAGCAAGAAGGAAAAATGGGTCAATCACTTTCAGTTGCTGAGGGGGGTCCAGCACTTGCTCTAAGATATTTTTTATTTTTATTTTTTAAAAAACTTTTCTTTCTTTTGAGACAGGGTCTCACTCTGTGGCCCAGGCTGAAATGCAGTGGTGCGATCAAGGCTCACTGCAGCCTCAATCTCTTGGCCTCAAGCGATCCTCCCACCTCAGCCTCCTGAGTAGCTGGAACTACAGGCACAGGCCACCTTGCCCAGCTATTTTCTGTTGTTGTTGTAGAGACAGGGTTTTGCCACATTGCCCAGGCTGGTCTTGAACTCCTGAGCTCAAGCAATCCAACTGCCTTGGCCTCCCAAAGTGCTGAGATTACAGGTGTGAGCCACCGCACCCAGCCAAAGATATTTTTTTAAAACCACGTTTAGAGGTCAGGGGCCTCTCTAAGCTCACTATTGTTCTCTCAGTACAAGCCATGTACCCAGATGCCTGCTCCCCAAGAGGAAGGGATAGGCGGTGGCAGGTAACTACCCCTGCCTGTCGTGGAAGAGACCCCTAGAGTTAGGCTTCTGCACCAATATTTTCTATTTCTACAGAAAAATCAGTTTGAATCTTATTCTTGATGTCCTACTGAGCAAGAAAGGGCCTCTGACTATGGGAAAACAGGCTTAGACAAAGAAGTGAGATCAGAGGCTTGAGGCCTACCGCCTGTGAGAGTTGGGCCCGCCTGTTCCTTCCTACTCACCTCACTCATTACCAGTCCCACTGCCTTTTTTTCACTTTCACCACTATTTAAGAAACAGGTGCTGTTGAGGGTTTCATTCTGAGAACTCAGACCTGCGTACATCCTCCCCACCCTTTATTTCAGATTTTAGCATTACTGATTCAAGCAAAAACACACGGTAAAAAAAAATAGCACATTCCCCAATTTCTTCATGTCCACTCAAAGTAGCGAAGCTGTGGAGTGATTGGCTTTTAGTGGGACCTCCCAATTCAAAGAATTTCTGCAAGTCCAAAATTATGATTTCAACGAGAGATTCAAACAGATGGCAGTTATTGAATGTCAAGGTACAGTAAGAAGAGATCAAAAGGAAAAGATACTAGCCCTGATGTGTGTGTGTGTCGGGGGGCGGTGGGGGGTGTATTTGTGTGTTTGTGTGTGTTGAAAGGATAAGCAAAAATATGAAATGTGTACACAAAGAATCTTTCTATTTCTGGTTTTCTCCAACTGTAGGTACACTTATTCTAATAAGGATAGACTCAATCAAAGGTAAAGAGACAAATGATTATAAGCTAAACAATGGTATGGCCATTTGATAAAATATACCTAAAACCTGAATCAAATATTTTACCTGCCTTTCCAACCATATCTTCCACTGGTCTTGCGCCCAGATACTTCACCACCACCCTGGTGCCTCTCCTAAAATACAATGTTCTCATTTTCTGGATGATCAGAAATAGACACCAAGGCCAATGGATGGGGCCCAGAGAGGGTTGTGAGTTTAAGCTACAAGGGGTTGTATGAAGTAAATGAATTGTTCTGGCTATCAGCCCACAGGAATTTCTACCTCAGCCTCCAGGACACAACTTTACATGACTAAAGATTATTTAACAGTTCTTTTCTCTTGTTAAACCTTAAGCTGCCTTAACTTGCCAACAGGAGTCCCCTTCCCAACAAGTAGAAGCGACAACTCCCATATCCAGGCTCTATTTTATGAAGTTACAGAGCTGTAGGATCAGTTTTACTTTGCCCACAGTGCCAATGACATTTAAAAGGCAATCTAGTCTAAGGAGTTACTTAATTGCAGAATTTTTACGCAGGCCAAAAAAAAAAAAAAAAAAAAATCATTACTAGATTCATCAAAAGAAAGTTCAACTAGCAAAATACTTTTTAACCCTATGAGGCCAATGCGTACCTATGTCCCAAATGCACAGATTCCTTGACTCTATTTTAGCTAGGGAAAGAAGTGTACAATCTCAACCAGAAGAAAATCAGAGTAGCTGGGCTCTGAACAGTTCTTCAACCTCCTCCTGCTGAAGTTCTTCAACCTCCTCCTGCTGAAGCCAGGGAGGGCGTCTGGAGGAGGGTCACGCCAATCACCCACGGACTGAGTTTTCCATGTGTTTGGATGCTTCTGCGGGGTGCTGCGTGAGTTCGTGCTAGACTCACACAATGGAGTTAATGTTCTTTGCAGGTTTGGATCAGAAGACCGGCCTCACGTTAGATGGCCATGGGCACTAACAACATTGATAAACAGGTTTGTGGGGCCTGGATGTGAAAGCAAAGTTCAAGGTCCCTGGCTTGAAATTATTGAGCATCCCTACTCCCAATCTACTGATCCAGCTAGAGGAAGAAATGAGTGCTGGAAATTAGAAACCAGGGAATTAGCTGCAAAAACTTTCACCAAAGGCCAGGTGCGGTGGCTCATGCCTATAATCCCAGCACTTTGGGAGGCTGAGGGGGGCGGCTCACTTGAGATCAGGAGTTTGAGAGCAGCCTGGGCAACATGGTGAAACCCCCACCTCTACTAAATATACAAAAAGTAGCCGGCATGGTGGTGCGCGCCTGTAGTTCCAGCTACTGGGGAGGCTGAGGCAGGAGAATCACTTAACCTGGGAGGTGGAGGTTGCAGTGAGCCAAGATCACTGCACTCTAGCCTGGGTGACAGAGCAAGACTCCATCTCAAACAACAACAACAACAAAACTTTGACCACTGCCTTGTCCCCAAGCATTCTTATTTGCTCAGACCATGACAAGGGACAAAAGGTGCTGCTGAATTCTGAAGGGGAATTTTCTGCCCTTCCCAACAACTCTCAGAATGGGCCAATAAGCTCTACCCTCTGACATCAGATGGTTGGGGCAGAAATAGGCCTGAGTAAGGAAAAGATACGTTTTACCTGACAGAAGATAGAGAGAGCCTCATGTTCTTCCTTTCTTCTCCCCACAACTCTCCCTACTTAGCCACAGACTGAGAAAAAGACTAACAATGGGTGACAACCCTTTGAAAATCTTACTGCACGGCTGGGCGCAGTGGCTCACGCCTGTAATCCCAGCACTTTGGGAGGCCGAGATGGGCGGATCATGAGGTCAGGAGATCGAGACCATCCTGGCTAACACAGTGAAACCCCATCTCTACTTAAAAAAAAAAATTTATATATATATATAAACAAATTAGTTGGGCGTGGTGGTGGGCGCCTGTAGTCCCAGCTACTCTGGAGGCTGAGGCAGGAGAATGGTATGCACCCGGGAGGCAGAGCTTGCAATGAGCCGAGATCGTGCCACTGCACTCCAGCCTGGGTGACAGAGTGAGACTCTGTCTCAAAAAAAAAAAAAAAAAAAAAAAGGAAAAAAGAAAACCTTACTTCAGGCAAGTTTGATTTGACCATGGTCAAAGCTACACCATCCCTTGAAGTTCTAGATAAGGAGGTCCAGGGGGCCACTTTCTTTTTGCCTTGACCCTAGCTGCCTGGGAGAAGAGGAACCCCTGTGCAGATGTGAGATCCCCAGAAAGGCTTGGATTCATTTCTAACAGAAGGGCTGGGGTTTATGCTGAATGGGTGCATTCTCAATCTGGTTTATACTGACCTGTACCAGGTTTAATGGCAACTGGGTTGACGGTAGGGATTTCCAAATTCGGCACAAGTTCATATCCTTTTTCTTGCTGCTTTCCTTTCCCTTCATGATATCGGCTATATATACCACGGCCAGCAGAATATCCCCCGAGGTAGGAACCCCGGGGCCCCGGGGCTCTGTTGCCAGCTGCACCTCGCCCTCGGCCTCTTATGCTGCCTGCTTGTAATAACAACACAAAAGATGATGAGCAACCAACAGTGATGGTGCTGGAGGCAGACCTCAGCCCTCAGTTCTCAGCATTTAACTGCTCCAGTCTAAGTTGCAGGTAGCTACACCTTTGCTCTTTAATAGGCTGGTAAAGATGCTTCCAACATTCTATTTCAGCCTAGATTTGCATCCTAAGCATGTCTGCTTAGTACAAGAGGCAAACTTGCAGGGTGAGTTTCTAGGATTGTATATGCAATTTCAGTAAAGAAAAACATTCATAGAATACCCACTCCCCCCCAAAAAAAATTGGGGCCAGGTGCGGTGTCTTGTGCCTGTAATCCCAGCACTTTGGGAGGCTAAGGCTAGAGGATGGCTTGAGCCCAGGGGTTCAAGACCAGCCTGGGCAACATGGTGAGACCCTGTCTCCAAATATATATATATATATATATATATACACACACACAATTAAATAATTTTTTTTAACAGTTAGATTTGGAAGGGGATTTGCTAGTCCACCTTCCTCATTTCATGCTTGAGAAAACAGGCCAGGGGAGACTAAAGTGACTAAAGTCACAGACTAGTTAATCAGAGAACAGGACCCAGAACCTATGTATCTTATTTTCCAGGTAATGCTGCGTTTCATTATATCCTAACCAATGATAACAAAAAACAAAATTAAAAATCATTGACTCCACCAACATCTTAAGATTTAATATCACAAGCAGGTTTTAACCTAAGCACCAAGAGATTGGTGGACGAGCCCCTAACCTGGTGGACCCCGGCAAGGCAGAATGCCAGTGTTTGCACACCCATGTGATTTTACCGCTCACCCCAGAACGACCTGTATTTCTATCAATGCTGCAGAAGTGATGGCCTTCGGTGCCAGCAAAGAACTAGACCCAGAATGCAAACCCAAAAGGAGGGTGGAAGGGCCTTCAGCACCTACCAGCTCAGCAAATGCCAGCCACGATATCCCTGGTGCCCCCTGCCTAGGAGGCAAAGTTCTTGAAGGCCCCACCCAGGAGAAGAGCCCCCACTAACCTTTCACGAAGTAGTCCCTGTTGGGCCCGATGAGCGCGTTGTAGGGGTAGCCGTAGTAGGCCAGCGTGTAGGGGTCGCAGGAGTACACGTAGCTGGGCTGCTGCGCCGCCTCGGCCGCACCGCCACCCCTGGCTGCCTTCTGGTAGCGCGAGTACTGCTCCTTGTCCACGGGCTTGGCCAGCGTGACCTCCAGGCACGAGCCCTCCAGCTCAGTGCCGTTGAGGTTGTTCATGGCGTGCACGGCATCCTCGCGGCTGGTGAAGTGCACGAAGGCGTAGTCGCGGATCTTCTTGACGCGCTCCACGCAGCCAGGGTTGAACTGGCCGAAGCTCTTCTTGATGGTGTCCTCTGTGGTCTCAATCATGAGGTTGCGCACGTAGAGGATCTTCACCGTCTCCATCACGTCCTCGTCCACATCGATCTCGGGCTCGGCCCAGTCCACGGCGATCTGGTGGCCCCACAGCTGGATGCGGCCGGGCATGAGCTTGCGGCGAGCCATGGCAGCCGCGCGGTGGCTTTCGTACTCCACGAAGGCGAAGCCACGGTTCTTCATCTTGTCGGCCGCGCTGGCGTAGACGATCACGTCCAGCACGCCCTCGGTGACCTTGGCGATCTCCTCCAGGATCTCCTCGCGTTTCTTCATCTTGGGGATCCCGCCGATGAAGAGGCGGCAGTTGTCTACGCTGCAGCACACGCCTAGCAGGCGACCCGGGCGGATCTCGTAGTTGTTGAGCTCGCGCACTGCGCGCTTGGCCTCGTGCTTGTGGCAGTACATGACGAAGGCGTAGCCGCGGTTCTTGCCGTCGAAGTCCATCATGAGGCGCAGCTCGTAGATGCGGCCCACAGCCTCGAACACGGGCACCAGTTCGTCCTCGTACACGTCGCGCGGGATCTTGCCCACGAAGACCTCGCAGCCGCGCTGCGGGTGCGGGCCCTCCCAGCCGGGCGGTGGGCCGCCGTACTTGCGCTGCCCGTTCTCCTGCACCATGCTGTAGCCCGTGCGCTCCATCAGCGCCAGCAGTGCCGCCTCGTTGGGCGCGCCCGCCACGCCCTCAGGCACCTTGGCCGAGGACCCGGCGGCCGAGTCACTGCTCATGGCTGCGGTGGAATCCTCTGCGGTCATAATGTCAAAGGCATCCACAGCTGGCGGAAACCTGGGAAGCAGAAAGGAGCGTGAGTGGGGAACCGCTGGATCTTGCCTCCTTTGGGTTGTTTCGCAGCCTTGCAAGTATGCATTAATAGGCCACGGGGAAGGTGAGGTGGTTTAAATGAGAAATAGAATGGAGGTGTTCTGGAAATGCAGCAGCCCTACACTTGTCTAAAATAGTCAAGTTGTCTTGCCATAAGAACCAGAAGTGAGTTAGGAAAAAAAAAAAAAATCAGAATGAGCAAGTACTTCCATTTCATCAGTACCCCGATAGCTTTGAAGTTTTGCGAAACTGCTATCATTGTTGGTAAAAACCTCACATTCTTTTGCTTCATTCCTGCACCGTTAACTCCGCCTGATTTCCTTGTTATATGGAATTTGACAAACTTCACGTATTTCTTTGGTGAACAAACCTTTTTTCTTTTCTTTTTTAAGGGAGTCTTTTTCTTTGTAGGAATGGAAATACAGTGAAGATTTTAAATTATTAAAGAAAACTTTTAGGAGGTGTCACTGTATAGAGAGAGCTGTGTATTAAAGCTTTTTACAAGGAAGAAATGAAATGCCCATATTGCCACAGACTTGGTCTAGGAACTGTAATAAGAGCTAATCTGATTTTGATGGTGGCATTCAGGTAAAATTCTTGGTGTGAAGCATTCAAAGATTTGGAATCAGTCCTCGAAAAGCTAGACTGACTTCAAGCTGGAGGCCTGGGAAGCAGCATCTACCTGGTAAACCACACTATTGTTTTCGGAGAACTGTCACCTGCATTTTCTTAATCTTCTTAACCTCTGTATATGGTATGTGATATTATCTTCAGTCCCAATTTGGTCATGGGGAAATAGGCTGAGAGAGGTTGAGTAAATTGCCCCATTTCACACAGTAAGTGTCAGCTAGTAGGGTAGACTTGATTCCAAGTTTTCTGGCTCCAGATTCCCTGTTTTTTCTTCCAAACCCATACTGGGCAATGGAATTTTCTATGATGCTAGAAAAGCTGTCACTTGCCACATGTGGCTACTGAGCACTTGGAATGGAGCTAGTGTGACTGAGGAGCTGGATTTTAAATTTAATTAAACACCCACCTATCACAGTGCAGGTCTGAACTGTGCCACCTTCGCTTATATGGCCGAGGGCTCTGTGGAAATGATTCTAAATTATGCAATAAGATTATCATGAAGAGCTGCAGACTATACTTTTGTAATGAAAGGCTTCAATTTGCCTTTAAAAAATGAAATATATTTCATTTTTTGGACTATAAAAGCATTCAGTTGAATTTTATAGAAAGTTAAGAAAAGTACATAAGAAATTAGTCCTAATTTTCCAACCCAATAATAGCACAATGAAACTTTCCCATCTGTTTTCCAGATGTTTTCTTGAGGAGGTGGGAGGGGGAAGCCTGGCTTCTTCCTAATTTACATGGTGCTACTTTATGTTATAAGCATTCCTCCATATTCTTAAAAATCTTTGTAAAAACATCATCTTTAATGGCTGTATAAGGTTTCATCAATTAATTAGAACCTGGAGTATCATTCATTTTTTTAAAATTTAGGACTAGGAGATGTATACAAGAATATTAAGGGAAATTTCAAGGATAATAAAAATGAATTTGATCATTGAAGGAAAAAACAAAACTATAATGAAACAAAATAAATCTAAGCTATTTATTTGCCAGATGGCCAAAATAGTCCTTCTGTGGTTAATTTGCTCTAGTATCAAGTGGCAGTATGGTTTAGCAGGTAAGTATGTGGCTTCTGGAGCCAGACTGCATATGTTTGTGTATGAATCTCAGCTCCAATACTTGCTAGTGTTAGCTGCTCCATGCCTCACCTCAGTTTCCCTACCTATAAAATAGGAATGATAATAATAGTGTTGACCTCATTAAGTTTAGAGGAGTGAGTTAATACATACACAGCATTTTGAATGGTGCCTAGAACGTTATAAATGCTCAAGAAATATCAGTTATTATTTTTCATCCAAACTTTTCAGTAAAATCTTAGACCAATTCTTTCAATTTTAGAGTAATTCTTAAGATAAACATTTTCAGTTCTTTAAAAATATCTGTTACATGTGGCTTCTATTCTTATTATTTTTTTCCTCTTCAAGTGCTTGGAAGCTGGTTTGACATCTCCAGTTATCATGAAATTTTTTTGTAGTATACTTGGAAAACGATACATTAGTTTCTGTAGTTTCAAGTTGAAAAAGTTTTTTTTTTCTTTTTTTAAAAATAGAGATGGAGGGCCAGGCGCAGTGGCTTGTGCCTGTAATTCCAGCTCTTAGGGAGGCAGAGGTGGGAGGATTACTTGAGCCCAGGAGTTCGAAACCTGCCTGGGAAATATAGAAAGACCTTGTTTTCCACAAAAAAAGGAACCAAAAAAAAAAAAAAAAAAGAAAAGAAAAAAGAAAAAAGATCCCAATTAAAATAGAGATGGAGTCTCACTATGTTACCCCAGCTAGTCTCAAACTCCTGGGTTCAAGCAATCTTCCTGCCTGGCCTCCCAAAGTGCTAGGATTACAGGCATGAGCCACTGCACCCAACCAAGAAATTTCAACATTAAATTCGAACATGAAGACCTTTCCCTTCTTCCAAATGGAAGATAAGGATATATTTTTAAGAAGGCTATTTGTATAAACACCCATGTAGTTACAATCTGTGACCTGGGCAGGAAATGCCAGCTATGTATATAAATACATAGGACACAATTCAAGCTCTTACCTGTTGTACTGTATACAACATTAACTGACTAAAGTCCAAGGGAATAGAACTTATCTCTCTGCTGAGATAGGTGGAGTTGCCTTCCTGTCACCCCAACTGCACTTTGAAACTACTATTCTACCCACAAAAACAGTCTTCCAGTAGTCAGGCTATGGAGTCATTGCCAATCCCAACCCCAATAATACAAAAAAAAATCCTGTTTGCTTTCAGTCTGAAATCTGCTGGTGTCAGTAACACAATTATCTCTACATATTTTAAAATAGCGATAGCTTATTTCTTACATCAATGAGCCAAGAAAAGCCTTTTTTTTCCTGTGCTTTCATCTTCTGTAGTAAACAAACCATGTTAGCGACCCTGTTTTTATTTTTACTTTGGCCACCAGGAAGTTCACGATTGATTTCTTTTCACTCCAATTTTAGTAACTGTAGGGGACATTACAACACACTTTCTTGTTCATCTAATTTGGGTTATAGTTTCATTTTTTAGTTTTCTTCTATTTTTTCAGTTTTCCCAGTGACATGAATTGAGCTGTTTGTATTATTTATCTTATTGTTCACATGTTCTTATAAACCATGTTGTAATTTTGGAGGAAAAGAATCAATGCATACATACATGCATAGATATCTAATTAGAGCCAGACATTGATTAATGTAATATCCAAATTTGCTATGTCTATTACACCAACTACTAGTATTGCATACAAACAAGTAAGAACCACAGTGACATACTACTTCACACTCATTAGGATAGTTATTATAAAAACAACAAAAACTAGGAAATAAGCATTGGCAAGGACGTGGAGAAACTGAAACCCTCATGCAATGCTGGTAGGAATATAAAATGGTACACCTGCTGTAAAAAACCAGGATGATGGTCCCTCAAAAAATTAAACATAGAATTACCATTTGATCCAACAATGCCACTTCTAGGTATATACCCAAAACACTCAAATTGATACTCGTATAATAGCAACAGTATTTATAGTTGCCAAAAGATGGAAGCAACCCAAATGTTGATCAATGGATTATGATAAACAGAATGTGGTATACGTGTACAATGCAGTATTATTAAGCCTTTTTTCTTTTTCTTTTTTTTTAGACAGAGTCTCACTCTGTCACCAGGCTGCCATGCAGTGGTGCAGTCTCCACTCACTGCAGCCTCCACCTCTCAGGTTCAAACAATTCTTCCACCTCAGCCTCCCAAGTAACTGGGACTACAGGTGCACACCACCATGCCCGGCTAATTTTTGTATTTTTAGTACAGATGGGGTTTCACCATGTTGGCCAGGCTGGTCTTGAACTCCTGACCTCAGGTGCTCCACCCACCTCGGCCTCCCAAAGTGCTGGGATTACAGGTGTGAGCCACTGTGCTTGGCTTATTCAGCCTTGAATAAAATTCTGATATGTGCTACAATATGGAAGAACCCTGAAGACATTATGCTAATGGTGAAATAAGCCAGACACAAAAGGATAAATATTAGATGACTCCACTTATATAAGGTACCTAGAGTAGTCAAATTCATAGACAGAAAGTAGACTAGTGGTTACCATGGACTGGAGAAAGGGAGGAGTGGGGAATTAGTGCTTCACGGGTGTGGGTATTTTAATTAGGGATAATAAAGGTCTGGAGATGGATGGTGGTGATGGCAGCACAATAGTGTGAATATACTTCATGCCACTGAACCATACACTTAAAAATGGTAAAATGTTATGTATAATATACCACAGTAAAAACAAAATCCTTAAAAAAAGCGAGAAGGTTCAGAGATGCAAAAAAGACAAAAATTAGAGTCGATAAAATCAGGATTTCATTAGAGGCCATTAAAAAATGGTACACGGGGCTGGGCGCGGTGCCTTACGCCTATAATCCCAGCACTTTGGGAGGCTGAGGCAGGCAGATCACCTGAGGTCAGGAGTTCGAGACCAGGCTTACCAACATGGAGAAACTCCATCTCTAATAAAAATATAAAATTAGCTGGGCGTGGTGGCACATGCCTGTAATCTCAGCTACTCGGGAGGCTGAGGCAGGAGAATCCCTTGAACCTGGGAGGCAGAGGTTGTGGTGAGCAGAGATGGCACCATTGCACTCCAGCCTGGGCAACAAGAGTGAAACTCCGTCTCAAAAGAAAAAAAAAAAAGGTACCCTGACTCAGGTTAACACATTCAAGAAAATCTTATGGCCTACAAGTTTTATTCTCCTTATTATCATGTTTAATATACCATATTAAATACATTATATGGTGTGCTGCTCTACTCAATGAATTCAGATGCCAAACGCTTAGATATATTAAAGGATAAATGAGGCTGGGTGCAGTGGCTCACGCCTGTAATTCAAGCACTTTGGGTGGCCGAGGCAGGCAGATTGCTTAAGCTTAGGAGCACGAGACCAGCCTGGGCAACATGGCAGAACCCTATCTCTACAAAAAGTACAAAAATTAGCCGGGCATGCTGGTGTGTGCCTGTAGTCCCAGCTATTGGGGAGGCTAAGGTGGGAGGATCACCTGAGCTCAGGAAGCTGAGGCTGCAGTGAGCCGTGACTGCGCCACTGCACTCTAGCCTAGGCAACAGAGTGAGATCCTGTCTCAAAAACAACAATAACAACAATAACAAAACAAATAACAATTACAAACAATAACAAAAAGGAAAAGATTTTCAAGCTACTTTGAAAAAGACAACTATACAGTTAATATGACCCATCTCTCAAAAATGCTTAACTTACTATATTTATATGTGCTTTAGATCAGCATTGGCAAGCTATGGTTGTGGGCCAAATATGGTCTGCTGTTTGTTTTTATAAGCAAAATTGTATTGGAACACAGCCCTATCCTTTGGAAAAAAAAAAAAAGAAAAGATAATGTATGGCTGCTTTTATATAACAATGGCAAAGTGAAATAGTTGAGACCCAGAGAGTGTGGCCCATAAAGCCTAAGGTATTTACTCTCCACCTTCGTTGACCCCTGGGCTAGGAGATGTGGAAGAGCACATCCTTGAGGCTAAGTCACATAGATTCTGCTTGCTACATATAATAGTTTTCCTATGCTGAATGATAACTTAATTTCAGGACCAATTTTTAAATTCTAACTTTTTTCTTTTTTTTAGATGGAGTCTCGCTCTGTCGCCCAGGCTGGAGTGCTGTGGCGCGATCTCAGCTCACTGCAATCTCCACCTCCAGGATTCAAGTGATTCATCTGCCTCAGCCTCCTGAGTAGCTGGTATTACAGGTGTGCACCACCACGCCTGGCTACTTTTTGTATTTTTAGTAGAGACGGGGTTTTCCCATGTTTGCCAGGTTGGTCTCAAACTCTTGACCTCAAGTGATTTTCCTGCCTCCTGAAGTGCTGGGATTATAGGCGTGAGCCACTGTGCCAGGCCTTAAATTCTAACATTTTTTAAAGACAGTGTTGTTTAGCTGACATTTTCCCCTCTTCCAAGCTGTTTTCCATTTAACTCCAATGGCCAAATTTATGAGACATGGAAGAAGAAAATGTCTGATGAAGGTTGTTGGCTCAGCTCCTGACACTTACATATTAATGATAATTTCTTAAAATTCCAAAAGAGATACAAGAGGGTTTGTTTTCAATTATTCATTCATTCACTCAGCAAATAGTTACTGACTACCTGCTATGTGCCAGATACTGTGCTAGCTATGGTGGACCTCGTCCTTGTGGAGCTGACTTCTGAGTTAACTGAACTCAGTTAACTGAATTACGCTTCGAATGCCAAATAGTTGAGAATTAAGGTATTTGTCCTCATGGTTACTGACCAGAGCCTGCTTCAAAAGGGTCATACACCTCAACATTGTTAACATTCGTTTCTGATAAGGGCATAGTTTCCCAAGTTAAAGGCCACATACCATCAGAACTTTGCTTTTAAATATATCAGGGGTGTCTGGGGACTAGTGTGAAATACTGTATCCTGAATGTTGAGATTCTTGCTTGGGGCAGAAGTGTGGACAGAATGAATAATAAGTATACGTCAGAAGTAGAAACTTATCTGTGAGCAAATCAAAATATCTAGATAAGTGACACGGAGTCCCCCAATTTCATCCATTCGCCATGTGACAGTTTTAAAAGGACTGGGCATTCTGGTTTAGGTTTCATAGCATGTTGAATAAATGCAAGTCTCTAGAGTCAGAGAGTCTGAAGTCCAAATCTTAGTTCCTCTAATTCTAGCTGTGAACCTTGAGAAAAGTCATTTAACAGCATTAAATCTATATTCTCCTCTCTAAAATGATGACTGTATTAACTAGTGTTTACTGAATGCCTATTATGTGACAGGCAGAGTGCTACGCTTGTTGTGCATATTAACTCATTCCAATCCTCACAATGTCTATATGGGATATTACTAGGGTCTCCACTCTACAGATAGGGAAGCTGAAGCACGCAGAGGCTAAGTAGATTCTCAGTTAATGAGCATCAGAGCTGGTATGTGAACCCTGGGAGTCTGATTTTCATCATAGGGCTGTAATGAGGATTAAATAAAATGACTGGTGTAAAGTTCTTAGTGCAGAACCTAGCACGAAGTGATCGAGGAATGTTAGCCCAAGAAAATTGAACTTAAGGCTGGGCGTGGTGACTCATACCTTTAATCCTAACACTTTGGGACGCTGAGGCAGGAGAATTGCTTGAGCTCAGGAGCTTGAGACTAGCCTGTGCAACATAGTGAGACCCCCATCTCTACAAAAACTAAAAAAATTAGCTGGGTGTGGTGGCGTAACACTTGTGGTCCCAGCTATTCGGGAGGCTGAGGTGGGAGGATCACTTGAGCCTGGGAGGTCAAGGCTGCAGTGAGCTATGATTACGCCACTGTACTCCAGCCTAGGTGACGAGCGAGACCCTGTCTCAACAAAAAAAAAAAAAAGAAAAAAAGAAAAAAAATGAAAAAAGACAATCAAACTTAAAAAAAAAAAAACAAAACTGGAGGTAAGAATCTTGCCCCTATGTAGGATTCTGTGTTTACAGGAAAACAGGCAAGAGGCTATCCCAGCCAACTTTAAACCAGTCCGTAGAGAAGCCTAGCGTGCGAGTTCTGGTGGAGACTGGTGTATCAGAGTCTCCCAGATTCCTTTCATAGCAGGTAAGCTGTCTGGAGTGTGATTCTCCACTGGTGATGTGGCTTATGCATCCATGTGTAAGCCTGTTTCTCACCTAATCCTTGGCGAAAGCACTTTACAGAAGCTCTCCCAGAAAGAACATGAAGAGACTTGCCACACTGGATGCAAAAGGTCCAACCATCTATGTAAATGCCAAATCCCCTGAGGTAGGACCCTCCCAGCACACAGCTATTCTTCCCAACACTAAAAAAGCATGAGTCTTCACTGAAGGCTGCTAGCATTAAATAAACATGGCAATATATTTGAAATAAATCATTTACTCATAGTTTCGTATATAAAACAAGCAGAAAAAATATACTTTCAAACCATGCTATTATTATTCTGAACTAGGGATTTTCGTTATGTTTTAGGGAGAGTTTGAACTTGTTGGACTGAAATAAAATTTCAAGGCAAACAGGTAAAGCAGACATCATCAAGGATTTGAATTCTCTTTTTAGCATTGGTTCAGAGTACCTTTCATTAGGATTTTAACTTTGAACTGGGACATTTTGGAGGGCAAAGGATACCAGTGTACTACTGGGAAATATTTTCAATGTTTACATACCAGTCTTTACCTAGGATCAAAAACACACATGAGTTTACCCTAGAATTAATAAGACTACTGGTCGGGAGCGGTGGCTCAGGCCTGTAATCCCAGCACTTTGGAAGCCTGAGGCGGGTGGATCACAAGGTCAGGAGTTCAAGACCAACCTGGCCAAGATGGTAAAACCCCACCTCTACTAAAAATACAAAACAATTAGCCGGGCATGGTGGTGGGTGCCTGTAATCTCAGCTACTCAGGAAGGTGAGGTAGAGAATTGCTTGAACCCAGGAGGCAGAGGTTGCAGTGAGTCGAGATTGCGCCACTACACTTCAGCCTGGGCGACAGAGTGAGACTCCATGTCAAAATAAATAAGACTACCAGTTAACTTTGGTTCACAGCTCTTGGAGTGTGAGTGTGTGTGTGTGTCTGTGTGTGTGTTTGAGATGAGTATGCAATTTGGAATTCTTGGGAGACCTTTATTTGCTGACCAGCTGACAAATTGCAATTTGAAGCTATATACAGTGGGGTACAGCGTCTTCCAATCACTACCTGGAATTTAATTCAGTGGAGGGTTTTAAAACGTGTTGATCCAAGAGGTAATTCTATCTCTGTGGTTAGATTTCTATTTTGATGTTGCTTATTCATACCATAAAATTTTGTCCTAATAATCACTTCTTAAGCATGACCTAACACACACAATGCACGTAAGAGCAAAGGCTTTGGAGTCAGAGATCTAAGTTCAAGTCATGATTGCGCCACTTACTAGCTGTGTCTCCTTAGGCAAATCACCTTAGTTCCATTTCCACATCTCTAAGATGGTTCTAGTAATAGCACCAGGACTAAGTGACAATTGGCAATGTGTGGCACACAATTTGTTTAAAAAGGTTGGCAATTATTATTACTTTAAAGAATGTCACTTGAAAGTCATAGCTTGTGTTTTAGAGAGGTGTCTGTCACAAAAGTTCAGAATAACCTCATGGTTTACAGAAAAATTATTTGATTATCATGGTTTACAGAAAAATTATTTGATTATTTGGTAAAGGAAGATGTTGCCCCAAACTCAGGGTGAGGGAGGGGATGGGGTAGGAAATCAGAGAGAAAAACAGTTTCTGCAGAAAGTTTCCAAGATTTGGCCTTACCCTGAGCATTTATCTTACTGCCTTGGTCCAAGTTACCACCACCCAGTAGAATAAACATTGGAGAGGACACACCCACTCTTGGGCAGGTCCCTGGCACCAGGATGTTTCTATTACCTCAGAGTTTGAAAGTGGAAAAGGAGTTCCACTCAAAATGGAGGCAGAACACGGAATTTACCTGGGAGGCCAAACAATAAGCCGAAGACTTCGAAACACAGGCTCTTTTTTTTCTATTAACAGGCAGGGACCTCTTGCTATTGAAAAGCATGGCCCTTGGGGCACATAAACATCTCTCCTTGACTCTCCTTTCTTTAGGTAAGATCCTGAGAGGTTGAAGATACAACAGAATAATGACATTCTGGGCCATGCCTTCTGCCCACCCCTCGCTCATCTGAGAAAGAGTTCATTCATAATGGGTCTTAATTGTGTTGATGATTGTACAGATTTTGTTATTTCAAAGCACATCATTCAATGAATGCTTGTGTATGATAAACAGATGCAAAGCCAAGAGGCTCAGTTTTCCCAGGCGTTTCTATCAACACACACCTGAGAATGCAGCCTTTTGCTGTGGGTTCTCAGGGAGGCCTGCTGTGTACTACAAGAGGGCTGAAGCCACCCTCCTGAAAGGGGTGGAGTGGGGAGATTTTCTGCAGGGGTTTAGCAACACACAAATACCAGTTAGGAATCTATTATCTTGTTCCCTTTATTTATTTATTTATTTAGACGGAATCTCTTTCTGTCGCCCAGCCTGGAGTGCAGTGGCGCGATCTCAGCTCACTGCAGCCTCCACCTCCTGGGTTTGAGTGATTCTCCTGCCTCAGCCTCCAGAGTAGTTAGGACTACAGGCATGCACCACCATGCCCAGCTAAGTTTAGTGCTTTTTTTAGTAGAGACAAGGTTTCACCATGTTGACCAGCCTGGTCTTGAACTCCTGGCCTCAAATGATCCACCTGCCTTGGCCTCCTAAAGTGCTGGGATTACAGGTGTGAGCCACTGCACCCAGCCTTGTTCCCTTTAAATAAGCATTACTTATACTTTGTCTCAAAAGGTTGATGGGGTAATGCTGAAACAAACAAAAATGAAACCCACAAATTCAGCACACATATGCCTCTTGGGCCAACGTTTTTCCAATGCATGAACAAACAGTAGGAGGGACTTCTAGTTTCACTCCTTACCTTGGCTCCTTTGACCTAAGCCTTTGAGGGATCTGGCAAGGAGCAGAAAGGTCGACTGACAGATACCAGAAAGGAAAAGGAAGGAGAAGCCACAGTGGCTTCTATCATTTAACACTAGGCTTGAATTCATATAGTGTTTTGCAATTTATAAAATTCTTTCAGGCTGGGCAAGCTGGCTCACGCCTATAATTCCAGCACTTTGGGAGGCTGACACGGGCAGATCACCTGAGTTCAGGAGTTCAAGACCAGCCTGGCCAACACAGTGAAACTCTGTCTCTACTGAAAAAAAAAAAAAAAGTACAAAACTTAGCCAGGCGTGGTGGTATGCACCTGTAGTCCCAGTTACTTGGGAGGCTGAGGCAGGAGAATTGCTTGAACCTGGGAGGCAGAGGTTGCAGTGAGCCAAGATCGCACCACTGCACTCGAGCCTGGGTGACTCTGTCTTCCCCTCCCCGAAAAAAATTTATTTCACATATATTATCTAGTTTCATAAAATCCCAGAATTTGAGCTGCACAGGGAATACAGGTGTTCTCTAACCCAGGGTTTTCGAACCTCAGCCCTATTGATATTTGTGATAATTCTATGTTATGGGGGGCTGTCTTGTGCGTTTTAAGATGTTTCATAACATCCCTGTCCTCCACCCACTAGACGCAAAAGCGCCCCCACCTCCACAATGTTGTGACAACCAGAAATGTCTCCAGACATTGCACATTTGGGGGCAGGGGGTACAAACAAAATTGCTTTCTGTTGAGAATTACTGGTGGAGTCTATCTTGGAGTTGTGTAATATGATTATATACTGGCACACATGGTAGGTACCTTTTATTTTATTTATTTATTTATTTTTTGAGACGGAGTCTCACTCTGTTGCCCAGGCTGGAGTGCAGTGGCGCGATCTCAGCTCACTGCAAGCTCCGCCTCCCGGGTTCACGCCATTTTCCTGCCTCAGCCTCCCGAGTAGCTGGGACTACAGGTGCCCGCAACCTCGCCCGGCTAGTTTTTTGTATTTTTTAGTAGAGACGGGGTTTCACCATGTTAGCCAGGATGGTCTCGATCTCCCGACCTTGTGATCCACCCGTCTCGGCCTCCCAAAGTGCTGGGATTACAGGCTTGAGCCACCGCGCCCGTCCTGGTAGGTACTTTTAAAATAGAGAATAAGTTGTTATTTTCTACAGCCCTCCCTCAACATGGGCCTGGTGTCTTGATCTGGCTCTTATGAATAGTCAAGGCTGGCCGGGCACAGTGGCTCACACCGGTAATCCCAGCATTTTGTGAGGTTGAGGCGGGAGGATCGCTTGAGCCCAGGAGTTCGAGAGCAGCCTGGGCAACATGGCAAGACCCAGTTGCTACTAAAAAAAAAAAAAAAAAAAAAAGTCAAGGCTATCAAGACTGAGAAATGTGCAACATTTTTCAAGGGTTTGAGCTAAGTGTCTCTGTGATACCATAATACTTATTTAATTTGGTTGAAACACTATCAATTTAATTTTCAAACAAAACAACAACTACCATAAAGGCTTGTAAGACTGGTTCTGTTGTCTAATTGACTTGTCATCACAGCAAACTGACAGGCCTGGGTCATACAAACATCACTGCTGAAATCAGTCTAAAGTATCCAACTGTCTCATTTAAATTCAGACCCCACTGCTACATGGACACATGAGAACTGCTGACAATCTGGTTTTTAAGACTTGGGCTATTTTCAAATGTCGTTACTGGTTTCTTCAACAATGCAATAACCCTCACTTAAAATTTACACTTTTTTTTTTTTTAAAGACACACTATGAACAATCACTGAAAATGGGCTTCTGGGATACAGTCAATTCACTGGTACTAAAGTCAACATCTGTACAGGTCTACAGGCAAAAGGCAATGATGTGGTAGAATAAATGATTAAACAATATTTGCATGTGAATTGATTCATTCACTTGCTCATTCAAACACTAATTGAGCACTGGCTGCATGTGAGGCTGTGCTAGATGCTTGGAGATATAGTGGTGGCCACTGCGTGTTCTTGGAGTTCACAGTTTAGCAAGGGTAGATGAAGAAGGAAGGGGAGGTCAGGAACAGTAGCTCATGCCTGTAATCCCAGCACTTTGGGAGGCCAAAGCAGGCAGATTGCCTGAGGTCAGGAGTTCGAGACCAGCCTGGGCAACATGGCAAAACCTGTCTCTACTAAAAATACAAAAATTAACCAGGTGTGGTGGCATGTGCCTGTAATCTCAGCTACTTGGGAAGCTGAGGCAGGAGAATTGCTTGAACCCGGGAGGTAGAGCCTGCAGTGAGCTGAGATCATGCCACTGCACTCCAGTCTGGGCAACAGAGCGAGACTCCATCAAAAAAAAGAAGAAAGGGGAAGAGACAGAGCAGAGGGAACATTATGAGCAAAGGTGGGCATTTGCAAAAATGCTGGAATAGTCTCGAATAGCTGAAATGTAGGAGGTGGATATGGGGCATAAGATGAGGCTCAAAAAGAAAATAAAACCAGATTGTGAAGGGTCTAAGTCTCTCGCTTTCTGTGGTAGACAGTGGACAGCCACAAAGCTTTAGCCATGACTAGGAAGTTACGGCTGAGTCCTCAGTGAAAGAATGAGTAGCTCTTGCACCAGGCGTTTCATTCTGAGGAATAGAAACGATTTTATAAATTTGTTTATGAACTATTCTGCTAAGCAAGCAGGAGGCCTCAGTAGTGTTTATAAGGGGACAAGAGACCAAAAACTCAGGAATTAAAAGCACGAGATAAACCTGAAATTCTGTATCTTGTCAACCTTAGTTTAGTGTCCGCCAGGTCAAATCCACTGTCTATTATAAACATCTGCCTTTTCATAATACATACCACTACTGCAGTTTTTTTTTTCTTTTAGCCTTTTTTCTACAACTAGAATATAAACTCTGAGAGAGCAGAATTTATGTCTCTTCTTGGTTATCATAAACTCCTCAAAGCTTGGCACTTAAAAGACAACAAATATTTGTCAAATAATTAAATGGACTGTGATTTCCTTCTTTCTTTCTTTCTTTATTTTATTTTTTTGAGACGGAGTCTCACTCTGTCGCCCAGACTGGAGTGCAGTGGCTCAATCTCGGCTCACTGAAAACTCTGCTTCGCAGGTTCAAGGGATTCTCCTGCCTCAGCTTCCTGAGTAGCTGGGACTACAGGAGCGCACCAGTGCGCCCAGCTAATTTTTGTATTTTTAGAGACAGGATTTCACCATGTTGGCCAGACTGGTCTTGAGCTCCTGACCTCGTGATCTGCCCACCTCGGCCTCCCAAAGTGCTGGGATTACAGGCTTGAGCCATTGCACCCAGCCGATTTCCTTCTTAATAGCATTATCAATAGTGATAAATATTTAAAGATTACTTATTTTTGTACAAGGCATCATGCTAGAAACAATGGCAGTGGGGTGGGAGGGAACATAAAAAACCATGTAAGATTGTTCAGCCCTAGGTGGTCACAAACCTTCCTTCAACAAACATTGATTGAGTGTCAAAATGAAGACAGTGGCTTAGTAAAGTGCACAAGCAAGGATGGACGGTGGGCCAAAACAGACTTCAGGGAATGAGCCAGCTATCACAGGTAGCTGAGGATTGAAAATCTGCACATTTCTTGTTTAATTATATTTACAGACCGATGGAAATTATGAAGCAGTAGAAGTTCTACTTATCCTCTTATACTTAGAACTAATTATGTTTTCATATGCCATATTACTGCCAATGTAATATACAATGATGTTAAAGAATTGATTAAGGTGATGAAGATGAACTCCATTTTATTGAACATCTTTATGAGTGAGACCTTCTGCTGACTGCCAGCAGTTAGCACCAAGAGAGGATTTCAGAAGAGGATACTGTCCCACCCCCTGTCTAGTATTTCTGGAAAAGTGGCTGGAGAGTGTATTTCACTTATGTGCTAAGAACAGAGCAGCGCTAAAAGAGAATAGCCAGCTTAAATGCAATCCTCCCCACAGGGAAGGAGATGAATTAGAAATAATCTCTCTTGTTCTGTGCTCTCAGAGGTCAATTTTTTTTTAAAAAAAGAATCTCTCCAAGAGTTTCCTTAATGTATGGTTTTAAAACTCCCAAGTTAATGATAATGAACTATTTTTTTTGAACGCGTATGTGTAATTTGATTTCTCATGACATTTCTATGGGTGGAAATTTTAAATGTGGGCTCTAGAGTATGGGGTAGACGCCTGCTGGAGACCTGCACATTTGACCCCCTGGCTGTTTTCATAAAGTTTTATTGGCACATAACCACGGCCATTTGTTTACATATAGTCTATGGCTGCATTTATGGGGACAATGGCAGAGTTGAGTTAAGTAGCAGCAGAGGCGATAGGGCCTATGAAACCTAAACTGTTTACTGTCTGGACCTTTACTGCAAACATTTGCCGACCTCTGCTGTAAAGTCAGATTTCCTGGGTTCGAGCCCCAGTTCTTCAGCTGTGTAGCTGGGTGACACATTGGTAAACTAACTATTTAAAATCCTGATTCCTCATTATCCTCACCTGCAAAATAAGAATAGTGATAATTATCACTATCTCAAAGCATCACTGTGAGGAATAAATTAGGTAGCCAAGGGCTTAGAATGAAGCTAAGTAACGGTGTGATCAGTGTTAGCGATTACTGCCCCCTTTTTATTTTTTTATTATTTACTTATTTTTATTCATTTATTTATTTTTTGAGACAGAGTCTCACTCTGTCGCCCAAACTGGAGTGCACACTGGACGACAGAGTCAGCTCACTGCAATCTCTGCCTCCCGGGTTCAAGTGAATCCTGTCTCAGCCTCTCAAGTACCTGGGACTATAGATGAGTGCCACCATGCCCAGGTAATTTTTTTGTGTCTTTAGTACAGACAGGCTTTTGCCATGTTGGCCAGGCTGGTCTTGACCTCCTGACCTCAGGTGATCTGCCCACCTCAGCCTCCCAAAGTGCTCCTGGCCATACTGCCCCATTTTAAAGATCAGGAGATTGAGGGTGTCAACTTGACCCAGCTTACAGAATTGAAATGTAGGTCAATCTGATGACAAAGTCAAAGCTCTTTCTACCATGATACTCATTCTTTGCTACTTACTTACTCATAGCAGGTTTAGCAATAGCCAGTGTTAACAGGGTAAGACCACGATAGGTGAGAAATGGACATTGGCTGATAGAGTGGAAGGAATTTCCAGTACAGACACATGGTAAAGTTGTTGGGAAATCATTACTTTCTACCATCCCCATTGCTTCCCCTCTTCACCCTCCCCACCAAAGCTTCTAAGCTTTTAAAGAGTTCTGCAAACTGTCCCATAGCCTATTTCTGGCTCTTTGAAAAGGAGTTAACATGTTCAAACAATGTTTTTAGACTTAAAAACCTATGGAATTAAATTCTTAAATAGAAATGTTGAAGGACTAGAATTCACATAATCGCAACGTATAAGTGAGACCATGGGACTGTGATGAGGCAGTTCCACGCCCAGGCTCTGGAGCCAGACTGCCTCGCTTCCTATCTTGACTGTACCACTTGAAAAACAAATGCCATCACACAAGTCGCTTTCTCTCCTTCAGCCTCAGCTTCACCATCTATAAAATGGTGATCATATTATCATTAACAATGTTGGGAGGATTAAAAGCACCTGGCTGGTTGGGTGTGGTGGCTCAAGCCTATAATCCCACACTTTGGGAGGCTGAGGTGGGAAGCTCGCTTGAGCTCAGGAGTTCCAGACCAGTCTGGGCAACATAGTGAGACCCTGTCTCTACAAAAAATACAAAAATTAGCCAGGTGTGGTGGTTCCAGCTACTCAGGAGGCTGAGGTGGGAGGATCACTTGAGCCTAGGAGGTCCAGGCTGCAATGAGCTGTGATTGCATCACTGCACCCCAGTCTGAGCAACAGAGGGTAACCCTGCCTCGTAACAGACAAACAAAAAAGAAAAAATACCTGGCTACAGTAAATGCTCAAGGCCCTTTGTTATTATTTCAGCTGGTCAAGAGTAAATGTTTTTCAAGGATCTTCTTTTTGTAGACAACTGTACAGTCACAGTGTTTCGCAAATTATCTGCCTGGCAAGATACTTTTTAAAATTAAAATGTAAAGAACCTGAGGGGATTCACTCCCAAATGTTTATGGACAAACTGAAAGGGCATTTACACAGATATTACCTTCTACATTTACTTGAGAAAGTGTTTTAAGACACTGTACATGTGAAATATGTAGTTAAAATGGCTTACTACTATGTTCTCTTTTATATTTGTCCAATTATGTAAGTATTATGTTCTTTTTATCACTACTTAGTATTCCTGCATGGGAGTTTTGTGCCTACCCACTGAATGTAGTAGGCCCTAAATATTGTCTGTTAACTAATTATGGTGTCATATGCCATGTTAAAATTAAAATATTACAATTACTGAAGCAGGTTTAAGAGAGATCCCTGGGCATAATATTCTTAGAAAAACTTTGTGCCAGAAGTTGAATATATGAACTGGTAGTTTGATACATGATTACTTTTTAATTATAAAAGTCATCTTTAATTGCAAAAAATTCATAATAGTGTTTTTTTAGATAAGAAATTTCCTGTGTTAAGAATATGATTCAAGTTACTGAGAATTTATAGATATACATTTCCTGTACATACTATTCTTATATATCTATATCTACCAACAATACTATACAAAAGTATTAGTCCCATTTTCTTTTTTTTCTTTTCTTTTTTTTTTGTTTTGAGACAAGGGCTCTGTCACCCAGGCTGGGGTGCAGTGGCATAGTCACAGCTCACTGCAGCCTCAACTTCTCAGGCTCAAGCAGTCCTCCTACCTTGACCTCTCAGGCTCAAGGGATCCTCCCACCTCAGCCTCTCCAGTTGCTGGGACTACAGGTCCTCACCACCACGCCTGGCTAATTTTTTATTTTTTTGTAGAGATGAGGTCTCACCACATTGCCCAAGCTGTTCTCAAACTCCTGGGCTCAAGCAATCCTCCTGCCTCGGCCTCCCAAAGTGCTGGAAATTAAAGGCGTGTGCCAACACGCCCGGCCAGCCTCATTTTCTTGATGGAGAAACTGAGAAGGAGGGTGATCCTGTGCTTCCTTCAAAATCACAATTAGATAAGGCAAATCTGTGATTGTAATTTTATAAAGATGCCTTATCTTTGAGGTGATACTTTATAGTTTGACTTATTTTTGGCAGTAGAGTTGTTTTATATACACAACCAAACCAAACCCAGAGAGTCCAAATATAAAAGACAGAATTTTTTGAAAATTTTAAAATTTGTGGGGGCCGGGCATGGTAGCTCACGCCTGTAATCTCAGCACTTTTGGAGGCCGAGTGGGGCGGATCACCTGAGATCAGGAGTTCAAGACCAGCCTGGCCAACATGGTGAACTCCCGTCTCTATTAAAAAATACAACAATTAGCCAGGCATGGTGGCCCAGCACCTATGATCCTAGCTACTCGTGAGGCTGAGGCAGGGAGAATCGTTTGAACCCAGGAGGCGGAGGTTGTGGTGAGCTGAGATAGTGCCATTGCACTCCAGCCTGGGTGACAGTGAGACTCTGTCTCAAAAAAAAAAAAAAAAAAAAAGACATTTTAAGGCTGTTACTCAAGGTGGAATGTAGTGACACAATCTTGGCTCACTGCAACCTCCGCCTCCCAGGTTCAAGTGATTTTCGTGCCTCAGCCTGGGATTACAGGTGCACACCCCAACACCCAGCTAATTTTTTTTTGTATTTTTAGTAGAGACAGGGTTTCACTATGCTGGCCAGGCTGGTCTTGAACTCCTAACCTCAAGTGATCCACTGGCCTTGGCTTCCCAAAGTGCTGGGATTACAGGCATGAGTCACTGGGCCCAGCCAAGGGTATTTAGTTTTCATTTGTTAAATTTCTTAAATTTTACTATTACATTGGGGATTGAGTTAAAAAATTTTTTCTTAAATTTATGCCCAAACAGATTTAGAAAGTGAACTTTTTGCTGGGTGTGGTGTCCTAGCACTTTGGGAGGCCGAGGAGTTTGAGACCAATCTGGGCAACATAGTGAGACCCCACCTCTATTAAAGCAAATAAAATTAAATAAACAAAATAAAATAAAATGAAAGTGAATGTTCCCAAACATAAACTTACAGTCATTATAATGGTGTGTGAATGCTAGTCTTTTCTTCCTAATTTCAAATGATATTAGTAGTTTGCCAGTAGTAGTTATATAGTAACAGTATGGTCTGTTATTACTGTCTTATATTGTACATGAATACATGTACAATATGCACCTTCTGGTGGTATGTCAAATAGTAGTATACAAAAATAACACAGGTTTTTTTGTAAAACAAATGACAGATTGCCTGTCCTGAAACAAAGGCTCTGAAACAGACTGACATAGTCAAACATTAGCTTTAGTTTTAGGTGTGACCTTCTGCTTTTATTTGGTTAACATTAGTCATTTCAGTTGCAACTAGGAAACAGTATCTGCTATCACAGAAGAAAACATATCCTGGTTATGTTGATGTCATGTTCATTGACCAGCTATCTCAAGGCAATAATTATAGTAGAATAGTATTCGCCCAGAAATACCCTCAACATTGAAAGAGTCATGAGTTAAAACACTTTCTTTTATAAATGTTTAAGTTGAAGTAGGGTATTTTGGAAGCTAAAAATATTTTCAAAATCAACTATATTTATGGCAATATGACCACAGTAGGCTGTTTATGAGAAAACATAAAAAAGGAAGTGAGCTTTCTGGTGAGGGATAACTTAAAGACAAAATGCATTAAATGTAACTTTAATCCAGAAAATACATGTTCTTTTTATTCATTGCATTGTTTCAATGTTGTTCCACCTTTCTAACTCTGGTGATATTTGGGATTTTTTTCCCCTTTTCTTTTCTTTCTTTTTTGGGTACATAGTGAAAAACAAAAAAAAGATAGCTTAAAAAACAGGTCCTTCTGCAAACATATGGCTAAGGTTAAACTCTAATACCCAATGGCTTATTTACTTTAAAAATTTGGAAAAGTAAGCACCATGAGTTCATTGATATGAGTAGGAACCTGCGTCATCCTGTGGTATTTGTGAATATTGTGGGCTCTTTTATCAATTTTGTTTGTTTCTAAGTCTTTTCAAAGAACTCTGTTAGAAATGAGACCATCTGAGACAGGTCCTTTAACACAGAAAAGTGTTATTATGAAGTGATTTTAGATATTAAAGGCTCTTTCCACTTCTTTATGCATTGTTTGAAATGTCTTAGAAAAGTTAAAACAATAGTGTTTATACCTTATTTTATTAGCTATAATGGAAGCATTTCAAAGGCAGCGGTGCTTATTTTATCCCCAGTGCCTGGCACTGAATGAATGTTTGAATAAAAGAATGAACGGATAGAAGAATGAATGAATGTGCACTGTCTTTTGTAAGAAACATGGTAGGACAAAGCTACAAAAAGTTTTCCTTTTATATGTAACATCCACCAAATTGCTTTGGATATTTTTTTCATGTATCTATTTACATAAGTTTTGTGGTACAGCTGTGCATGGGGGTGCATGCTTGAAATCCCAACTACTGGGAGGTGGGAGCATTGCTTGAGCCTAGGAGTTCAAGGCTGCATTGAGCTATGATTGTGCCCCTGCACTACAGCCTGGGCAACAGAGCAAGACCCTGTCTCTAAAAAAAAAACGAATAATAAAAATAATTTTAAAATTTTTTTGTGGTTTACCTGTATATACAATTGGGTACAAATAGTCATACCCAGGTACTATGTGGTGGTATTTCTGCATGGCCAAAAGGAGGCCATCAAGAACAAATAGGCCAGCTTTGGTATAGGAGCTGGCCTGCCTGCCTACCTGCCTGCCTGCCTGCCTTCCTTCCTTCCTCCCTCCCTTCCTCCCTCCCTCCCTCCCTCCTTCATTCGAGACAGAGTTTCACTCTTGTTGCTAAGGCTGGTGTGCAATAGTGTAATGGCGTGATCTTGGCTCACCGAAGCCCCCGCCTCCTGGGTTCAAGCAATTCTCCTGCCTCAGCCTCCTGAGTAGCGGGAATTACAGGCATGCGCCACCACCCCCAGTTAATTTTGTATTTTTAGTGGAGATGGGGTTTCTCCATGTTGGTCAGGCTGGTCTCAAACTCCTGACCTCAGGTGATCTGCCCGCCTCGGCCTCCCAAAGTGCTGGGATTACAGGCCTGAGCCACCAAGCCCAGCCAGGAGCTGGCATTTCTAACACATGCCCAGGCATCAGGAATGTCACATGGAAAAGCCACACCAACCCCTAATGGACTATATTGAATGCCAATGTTAATATCCCTAGAGCCGTCTTGGTAAAGCAGGTACTGGCCAGGGAGCTATAAAATTTCCATCATTTTTTTTTTTTTTTTCTTTGGCCTTAGCTGATATGCTTAGCTTCTGCTATACTGTCTCAGGAATTTGGTAGAGATTTTATGCCACAAGGAAATAGGCACATAAATGGGGCCTGCCCATGAAGGCAGTTTTTACTCACTCTTTTATTTGAAGGTATTTTGAGAGGCTGCTTATTACAGTGCTTGAGCTCAAGCTCGTGCATGCCAGAGCTCAACTGCTTGAGTTCAATCCCATTTATTAACTGTGTGACTTCAGGTGGGTGACTTACTCTCCCAAGCTTCAGTTCTCTCAACTGGAAAATGGGAATAGACCGGGTGTGGTGGCTCACGCCTGTAATCCCAGCTACTTGGGAGGCTGAGGCAGGAGAATTGCTTGAACCTGGAAGGTGAAGGTTGCAGTGAGCTGAGATTGTGCCACTGCACTCCAGAGAGGCTGAGGTGGGTGGGTCACCTGAGGTCAGGAGTCCAAGACCAGCCTGGTCCACATGGCAAAACCCCATCTCTACTAAAAATACAAAAGTTAGTCAGGCATGGTGGCAGGTGCCAGTGGTCCCAGCTACTCGGGAGGCTGAGGCAGGAGAATCTCTTGAACCCCGGAGGCAGGGGTTGCAGTGAGCCAAGATCATACCACTGCACTCCAGCTTGAGTGACAGAGTAAGACTCTGTCTCAAAAAAAAAAAAAGATACTTATTAAAAGAAGAAGGAAGAGGGAGGGAAGGAGAACCAGTTTTCCCAGTCTCTATAATTAAACTAGGCAGTTAGAGTCAGTTGGAAATTCTTACAAATTTACATAGAAAGCACAACTATATTAATTAAAGAAACTCAAGAAACATGCACTTAAATGAAGAATGGAAATGAACAGAAAATACAATACATATCTAGAATTTTACTGAACCTAAAGTATTTAAAATGAGAAATTCAGGTGTCAGGAAATTTATGATTTCCCAGGTCTACTAAACTCCTGGAACGATTGTTGGCGTTTAATTGCTATTCATGTCTCGCGTACTCTGTACTTTCACTGAGTGCACTTGGAGTTAATATTTCAGTTAAAAAACTAATACATCAGTAAAAACACCCTGATTTGACCTAATCATTTATTCCCAGGCTCACAGGGAAATACTGGATATTCTTCGAGTTCATAAAGTGTGAAATGACTTTAATGCTTGAAGGGAAATATAGTATACCAGTCTTGCAAATTGTTTTTTCCGAAAGCATGGCCCATCTTATCCCATCCTGCATCAGAAAATTTAATTGGCTTAGTTATTTCCTCTTTCCCAAATCCCTTTTTATGGCAAAGAGAAAATGAGGACCTACAGCAGCCCACGCTGCTGAGGACCTAAACCAGTCCCTGTGAAAACCAAAACAGGGATGGGCTGGACTCCAGTTTGTTTCTCATAGATTTTGAAGTCAGAGTTTTAAAAGATTTAACAGGCTGGGCGCAGCGGCTCATGCCTGTAATTCCAGCACTTTGGGAGGCCGAGATGGGTGGATCACCTGAGGTCAGGAGTTCGAGACCAGCATGGCCAACATGGAGAAACCCCATGTCTACTAAAAAAAAAATACAAAAGTTAGTCAGGCATGGTGGCAGGCACCTGTTATCCCAACTATTCGGGAGGCTGGAGCAGGAGAATCTCTTGAACCCAGGAAGTGGAGGTTGCAGTGAGCCGAGATCATGCCATTGCACTCCAGCCTGGGCAACAAGAGCGAAACTCCATCTCAAAAAAAAAAAAGGATTTTTAACATTAATTTATTTGGAATTTAGACAGCCAACTGCCAATGTCAAGCATTCCAATGATGAGAGCCTAATAGAGAATCTTGTTCATGTGGGGAGACCCCTGAGACCCTGAGTTGCATTAGCATGGCACTACTGTCATCTCCAGGCCCGTCAGAGAGCAGCCAGTCCAGTGCAGATATTTGAAGCTAGGCAAGGCAGCTTACACGGACTGGGGATTCTTGGTCCTTTTCAGTCTTCTCCAAGGGAAGTCCAGACAGACTTCACATTTTGTTAAGTGCAGCTAGGTTCTGTCCACAATAAAACAGAGCTAGGACAACTGTTTTGGAAACATAGTTAGCACGTAATTGTAGCTAATTTAGATTTTCTCTGAAGCAGCATGAAAAGAAATTTGTTTTTGTATAAAAGATGTTTTTATCTTCTATAACCCACAGTTCCCAACAACAGTGTCCTCTCTCCTTCTCTCTGCTGCAAATATATGTACCTACATAACACCCACATGCATGTTTTTTCTAGCCTAAGCCACTATCTACTCCTGCTGTTCTCTTTTTGGGGATTTCTTCAAGCATATTTACAACAAAACACTTGCTGAGCCCAACTGCCACCTCACTGCTGTATCCTAGTTACATGAGCCATCAGTTCCCCAAACGCTTTCTTTCACCTGTCTGTTGGGAAACCACCTAAGCCTATACGAGGAAGAAAAATCATTCAGAACAAATGTTGGCTTGAATATTTGTGTCATTTTCTTAACTGCCTGACACAGGCTTTCACCGAGATTTGGTGGGAATCAAAAGTACATCTTTAAAAAAACCCTGGCCCTTACCTTACATTATATACAAAAATAAACTCAAATAGATCAAAGACCTAAATGTAAGAGCTAAAACTATAAAACTTAGAAGAAAATACAGGGGCGAAGTTTCATGATATTGGATTTGGCAATGATTTTTTGGACAACCCCAAAAGCACAGCAACAAAAGAAAAAAATAGATAAAGTAAACTTCATCAAAATTAATAACTTTTGTGCACCAAAGGACAGTCAAGAGAGTGAAAAGGCAACCCACAGTGTAGGAGAAAATATGTGCAAATCACGTCTGATGAGGAACTGGTATTCAGAACATATAAAGAACTACAACTGAATAACAAAAAGCAAACAAGCTAATTTAAAAATGGTCAAAAAAGTTGAATAGATATTTTTCCAAAGAAGATATACATTATATATCTGCAAAGATATACATTATACATCTGCATTATACATCTGCAAAGACCCTTGAAAAAATAAAGAAAGAAGACACACAGATGCCTCATAAGGACATAAAAAGATGCTCAACATCATTCATCATTAGGGAAATGCAAATCAAAGCCACCACGATATATCGCTTCACACTCACTGTGATGGCAATTATCAAAAAACAAAACCACAAGTGTTGCTGAGAATGTGGAGAAACTGGAACCCTTGTGTGTTGCTGGTGGGAATGTACAATGGTGCAGCTCCTGTGAGAAAAAGTATGGTGGTGCTTCAAAAATATAATCATAATAAACAGAAGTGCCACATGAACCAGCAGCTTCTCCTGATGCACAGAGCAAGAAATGAACATAAGTCGTAATAATAAATACTCAGTGAATAAATGTAGGCCTCACATATCTTTTTCCCATAGAGAGACGTGAGAGACTGAGGTTGATAAGTAATAACAGATCTGGGACACTGTCTTCTACTTTAGAGACCTGATATTGGCTAGAGGTGGGGTAGGTAAAGGGGAGGGAATAGGCTTTTATTAGGTTGGTGCAAAAGTGATTGCAGTTTTTATAGTTACATTTAATGGCAAAAACTGCAATTACTTTTGCACCAACCTAAGTATTTTTTGAGTCTCTATAAAAGTATTTCTGGTTTTAAATCTTAAATTGGTAATACACAGTTTTTACATATGCCCTGTGAAATGCACATTGTCATATATGATGCGTGGAGATAGTTGGGAAGGTGGATAAAATGTTTCTGAAACAGTTAGACAATATCAAGAGCTTTACAGTGTTCATTAAGTAGTCAATTCTCATTAGCCCAGTGATTCCATTTATAGACATGTATAATCAAATACCCAAGAAAAGATTTACATTCGAATATGTTTACTGCAGTGCTATTCATAACACAATGCAATGAACATAATAGTTTATATTTACATGTAATAAACACAAATATTCAATGGTATAAAAATGGTCAATAAATTGTGGCATAGCCACAGCTTAGAGTACCTGTTTAATATTCTCAGCTATTTTAACTTTGCTAAATAATATTTAAAGATATGTGGTAGTTCCCCCTCATCTGAGGGGGACCTGCTCCAAGACCCCCAGTGGATCCCTGAAACCTCTGATAGTACTGAACCCTATATAAACTGTTTTTTCCTATACATATTTACATATATAATACACACCTATGATTAAGTTTAATTTATAAATTAGGCACAGTAAGAGATTAACAACAACAATAATAAAATATAACAATTATAGCAATACTCTAATAATAAAGTTATGTTAGTGTGGTCTCTCTCTCTCTCTCTCTCAAAATATCATACTGTATGCCTCTATTTTTGGAAAACAGTTGACCACAGGTAACTGAAACCAAGGAAAGTGAAACTGCAGATGGGGGCTGACTACTGTATGTGAAAATTAAACAGACAAAATCAGAGTAAATATACCATGTTAATTCTGGTTATATTTGGATTGTGGTATTATAGGTAGATTTTGTTACATTTTTCTATAATTTCCAGATTTCCTTCCATTAGTATACTTTTATAAGAAGAAAAAAATTACAATTAAAAATATTTAGCTCTCTGAGTCCCTGAATTCAATGAACTAAATCCAAAACCCAGCCTAGGGGACATGAAGACAAGGTACCTATTTTCTCTCACAGAGATTGCTGGGCACATCAGTGTAGCCAGCAGCCCCTCCCTGACACACCGGTATCTACTGCCTCCACCTTCTGGAGCTGTGTGAGGGCTGGGATCCAAGGTCAGGGTGAGGCTAGTCTTTCTCTTACCTTCCCTTCCTAGCACACAGGGGATTATCGCCCATAGAATAATCTCACTCACTAGATCCACAGAAAGATCTTGGCTCAGCAGGGCATGATGGTTCATGCCTGTAATTCTAGCACATAGGAGGCGGAGGCGGGCGGATTGGCTGAGCTCAGGAGTTCAAGACCATCCTGGGCAACACAGTGAAACCCCGTCTGTACTAAAAATACAAAAAAAAATTACCTGGGCATGAAAATTAGCCGGGTGTGGTGGCACGCACCTATAATCCCAGCTACTCAGGAGGCTGAGGCAGGAGAATTGCTTGAACCCGGGAGGCGAAGGTTGCAGTGAGCCGAGATCGTGACACTGCACTCTAGCCTGGGTGACAGAGTGAGACTCCGTCTCTTTTAAAAAAAAAAAAAAAAAAAAAGAAAGAAAAAAGAAAAAAAAAAGATCTTGGCTAACAGCAACCTCTGCCTACTGGGCTCAGTCCTACTTGGAGATGATTAAATGGTTGTCAAAGTGCTTTTACATATGTTGTCTTTCTTTGGACTGTCATGAATTGGGATGACAGTAATTTTTACCTTATATGACAGGTGAGGAAACAGAAACTTAGAGAAAGTATGAGGATTGATTAAAAAAAAACGCAAGATATTATCACACGAATCCTAGTCTAGTTTGTACCAAAGAACCCTTCCTCGTGTCACACAATCAAAATACAGTCTGACTGAAACATAGTTGACTGCTGGGTGCCATGCCTCATGTCTGTAATCCCAGCACTTTGGGAGGCTGAGGCAGGTGAATCTCTTGAGGCCAGCAGTTTGAGAACCAGCCTGGCCAACATGGTAAAACTCGGTCTCTAATAAAAATATAAAAATTAGCCAGGTGTGGTGGTACGCACCTGTAATCCCAGCTACTCAGGAGGCTAAGTCACGAGAATTGATTGAACCTAGGAGGTGGAGGCTGCAGTGAGCTGACATCACGCCAATGCACTCCAGCGTGGGTAACAGAGTGAGACTGTCTCAAAAGAAAGAAAGAAAGAAAGAAAGAAATACAGTTGACCTCTTTTTTGGGAGGTTAAGAGGCAGATTTATAAGCAACACATAGTGATATCTTGTCTCCTAAGTCACAAAGATGTAAAGCGCACGAAGACATAAAGGTTTATATTGTGGGTTGCAGATGACTTATCATGTTCTATATTCCACTAACGTTGCCACATGAACACAAACAGTTACACATTGTCCAAGCAGCAGGTATCTTGGTTGATAGGAATGAAAACTTATGTTCTTGCTGAAGTGGAAAGGAAAAGGACCAGAGGAAGTACACTCACCAAAACCACGAATGTGATTTGTCTGGTCCTTTATAAGATGCAGAACGAGAGTATACAGGCGAATTCAGGCAGCTTCCTTGGGATTTCTCTGTTCAATTTTTGGCGTGTCCTTTAAGGCAAATCCTAAGGGTTAAAAAAGAAATGGTTAGAAATATTTTCTATTTCAATATAATTTTCATATGTGCATTAGAAATTGGGGGGACAGATCCTCTTGTAGTTCCAAAGCATAATGGTTAGAAATTGTGGGGCTATTTTCTTCAAAAAATGAAATACCATTACTCTAATTATCATGTTCTCTACAAACCAAGAAGTGCAACTGCTTATCTGATTCTTAAAGAAACAAGGAACAGTAATAATAAGAAAATGACCAATTTCCTCCATTTGTGTTTTTCTCTCTGCCTTCTTCAGAGTGTGCATGACTTCAAGAGGCACATAATGTTTAAGAAGGAATACAGATGTAGCCTATACTTTACGCTTATAGACTCACAAAAAGAAGAGGTAGTATCCTTTAGAGAAATGATCATATCTAGCTCATGGACCTCCCAGCCAATTTGGGGGCTTATGCTTCACATCACTAACAGATCTTCAAACTATTCCTGCAGGGTCCAGAGAGGGTTCCCAAAGCCACTGAAGCAAGTACTCCACTTACCCACTACCAATCAGAGTTGGTATGAAAGAGACTTACTATTCTGCCCTAAAATGTAGACTTCAGACTCTTTTTTTTTTTTTTTTTTGAGATGGAGTTTTGCTCTGTCGCCCAGGCTGGTGTGCAGTCACATAGTCTCGGCTCATTGCAAACTCCACCTCCTGAGTTCAAGTGATTCTCCTGCCTCAGCTGCCTGAGTAGCTGAGATTACAGGTGCCCACCACCACGCCTGGCTAATTTTTGTATTTTTTAGTAGAGCTGGGGTTTCATCATGTTGGCAAGGCTGGTCTCAAACTCCTGACCTCAAGTGATCCATCCGCCTCAGTCTCCCAAAGTGCTGGGATTACAGGCGTGAGTCACTGTGCCCAGCAAAGTCAAGATTCTTTTGAGGATGTTCTTTGCATGGAGAGGCCCATGAAAAATATGATTTGGTGTTTTGGGATAATCTTTAATAAGTAATGATGCAGGAACTATTCAAATGAAAAGAATTTAAAGTTCAAGATAAAGATATTTCAGTTGAGGAATTAAAATATATCTTAAGCATAAAACTTTTATTTTTATTTCAATGTGTGGAAATATAATCTACCTGATTTTCCAAACTACAGAGAGCTCCCATCAAGCCACCTGAAGCTCCGAATAACTTATACAAGATTCAATATGGCACAGTGGTTTCAACACCAGACTGGGAACCAGAAGGCTAGTTTTAACGCTACCTCTGTCATGCCCGGTTCATTTCACCTGTCTAAGCCAAAGTTTACTCTCGTGGAAAAAAAATCATAAAGGAGGCCAGGCATGGTGGCTCACGCCTGTAATCCCAGCACTTTGGGATGTCAAGGTGGGTGGATCACTTGAGGTCAAGAGTTCAAGACCAGCCCGGCCAACATGGTGAAATCCTGTCACTACTAAAAATTCAAAAAATTAGCTGGGCACAATGGTGTGTGCCTGTAAACCCAGCTACTCAAGAGGCTGAGACAGGAGAATCACTGGAACCCAGGATGCAGAGGCTGCAGTGAGCTGAGATTGTGCCACTGCACTCCAGCCTGGGCGATAGAGCAAGACTCTGTCTCAAAAAAGTTAAATAACTAAAAATAAAAATAAAAAAATAATAAAGGAGTTGGATTATCAATAGTTCTCAACATTAAAAAAAAACATTGTGTTTGTTTTTTCTTTGTGTTTTAGTTGTAGCACACTTTTTTCCACCAAAAATCTAACCAGATGCAGAAACAACACCAATAAAACAGAAGCTGGTTGAAGTATGGGTAGAGGATGTTGTCAGGAGATGCCCCCAGTTCCATCATTCATTGTGTCCCTGTGGGGATACCGTAAGACCTTTAGGACTCCATAGGGCACAGTTGGAAACCTTCTGGATTAAATGGCCTTTAATATCACTTATAGCTCAAAATTATTCTGCCATAACTATCTTTATATTGGAATGACTGGGTGCTCAGTGAGATCCGTAACCTTATGGGAACACAGCAATAATACTTCATCATGATCTAGTTTTAATCTTGTTAACAATGACCTCCTGAAAGAAAAAAGCCACACCCTCAAATAAATTATAGAGCAATAGCTGTTAAACGATTTATGTTTCAATACACATAATCTTTACCCAACTGTGTGGAAAGATAATTCCTGAAATGCTGCATCCTGGATAATACCTAGTAATCAAGATCATAGCAGTTGATAAAAACTATGAAAACGAATGTACAAAGTACGAGAAAGTGTGTCTTGAAATTAACTGTACACCGTCTGGACAATAAAATAAAATTTAGACTCCTCCATCTCTCATCTACTAGCTAAGTAAATCCAGACAAGTATATTCAACTTTCCTGAGCCTCAGTTTCCACATCTATAAAGCAGAAATCATTCCTGGCAGGACCGTTGTGGAGAACAGAGAAAATATTTATGAAGCACCATTCTTGGCATATATTATTTGTGCAGAATTTTGAGTTTTCACTCTTTCTATAATGGTAAAATGTCTCCTTTAAAATGTAATATCAAGGTAATGAACATGTAAACTCTATGAATTGAAAGCAGATTATTAATATATAAGTGAAACACAGGATTCACGTAGTTTTGTGCTATATCATAAAAAGGGAAAGGAGGATCACAGATGTGCCTTTCATGGCTATTCAAGTAACACAGGACATTTCCCCAAAATAAAACACTTAGGGTCAATGTTTGTTTCCAGCAAAATCTGACTTTCCAGAATAACCCCAAACACAATCCATTTCATAATTTTTTTTTTTTTTTTTTTTTTTGAGATGGCGTCTCACTCCGTCACCCAGGCTGGAGCGCAGTAGCGTGATCTAAGCTCACTGCAACCTCTGCCTCCTGGGTTTAAGCGATTCTCTTGCCTCAGCCTCCCGAGTAGCTGGGACTACAGGTGTACGTCACCATGCCTGGCTAATTTTGGGAGGCCAAGGCCAGCAGATCGAATGAAATGGATTGTGTTTGTAGTTATTCTGGAAAGTCAGACTTTTCTGAAAACAAACATTGACCCTCAGTGTTTTATTTTGGGGAAATGTCCTGTGTTATTTGAACAGCCACAAAAGGCACATCTGTGATCCTTCTTTCCCTTTTTATGATGTAGCACAAAACTACGTGAGACATTTTGTATTTTTAGTAGAGATGGGGTTTTGCCATGTTGGCCAGGTTGGTCTTGAACTCTTAACCTCAAGTGATCTGCTGGCCTCTGCCTCCCAAAGTGCTGGGGTTACAGGTGTGAACCACCGTGCGTGGCCAGAATGTTTGTCATAAAAATCTTCAAGCAAAACCTATAAGTTATGTTTCTCTTGTGGCTTCACATTCCTCCTGACACAATATTGGATACTCCAGAGAAACCAGTTTGAGAAGGTTAGTTCTAGTCCAAACCTTTGATTTTACTATGAAGGAAACTGTCTTACCAAAGGTCACACAGTAGGTAGGAAACACAGTAATAAGATTTGCGGGGCAGTTCCTGGAGAAATGAGCTGGTCTCCAGACATTAACGGTGTTAATTCATTTTAGCTTCTCCCGCCCCCGAGCCTGGTACTATGAAATTGCACAGACATCGCTTACCCCATCATGGAGTCTTTATAAAAACCAAATGGGGAAGTTTGTAGATTCCAGTAGGAGGAAGAGGAAGAGCTATACTGACGGAACAACTGGTTTGTTTTAATGTTTCTGGGCATGTGAATCTTATAGCTGCTCATGACTCGTCTTCAACACAGGGGAGGACTTGAGGGCAAATATTTATTGGATGCTCCTGGCATCTTCTTAGTTTGCCTACCTTGATGTTTTTGCCCTCTCTTTTTGTGTCTTGACGTGTCATATGTAGTTTTGAAAGCTGTTTCAAGTCCATTTTTGGAATGACACATAGCATACATAAAACACTTGAAATTAATACATTAATTTTTTCGAAAAAGATGCTCCCGTCTAATATCAAGTCATGTCCTGTTCTACTTCTCTGAGTCATAAAGCTAGGCTAAAAATAACTTTCTTACTACAACCCTCCACCAAGGAATGAGAATTCCATTTCTTAAAAACAGATCCTTTATTTTTTTAAGAGGCGGAGTCTCGCTCTGTTGCCCAGGCTAGAGTGCAGTGGTGTGATCTCAGTTCACTGCAACCTCTGCCTCCTGGGTTCAAGTGATTCTCCTGCCTCAGCCTCCCAAATAGCTGGGATTACAGGTGCGCATCACACCACATCCAGCTAATTTTTGTATTTTTAGTAGAGGCGGGGTTTCAGCATGTTGGCCAGGCCGGTTCTGAACTCCTGACTTCAAGTGATCCGCCTGCCTTGGCCTCCCAAAGTGCTGGGATTATAGGCATGAGCCACCACACCCGGCCAGACCTTTCTTAAGATAAACCAATTGCCCTCACCCAAGGATGCTAGTACATAGGGTCCTAATGCTGCCAGGAGACCACCAGGTTGAGGGTCAAATAACAGTTCTAGTTGTCGCTTTGCCACCTGCACAGTTTGACCATGGCATACTACATAACTTTCTGAGCCTCAGGTTGTCACCTGTATATTGAAAGATCACCATTATAAGGATTACACAAGGCACGACATTTGAAAGCATCTCATAAACTAACCATTAGCTCCTGCCTGGACTTCTACAGTAGACTCCCAGCTGCTTCTCCCTGTCCACTCAGGCCTGCTACAATCAATCTAGGTCTCCTTGCAGGTAAAGGGACCATTTAAAAAATATACAATTTGGCCAGGCATGGTGGCTCATGCCTGTAATCCCAGCACTTTGGGAGGCCGAGGTGGGCAGATCACCTGAAGAGTTCGAGAACAGTCTGGTCAACATGGCAAAACCCTCTCTCTATTGAAAATACAAAATTAGCCGGGTGTGGCGGCACACGCCTGTAATCCTAGCTACTCAGGAGGCTGAGACAGAATTGCTTGAATCCGGGAGGCGGAGGCTGCAGTAAGCCAAGATCATGCCAGGCACTCTAGCCTGGGTGACAAAAGGAAGACTCCGTCTCAAAAAAAAAAAAAAAAAAGAAAAAAAACAGAAGGGTTTTATCACCCTTCTGCTTAAATCCCTATACTCTCCTCCCATTGCCCTTAGACTAAGTTTGTATCCTTTGTAAGGTCTGTAAGGCCTATAAAGAGACTCCAGGTCCTCCTCCAGCCTCATCTTGTGTTACTTTCCCCCTTACATATGCTGTTCCAATATTTCAGCCCTCACCAATTCCCCTGTCTAGCCAGCTTGCACTCATCCCAAACTTCATTCCTTCTAGAAAGCTATTCCTGCAGCCCCCCATGATATGCTCCCCCAACATCATATAATCCTTCATATAGCACTAGGTTGAACTGTATAAAATTGCTATTTTGTAGGACAAAAATGGTAGACTGTTGGCAATTTTCTTTGATTTAGCATTATAGTAATTGCTGTAATGCTAGTCATCTTGAGTCAGTTTTAAACTCTACCAGGGAAGAATCTAGATCTGACTCATAACTAGAATCCTAGAGTTCCACACCCAATCCAAGGCAATAGTAGGCACTTAATTGTTTAATTAGTCTGATATATTGTTACTACCTTTTTAATGCCAAGCATATAATTTTTATATTGTCATTAGTAGTTAAAAATCATGTTTTTTGCCAGGTGTTGTCGCTCACGCCTGTAATTTCAGCACTTTGGGAGGCGAAGGTGAGTGGATCACCTGAGGTCAAGAGTTTGAGACCAGCCTGATGAACATGGTGAAACCCTGTCTCTACTAAATACAAAAAATTACCCAGGCATGATGGCGCATGCCTGTAATCCCAGCTAAGGCAGGAGAATTGCTTAAACCTGGGAGGCATAGGTTGCAGTAAGATGAGATCACGCCATTGCACTCTAGCCTGGGCAACAAGAGTGATGCGCCATCTCAAAAAAAGAAAAAAAAAAAATCATGCTTTTCTTCAAATGCTATTGCTACATTCCATAGGACTAAAATGAAAACAGTGGAATGAAAAAAGAATCACTTTAATATTTTCATTTCTGGCATTTCTGGAAAGCACGAATTCTAGTAAGTGTAATATATATATATAAAACAAGGATAGAATTTAGCCCACTGGTAAGGTATCATTTATGGATTTTTTTTTTTTAAACTCAGATGTTTTTCACTGCTTGGCACAATAAAGGAGCTCTCAAAGGAAACCAGATAATTTGGATTTACCTCCTTGTACAGCTTTTGCCATGTGACAGCAAATCAGCTAAAGAAAAAAGATAGCATCTAAAAGAGTGCTAGACTTGAAATGGAGGAATTTTATAAGCTTCCCCATGACATTCAAAAGAAATGCATCCTGAAACATTCCCAAATCACCTTATCCTATGCCACATCCAACTATGTCTCTCATGAAATGAACAGAGCCAATACCCAGTCTAAACCAAATTGAGATGGTATATGTGGTAGGCTAGGTGAACTCACAACCTAAGTAACATAATAATATTAATGATAGTAATTACCATCAACATTCATTGAATGTTTATCATGCACTAGGTACAGCACTAAGCATTCCACATACATCATGTTATTTAATCATTGCTACAACCTCCTGAAGCAAGATCTATGATTCTACTCATTCTGGAGATGCCAGAACTGAGGTACAATGAGGCTGCCCATTTGTTAAGGTCCCTTAGCTGGAAGTGAAGAAGCTGGAGTTCAAACCCCAGGCCTTGTATGGAAGAATCCAATTGCTGCTGCACTCTAGTTTGGAAGAGTAGAAAGTTGAAATTTGTGTTATAACAAAAATGACATATGATTCTATATGCATTCTATTATAGCTTCAGTGTCAACATGAGGAGTTAAAACTGAATGGCAAATTCATGAATTGTTAAGGCCCACCAGATAGGAATTTTTTCAAGAACCCCAATATTCAGCTTTAAACAGTAAATTATATTCTCAGCCTAGGTTAGAAATATAGATAGGAGTTCAACTTTTTGGGTGACGAATAGAGAATATCAGATAGGCATAAATATCATGGGCCCAGAAATACCTGGTATTCTGACTTGTTTCCTAGCTTCTTAAAAAACTATCACATTTGAGAGTTTTTGAGAACTCAGAAACCCCGTGAAATGAGTAAACAAAACTGCAATTTCACTTTTTACTGCTTAGTTAGTAATCTCTAATCAGACAGTTCTTTCTTGCTAACATCTAACAAAATTATCTACCTCTTTCAAATAGCAAAGAAAATGAACATACTACCATTCTCACAGTGGAAATATAATTTTACAAACAAACACAAATTACTGAATCTTTACATACGATTCATAGATGGTGGTGATGAGATTATCACGCCCCTCCCCACTCCGTCTTTGTGCACTGACATTTGACCCTTTTTATAATATGCACCTTGTACCAGTGAAACCTAAGGCACCAGCTAGTTACTCATTAAACTCGGGTGCCGAGGGCTGACTTGTGCAAATTAGGCTGTTAACTGCCCAGGCTGGCCTCTGTGCAGAAGTGGAAAAAAGCAATCATCATAGCTGTGAAATTCTGTCATATTGGCAGAATTTAACTACAAATTGCAGCAATTCGTACCTGACCTCTGATCTGTGAAGTTGGTCTAAACCTTTGAACCTTAGCTTGGAACTGAGAAGCAGCATTGACTTATACAGGGGAAGGTGGCTCGCAAGTGTTCTCCACTGTGAATAGTTAACACTGTGACTGTCAGTCGCCCCCTACACCCACCTCGCCTAGAGAGTCAACCAGAGTAAAAGACATAAATAATGAGGATCTTGAGAGTGGCAGGCGTCTTACAAAAAGGCATTTGGAACAAATCTAATACAAGTATACAGTTTCAGGATGCAAGTCTTTTTAAATGAGTATGTCAAAGTAAGAAAACGGAATCTGCAATAACTGAAATTCTTGGACATTTAATACTTTGTGATATGCACATTAAAAAATTCTCTTTACAAATTAGACCAAAGTAGAGTTTAAAACAAAACACTTAAATACATTTTTAATCAAATGGTGCCATCTCTCATTTGTCACATTTTAAAATAAACGTATTACCTAATCTCTGTTATAAAATACAGACCCGTATTAAGCCATCTTTGGAAAAAAGCAATCAGGAAAAACCAGTTACACTTTTCTTTGAACCCAAACTTATCTTTTGACACTAAATATCAGATGTAGGCTAATAAATAAGTATAAGAATATGCATTTCTCACATATACATTTTGTTGCAATATTGATTCATCATAATGAGGAGGGAGAAGGGTTCATTAAGAGAGAGGAGCATTTTTCTTTAAAAGATTAGCTTCTACTTCAAATGCTATTCAAATTGCTCCATTGACAGACAGAGAGAAGTGATTAAAGATTCTACTTCTCTGGTCATTTGAGATATTAACAAATTTTGAATAGCATATAAAATATAACTAAACTATTACTTATAATGAAAGTGAAACTAATGTTACTGCTTAAAGCATATAACCTACACCTAAATAATTCCATTTCATAAATTTAACTATTGGTTTGAAAACAATGATAAGAGTCTTCTTATACAAGAACTTTTCTCTGAGAGGAAATTTCCTCATTGTCAACCTTTATATGCTAATTATCATAAAGTTAATTCCATTAACTTTTCCTTATTTTAATTTTCACATCTTAAAATTACAATTTCCTTCTCTAAACACTGACTCTGAAATGGCTTTAAAAAACAAATATGGGCGACATTGCTGATAAATTCCTGCTTCTTACCCCATGGTTTAAATAACAGGAGACTATAAAACAACAACAATACTGTGAAGATCTAGATTTTTCAAGCATATAAAGTGAAAAGCTGTTAGATGAACTGATTTTTTAAAAAATGTTTTTAACTTAAGAATTTGGTCTTCAATTAAAAAATGAACAATATGGATCATTTGTTTATCTGGCCTGATCTAAATTGCTTTAACCAAACACAATTATTTCTTCTTCTCTTCAGTTAAAACAAATAAGGTTTCCCCTACCTTTCCAATCTTGATCTGGCTGCGACAGGCTAACTGTAACGAAAGCTTTGCTCAAGCAACCTTCGCTCCCAATACCAGGAGCTGTGTAACTCTGTTATACATGGCACAGGGCTCCTCATTGGTCAATGAAATGAGCTTTGACCACTTAATGCCTTGGGAGTCACGTGCTAAGGGCACCTGGAATGAGCTTGAGTGGGTGGTACAGAAAGAAGGGAGGTGTTAAAACTGCCACATACAAAATGCTCAACAGCAACCTGAAACGGAATGGAAACCCCACTGTAACTGATGGATTTAGGGAAGGCTCAAGAAGACAAAAACTTTGCCAGTTCATAGAGGAGGGACGTTTAACAGAAATATTTTATTCAAACCCAAATAATGACCATAAGGAAACAAATGATTTTTCAAAATCCACCATCCTAGAACCAGATAGATGCCCATTACGTTTGTACAGCTACATGCAGAGATAAAAAACAATAATGCCTACCTCATCTAGGCTGTTGGGATTAAATAAATAAATATATGTGAAGTGCTTAGAAAAGCTCCTGGCATATAGAAAATACTCAAAATGTGTTACTAGGATTTCTTAGAAATGTTATATTTTTAGCAAGTGTTGCTTTTTCCCCTTCTCATTATCTCTGGGGTAGGTAACTTGGGTTAAGTACCCTGTGTCTAAAAGACTATTAACAATCATGTTGGCCGGGCGCGGTGGCTCAAGCCTGTAATCCCAGCACTTTGGGAGGCCGAGACGGGCGGATCACGAGGTCAGGAGATCGAGACCATCCTGGCTAACACGGTGAAACCCCGTCTCTACGAAAAAATACAAAAACTAGCCGGGCGAAGTGGCAGGCGCCTGTGGTCCCAGCTACTTGGGAGGCTGAGGCAGGAGAATGGCGTGAACCCGGGAGGCGGAGCTTGCAGTGAGCTGAGATCAGGCCACCGCACTCCAGCCTGGGCGACAGAGCCAGACTCAGTCTCAAAAAAAAAAAAAAAAAAAAAAAAAAAAAAAAAATCATGTTTATGATGATCAGTCTGGGAGAAAAAAAAATAGGAAAAAATTACACATGAGCCAAACCCTCACCTTATTTTAGTTTATCAGTCTGGAGCTAGAAATTGATTTACTCCTAAGAAGTGGAGACAAGTAGAAGAGGCACAGAATGAAAGAGAAGCAGGCAGTACAGTAGGATTTATGATAATAAAACCATCTGTACATAACAACGGATCAGGAGGACCTGAAGCACTTAAGCTGAGTAAATACACTCCTTTTCAAGCAGTTATGGGGTGGAACCTCATTGAAAGTCTCTCTGGAGGCTGAGTTTGTCGGTTCAGGCAATTGGAAAGTTAGAGGAAAAGGGAGCTGAAGCTGCCCTAGAGGAGGTCCTGAAAGCAATGTGACTTCTGTGTCCTCTGCATCGGGATTAAAGTGAGCTCGGCAGCACATTAAGAGAGGAAGGAGAAACTAACTGCTCCTAAAACAAAAATTTCAAAAAAAATATGGTCCCCAGTTTTCCCTGAGTCATCACTGTATCATTGTTAACCTTATTCAATTAAACCTTAGTAATTTGAAGGAGCCAGAGTTGGAAGTAAAAAGGCCAGAATGGGCCAGGTGTGGTAGCTCGTGCCTGTCATCCCAGCACTTTGGGAGGCAGAGGCGGGTGGATCACTTGAGGTTAGGAGTTCGAGACCAGCCTGACCAACATGGTGAAACCCTCTCTCCACGAAACACACAAAAATTACGCAGGTGTGGTGGCGGGCTCCTGTAATCCCAGCTACTCGGAAGGCTGAGGCACGAGAATCGCTTGAACCCAGGAGGCAGAGGTTGCAGTGAGCCAAGCTGGCGCCACTGCACTCCAGCCTGGGCGATACAGTGAGACTCCATCTCAAAAAACAAACAAACAAAACAAACAAAAAACGGCCAGAATGACAAGAACATTTTCAATCTATTCATCTACCCATATTTTTTTTAAAAAGACAGTTTTATTACTCCTATATAAAATAATAGCTATTGACAGTGATTATAAATTATCAACAAGTTAACATAGGGTCAAAATCCAAAACAAGTCTAAGATTATAACTATGTTAAATATTATATAAAACTAGATCGCTATGATCTGGCTGAAGGAACCCTGAAGCAATCCTTAGTTACTAAGGCAGTGTTTTCAAAAACTGATTTTAGACAAATTTAAATTCATCTTGACTACAAATGGGACACAGAAAATCGGTTTTTCTATAACAGTAATTGAGTATATTATATAAGAAAACGTTCTGGCATGTTTTAAGCATTAGAAAGAGAGTATTTTGAAATTTAGGTTTGGTGTGAGTGTGTGCACGTGTTTCTATACTAAATGTCACCAAAAAATAACTTAGGCAAAAACATAGGAAATAAACCATCTCAGGATGATGAATTTTAAGACTAAGGGAGTAAGGAGAAGGCAATTTTTCACTGAATACCTGAAAACAACAATTACAATTATAGGCTGCCCTAAACAAAAAATGAGCAAATTTTTCCTGCCTCGGCTTTGAACAAAGTTAATTTAAAAAATACGCGCACATATACACACTAGTTTTAACAAGTGCAAAAAATATAGAAAAGTACACAGAAAAAGCAAGTCACCCCTTCTACTGATAGTAGAAGTGGCTCCTAGTACACAGGCCTCTGTATAGGCTAATGTGCATCACAGTAGAAAAGTCATGCTACATGAGCCATGTTAACTTCTTGTTTTTCCTTTTAAGATGGAGTTTTACTCTTATTTCCCAGGTTGGAGGGCAATGGCGCTATCTTGGCTCACTGCAACCTCTGCCTCCTGGGTTAAAGTGATTCTCCTGCCTCGGCCTCCTGAGTAGCTGGGATTACAGGCATGCACCACCATGCCTGGATAATTTTGTATTTTTAGTAGAGACGGGGTTTCATCATGTTGGTCAGGCTGGTCTTGAACTCCCAACCTCAGGTGATCCGCCTGCCTCAGCCTCCCAAAGTGCTGGGATTACAGACACGAGCCACCGTTCTCGGCCACATTAACTTCTGTATAGTTCTGGCTTGCAACAAGCTTAAATCATCCCTGGAGGAGTGATCCTCTGTCTTTCACAAAGCATCTTTGAGTTAGAGTAGAATGAGAGCAGTTCTGATGTCTGAGGCTGTGGAGAAAAGAAAAATAAAAAAGTATAGATGCAAAATAGAAGCCTGGGACGAGATAAGCTCTGAGGTAGATTTGGAAAAACGAGTAAGAAACAGGACTCAGGTCCAGGAGAGGAGGAAATGGAGCACAGTAAGACATGATTATGTGGCCTATTTTAGACAGGATCTATTAAGGCCATTGTGGCATCCTGGTAAGAGAGTTATTATTATTTGTATTACTTTATTATTATTAGAGACAGGTCTTGCTGTGTTACCCAGGCTGGTCTCGAACTGCTAGGCTCAAGTTATCTAGCCACCATGCCCAGCCTACTTTTTAGTTTAATTTATCTAAAAGCTAAACTATAGCCAATGCAAAGATTATGTGAGTGTGTATTTGCTTTTGTATATAATAGTAGCATATCATTTTCCACAAGTATATTTGACACTATTTAGAATTTCAAGCCTTTGCTGAAATTGTTTATTGTTTTAACACATGACTAAAGCATAAAAGAAATTGCACATATGTGTGTTACATAGACATTCAGATAGTAGCTTTCACCTGAAAAGGTGTCAAACACTGATAATGAAATCACATAACTGTATTAGTGGTATCAGCAATAATAGTTCGCTAAGAAGCTAATTAACTGGTATTGAAAAACAGATGAAGTATAAAGCAGTATCCACAAGCCTATATGATTAAAGCACCATAGTATTTTCTTTCTGTTGTCTATTATCCTATTACAGCATCAACAGTCACAGAGAAGGAAGAATTAAACAATGGACATTGTCATATCTGATATTGTCCTTATCTGGACATTAGGAAAGATCTGTGGGTTGTCCTTTTAAAATTTTAAATGGTAGGCTGGATACAGTGGCTCATGCCTATAATCCCAGCACTTTTGGAGGCCAAGATAGGAGGATTGCTTGAGCCCAGGAGTTCAGGGCCAGCCTGGACAACATAGTGAGACCCCATCTATACAAATAATTAAAAAATTAGCAGGACATGGTGACATATGCCTGTGGTCCCAGCTACTCGGGAAAATTGTTTGTTTGAGCCTGGGAGGTTGAGGCTGCAGTGAGCCATGACTGCCTTACTGCATTCCAGCCTGGATGACAGAGTGAGATCCTGTCTCAAAAATAAATAAATAAATAAATAAATAAAAATAAAATGGTACCTTTTCAATCAGTGTCCTTGGTTTATTTACTTATTTTTGTTTCTAGCTATGAAAATAAGTTTATTTACTTATTTTTGTTTCTAACTATGTTGCTCAGGCTGGTCTAGAACTCCTGGGCTCAAGTGATCCTCCTTCCTCAGCCTCCCAAGTAGCTGGGACTACAGTATGCACCATTGTGCCCAGAGGTACAACTGTTTTAAAGATTAAAATTATAAAGGTAACTAACATTTGTATATTTCATCCCTTCAAAGTGCCTGACACGGGTCTAGGTACTGGGGCTATAGGAGTGAGCAAAACAGACAAAATCTCTGCCCTCATGAACGCCATAGTCTCACAGGGGAGTCAGGCATTAAATGAATGCATCAGTAAAATATATAGTATGCTAGATTGTGAAAGAACTAAGGAGGAAAAAACAGCAGGGTAGGAGAATAGAAATGTGTGTGTTGGGTGGCGGGTGGGGGAGGTTATGTCTGCATAATCTCTGAATTATAAGGGAAACTGTATTTACCATTTATTAGCTATAAAAATTAAGCATGCTAATCCATTCGATTTTTCATGGGATATGCTATTAATATAAACTCATTTAAATCACATGTCTTAGCCAGGTGTGGTGGTGCACACCTGTGGTCCCAGCTACTCAGGAGGCTGAGGTAGGGGGATCGCTTGAGCTCAGGAGGTCAAGGTTGCAGTAAGCGGTGATTGCACCACTGCACTCCAGCCTCGGCAACAGAGTGAGAACTGCCATCTAAAAAAAAAAAAAAAAAAAAAAAAAATTATATATCAAGTACTTCTTGCTTACATGCTAGTGGCTATTCAATGTGGAAACAGGCAAGGCAGGCCGGGTGCGGTGGCTTACACCAGTAATCCCAGCACTTTGGGAGGCCAAGGCGGGCGGATCACCTGAGGTCATGAGTTCGAGACCAGCCTGGCCAACATGGTAAAACCCTGTCTCTACTAAAAATTTAAAAATTAGCTGGGCATGATGGCAGGCATCTGTAATCCCAGCTACTCAGGAGGCTGAGGCAAGAGAATCACTTGAACCCGGGAGGCAGAGGTTGTAGTAAGCCAAGATCGTGCCATTGCACTCCAGCCTGGGCAACAAGAGTGAAACTCCGTCTCAAAAAAAAAAAAAAAAAGAAAAAGAAAAGAAAAGAAAAGAAGAAAGAAAGAAAGAAAGAAAATAGGCAAGGCAGCTGCCATCTCAAATAAAGTGGTAGGATCCTGGTACAGGAACTACAGAAAAAAATCCAAGAGAAAACATAATGCTTTTGGATAATGATTTTGAAGCAAACGTGATTTCCCATGTCTTTCTCGGGTTTGCAGGAACTTCAGATAGTTTAAAATGGCTAGGCTGTGGGCTGCTCTGGGATCTCCATTCACCCTCACTCCGTCTTATTCCCATTCCCTCTACCCTCTTTAAATCACAGTCTTTGGGCCCACCCTGAGTGCTCACCTACTGGACCAAATCCCTATCCCTTAGAAAGGTTCGCTGATGGGGCGAGACTGACTCAAAGAGGAAGAAGGAAGGGATGAGAGTGGGTGGGGATCAACCTTTTTCAGGATAATATAAATTTAAATTTATCACCAAAGCACAATCAGTCTGTGTTCCCTACTTTCTTGTGTAATGGGCAGTCATGAAGCCCACAGACCTCAAGCACCCATGTCTGCTACATCCAACACTGACAAGAGTACATGTGGGAGGCAGCCACTTCAATTCATCACCTCCATCTGTAATAAAATAACTGTAGCTAACTCCTATATACAGCCCCTTTCCTTCACCAGGCACTCTTTTAAGCATTTCACATATATTAACACATGCAATCCCCATACATGGTTGAGGCAGGTACTAGTATCATCTCCTTTTTTTTTTTTTTTTTTTTTTTTTTGAGACGGAGTCTCACTCTTACTGCCCAGGCTGGAGTGCAGTTCCATAATCTCGGCTCACTGCTACCTCCACCTCCCGGGTTCAAGTGATTCTCCTGCCTCAGCCTCCTGAGTAGCTGGGATTACAGGTGTCCGCCACCATGCCTGGCTAATTTTTGTATTTTCAGTAGACACAGGGTTTCATCACATTGGTTAGGCTGGTCTCGAACTCCCGACCTCAGGTGATCCACCCGCCTTGGCCTCCCAAAGTGTTAGGATTACAGCCATGAGCCACGGCACCCAGTCTCATCTCCATTTTATAGATGAGAAAACAAGAAATAAAGTAATTGTTCCAAGACCAACAGCCAGCAAATAGTGAAGTGAGGATCCAAACCTAGGCATTCTGGCTCTTAGACATCATACATTACCGCCATGAGCTAAGTAGATAATCTTCTTTCTTTCCTCCTAATTAGCTACCTCTCTATCTACCTACCATGTTTCACCTTGCTGCTCTGTCAGCCTGCCAGGGACAGGAATTTCTGTACTAAACCAGAGAAACTTTGGAACTTTGAGATGACATCTTTGGAGCTAAGTAGGAAACCCTTTAATGTTCGATGAATGAAAGCATAACTTAAGAAAGCCACAAAATTTAATTTGAATCTAAAGAGAATTCTCTTCACATTTTCTCTCTAAGCCCTTCCTCTATCTGAGGCAGCACTCTCCATTAATTCTTTGAAACCTGCTAGATTTCATGGCCATCCCTTTCTGTCTGTCCCTCTAACATAGCAAAATGTAGCATCTGATAAGCTAAGTAATTATCAGTATTTACCTCATAGATTCTGTGGTAGTTTTAACAGACTTCTTAATCTTAAAAAGAGAAAGTTCAGAATAAACATTGAATGCTGGTAGAGAGAGGACACCTATCAGCAAGTCACAAATCATGTGTAACATTGTAGCCTTTTGTTCCACTCGCTAGAGAAAAGCCAGCTACATTGTCATAATGTGAAAAGTAGCTATTTTTCCTCCTGAGCCAGGAGGAACAAGGCAGTCAGGTTAACAAGGGCTCAGGAAGCGTGTGGTTTTGCCAAGTATTCCGTGAGTTTTACTCTTTAATAATCAAATGATATCTTAATAATTTCCTCAAAATTGCCACAAAAATCCCCTAAGTTCTGGATTTATCAAGTACTATGCTCTTCCATTCCAACTGGTGTTTAAGGAGCACTTTCTATAACATCCTGAGATGTACTCAAGCCCTGGGGAAGTGCAGTGAAAGACCTCAGCCTCCAGAGTAGCTGGGACTACACGTGCACGCCACCACACCTGGCTAATTTTTGTATTTTTAGTAGAGACGGGGTTTCACCATGTTGGCCAGGCTGGTCTTGAACTCCTGACCTCAGGTGATCCACCTGCCTTAGCCTTCCAAAGTGCCGGGATTACAGGTGTAAGCACCTGGCCTAGCATGCATTCTTATTTACAATTGCATCAAGCTGCAAACAGAGGCAATCACAAAGCCCTACACGTCAAAATATATATTCTCTGTAATTGTTTACTTTGTGATTTAAAAAGTAAAACACCTCTTTCCTGAAGAATGTTCCTTATTTCAAGAATTGAGCATTCCTAAAATTGGAATAAACTTTAGACATATTTTATGATCAGCCAGGAAACGGAATCTTATCAGGGGCTTGATAAGCTGGCAAGTTACTAAATGAGTTACATGGAGTCTGAAAAGCTTTGAAAATTTTTCTTCTTAAGACCTTGGGGTTCAGTTCTTATTTAAGCCTAGTTACCTATTCGACATATTCTTTTACCACTTTGAAAAGGGAGCTCTTATTTTTTGAAAAATAAAAGTAGATACATCAAAGAAATTTGAAAGCAATATGGAAGTAATTGAAATTATTCAAAAAAAATCAAACACTAAAACTTCAGCTGTGATGGATCTATAAAAACTGGTTACACTATTAATGATTACAGGTGAAATCAGAAACACAAGAACCTCTTTAAAAGGTCAACTGCAAGGCTGATCAGTTTAGATGGGATGCTAAAATTAGTGAGGAGTATAAGCTCAGGAAAAAGAACAACATAAAATGCTAGTGAAGCAAATCGTTTAGACACAATGAGCCTGATTTTCATGAGCAAATGGTAACTTGGCAAGGCATTCAATTTTGAATTGGTTGTAAGAGTCACTCAATTGTTCACCAATGGCTATTGATCCTACTATGTGTGGCTTTGTTCTAGACCCTGAAGATTGGATGGTGACAGGCAGAGGAGTCCCTGAAGAAGAGAACAACAAGAAAGGGGTGGGGCAGTGGAAGCAGAGGGAGCGAGACAGGCAGGGGTCAGACAGGAGCATTATAACACCCAGGCGAGGACTTCAGGTTCTCCTTGGTTGATTGGAGGATTCTGAGCAGAGAAGTGATGTGATCAGCTTTTCTGTTTTTTTAAGATCACTGGTGTGCAGCCGGGTGCAGTGGCTCAGGCCTGAAATCCCAGCTACTCGGGAGGCTGAGACAGGAGAATTGCTTGAACCCGGGAGGCAGAGGTTGCAGTGAGCTGAGATCGTGCCACTGCACTCCAGCCTGGGTGACACAGCAAGACTCCATCTCAAAAGAACAAAAATACAATACAATATCACTTTTTAATCAACCAATAAAATTAGCTAAAATACTTAATGAATAGTGATTAAGTGTCACACTTCAGTAAGACAAGTATGAAAACATCAAAACCCTTCTAAAAATGAAATTGCATAGTGTATTCGAAGAGCTTGGAAATGTTTCTTTTTGCTTAGCAATGATGTTATTATAAATCTATCCTTAAGAAATAAGAAAAAAATCATGTTCACCTCAAAATTCTTTATAATACATTGAGAAACAATCCTTATAGGAATGGTTAAATAAATGGTGACACACCAGCCACTAAAAATTACATTTATGAAGAATTTAATGTCATGAGTAAAGGTTCACAATATATGAGCTTAAGAAAAAAGAGAGTAGAGAAAAACTTTATGTACAGTGCAATTTCTACTGATACTATAGTAATCAAATGAAGAAAAATATAACAAAATATTGACAGTGGTTGTCTCTGGATAGTAAGAATATGAACACGGGTGATTAAAATACATATATAATACATGTATGTTAAATATCTGTAACATATGTTACTTTGATCAGCAAAACTTTAATGATTTGATAAAATGAACCTATTTGTTCTGTCCCTCATTCTCTCCATTTCCACCCATCATTACATTCTGCCAATTCTTTTCTTTCCCTTTCTTCCTGATTTAGTTCAGCACTAACCATGCACAACCTCCCACGCCCACCCGTTGGGTTTCCTACCTGACATCTTTCCCCACTAACTGTCCTGAAAGCAGTAGGAAGAACCATTTTCCTTAGGTATGGTTGGGATCATGTTACTCCCATGAAGGGAATTTGAGGTGATCCTTGGTCATCCATAACATTGCAGGCTTTTGATCATGAGCTGCAAATCTCTGGTTAACTTATGATTACAAATCACTGCATAATTTCTCTTTGTTCCCTTCAACCTCAACAGATACACACCCACACAAAAAATCTCCAAGGCTACCTTCCTTCCTTCTCTATCTACCAGATTCTTATTTTCCTTTGTAACTCTCCTCTTGAATGACCTTCCCCCAAAAGGACTTTTTTTTAATCCAGGTATCTATCTTTTTCAACACAACTTTACTCACTGCCACACCACTTTAGCATTTCTTCTTTTCTAGATATTCGGCAATTGTGTATTTGTCATTTGGGATCAAACCTGATTCCTGTTTCATCACAACATTGCCTAAACAGCAACGCTTCTGACTCTACATTTGAAAATTAAAGCTTATATACAAAGTTTAAGACTGTCTCTTGTTTTTTTGTTGTTGTTGTTTTCTTTTTCTTTTTTGTTGTTTTTGTTAAGACTGTCTTGTAAAAAATGTTTGTTTGCACAGTTGTCGCATGTTTGCATGACAAGCTGATTATGGTTCCTTACAAAGTATACCCAAGGTATTTGCTCTCAACCTTTTCTCTCCACCCTGTGCGCACACACAGAAATTCACTAACATGGGTGCTCAGCAATTGTTATTGACAAGAATTCCAAACAGTTGGTCAAATGACTTTTTACTTACAACATGGAGCCATAAGTCATAATAAGATAATTTAACTTATGAAGAATCATTATGAAATAAAGACTTAAAGCTCAATCTTGTTACCTGTTTGGTGAACAACTCTGGAAAGTCAGGATAAAGGAAAGCCAAATTGACAGCTGCTGTATCTAAGCGGTTAAGAATATGCAGATGGGATCCTCTTCTGTTCTCCTACCATGTTTGTTTCAAGATTCCAATTTGAAATCTGTATGTGCCCCCTTGACACCTCAATGCTTTGTCAAGCACCTCGTTTCTCTGGCTTTAGTTTTACAGACAAAGAAACCAAATAAATGGTGATGGAGCAGCTTATCACAGTATGTTTTTAGAAACGCCAATGCTAAAATTACCAGTCCCCAAGTTCCAGGTGAAATTACTATAAGAATTAAATGAGAACTACTTTGATCTGATGCGTTAATGAAAACGATAGTGTCAGTCATGATTCTGAATAAGTACTCAAATAAACAATTTTAAAAATTGGGACAAAACACTACTATGAGAATATACTGTTATAAAGAGAAAATAGGCCAGGCAGGGTGGCTCGCTCATGTAATCCTAGCATTTTGGGAGGTCGAGGTGGGCGGATTGCTTGAGTCCAGGAGTTTGAGACCAGCCTGGGCAACATGGCAAAAGCCCATCTGTAAAAACAAAAAAAAGAAAAAAATACAAACATTAGCTAGGCATGGTGGCATGCGCCTGTAGTCCCAGCTACTTGGAGGTCTGAGGTGGGAGAACTGCCTGAGCCCAGAAGGTCCAACTGTAGTGAGCCATGTTTGGGCCACTTCATTCTAGCCTGGACAATACAGCAAGACCCTGTCTCTCCAAAAAAAAAAAAAAAAAAAAAAAAAAGAGCTTAGTGTGGAGAGTTTAGAAACTAAATACAGTAGCTAAGGAAGAAACTGATTATTTATCTGAATTTCAAATTGAACTCAACATTGGTCCCAATCACTCTTTTTCTTTTCCCAAGAACTCAGCATTAAATGGAATTTTAAAACATTTATTAAAACAAAATCAAAGACAAACTACAATTAGGAGTGTGTCATTAAAGAGTCAATTTCCTTAATATGCCAGAGTGCTTCCATATCAACAAGAAAAATACAACACAATACATATGAGCAAAGATATGAGCAGGCAGTTTGCAGAAAAACAAAATTCTATGATGAATAAACATGAAAATAGTTCAGGCTGGGCGCGGTGGCTCAAGCCTGTAATCCCAGCACTTTGGGAGGCCGAGACGGGCGGATCACGAGGTCAGGAGATCGAGACCATCCTGGCTAACACAGTGAAACCCCGTCTCTACTAAATAAAATGCAAAAAACTAGCTGGGTGAGGTGGCAGGCGCCTGTAGTTCCAGCTACTTGGGAGGCTGAGGCAGGATAATGGCGTAAACCTGGGAGGTGGAGCTTGCAGTGAGCTGAGATCCGGCCACTGCACTCCAGCCTGGGCGACAGAGCGAGACTCCGTCTCAAAAAAAAAAAAAAAAAAAGAAAATAGTTCAACTTTATTCAAATCAAACTTTGTCTGATTAAAATAGATAGAAATCAAAACAGTGAGTCCTACTATATCAGCAAAAATGTTTACATTTGGGCTGGGTGCAGTGGCTCATGCCTGTAATCCCAGCACTTTGGGAGGCCGAGGCGGGTGGATCACTTGAGGTCAGGAGTTCGAGACCAGCTTGGTCAATATGGCGAAACTCCATCACAGATTTAAATGGAAGTTGTAAAATCTTCCCCCCAGTAGAGGATCTTTAGAGGAAATGGGGTGAGGGTTGGGTAGAGGGCACATGGATTGAGAAACATTGACTGTGATTCCTATAAATTTAGAAGTTCAGGCAGAAGGACTTCCCCCATGTGACTAGGATTCAACAGAACACACATCCTATTTAATAACAAAGGCATTTATGCAGCATTTATTCTATGTCTCTGGGTAATTTATGTTGCTTGATCTTGGTAATGTGCAAACATTTTTAGCCAGTTCTTAACTGTCAGGTGATCTCTGATTGTTGCTGTTTTCTACAGTTGTTGTCTAGATACTCACAAGGATTCAGGTTTATTTTGGATCCTGAAGTCAAGGCTACTATTTCTTTAAGCACTCACCGGAGTGAAAGAGTCCTAAGATTTCAGTAGCCATGAAAAAATTATTATCTGTGCTCCCCCAAGAGGGAGAGACAACATGAGCAACCTTAGGATGGTCAAGGGTCATCTGTTAGATCTTTGAGACTCAGTGGAGCCTTCACTGGGGATTGGCAGATGGAACTGAAAGCGACAAAAAAGACCCCAGAGGAATCAGGTCTTGGGAACTCAGATTTTCCTCAAGGACTCCTCCATCTGATGTTAGTAATTTCAGCTCTACATCATCATTTCTTTTCTTGCCTTTTCCTTTTTTAAAGACGGAGTCTCACTCGGTCATCCAGGCTGGAGTGCAGTGGCGCGATCTTGGCTCACCGCAAATTCCACCTCCCAGGTTCAAGTGATTCTCCTGCCTCCCAAGTAGTTGGGTCTACAGGTGCACACCACCATGCCCAGCTAAGTTTTGTATTTTTTAGTAGAGACAGGGTTTCACCTTGTTAGTCAGGCTGGTCTTGAACTCCTGACCTCAAGTGATCCACCGCCTTGGCCTCCCAAAGTGCTGGGATCACAGGCGTGAGCCCCCATGCCTGGCCTCATCATTTCTTTTTTTATCAAAAACCAGACAGTCAACTAGTCAACCCCTTTGTGCTCATCTTTCACGTCCTGGCATAACACTTCGTAAGCATAGCTACACGAAGAATAAGAATAGCAAGCCCAAAGTATGAAGAGATAAATCAAATTTAATTATTATTAATATATTATTGATTATTCCCACTAAATTTAGTCTTCCAAAAAAAAAATCTACTTGGATAAAATTCATGTTGATGGATATACCAAAGAAAGCTGGTTATCCATTTATACGCTAGTGAATTTTTCTCACTTTCCCCCTATATATAGTCTAGCATTTTGTAATTTCTCTGTACCTACAGGGCCAGAGGAGGGGAAGAAAAGGAATGCACATCCTTTCTGTTCTTTAGTGAAGCTTCGGATGAAAGGGATTAATAAGAGTTAGGGGTGAGGGAAAGAGAGAGAGAGAGAGAGAGAGAGAGAGAGGCTGGGCGTGGTGGCTCACACCTGTAAATCCCAGCACTTTGGGAGGCCAAGGCAGGTGGATCACCTGAGATCAGGAGTTCAAGACCAGCCTGGCCAACATGGTGAAACCCGGTCTCTACTACAAAATTAGCTGGTGTGGTGGCATGCACCTGTAATCCCCACTATTCAGGAGGCTAAGATACGAGAATCACTTGAATCCAGGAGGCAGAGGCTGCAGTGAGCAGAGGCTGCAGTGAGCCGAGATTGTACAACTGCACTCCACCCTAGGTGACAAAGCAAGACTGTCTCAAAAGAAAAAAAAAAAAAGCAGGGGAAAAAAAAAGGAGGTGGGGGGAGAACTTGAGATGCTATAAAATGAAAATTAGAACTTTTCAGTGAGTACCATTTTCATAATTTATGGTACTTCCATCCTGAGCATGTCTCAAATTTGTTTAGGAAAATATTTTCTTCTCATACCATCATTTGTTCTCATATCACCATTATAATATGGGTGGATGATCAAATAAGCAAGGCCTGCAAATGGTCTGAGAAAAGAGCTCATTTGGAAATAACATCCTGGGCTTTGCAACCACAGTGAGAAGTGTATCTCAGCACCTGGTAGCAAATGCAGGTGAGGTCCACCCTGGTAGTACATACAGGTGAGTTCATAGATGGTTGGCAAAGAGGTACAAACTAATGGAAACACAACAACAAGCTCTGTAGCTACTTTACATGGAGTTGACTAAGCAAAGGCCCATCTGACCTAACAACAAGATGAGAATATTTACTCTTTATTCAACAGTTGTTACCACCAGTTCTGGGTGCTTCACATACGCTATTTCATTTAATCCTCACAACAACCCTATGAGGTACTAATTATCTTTCTATTTTGTAGATGTGGAAACTGAGGCTTACAAAGATTAAATAAGTGTTCAAAGTCTCACAACTATTAGGTGGCAGATGCAGAATTCACATCCAGGTTCCCAAACCCCAGAGCCCAAGTTTTTGCCCCAGAATCACAATGCTATCTGGACTGCACCATAATGAAAGAGCTGTGTGTCAGTTTTACTCTGTATACCCCCGACATGTATTCAGTTGCCCTGTTAACTCTGTCCTCAAAGCAGAAAATTTGCATGCCCTGACTGTTTCAGCATTGGTCATTCATACTCACAAACTGTCCTGTAAAATGGAGCTTGGGAGAAAGGGGGTAACAGTTAAAATACAGTAAACAATCTAAGCTTTCAGTTTAAGAAACCAGAAAAAAGAAGAGCAAAATAAATCTGAAACAGATTAAGGAAGGAAATAATAACGATTTAGATGGGAATAAAGCAAATACAGACTATAAAAACAAAATAAAAGTTAATAAAACCAAAAGTTGGTTCTTTGAAAAGAGCAACAACATTGACAAACCACTAGCTAGAACGACAAAGCAATGAAAAGACTCAACTTACTAAACTCAGGGATAAGAGAAGTGACATCACTACTGATCTTCTAGAAATAAAAAGGATAGCAAAGAAATACTATGAGCAATTGTATGCCAGCAAATTAGAACACCTACATGTAGAGGAGAAATTCCTAGAAAGATGCAAAGGGCCAAAATAGACTCAAGAAGAAATAGAATACCTGAATAGACGTATAAGTAAATACACTGAATTTGTATCACAAACATTTTCCACAAAGAAAAGCCCAAGAACAGATGGCTTATCTGGAGGATTCTATCAAATGTTTTAAAGTCTAATTACCAACAATCCTTCACAAATTCTTCCAAAAAATAGAAAGGACTAGAACACTTCCCAATGAGGCCAGTATTATAGGCATACAAAATACAGACAAAGATATAAGAAAACGACAAATCAACGCGTCTTATGCATTTGGACTTTTTAATAATACACAACTAAATACTAACAAACTGAATTCAGCAACATGACCAAGTCTGATTTATCCCAGAAATGCAAGATAGCTTGACAGATGAAAATCAATCAATGCAATACACCATATCAACAAAAGACAAAAACTATACACAATAATCTGAATAGATCCCAGAAAAGCATTTGATACAACGCACCAACCTTTCATAACTAAAACACTCAACATATTAAAGCAGAAGGGAACTTCTTCAATCTGATAAATAACATCTACAAAAAACCCGTGACTAATACACTTAATGTGGAAAAGACTGAATGATCTTCCCATAGGAACAGCAATGAGGATGTGAACTCTCATAACTTCTATATGCAACGCTGTACTTGTTTCCAGCCAGGATAATTAGGAGAAAAAAAAGAAAAAAAGAAAGGGGATCCATACGGGAAAGGGAGAAATAAAACTATATTCATAGATGACATAGTCAATTATATGCAAAAACCTAAGGAATCCATTAAAAAATTATTAGAACTAATAATCAAGTTCAACGAGGTTGTGGGACATAAAAGCAATATAGAAAAATCAATGATAAATTTCTATCCACGAGCAATGAACAAACTAAAATATAAAATTAACAAAGCAATTTCATCTACAATAGCATCAAAAATAATACAAGTGTTAAAACTACAAAACGTTGTTCAAAGAAATCAAAGATCTAGGCCATCTATTAAAAATACAAAAATTAGCTGGGCATGGTGGCACCTGGCCAAGACACAAGAATCACTTGAACCTGGGAGGCGGAAGTTGCAGTGAGGCAAGATCGCGCCACTGCACTCCAGCCTGACAAGTGAGACTCTGTCTCACACACACACAAAAAAAAAAAACAGAAAAAAAAAATCTACATAAATGGAAAGACACTGCTTGTTCATGAATAGAAGACTTAACACTGCTAAAACGACAGTACTCCTCCACCTTATCTACAGAGTCAACACAATATTCCCATCAAAATTTCAGCTAGTTTTTCGGAAAAAAATTGACAAATGGATCCTAAAATTCATAGAGAAATTCAAGGGGCCCAGAATAGCCAAAACAAACTTGAAAAAGAACAAAGCTCAAGGATTCACCCTTCCAGGTTTCAAAATTTACTACAAAGCTACAGTAAACAAGACAGTGTATATAGGATGTGGAAATCTTAGGGGAAAACCATAAGGTGCGGGGAGGGTGGGCAGCATGGTACTGGCATAAGGATGACCATAAGACAATGGATTCAAAATGAGAGTTCAGGGGAGAAAACCCAAAACATACACGTGTGGTCAATCCATTCTGGACAAGGGTGCCAAGACTATTTGATGGGAATAGTCTTTTGAAGAAATTATGCTTTAATAACTGGATATCCACAATGCAAAAGAATAAAGTTGGACCCCTCATTCATATCATATACAAAAATTAAATCATTATAGATCAACCACCTAATAAGAGCTAAAACGGTAAAACTCTTGGAAGAAAACATGGGTATAAATCTTCATGACCTTAGTTCAGGTAGGCAGCAGCCTTTTAGATATGACATGTTTCAAATATGATAAACACAAGCAGTAAAAGAAAAAATAATGAAATTGGCCTTTGTCAAAATGGAAAGCTTTGTTTCTCAAACAACACAATTAAGAAAGGAAAGACAACTTACAAAATGAGAGAAAATAATTGCAGATTGTATATTTGATGATAGCCTTGTATCTAGAATGTATAAAGAACTCCTACAACTCAATAATGAAGAAGACAAATAACCCAACTTAAAGATAAGTAGAGTCTGAACAGACATTTCTCTAAAGCTACACACACTCTTTGGTCTCAGCTGCAGAAGCCAAATGACGAAGAGAACATCATCGTCTGGAAAGCATCGCAATAAGATGCACACGATGTGCCACCACTGTGGCTCTAAAGCCTACCACCTTCAGAAGTCAACCTGTGGCAAATGTGGCTACATTGCCAAGTGCAAGAGAAAGTATAACTGAAGTATCAAGGCTAAAAGTTGGAACACCACCAGGACTGGTCATATAGGACACCTAAAAATTGCATACTGCAGATTCAGGCATGGATTCTGTAAAAGGACAACACATAAACCCAAGAAGGCAGCTATTGCAACATCGAGCTTATCTTAAGAATTTCAGTGATTAGTCAGGCAATAAAGGTTCTGATTTAAAACCTGAACCTTAAAAAAAGGCTAGGCATGGTGGCTCACGCCTGTAATCCCAGCACTTTGGGAGGCAGAGATGGGCAGATCACTTGAGCTCAGGAGTTCGAGACCAGCCTGGGCAACATGGCGAAACCTCATCTCTATGAAAATACAAAAACATAGCCAGGTCTGGGGGTATGCGCCTGCAGTCCCAGCTACTTCGGAGGCTGAGGTGGGAGAATCACTTCAGCCCTGGAGGATGAGGCTGCAGTGAGCCATGACTGTGCCACTGCACTCCAGCCTAGGTGACAGAGCAAGACCCTGCGTCCCGTGACACCTCTCCTGTTCTGATCATTGTTTCCAAGGAATAAAGCTCAGGCATGCAGCTGTGGATGCCAGGATGTCCATGTTCCATGTTCTCCCCTAATTTCATTTCAGACTAGAACCTTATCACTAAAAACCTCACCATGCAGAATTATCTTAAAGAAGTTTCCTTAGGACACAATTTTTATGTCCCAATGGCTGCCTGGCTTTGTGTCCCAGCTCTTTGTTCTCACAGTGAATAGCTTTCCAAGAAAATGCTTTCCTGGTCCCTGTTCACTCAGCACTCCCTCCATGACCTGTCCCTGATGGGGTGTGTGTGTGTGTGTATGTGTGTGTGCACATGAGTGTGAAGTGTGATGAGGATGGGAATCAGGGGGCTGGAGCATCGCTTAACTGAGCAATGCATAATTAGCCTCCCTTCCCAGCCTCGGCAGGCAGCAACTCCCCTGCATCTTCTCCCCTTCCACTTCCCCTCCTCCATCACCCTCATTATCTCAATGTTGCTTTCCAATATTCCCAAGCGACCAAGCTAAACAAAGCAAACATTAGGCAAAGGAGACAGAAAGAAAACAGGCTTTGGAATGTGGCACAGAGAAGCTCAAAAACTAGCCCTGTCGCTTTCCACTTAGGAACTCCAGGCAAGCCTACGATGTCAAATTTGTGAAACAAAGATCACACAATACCCAGTTTTAAGAAATATTTATAGGGTTCCCCCTATGAGCTGGATGCTGAGGTTACAACCTGAATGACATATAGACTGTCACTGAAAAACTCATAGTGTAGTAGGAGATATAGAAATGCAAACCAATTCCAATGCAGTGTGATAAAGGCCATGACAGGTGGTATTAAGGAGGTGGGAGGGATTCTCTTCATGGTTGAGAAGGAGGAAGAAGGCATTCTGGGGTGGATGTAAGACTTCAGTAAGACAATGTATCCACAGAACGCTTGGCATATGGTAAGTGTTCAAAGAATGTGAAGTTCTTTCTTCACAAAGAGCCATAGGAACGCAGAAAATAAAATTTGTATGTTTTGGCCTGGCACGGAGGCTCACACCTATAATCCCAGCACTTTGGGAGGCTGAGACGGGCAGATCACCTGAGGTCGGGAGTTTGAGACCAGCCTGGTCAACATGGTGAAACCCTGTCTCTACCAAACATACAAAAATTAGCCAGGCATGGTGGTGGGCACATGTAATCCCAGCTACTTGGGAGGCTGAGGCAGAAGAATTCCTTGAACCTGGGAGGCGGAGGTTGCAGTGGCTAGGATCACGCCATTGCACTCCAGCCTGGGTGACAGAGTGAGGCTCTGTCTGGAAAAAAAAAAAAAAAAAAAAATTAGCCAGGCATGGTGGTGCACGCCTGTCATCCCAGCTACTCCGGAGGTTGAGGTACGAGAGTTGCTTGAACCCAGGAGGCAGAGATTGCAGTGAGCCATGATCGCACCACTGCACTCCAGCCTGGGCAACAGAGTGAGACTCTGTCTCAAAAAGAAAGGATATTAATTATAATAAATTTATTATATAACAAACTAATGTTGATGTCTTAGGGTTAATATTGTGTATTTTAACCGATAATTCTAACTTTGCCAAAGAACAATGGTCAGAAATTCTTGATTCTTCCTTCAATAGACACATATTTATTGACCCCCTTCTATGTGATACCAGGTAACAGAGACACAAAATCGAACTTACAACAAGTTTACAGATGACTCGGAAAGACAAAACAAGTTCTCAATAATACTCGGCAGAACGGCATGTTGCATTTATCCACCCTCCCCACCCCACCCAGTCATTGCTTCAGAAGTTTTCTTGTTCTTGAAATAAAGCAGTGAGATAATGTTAACATGAGTCCCTTCTGATCAGACCTTTCCTGTACTTGTATGCTAATTTCTAGAACTAGATATTTAGAAATGACTTCCCCTTGGTGAAAACAAGAAATGATAAAGTTTTTCTGTAGAGACAAGTCAAATACTTAGTGTTCTCAGCGCAATATCTTGCTAAAGCTACCATTTACCGAGTGGCTTAGCTGTACAGAAATAATCCGGACAGTCAGTAATCTGTGGGAGGGCAAGGAACAAGGTGTCATTCAGCTTTGGGGGCAACTGAGTCTGTGGGGTAGGATGTGGAGATTCCGAAACCAGAGATCAATAAAAGCACCACATTGAGGAGAGGGCTCTCAGGTGTAGCGCGTATCTGCTTTCTCCTGCGTACTCACCTTCCCAAGTCTCCCAATAACAGACCCCTCCAAGCCCCAGAAGCTAGGGACAGGTCCAGGTGTGATACCATGAGTGTGAATCAGAGTCCTTTGGGGGAATTTCTCATCCTGCAGATGGGATTGCTATAGGTTTTCCTTAGGAATAGTAGAAAATAAAACCAACACAGAGAACACATAGAGAAAAACAGTCCTGATGACCAAAGCATGTCATGCTGCGTGCTTTGGAATTTCCAGTTAGGTAAATATATATGTATAAACATAAACTGATGCATTCATTTGTCGATTGATTCCTTAAGCTACTTTTAAAATTTTCTTTATTTTTAGAGATAGGAGTCTCACTATGTTGCCTAGGCTAGTCTTGAATTCTCCAGCTCAGGCGAACCTCCTGCCTCAGTCTCCTGAGTAGCTGGGACTACAGGCATGCCCCACCATGCCCAGCCCTTAAACTAGTTTGGATTAGGTTTCTATTACTTGCAGCCAAAAGGTCTGAATTAACAAAGGGCCTCACTCTGGCTCTTCCTTGGTATATATTACTACGGGGATGGGATGACCAAGGTCCCACAGAAATCTCATCTGATCCACTCTTCCTATCTATTTTTCCAGGTCTCATGAAAAATTGTCATTTTCCCTCCTCAATTTGTTCCCTAAAACTTTACTCAGCCAGACAGGGTGGCTCACGTCTGTAATCCCCTTGGGAGCCTGAGGCAGGTGGATCACTTGAGGCCAGGAGTTGGAGAACAGCCTGGCCAACATGGTGAAACTCCGTCTCCATTAAAAATACAAAAATTAGCCAGGTGTGGTGGCAGGTACCTGTGGTCCCAGCTACTTGGGAGGCTGAGGCAGGAGAATCGCTTGAACCCAGAAGGCAGAGGTTGCAGCGAGCCAAGATCACAACACTGCACTCCAGCCTGGGTGACAAGAGTGAAATTCCATCTCAAAAAAGAGATGACTCAAAAAAGTTTATGACTCTTTCCCTGTACTGAAAAGGACATCTAATAATTTCTACAGAGTTTTTGGGATAACAGAAGAGTGGTGCTAATCTAACATTTCTTTGAAGAGGCGTGCTAGCATTCAGACTGAAAATTGACAAAGCACATTGCAATCAAAGAGGGCTCCTCCTGGAGGTTCCTTATTTATAACTTCTGAAAAGTGGTCACATTGCGTGCGCTCTCTCTCTCCCTTTCCTCTGTAGTAAAAGCTAACAGAAAATCCTCAAATTCATGGAGAGAACCTTTTTCACTGATTATAGCTGATTGCCGCTTACGTGCTGCCCTGAAAAGCCCTCTTGCCTGTCGATCCCTTGTCTGTGCCTAATGTGCGGACAGTGTTAATTGAGATGGCTCAAAGGACTAAGAAACAATTGATCATCCCCATCTTTCTATTCCCTTTTATTTCATCTGCCTTCTCCTGCTTCCCTCTGATAAAAAAGGCAGAGAGAGCGGACAAGAGTAAAGAACAAAACCCACAAGGAGGCAACTTTTACAGGAAAGTGTGGAAAATTCGTAAGACTTTTTGACTAGGGTTAAACCAGATCAGCACCTGTGTTGTGTGGGTTACGCAGCGGCTCACTCACAAATCAAAGCAAGGCTACCAGCAGGAGTGATGGCTTCCAAACTGTCACTTGGTCTAAACTATTCTGTAGCTTGGCTAGAGAACTTAAACACACACACACACAGACACACACACACACAAACCTAGAATCTTTATAGGGTCCTGGGCTGCAAGAGTTTTTAAAAGCACCCTCTAACACTGCCCCAGCCAGATGAGTCTAATGTGTAGCCAAGGCTGAAAAAAAAAAAAAAAAAAAATCACTTGTCTATGCAGACATTCATATAAACGCTTTATCCAACCATTGCAATTGTTCAGCCAATTTTGGCTATAACCAAAATGGCTACCAACCAAAATGGCTACCTAGGCTACTCTGTTTCCTCTCTACCAGCAGATAACTACAGCGATCACTGTTCAAAGTTTACTGTGTGTCAAGCTGTACAAAGCACATTACATACATAATCTCTAATCTTTACAGCCACCCTGGACTGGAAAGTAGTACCATTCCTGCTATTAGCACAAGAAATAGAAAAATGTCCAGGCACAGTGGCTCACGTCTGTAATTCCAGCGCTTTGGGAGGCCAAGGTGGGCAGATCACCCGAGCTCAGGAGTTCGAGACCAGCCTGACCAACATGGTGAAACCCCATCTCTACTAAAAATACAAAAATTAGCCGGGCGTGGTGGCACATGCCCTATAATCCCAGCTACTCAGGAGGCTGAGGCAGGAGAATCACTTGAACCTAGGAGGCGGAGGTTGCAGTGAGCCAAGATCACGCCACTGTACTCCAGCCTGGGCAATAAGAGCAAAACTCATCTCGAAAGAAAGAAAAAAAAAGAAAAGAAAAGGAGAGAAAGAGAGAAAGAGAAAGAAGGAAAGAAGGAAAGAAGGAAAGAAGGAAAGAAGGAAAGAAGGAAAGAAAGAAAGAAAGAAAGAAAGAAAGAAAGAAAGAAAGAAAGAAAGAAAGAAAGAAAGAAAGAAAGAAAGAAAGAAAAGAAAGAGAAAGAAAGAAAGAAAGATGGAGCTGTTAAAGAATTTGTCCAAGACACAGCAAGATCTGAATCCCGGCTGGCCTGAACTCCCAAGTTCGACCCCTCTCCACTATAAAGATGGTCCCTCACTTCGGTGTGTCTTTACTTCTGGCTTTACTTTTTTCCTGCTTCTGACAAAATCCAAAGTACTTTCAGTTCATATCCTTCTAATATCCTGCCATGTGTACAAATACATGACTATTTAAATTAACTAGCAAAGGGTCGGTCATGGTGGCTCACATCTGTAATCCCAGCACTTTGAGAGGACAAGGTGGAGGATCGCTTGAGCCCAGAAGTTCGAGACCAGCCTGGCCAACACAGTGCAATCCCCTTCTCTACAAAAAATTAAAAATTAGTTGGGTTTGGTAGTGTGTGGTCTGTAGTCCCAGCTGTTCATGAGGCTGAGGCTGGAGGACGGCTTGAGTCCGGGAAGTCAAGGCTGCACTGCAGCCTGGGCAACAAGATGAGACCCTGTCTCTAATAAATAAATTTTTAAAAAATTTTAAATAAATAAATAAAAATAAAAACTAGCAAAAACCAGAAAAATACTTATGAATTCAAAGTAAGCCTCTCTGGCCAGGCACAGGGGCTCTTGACGGTACTCCCAGTACTTTAGGAGGCTGAGGCAGGAGGATAGCTTGAGCCCAGGAGTTCAAGACCAGCCTGGGCAACATAGGGAGACCCTGTCTCTACAGAATATTTAAAAAAAAAAAAAAATTAGTCAGCTGTGGTGGCACATGACTACAGCTCCAGCTACTTGGAAGGCTGAGGCAGGAGGATCACTTGAGCCTGGGAGCCTGGCAGGTCAAGGTTTCATTGGGCCATGATCACACCACTGTCCTCCAGCCTGGAGGACAGAGCAAGACTCTGTCTCAAAAACAAAAACAAAACCAAAGTATGGCTCAAACCTGTAATCCCAGCACTTTGGGAGGCCGAGACGGGCGGATCACGAGGTCAGGAGATCGAGACCATCCTGGCTAACACGGTGAAACCCCGTCTCTACTAAAAAATACAAAAAACTAGCCGGGCGAGGTGGCGGGCGCCTGTAGTCCCAGCTACTCGGGAGGCTGAGGCAGGAGAATGGCATAAACCTGGGAGGCGGAGCTTGCAGTGAGCTGAGATCCGGCCACTGTACTCCAGCCTGGGCGACAGAGCGAGACTCCGTCTCAAAAAAAAAAAAAAAAAAAAAAAAAAAAAAAAAAAAAAAAACCAAAGTAAGCCTCCTTTATTTTGCAAATAAAATGCAAGTGCTTGTTTAAAAGCAGAGACAAATGTTGAAAGCTGTTAGCAGACCAACTTCAAAATTCTAATGTCCATATGTAAAACGATCATACTTCACCGAACAAGCTGGTTCTCCTTAGTTTGATGAATATACAATTGGTTTGGGCCATATAACCAGAGGTGAGCCTTCCAGTAATGCACACCCCAGAATACCGGTTACATAACATAGATGCTTCTTTAAATTCCCTTTCCTGAAGATACTTATATTACTGGTAAATTTAGGAATTCCTCTTAGGAATTCTTGGAGAGCACATTATAGTACAGCATTCTATTAAAAATTGCTAAGTATTGGCCAGGCGCGGTGGCTGATGCCTATAATCCCTGCACTTTGGGAGGGATCACCTGAGGTCAGGAGGTTGAGACCAGCCTGGCCAACATGGGGAAACCTGTCTCTACTAATAATACAAAAATTAGCTTGGCATGGTGGTGCTTGCCTGTAGTCCCAGCTACTCAGGAGGCTAAGGCACGAGAATCGCTTGAAACCAGAAGGCAGAGGTTGCAGTGAGCCAATATTGTGCCATTGCACTCCAGCCTGGACAACAGAGAGAGACTCCATCTCAAATTAAAAAAAAAAAAAATTGTTAAGTATGACAATTGATGTCCTAGCTTTTGATTGCAAGAAGGTATAAGGCATTTATACATAGTGCCTAAAAATACAAGTTTTCACTTCTAACACAATGTATATATGTGACTGTGATTTGGTGCCTTTACAAACTGGAGGTGTTACAGCCTGACCAACATGGAGAAACCCCGTCTCTACTAAAAATTAGCCGGGCATGGTGGCACATGCCTGTAATTCCAGCTACTCGGGAGGCTGAAGCAGGAGAATGGCTTGAATCTGGGAGGCAGAGGTTGCAGTGAGCCAAGATTGCACCACTGCACTCCAGCCTCGGCAACAAGAGCGAAACTCCGTCTCAAAAATAAATAGGCCGGGCGTGGTTGCTCAAGCCTGTAATCCCAGCACTTTGGGAGGCCGAGACGGGTGGATCACGAGGTCAAGAGATCGAGACCATCCTGGCTAACACGGTGAAACCCCGTCTCTACTAAAAAATACAAAAAACTAGCCGGGCGAGGTGGCAGGCGCCTGTAGTCCCAGCTACTTGGGAGGCTGAGGCAGGAGAATGGCGTGAACCCGGGAGGCGGAGCTTGCAGTGAGCTGAGATCCGGCCACTGCACTCCTGCCTGGGCAACAGAGCGAGACTCCGTCTCAAAAAATAAATAATTAAAAATAAATAAATAAATAAATAAATAAATAAATAAAAGAAGACTTAGCTGAATGGAAAGAGGAGTGATAGATGGCACAGTGTAGCAAAACCTTAATAGCTAAGAAATCTGTGTGATGGGTATATTGGAATTTGTATTTTATTCCCTCTAAAATTCAACATGTTTGCAATTTTTAAAAAACAAAACCAGTTAGTACATACTTACACGAAGAGTGCAAAACACAGAGGGCTAGTCAAAGTTCTCTTAAGGTTTTGAAATAACATTCTGTGATTGATGTAATGGCACTCCTATTTCATTAAAAGTAGGTTAGGATATAGATTTTCTTTTATAAAATTAAGGTAAATCTAATTTCAATTATTAGAATTTTGTTTTATTTTATTTATTTATTTATTTATGTATTTATTTATTTATTTTGAGATGGAGTCTCACTCTGTCGCCCAGGCTGGAGTGCAATGGCACGATCTTGGCTCACTGCAACCTCTGCCTCCCAGCTTCAAGTGATTCTCCTGCCTCAGCCTCCCGAGCAGCTGAGATTACAGACACATGCCACCACGTCCAGCTAATTTTTGTATTTTTAGTAGAGACAGGGTTTCACCATGTTGGCCAGGCTTGTCTTGAACTCCTGACCTCATGATCCGGCAGCCGCTTCGGCCTCCCAAAGTGCTGGGATTACAGGCGTGAGGCACTGTAATTAGAATTACAGCCTGTTATTAGAATTTAAATAATTAAGTTCTATGACTCCTTGGAATAAATTAGATAAACACAGGTCACAACTGCAGGTCTTAGAACCATTAGGTTAATCATATTATAGAGTATTCACTCACTCATTCATTCGCTCATTCATTCCATAGATGTGTGCTTAATGCCTCTCTTTTGCAAGATCCATAATAATATAATTATAACCCTCTACAAACGTTTTTTAGCATAAAGATAACATAAATCCCTAAAACACCTTTGTATTTAAAATTCTAACATATCCCGTTGTGACATTAAAAAATAGGCTGGCAGCGATGGCTCACACCTGTAATCCCAGCACTGTCGGAAGCCGAGGTGGGTGGATCACCTGAGGCCAGGAGTTCAAGACCAGCCTCGCCAACAGAGTGAAACCCCGTTCTACTAAAAATACAAAATTAGCCGGGCATGGTGGTGTGTGCCTATAATCCCAGCTACTTAGGAGGCTGAGGCAGCAGAATCACTTGAACCCTGGAGGTGGAGGTTGCAGTGAGCTGAGATCGTGCGACTGCACTCCAGCCTGGGCAACAAGGGTTAGATTTCGTCTCAAAGAGGGCTGGACTCAGTGGCTCATGCCTGTAATCCCAGCACTTCCGGAGGCCGAGGTGGGCAAAATGCTTGAATCCAGGAGTTCGAGAAAAGCCTGGGCAACAAGGTGAAACCCCGTCTCTACAAAAAGTACAAACATTAACTGGGCGTGGTGGTGTGTGCCCATGGTCCCAACTATTCTGGAGGCTGAGGCAGGAGAATCACCTGAGCCCAGCAGGTCGACGCTGCAGTGAGCCATGATTGTGCCTGGGTGATAAAGCAAGACCCTATCTCCAAATAAAAGTTTCATCTACTTGACCCTAAACAACTTGCCTTAATTTTGTATTTAATGAATTGGTCATAGGTATAGCCTATGTGCAAAATGGCTTTTTTTTGCACATAAACTTTAACATTGCACATAAACTTCTGAATTTTACCAAATGAATGAGAAGGTAGTTTATCAAATAAATGAATTAGAAGTCATTTATCAAAATGATTTAGCACATGTTCTTATGCTTTCTCAATACATTTAAAACCTGATTGACTTACCAGATGTTCCTTTAACCCAATTTTTTCAGTAACATTTAAAACCTGATTGACTTACCAGATGTTCCTTTAACCACAATTTTTTCAGTAACAAATCTATCACAGAAAACACTGACCGTGGTCGTGACATTCTTTGGTTTTCTATCACGTCTCTTACTCAGGTTTCACTTGTTTCTGAATTTCAAGTTCTAAGTTTTGAAAAAATATCTGCAAGTCAATATTTAAACTGGCCACTGGCAATGCTTATGTTCTTCATTAAGTTCCTCAATGTTAAAAAAATAACAGCAATATAAAACAAGTGATCCCAGGTGACTGAAGTTTTAACTCAGAGTCCAAATGCTGCATGAAGATCAGCTAGCTGATGGCTTCATTTATCATCTTATGTAGAAATATGAAGACAAAGGTTGTAATAAAATTTGGATGATTAAAAAAAAAAAAGTTGGATGACAAAGAAGATGTGGAAAGCAGAAAGAGGATGAGTATGCAACACCCATTTAGGTTCAGCTGCTCATAGTTATAACCTCAGAGGGTGGAGAGATACACGGCCCATACTTCACATAGTCAGATGCTGAAAACAAGTATCTAGGCCAGTGCCGTCCAACAGAGCTTTCTGTAATGATGGAAACACTCTGTATCTGCACCGTCTAATACAATAGCCACTGATACGCACATGCCCCGAAGCCTTGGCATTGCACGCAGCTATGGGCTACCATATTGGACAACACAGGTCTGCGTTCATAGCGCAGCTCCTGGACAGAAGAACGAGATTTGGGGCAGAGTTAGATCAGTAAGTCTTAGAAATGCTGCACCCACCCTGTGGATGAGCTAATCTAACTAGTGCCTTTTCCATTGCAATGGTGAGCAGAAGCTTCCAGTATGCTTTAATACACTATTAGAAATGTGTGATCAACTTTTCTCAAGAGTCAACAGATGCTCAGATGAGAGTGAAATAAAGCTCAGAAACTCAAGTGACCTATTTTCAGTCTTTTAGTTCTTGTCCAGAGGCAGAATTCCCTTCCTGACGCTGACATTAATTACCCATTCAACACCACCACAAGCCCCACAGCGAGGCCCTCGAATACACATATCTTCTTCCACCCATCTCCCGCTTGGCCTGCCTGAAGGTTTCCATCCATGGAGACCTGAACACTAACATGGTCTAGAACCTCCATACGGGCCAGTCAGCTCAACAGAACGAATTTACAGAGGCCAAGCTTGAGCATTTTGTAACTGTTTCTGACATAGGTCTAAAGCAGGTTGGACTGCCTGGCTTCTTGGATGACAAGGGTGGGTAAGTCACATTGGACAAATCAACTGTTATATTGTTTTCATGTTGACACATTTCCCACAGCAAATTTGTTTGATGTGTCCTTATTATTCTGTTCAAAAAATGGAGTCCAGAACGTCAGTTGGTGAATACAGCCTGGTCTGAATTGAAGGGAAGTCAAGCATGAAGGAGGAAGTGGACTGAACTCCCTGAATGCTGTTGAGAAATGTTTTCCCAGCTAAGACAGAGCTTTTCCCATCTCTCTGGTAGGGAGGGGTGAGAGGAGGTGAGGAAGAGAGGCCAATGAGTGTGCTTGTGAATCAGTAAGACTTCAATGACACAGAACTTGAGAAGAGTTGAATTTGCTGGGCACAGTGGCTCAGGCCTATAATCCCAGCATTTTGGGAGGCTGAGGCAGGAAGATTGCTTGAGCCCAGGAGTTCAAGACCAGCCTGGGCAACATGGGGAAACCCCATCTTTACAAAAACATTTAAAAGTCAGCCAGAGTCAGCCGGGCATGGTGACGTGCACCTGTAGCTCCAGCTATTCAGGAGGTTGAGGCAGGAAGATCACTTGAGCCCAGGAGGTTGAGGCTGCAGTGAGGAGTAATCGCACTGCTGTACTCCAGCCTGGGTTGAGAGAGCAAAACCCTGTCTGAAGAAAAGAGGGCTGGGCGTGGTGGCTCATGCCTACAATCCCAGCACTTTGGGAGGCCAAGGCAAGATGATTCTTTGAGGCTAGGAGTTCAAGACCATCCTTGTCAACATAGTATAACATTGTACAACCCTGTCTGTACAAAAAAAAAAAAGAATGGAAAAAGAAAATAGTTGAATTTGTTAAGCCTGGACAGACAGAGGACGGTGTTACAGCACAGGCTCAGAACCAGTGACTAAAGTCTGACATTTGTATCTTCCCTCCTCCTTCACTTCCTATCGTTGAAACAAGCACTACAAAGACATGAAATCAGAACCTAAAGCTGAGAAGAAAGAAAAACTGTCACAGGAGTATGATGAGTCTGCATTAGGCAAAGGACTCTCCTGACAGGTGGCCTCAAGGTGGAAGGCGGCTGGGTAGATGCTTTTGGAGGTGCTGATGGCCATTAGTAGGTGGTGGGCATTGGGAAGAGAAGGTGTACTTCACACCATGGATGAGGGGATTATTCATGAAAGGTGATTTGCAGGTTTGCCTCTAAGGGAGGGCAAGAGAGAAAGAGGAAGAGTGGGTACCAGCAATGCCAGTCCTGGACATTCTGAAAAGATTCAGAGGATTCAAGTTTGAGAAGTGCTACTAGCAGTGTCCATTGGAAGGTCAAAAAGGTGAAGGCGAAGGGCAGCAGAGAGAGTGACTGTGGTTACCCCTCGCTGCTGCCCCTCACCTTGGACAGAGTTTACTGTCATTGTCTTGTAGATTTGCCAGCAGAAGGCTTTTAATTATTTCAGTTATTTTTAGAAATAATATGTATTATATGCTGCTTCTCATTATATAAGAAACTCATGGAAAGCATGGAAGGGCCTCAAGAGGGGGGAGAGAAAGAATATAGTAAATATATTACACACAGACATATACACACACACATACACACATACATACACACACACACACAGAGGTATGGCCAGAGATTTCATATTAAAGACCATAGGGAAGCAAAAGAGGACATGAAAATAAGCATAATTAAAAATGAAATTAGGCTGAGCATGGTGGCTCACACCTGTAATTCCAGCACTTTGGGAGGCCGAGGTGGGAGGATTGCTTGAATTCAGGAGTTCCAGGCCAGCCTGGGCAACATAGTGAGACCCCCACCTTGGAAAAAAAAAAAAGTGAAAAAAAAAATTTTTTTAATGAAATGGTATATGCTCTCATTATGTGTGGGAATTAGAGTGCTCAGATTCTTCAGAGATGGTTTGCTATTTTGCATTCTGTCTTTGGAACAGAATTCCATTAGTGGGGATATTGCAAATGCTTAAATGAGTTAAGCATTTTTAAGGTTCTTGACACACATTGACATGCTGTTTTCTGAATAAGGCATACTTATTTGTGTGGCCATCAGGCATGTATGAGTAAGCTGGGGTCTTTCATGGAAGGGAAATGGTACCTCTCTGTTGTTTCCTTTTTTTTTGAGATGGAGTCTTGCTGTGTCACCCAGTCTACAGTGCAGTGGTGTGATCTCAGCTCACTGAAACCTCCACCTCCCAGTTTCAAGCAATTCTCCTGCCTCAGCCTCCCCAGTAGCTGGGATTACAGGCGCCCACCACCACACCTGACTAATCTCTTTGTATTTTTAGTACAGACAGGGTTTCACCATGCTGGCCAGGCTGGTCTCGAACTCCTGACCTCAAGTGATCCACCCGCCTCGGCTTCCTGAAGTGCTAGGATTACAGGCTTGAGCCACCATACCTGACCCTCACTGTTGTTTTAATTTGCAGGTTATTTGTGAGGTTGTAAACCAGTATTTTTCTTTTGTGAATTAGACTGTTTATTTCTACTCCCCTCCCCACCTCAGCTTCTATGATAAGACCTTGTTAATAGAAATTAAATTAAAAAAATATTGGATTACTTATTTGTGTTGAAAGTCCCACCCACCAAAAATTATCACCATTTAATTTGTCCACATTCTATTCACATTCCTTATTTTTGGTCATGGTTTTTGTATGGCCTAGATATAAGTCATTTGTGAGATATCTGCCAATGGCAGATTCTTTACCAAGAAGTACTCGCGGAGGACCAAGGACTGCCAACCTCTGAAGACAAAAAATTGTTGTTTGTATTTTGTTTCTCAGAATAAGTACAAGATTCCTTAATTTTCCTTTATGCAAAGATAAAGATTTTTATCTTTAAAAGTTGCTGGGCTATCAGTTAGGCATGGTGCTGCATGCCTGTAGTCCCAGCTGCTCAGGAGGCTAAGGTAAGAGAATTGCTTGAGGCCAGGAATTTGAGGCCACAGTGGCTGTAATTGCACCACTGCACTCCAGACTGGGTGACAAAGCAAGATCTTGTGTCTAGAAAGAAAAAAAAAAAGAAAGAAAGGCTGGGCACAGTGGCTCACGTCTATAATCCCAGCACTTTGGGAGTCTGAGACGGGCGGGTGATCACTTGAGGCCAGGAGTTCAAGACCAGCCTGGCCAACATGGTAAAACCCTGTCTCTACTGAAAACACACAAATTAGCCAGGCATGGTGATATGTGCCCGTGTTCCCAGCTACTCAGGAGGCTGAGGCAGGGGAATCGCTTGAACCTGGGAGGCAGAAATTGCAGTGAGCCGAGATCGTGCCATTGCACTCCAGCCTGGGCAACAGAGTAAGACTTCATCTAAAAAAAAAAAAAGTGTAACAAAAAAAGATGCTGGACTAAAATTTATAAGCCAGCATTCCCTGGTATTTAATTTTTCTATATCCAAATCAACGTTATTTCCTAGAATTTAAAAAAATATATATTTTTGGCTGGACATGGTGGCTCACGCCTGTAATCCCAGCACTTTGGGAGGCCGAGGTGGGTGGATCACAGAGGTCAGGAGTTCGAGACTAGCCTGGCCAACATAGTGAAACCCTGTCTCTACTAAAAATGCAAAAAAAAAAAAAAAAAAATTAGCTGGTTATTGTGGTGTGCACCTGTAGTCCCCAGCTACTCAGGAGGCTGAGACAGGAGAATCACTTGAACCCAGGAAGCAGACGTTGCAGTGAGCGAGACCACGCTACCAGAGCCTGGGCGACAGAGCAAGACTCTGTCTCAAAAAAACAAACAGCTTACTTGTCATTTTATGTAGCAAAAAAAGCCCTTATCATATGACAAGTCAATCTTCATTGGGAGTTGGGTGGGCAGTGAGCTGTAATCTTCATTATACAGTCTTTCTCTGACCTATCTATTATCAAACAACAGCAGTGATGGTACAGACAAATTGCTCTAATACTCTTATTAAAAAATGAAAGAGTAGGTATTTCTTATGGCTTTACAGTAAGAAGCCATTTTATTGGAAGAGCAGAATAAAAGTCTTTGTTTTGTTTCTACTCCAAGTCCAGGTTTGCAGTTGTGATTGACAGCGTTGGCGCTTACTTAAACAATGGCTAATTTAAATGTTTCACAATCCTCAAGGGAAAAGAATGCCACCTGGGACAATGTTCAATGTCTTGAATTCACTATTAAGTAAGAGTCCGGTTCCGTTTATGTATGCAAACTTCCCTCCATGGAATCCTGTTCAAAGGCAAGGCAAACTGAGATCTACTGGACACCTGTGATGTGCCAGATACTTTCATACACTGCATATTATCTCAATTAACCCCAACAATAACCACCCACGGTTGGAATCTTTGTGGAAAAGGTAAAAGTTCTATACTGAGAAAGCCACTGCACTGGGAAGGGCAGAGGGCTCCATTGCTGACTGGCTCTTTCATTCTGTTACGCAGGACAAGACGAGCATGAGGTCAACCTTATGGCAACGGCTTTTGTACTCAGCTGGCTTCCAAGTTACCTTCTGGCTGACTCAGTGTCTCTGAGACCATCCTGAGTGCCAGGGACATTTGTACCTATCTTGGGTGCTAGAAACCAGTTGATTCTGCTTCTTATGCTACCTAAATACTTTGCTCTTTGTTGGAGGAAGAGAATGATTCAGATGGAGCCAAACAAGCAGTGCCTTGAATGCCTCTCTCCAATTTTCCTTCAAAAAAGTCTCAGCCAGGCGTGGTGGCTCATGCCTATAATGTCAGCACTTTGGGAGACTGCGGCAGGCGAATCACTTGAGGTCAAAAGTTCGAAACCAGCCTGGCCGACATGGCGAAACCCCATCTCTACCAAAAACACAGATTCTGCTCTGTTGCCCAGGCTGGAGTGCAGTGGTGCGATCTTGGCTCACTGCAATCTACGCCTCCCGGGTTCAAGCAATTCTCCTGCCTCAGCCTCCTGAGTAGCTGGGATCAAAGGCATATGCCACCACATCCAGCAAATTTTTGTATTTTTAGTAGAGATACGGTTTTACCAGGTTGGTCAGGCTGGTCTCGAACTCCTAACCTCAGGTGATCCATCAGCCTCGGCCTCCCAAAGTGTTGGGATTACAGGCATAAGCCACCACACCTGGCCTTAAGCACTGCCATAAACTCCACTTTAAAACACATGATAACTGACTCCCAGGAAACTTCTCAGTAATTCTGACTTGAAATTCACCTAACTTTCCTATGATGATTAAATATTTCCTTACGTATACACACTAAAACCTGATCTTAAAAAAAAAAGAAATTCAAAAATTGCTAAATAAAAGTTTTTGAATATATTAATACCATGTGTGTCTGAAAATAACAATTACTCATAAGCAAAAATTTAAAATTCCAGAGCTAGGGCTGGGTGCAGTGGCTCACACCTATAATCTCAACACTTTGGGAGGCTGAGGCAGGTGAATCATGAAGTCAGGAGTTCAAGACCAGCCTGGCCAAGATGGTGAAACCCCGTCTCTACTAAAAATAAAAAAATTAGCCGGGCATGGTAGAGTGCACCTGTAATCCCAGCTACTCAGGAGGCTGAGACAAGGAACTGCTTGAACCTGGGAGGCAGAGGTTGCAGTGAGCCAAGATTGAGCCACTGCACTCCAGCCTGGGTGACAGAGCGAGACTCCATCTCAAAAAAAAAAAAAAAAAAGTCCAGAACAAGTCTTATTTTAAAAACAAAACAAATTTGAAGGGACAAAGAGACAAAATGACCTAAGAAAAAAAAGTCAGGTGGCTGACCAGCTCTCCAACAGAAGATAGAAAAGTCTGCAAATTAGCCAGGCATGGTGGCGCATGTCTGTAATCCCAGCTGCTTGGGAGGCTGAGGCAGGAGAATAGCTTGAACCCAGGAGGCGGAGGTTGCAGTGAGCCGAGATCGTCCCATTGCACCCTGGGCAACAAAAGCGAAATCCCATCTCAAAAAGAAAAGAAACGTCTGCAGTATGTAAAAGCTGAGCCTCAGGAATCGGAGGTGGCAGAGCCTCCACAGCGTTCTGGCATTGTCTTTGCCAGGACGGGACTGCCCTCTGGTGTAACTAACAATTTTCATGTTTTGTTCAGCCTCATTGTAAAGTCATAAAACTTTTCTCATGCTTAGTTTCCTCATGTACAAAACAGCAGCAGTCACCTTCTAGGGTAATTATTGCAGCTAAACAAACAGCCAGCGTAGAGCACTTAGCAAATACACTCCCAGAAACAGACTTCTTTCCTTCCACCCTTTCAGGTCATAATATTTCCATCCCACCTTAAGAGATCACTTCGCTTCAAAGAGCTGGCACAGATAGGGAATGATTTTCAGCTCATATAGTCATGTTTTTAATTCCTGAAAATTCTCTGCACTGTGGTCTGTTCTTACAAAGGAATACTACGCAGCAACCACAGGATAAATTATAACCACATGAAACTATGGATGAGCATCACTGATAAAGGGTGAGTGAGAGGCCAGATACAAAAGAGTACATACTGTCTGATTCCATCTTAATGAAGTAAGAATAGCCAAAGGTGATACAAGTCAGAATGGTGGTTACCTTGGGATGAGGGGATAATGGGAGGAGAGGTACGAGGATACTGAGATGATGAAAATATTCTGTGCCTTAATCTGGGTGGTGGTTCCACAGGTACATATATATGTAAAAATTCATCAAGCTGTATACTTAACAGTTGTGCAGTTTACTGCCTTTATGTTATATACTTCAATGAATATTTAAAATAACATGTTTTCGGCCAGGCGTAGTGGCCCACGCCTATAATCCCAGCACTTTGGTAGGCCAAGGTGGGCGGATCACCTGAGGTCAGGAGTTTGAGACCAGTCTGGCCAACATGGTGAAACCCCATCTCTACTAAAAATGCAAAAATTAGCCAGGCGTGGTGGCGCGTGCCTGTCATCCCAGCTACTTGGGAGGCTGAGGCAGAAGAATTCCTTGAACTTGGGAAGCTGAGGTTGTAGTGAGCTAAGATTGCGCCACTGCTCTCCAGCCTGGGCAACAGAGTGAGCCTCCATCTCAAAATAAATAAATAAATAAATTAATTAATTAATATTTTTCCAAAGCGATTATTTGATTTAATATTTTCTCTGAATGATAAATTAATTGGTGCTTCATAATTGTAGACTTCACTTGTGTAGGATATTTTCCAAATATTATTTTCTAAATAACTACATTTAAGCAAACACACTATTACTTTCTTGGGTAAAAATATTTCTAAAATGATTTGTACTCCTCACTATCATTTCAAACAGAGGCTACAAAGCACATTCTTCTTGGTGAACCAAGGTTATCCACAGAAATTTACATGGTCGGTAACTTGCAGTGGCTCACACCTATAATCCCGACAGTTTGGGCGGCCTAGGTGGGAGAATTACTTGAGCCCAGGAATTTGAGACCAGTCTGGGCAACATAGTGAGACCCTGTCTCTATAAAATTTTTAAAAAGTAAAGAAACTGGCCAGGTGCAGTGGCTCACGCCTGTAATCCCAGCACTTTGGGAGGCTGGATCACTTGAGGTCAGGAGTTCAAGACCAGGTTGACCAACATGGTAAAACCCTGTCTCTACTAAAATACCAAATCAGCCAGGCACGATGGCACATGGGAGGCTACCTGGGAGGCTGAGGAAGGAGAATTGCTTGAACCTGGGAGGGAGAGGCTGCAATTAGCCAAGATTGCACCATTGAACTCCAGCCTGGGCAACAAGAGTAAAACTCCATCTCAAAAAAAAAAAAGTAAAGAAACGTACATGGTAGAGCTGAGATGGGGCAATGGGTTTGGGGTCCATTGCTTCTGGATTGGAAGGCAGCAGTTTTACCCCTTTGTTATATGCCCTATTTCTCACTGTTGTGTGCCTGCCTCTAATCATCCCTTCCTTCCCATTTGTTTCCTTTCATTAATTTATTCATATATCTGGTACATAATTTTGAACGCATGGTATATTCTAAGCACTGGGGATACTGTAGCAAGTTAGACACTCACAATCCATGACCTAAGGGAACTTAATATTTTAGCAAAAGAGGCAAGCATAAACAAATACAGTGTGTGTTTTGAGGGCAAAATTAGAGGACCTCCTTTAGGGGACCTGGGAAGGTCACCTTGAAGAGGTGACATTCAAGAACCGAGAGGTGAGACCCTATCCCAGAGTGAGCCATTAGTAAGTACTGACTGAATGAATGAGTCCACGTGTGCATGCTTGCTTAACGGTCATTAGCCAAGTAGAAAGAAGAAAAGAAAGAGTCGTGATATATTATGCACTGAGAAACCAGAAATGTTATTGAAAGATGTCTAAACTAACAGTCAATAGGGGGACGGGCGTGACAGCTCATGCCTGTAATTGCAACACTTTGGGAGGCTGAGACGGGTGGATCATCTGAGGTCAGGGGTTTGAAATCAGACTGGCCAACATGGTGAAATCCTGTCTCTACTAAAAAATACAAAGAGTCAACAGGCACTGAGTGAGGTCCTGATAGAATTGATGGCATTAATTTTGGCTGCTGTGGGGACTGTGTTATTGCCTTACTTAAGATCTTGAGCTGCTAGACAACTGAAGGATTTTTCATTATCATTGGGCTAATCTATACACATTCAGTTTTTATTTCATCCCGCAAAAAGCAAAACCAGCCATATATGGCCCAAGTCTCTATGAAGGTTCCTCCAGGTTGCCCACGTAGTTCTGACTCCGAGCTCCTACGCATGTGACTTTTCTGGCACAGCCACCAGAATCACCTTGAAAGGTTGTCACCTACCCATTTCTTAACAAAGCCATACAGCTCTGTTCAGAAAAGACAGCAGGCCTGCCTCTTAGGCATTATGGCATGTTGCGAAATGCGTTTTCATTTGGGACCTATTATTGTCCCCAGAAATTTCAGCCTCATGACATTTTACAAATCAAGAAGAACTTGTAGTCTAAAGGACAGAAGCAGCAGATAACAAACAAGAACTCTTGTAAAGACGTTACTCAATTATATGCCTAATACAGCCAACCTGACATAGAAGCATTATTATCATATCACATTTAATAGCAGCAGAGTTTAAAATGCCAGAAACGTGGGCCAAGTTATTCAGGACTGAATGTGATGCATGACTAGATCTGTCAATAAACTATCATGAAACCATAAGAACCCCTAACAGAAGGAGCCAGTGTAGCCTTTGTTGATCTTAGTTTCTTACAATTCCTCATGGAAATACTAAATCGGGCCAGGCGCAGTGGCTCATGCCTGTAATCTCAGTACTTTAGGAAGCCAAGGTGGGCAGATCACTTGAGGTCAGGAGTTTGAGACCAGCCTAGCCAAATGGTGAAACCTCATCTCTACTAACAATACAAACTTAGCCAGGTGTAGTGGCAGGTGCCTATAGCTCCAGTTACTCGGGAGGTTGAGGCAGAAGAATCGCCTGAACCTGGGAGGCAGAGGCTGCAGTAAGCCGAGATCGAGCCACTGTACTCCAGCCTGGGTGACAGAGTAAGACTCTGTCTCAAAAAAAAAGAAAGAAAAGAAAAAAGAAAAACTAAACTAAAAGATTGTACCAAATATGGATTTTCCTAATGAAATAAAGGGAAACAAGGAATGACAAGTGTCTAGAAATGGTTAGTTTTAGATTTTTTTCCCCAGAGTCTTTCTTCCCTTTGATAAAATTTCAGACTCAACATAGGCTCAATCTTGAAAGTGTGGTATTGCCAGGTGTGGTGGCTCCCGCCTATAATCCCAACACTTTGGGAGGCCAAGACAGGTGGATCACCTGAGGTCAGGAGTTCAAGACCAGTCTGGCCAACATGGTGAAACCCCTTCTCTACTAAAAATACAAAAAAGTAGCCGGGCATGGTGGTGGGTGCCTGTAATCTCAGCCACTTGGGAGGCTGAAGCAGGAGAATCTCTTGAACCTGGGAGGTGGAGGTTGCAGTGAGCCGAGATTGCGCCACTGCACTCCAGCCTGGGGGACAGAACAAAACTCCATCTCAAAAAAAAAAAAAAAGGGCCAGGTAGGGTGGCTCACACCTGTAATCCCAGCACTTTGGGAGACCGAGGTGGGTGGATCACGTGAGCTCAGGAGTTCAAGACCACCTTGGCCAAAATGGGGAAACCTTGTCTCTACAAAAATACAAAAATTAGCTGGAGATGATGGTGGGTGCCAGTAATCCCAGCTACTCGGGAGGCTGAGGCGGGAGAATCACTTGAACCCGGGAGGCAGAGGTTGCAGTGAGCCAAGATCGTGCCACTGCACTCCAGCCTGGGTGACAAGAGCAAAACTCCGTCTCCAAAAAAAAAAAAAAGTCAGTTTAAAATGGCCCCTTATCCTCAAATCTGTGTTTTTAAAACAGACCAGTTTGAGACTGACTTCTTCTGTACTGGTCATGGTTTAGGAGAAACTAATGAATAAATACTTCTTGGGAATACTAAGTCTTTATAATCTGGCTTTTTTGAGTGAGTAGAAAATATAATAAAGCTACAGCCTTAATCAAATGTTTATGTATGATCAATTGTAATAATGATATGCCACACACAGATACCAGTAACTGTGTTATTAATAGTTAAAACTCAAACAGTCCATAGGAAAATCTAGGGAAAAAAATAGTTCCAACCGATTTGTGTAATTGCCAGTTCTTGGGGAAAGGTGTCGCAGTATAATATAGGCAATATAACAAGGGTGTGGGATCTTTGGCCTGTGCGAGGACAGTACGAAGTTGAAGAGCTCACCAATTATGAAAGAACCTGATTTGGGTATATCTTTGCCCAATGACGCTTGCAGTAAGAAGCTAAGGGTTTTTTCTTCTGAGAAGTAGCCAGTCATTAAAAACGGCTGGAAGAAATGATTGTTTCAAAATTGGAAGATATTTCCTCCATAGGACAAACTTCCCTGTGGCTTTATATATTCAGGCAAATAGGAAGAAATCTAACAACTGTAGAGGTTAAAGACCTTGAGTTCCCTGGAGGCATGGCAGGTTTAATGTCTTTTTATACGCATATCGGAAAATTGAGTTTAGCAGAAAGTCAAAGCTACTCAGCCTCCCGAGTAGCTGGGACTACAGGCGCACACTACCATGCCCGGCTAATTTTTGTATTTTTGGTAGAGACGGGTCTTGAACCCCTGACCTCAAGTGATCCGCCCACCTCGGCCTCCCAAAGTGCTGAGGTTACAGGCATGAGCCACCGCACCTGGCCTAACCTGACCTTTAATTTGCTGTTACCTTGTCTAAATTTAACAGAATTGGGGGTGGGTGGGGGGAGAAAGTTTAAAAGTATTTTCATGAAACCAGAACCACCATTTAGCAAAACCTTTAAACGGAATGAATTCCTGAGCTCACAGAAGTGCAAATCGCAAGGTTACACATTGCCTCCTAGAAACAGCACCTGGTTCTGAACTCTTTGCTAAAGCAAATGCTTTGCTAAAGGATTCTGATTCAGCCCACTGTAAAATCTCAAGCACAGGTAGATTTTCCACTTACTCTCCATTACACACACGTCCCTCTAGCAAAACCAAAAACAGCATTTGATGAAAGCTAAAGATTACAATTATCCGGGGACTCCGAGCCACTGAAAAATAGAGTTTGCAAAGAAATCCCTTTGCCCCCATCTTCCCCTCACCATCCCTGCCCCTTCTGCAGAAGGGAACTGAAATCATATGCAATTTGAAATTTTTAATATGAATATACTAAAGTAGGAAGCACGTACCTGCTAAGCACCTGGCGCTCTCTTTCCCTGCTTGCTCTCTCCTCCCACACTCTGGCAACGGAATGCCCTTCAAAACCATGGCTCAGTGCTTTTGGTAAATGTTTTACGAGACACTAAACAGGCTTGTGTCCCACCCTCAGAGCAAACACCATTGAGGGAACACAATATAATGGTCGAAAAGATATCATGTAATGTACAATAATGAAAATGAACAAGCAGGCTCTATTTCCACACTTCCCCTTAAGGGGGAAAAAATGTCAAACTTTCAGGTGGTGGGGGCGGAGTTGCAGGAAGGGCTCATAGAAATAAACCTTGACACTGGAAGCGTTACAGCAATTTTTTTTAAGGTGGCATTATGATAAGCTCATTGTTCTAATCCCCAAACAAGTCTTGGCTTGCCGAGCTAAAAAACTGTCAAAGGCAAGAGTTAATAAAAGGTGGAGTTCACTGGCGAATACGTAGACGCAGTAGCATCTCCACATTGACCACATATTCCTATTTATCCGAGAAAATGCAACTCAAAAAAGTGCTCATAAACCATCCTCCACAATAACCAAAGATACTTCCCATTTTCCATATCCTTCAAGTTATTCACAGTTAAGACCCAACTCTGCTCCAAACCAGAAGTTTTGCATTCCATTCAAGTTAACAATTACAACTGGAGGATAACAGAAACTTGCTGGCACCAAACTATTAGAATGTCAGGTGCCTCCTGGTACCACCAGGGTTAATGAGATAAAGAGAGGGTGCCCAGGGATCATCTGTCTGCCTGGTTTTACAGAAACTACCTAGGGAGATTGCTAGAGTCTTGGGCCCATGCGAGCAGCACGCACTCACCTGCTGTTGGAGGACTGAGTGGGACAGTCTAACACATGAGAAAGTAGAATTACTTAGCTACAGTCAAGCCCACTCGATAAAAGGAGACCAAGACCGTCTAGAGAAGAAGCCAGAATTGGCTTTGGTTGCAGAATCACACCCACAGACAGGATAGGCAAATAAGATAACCCATTCTCTGTCTCCACCCACTCCTCCAATCCCCCAGAGAGTGCTCAGAATTTTGCATTTCCTACCTTTAAAATGTCTGCTGGGGTGGAAACAAAACAAAGCAAAACAAAATTGAACCTAGAATTGAGATCATGTGTTTTCTACACTCCAGCTGTGTGACCTTGAGGGAGTAACTTAACCTCCCTGAGCCCGTCTCCTCATCTATAAAGTACAAACGTCTAGAACCACAGAAGTTATTTCCAAGAACTGACAGCTCTCCAGCTCCAGGAGCCTAGAAAATGGCACAGAGAAGTTCTTCACAGTTTTAAAATGTCAGAAGGGTTGTTGTCATTTTTTGGTCTCCTACCTTATGTGGATGGGTTCCATCTTATTTTCAATGTCCTCATGTTGCAGAAGCTTCCGGTTAGTCCTGGGACTAAAGGGCAATTGACCTCGCTTCTCCTGGGTCTGACTGACTAATCTGTTAGGGTGGGTACCATAAATGACCGTTTTATCTGCCTGCCCGGGGCGGGGCGACAGGGCCTCCCCGCCCTCCAGCCTGCCTGTCAGCTCCTTTTGCTTTCACAACATTTCTCATCTTGCCCTCTACCACAGTGAATTGACCCGCCTCAGAACGCCTCATTTGGGCCTCCCTTTTTCTCTTTTTTCCCTCTCCTCCTCTCTTCTTTCTTGCTTTGCTTCCCTGAGAGGAACATAATGGGTGTTGGGGGAGGGTGATGATTCTCTTTTTCTTTTTTCTTTTTTGAGACGGATTCTTGCTCTGTCACCCAGACTGGAGTGCAGTGGCACTATCTCGGCTCACTGAAACCTCCGCCTCCCAAGTTCAAGTGATTCTCCTGCCTCAGCCTCCAAAGTAGCTGGGATTACAGGCACCTGACACCATGCCTGGCTAATTTTTGTATTTTTAGTAGAGACAGGGTTTCACCATGTTGGCCAGGCTGGTCTCGAACTCCTGACTTCAGGTGATCCACCTGCCTTGGCCTCCCAAAGTGCTGGGATTACAGGCATGAGCCACTGCGCCCGGCCCTCATCATTCTATTTCTCCTTCTACTATTTTATGTGACATGTCACACAACCCAGTGCATGGGTTAGACAGGTATTATTATTCTCGAGATTTCAGAGATACAGACAGATTCAACAACAGCCCAAGGTCACTGAGCCATTGCTGACAGGCCACGGGCTGAGGTGGCCTTTCCCAACAGCCCAGGATTTCCCTCAAGCCACTGACCTCCAAAAGCACCTCCTCTCAGAGCAGTAAGGCCCCACCTGGTCTAATCTGCTCTCCCCACCACCTGTGGCATAGTTTCCTCTACCATCCCTCTCATCTTCCTTCAGCCCTCGGCGCGGGTCAGTCCCTTATTCTAATTTTGGGGTTTATTTCACTTGACCTCTTGTCCTTTGAGTGCTCTTCTTTACACAAACCCAAGAGGAGTAAATCCCCTCCATGCTGGGGGGTAATTACTCCCATCACAGAAGTCTTTCCCATGAGCACCCCTCTTGGGTCACCTGTCTCATTTACTCTGCATTAGGGCACTTGTGTGTCCTCAGATGCCCCTCCCTCCCTTCCTCTTTCCTTCTTTCCTTCCTTCTTTTTTCTTTCTTTTTTTTCACAGAGTCTTGCCCTGTTGCCCAGGCTGGAGTGCAGTAGCGCAATCTCAGCTCACTGCAACCTCCACCTCCCAGTTCTCCTGCCTCAGCCTCCTGAGTAGCTGGGATTATAGGCATGCACCACCACACCTGGCTAATTTCTTTGTAGTTTTAGTAGAGATGGGGTTTCACCATGTTGGTCAGCCTGGTCTCAAACTCCTGAGCTCAAGTGATCCGCTTGCCTCGGCCTCCCAAAGTGCTGGGATTACAGGCGTGAGCCACCATGTCTGGCTGCAAACATTGCTTCTCAAGTGCCTACAATAATCAGTTATTTGATATATGAAACCTCATTTAATGAAATAGATGAGAGGACAGACTCAGAGAGGCTGCCCAAGGATACACAGCTAATAATAACAGATCTGAGAATCCAAGCAGGTCCCAGCTGGAGCCCTTGCTCTTTGCCTGAGTCACACTCTCATGCACGTGCACACTGTAGCCTACTCACCCTAAGAGCCTGTCTACTGCCCAATCAGGGGTGTCCAATCTTTTGGCTTCCCTGGGTCACACTGGAAGAAGAATTGTCTTCGGCCACACATAAAATACACTGATATTAATGACAGCTGATGAGCTTAAAAAAAAATAGAATCCTAAAGGAAGCTTATGAATTTGTGTTGGGCCACATTCAAAGCCATCCTGGACATGCCACAGGTTGGACAAGCTTGGTCTAAATCAAGATCCAGCCCAGGAGTGGTGGCTCACACCTGTAGTCCCAGCACTCTGGGAGGCCCAGGCAGGAGGATCACTTGAGCCCAGAGTTTAGGACCAGCCTGGGCAACATAGTGAGACCCTCGTTTCTATAAAAAAAATATATAAAATGATCCAGGCACAGTGGCATGTGCCTGTGGTCCCAGCTACTTGAGAGGCTGAGGTGGGAGGATTGCTTGGGTCAGGAGTTGTAGTTGAGGCTACAGTGAGCCAAGATCACACCACTGTAACAGAGTGCCCTGGGTAACAGAGTGACATCTTGTCTTTTAAAAAAAAATCACTTACATGTATTTTCTGCCAATCTCTGACCAGAACCAGTTCAACCCTGTTTTTCTCCTTCAATTCTTTTTTTTTTTTTTTTTTTTGAGATGGAGTTTCACTCTTGTTGCCCAGGCTGGAGTGCAATGGAACGATCTTGGCTCACTGCAATCTCCACCTCCCGGGTTCAAGCGATTCTCCTGTCTCAGCCTCCCGAGTAGCTGGGATTATAGGTGTGCGCCACCACGCCCAGCTAATTTTGTAGTTTTAGTAGAGACGGGGTTTCTGCATGTTGGTCAGGTTGGTCTCAAACTCCCAACCTCAGGTGATCTGCCCACTTTGGCCTCCCAAAGTGCTGGGATTATAGGCGTGACCCACCACACCTGGCATCCTTCAATCCTTTACCTTGGCCTCCTCACCCTCCTCTCCCACTTCCCTCCACCCTACCCTCCCTTTTCTTTTTTTTGAGACAGAGTCTCGCTCTTGTTGCCCAGGCTGGAGTGCAGTGGCTCGATCTCCACTCACTGCAACCTCCATCTCCCAGGTTCAAGCAATTCTCCTGCCTAAGCCTCCTAAGTAGCTGGGACTACAAGCGCATGCCACCATGCCCGGCTAATTTTTGTATTTTTAGTAGAGACGGGGTTTCACCATGTTGGCCAGGATGGTCTCGATCTCTTAACCTCGTGATCCACCCACCTTGGCCTCCCAGTGCTGGGATTACAGGCATAAACCACTGTGCCCAGCCCACCCTAACTTCTTATCCCTAATTAAGATAATCTCTACTGTTCACTTTGAAATCTACTGATGAACTCTATTTACTATTGAAGTCTTCCTTTGATCATAAAATCCAGCCAAAAAAAATATGGATTCCCCTACTTTGGGTAAGCCTTTTATGTTCTTTTTTTTTTTTTTTTCTGTGATCACAAATTTGTTATTTGACTTTAAACCTTGTAGGCTGTATTAGAATTCCCTGTGTTCTATACAGCACTTGGCATATAAAAGTCTCATGCTGCTCAGAGACTAAATTATGTGTCCCTGAGAAAGGACTGTGCCTTCTGTGCAATAGAAATGTTTTATAATAGCATTTCCCACCTCCAGCCATGCGATTCTAAGTGGAGTTTTTTCTCTATTGTTTGTGGTATGCCAGCATGCAGGTATACCCTTAGAATTTTCAACTGCAGAGCTGCAATAAGGCAGAATAATGCGTCTCTGGTGAGTGCTGCTCTATTGCCCCAGGCCTATTCCAAAGCATCTTTCAGCTGTAGGGGCCCATTTCTAGCCTGAATATCTTTGAGGCTAGTATATATTTGGCCTGCAGAATAGTTTCAGCTTCTGAAAGGGGTTTTGAGCTCCCTTGGACACTAGGAAATAGTAGAGGAGAAAGAGGTAGAGATTTAATCTGGAGCTTCTAAATCTTCCAGAATCTTCCAAGGGTTTGGGAATGCCCATGAATCATATTCAAACCCCTTTAGAGGGCTTCAAAGAGTAGCATGAATGTGACCTCAGAAACTGCTCATCACCTAGCCAACCTCTGCAGATGCCTAAGAAAGTGCCCAGGGGCTCTGGGTGTTTTCCCAAACTGCCCAAGGAAGGAGGCGCCGCAATAGGAGAGGGGAGATCAGTCTATACTGTCTGGTACTGTCTGTCATGGGGATATCAGCCACTAGCCTAGCACTTCTGAAAGTGAGGTCCCTGGAACGCTGAGAGGCTCCAAGGTTCTTAATAATACTAACATATTTCCCTTTTTCACGGCATTGACACTGCACTAGTGAAAAAAAGGCAAAAGGCAATGGTGGCTAAAACTTCTAGCAGTGTAAGAGGCAGTGCTGCCTAACTTTACTAGTAATTGTGGCACTTTTTTTTTTTTTTTACCACCAGGCATTTGAAGTTGTTCTACCTTTAAAAAAAAAAAAAAAAAAAAAAGCCAATTTTCCTTAAGAATGTATCTGGTAAGACAATATTAATTTTATTTATTTTTATTTCTTTTAAAAATTTTTTAAATTTTGTAATTAATTAATTAATTTATTTATCTTTTTAAGACACAATTTCCTTCTTGTCGCCCAGGCTGGAGTGCAGTGGCACAATCTCGGCTCACTGCAACCTCCACCTCCTGGGTTCAAGGATTCACCTCAGCCTCCCAAGTAGCTGGGGTTACAAGCACCTGCCACCACACCCAGCTAATTTTTGTATTTTTAGTAGAGATGGGGTTTCACCACGCTGGCCAGGCTGGTCTTGAACTCCTGACCTCAGGTGATCCACCCACCTCGGCCTCCCAAAGTGCTGGGATTACAGGCATGGGCCACCATGTCCAGCCTATTTATTTTATTAAGTCTCAATTCAAGTAGACGTTTTAAAAATATTCTGTGTGATGAAATGAAAAGTATGATAAAGCACTTGTACTGTATACCAAATTACAATTGCTGTCTCAAGGAAAAATCACTTGTGAGAGTCACAGGCTAAACTACTTGATAAAACAAACTACGATTATTTAGACTTGAATATTTGGCAGACATTTTCTAGAAAATGAATGAAGTGACCCTGGCACTTTAAAGAACACAACAGACAGTACTGATTTCCAATGATCAAATTCAAGCTTTCAAGCAAAAGTTAAAATCTGGGGGAACCTGGCTGACTCTGGGCGCGCTGCCTATGAGTTAGCCCTGTTGCGCAAGGAGAAGAAAAATAATTTTTAAAAAGACAAAAAAAGTAAGAAAAATATTTGGGGGCAACCTGCATTTACCACCATGAGCTTGCCTGCTTGTCAATTAAAGGCTTTTCTCATGAGATCAACTATGACATTAACAAATGTGGAGTTTTAAAAATACATACTGAAATGTTTCAATATCTGGAAGATCTTCACAACTCAGTGAACCAATATTTTCCAAATAACCAACCATGATGTTACCGAATCATGCATGGGTAAGCAGTCCATTCAAAGTTCAAGATGGGCCAACCAATTTTAAGGTAACAGAGCATGAAAAGTTCCTTGTTACAGCTTCAGATTCTGCATGCAACTAACCTTTAAGAAGCTACCTCTTATGGCCGGGCGCGGTGGCTCAAGCCTGTAATCCCAGCACTTTGGGAGGCCGAGACGGGCGGATCACAAGGTCAGGAGATCGAGACCATCCTGGCTAACCCCGTGAAACCCCGTCTCTACTAAAAAAAAATACAAAAAACTAGCCCGGCGAGGTGGCGGGCGCCTGCAGTCCCAGCTACTCGGGAGGCTGAGGCAGGAGAATGGCGTAAACCTGGGAGGCGGAGCTTGCAGTGAGCTGAGATCCGGCCACTGCACTCCAGCCTGGGTAACAGAGCGAGACTCCGTCTCAAAAAAAAAAAAAAAAAAAAAGAAGCTACCTCTTGGCTGGGTGCAGTAGCTCACGCCTGTAATCCCAGCACTTTGGGAGGCCAAGGCTGGCAGATCACCTGAGGTCAGGAGTTCGAGGCCGGCCTGTCCAACATGGTGAAGCCCTGTTTCTACTAAAAAAACAAAAATTAGCCCGGCGTGGTGGTGGGCACCTGTAATCCCAGCTACTCGGGAGGCTGAGGCAGAGCTGCTTGAACCCAGGAGGCGGAGGGTGCAGTGAGCCAAGATCACGCCATTGCCCTCCAGCCTGGGCACCAAGAGCAAAACTCCGTCTCAAAAAAAAAAAAACAAAAAACCAGCTAGGGTGAGGTGGTGAAACCTTGTCTCTACAAAGAATACCAAAAATTAGCCAGGCATAGTGGCATGCACCTGTGGTCCCAGCTACTTTGGAGGCTGAGGTGGGAGGATTACCTGAGCCTGGGAGGTTGAAGCAGTAGTGAGCGGTAATCACGCCACTGCACTCCAGCTCCAGCTTGGGTGACAGAGTGAGCTCTGGCTCAAAAAAAAAAAAAAAAGAAAAAGAAAAAGAAAAGGAAAGGAAAACAGGGTTGTCAGATTTAGCAAATAAAACTCCAGGGTGCCCAGTTAAATTCAAATTTCAGATAAGAAATGAATATTTTCATACATGTTCCATACAATGTTTGGGAAATAACTTGTACTAAAAAATTATTTACTGCTTATCTGAAGTTATACAGCTAATTGAGTGCCCTGTATTTTATCTGTCTGTGAAGATGGTCCAGTCCCCAAAATTTGAGAAACACTGCACTGGGCTATGTCCCTCCAACATGTGCTAAAACACTAATATGAACATTTATTAAGCACCTGCTGTGTACTAGACATGGTGCTAAATTCTCGACATATACAACCTCCTCCCAAATCTTATGTGCCAAATACTCTCATGATCCCTATTTTCTCATACAAATGAGGAAATGGAAACCCAAAGAAGTCAAGTGAAGCTAATTATTGGTGGAAAGCAAGACTGGAACCCACCACTCAGACTCCAGAATCTCAGCTTGTACCTATTAGGCTTACACTGAGCTCTGAATAGATGAGATTTCTAAAGATGGTTGGCTTTTCTGCATTTTTTCATCTCACATTTTAGCACATTCATTTCTGTTGCTCATCTTCTCTCTGTTTCACAGCTGTTTGTTCTGCTATCACAGCAACCGTGAAAACCAAGGCTGGAAGTGCCGTGTGTGTCAAGGAATTCTATCCAGAACTGGCATCAGCATTCGGACTCAGAACAGGCTTTTCTCATGGATGCTTTCCTGGGCATGACAACAGCATAGTTCCAGGCTGGGAATTCTAGAATGTAGCAATGGTGCACAGACACTGCTCAGGTCACTGCGGCCTTGACCTCCTGGGCTCAAGCAATCCTCCTGCTTCAGCCTCCTGAGTAGCCAGGACTACAAGCGCACACCACCACGCTCGGCTAATGCTCATTACTATGAATGAAAAGCCACTGGGAGCCTGCTACTGCACTAGACTCTTCTTTGAGAATAAGTTGGGAATTTCTCCAAAGGAATCTGTCCCAATCAAAACAAATGCAAACATTGTTGTAAGCAAGCCAAGGTCCTGTTTTTCACATGATCCTGATCCAGGCCACTGGATATATTTAATCAGCTCAGGCTTGATAGTAAACAAAATAGGGAAAGTAAAAATTTTTTATGATTCAGTATGGGGGTAAGGCTATGAATTTCACTGTGTTACACAATCTGCAAATACAAAAATGAATCTGCTTGTACCCAACTAGGGGACCTCCCCTAGTTACCACTTGCTATAATGAAATGTAGAAAGTGATAAACATGGCCAGGCACGATGGCTCAGGTCTGTAATCCCAGCACTTTGGGAGGCCAAGATGGGCAGATTGCTTGAGGCCAGGAGTTTGAAACCAGCCTGGCCAACACAGCGAAACCCTGTCTCTACTAAAAATACAAAAATTAGTCAGCTACTTTATTTAGTATAAAATATGACTATTAGCACACCTGTAGTCCCAGCTACTTGGGAGGCTGAGGCATGAGAATCGCTTGAACCCAGGAGGCTGGGTTGCAGATCACAGAGTGAGACTGTCTCAAACAAACAAAGTGATAAACACAAAAAAAGAGATGCTAGTCTTTCATATTGGCCAGATTTCTTTAACAAAAAGATTCACCTTTCAAACAATTTTTGTTTTGTAAATCTGGATTTTTATTAAGGTGAGGCACACTGGATTATTCTAAAGGCAGTTGTGTATACAGAAGCCAGGGGCAAAAGAACTTTGAAAATAGCCTAGAGGAAAGAATGAGACAAGGAGAGGAGGAAAAAAAAAAGGATAAATAGGGGGGGAAAATGCCCAAACTGGAGTTTTTTGGTAACTAAGAAGAGGTGCATTTTAAAAGTCAAGGCTTGGTAAAAACCTAGGGAACAGGCTTACGTAGAAAAGAGATTTGGAAAGCTCCAGGGCCCTTGGACACCTGGCAGTGAGCATCAGAAAGAAAAGAGTTCTTAAGAAAAACCAGTGAACTTTGTGTTTGCCCTGGGGCTGCCTGGCAATGCTGCTATCAGAATTCAGATACCGGCCCAGCCCTGCTCTAGGCCCTGAAGTTTGGCTCTTGCCTCTCCATTTCAGTCCCTTTAGCTGCCCATCCAATCTAGATCCCAGAATGCTAAACGGAGAGGCAGCAAGAAGGAAAAGAAAAAGAAGGAGAAACTGAAATGCAAGCATGGGCCTTAGATGACGATTCTCACAGCTCTTCCCTTTCATGGGGCCTTCAGAATTCATTCTTGTGAAAGCTGTAAGTCAAGGAGGACACAGCCAGAAACCGTGACTCATCAAATTTCCAAAGCCAAGACCAGAACACACAGATTCTGGATCCAAGGACTCGCTTTCTGCCTTCAGAACACGGGGTCCTGCCTACTTTGTAGTGTTTCAATACAAAACTGATCAAGTCGAGGGTTCCCGTCCACTCCCCGCCAGCCTGGCTGCCCTTCCCTGTCTTCAGAGTTCTTTCTAAACCATAGAGAAGATGGAGTTTAATTCCATGGTGTTTGAGTCACGGGACCCTATAACACTTCAGAAAACGATTTGCCTTAAAAAGTGGTTGGGTCTGTACAGGAAAGTCACTGAGTGCAGGGGATGGCAAACTTTTCTGTCATGAGCTAGGTAAATACTATAGGTTTTGCAAGCCATGTGGTTTCTGTTACATATTATTCTTTGTTTCGTTTTGTTTTTTGTTTTTGGGGTTTTTGTTTTTTGTTTTTGAGACAGGATCTCCCTCTGTCACCCAGGCTGGAGTGCAGTGGTGCAGCTCACTGCAGCCTCAACCACCCTGGCTGCAGGGATCCTCCTGCCTCGGCCTTCTGAGTAGACAACAGGTGTGCTTCACTACACTTGGCTAATTTTTTTATTTTATGTAGAGACAGGGTCTCACTGTGCTGCCCAGTCTGGTTCTTTTTTTTTTTTTTTTTTGCAACCCTTTAAAAATGTAAAAATCATTAGCGAGAGGGCCATACATAAACAGACAATAGACCACAGTTTACTGATGCCTGACTTAGAACAATGGAAAAGGGTTGGCAGCATTGACTGGTGACTGCTGCATGCAGTGAGACTAAAGATAGTGTAAAACCTCAGCGAGGTTTGACGAAGGCAATTAACTCTCTACCTGACTTGCCCAAGTCAGCTACAGCTGTGGCAGAGAATTTAATCCTGAAATCCTAGGCTTATATCTTTGGAAAATTAGATAAATGAAGTTGTTGGGTTTTTTTTTTTTTTTGAGACAGTCTCACTCTCTCTTGCCCAGGCAGCCAGGCTGGAGTGTAGTGGCATGATCTTGGCTCACTGCAACCTCCACCTCCTGGGTTCAAGAAATCCTCCCACCTCGGCCTCCCAAGTAGTTGAGACTACAGGCATATGCCACCACACCTGGCAAATTTTTTTTTTTTTTTTTTTTTTTTTTGAGATGGAATCTAGCTCTGTTGCTCAGGCAGGAGGGAGTACAGTGGTGTGATCTCAGCTCACTGCAACCGCCACCTCCCAGATTCAAGCGATCCTCCTGCCTCAGCCTGCCACGTATCTGAGATCACACCTGGCTTTTTTTTTTTTTTGTATTTTTTAGTAGAGACAGGGTTTCACCATGTTGGCCAGGCTGGTCTCGAACTCCTGCCCTCAACTGATACGCCCACCTCAGCCTCCCGGGACAAATGAAGTTTAAAATAAGCTAGAATATTTTTTAACCTGCTACTTTTCATTGTGTGTGTGTGTGTGTGTATGTTTGGGGGAAGGGGGTACATTTTTATTTAAAAGTGAATACTCCATATGTACCACAAAATTCCAAACCTGGAAGAATCTTCCAATATAGTCCAGTTTACAACCATCTACCCTTGAGGAAACTGTGACCTGCTTCAGTTAAATGAGATATTCTAAGTCACATGCTAGTTGGCAGAAGAGAAGGGGCCAGAAACTTGGTTTCCTATTTCAAAATTCATACACTTTAATGGTGCACTACCAACTAAGTACTAAAAAATCAACTCAACAAATACAAAGTATTTCTTATATATCCAGCACTGGTTAGGTGCATAAGGTTACAAAATAAACGTAAGCGAAGATTACTGCCGGGCGCGGTGGCTCACGCCTGTAATCCCAGCACTTTGGGAGGCTGAGGCGGGCAGATCACAAGGTCAAGAGATCAAGACCATCCTGGCCAACATGGTGAAACCCCATCTCTACTAAAAATACAAAAATTAGCTGGGTATGGTGGCACATCTGTAGTCCCAGCTACTTGGGAGGCCGAGGCAGGAGAATCCCTTGAGGCCAGGATGCTGAGGTTGCAATGAGCCGAGATCACACCACTGTACTCTAGCCTGGCAACAGAGTGAGACTCTGTCTCAATAATAATAATAATAATAATAAAAACAACCCTTTTGGTCCCTCACTGAGAAAACAAGGCACACACACTAAGCAAATATATTCTTCCTTGCATTGTCATATAACTACATATCTAAAACGGGAGCCACCGTAATCCCAGCCCTTTGGGAGATCTGAGGTCAGGAGTTCGAAACCAGCCTGGCCAATATGGTGAAAACCCGTCTCTACTAAATATACAAACCCTAGCCGGGCATGGTGGCACGTACCTTTAATCCTAGCTACTCGGGAGGCTAAGGCAGAAAAATTGCTTGAACCTGGGAGGTGGAGGTTGCAGTGAGCCAAGATCCTGCCACTGCACTCCAGCCTGGGGGACAGAGTGAGATCCTGTTTCAAAAAGAAAAAAAACAAAAACAAAAACAAAAATTAGCTGGGCATGGTGGCACACGCTTGTGGCCACAGCTACTCAGGAGGCTGAGTCAGGAGAACTGCTTGAACCAGGGAGGCGGAGGTTGCAGTGAGCCAAGATCACGCCGCTGCACTCTAGCCTGCGTGACACAGGGAGACTCTGTCTCAAAAATAATAAAGAAATAAATAATAAAACAGGGCCGTCTCGTATAACTCTGTAATGGTGGAAAGGTTCTGTATCTTTGCTGCTATCAGGATAGTGGCCAGTAGCCATATATGGCTATTAAGCACTTAAAATGTACCACTGGCTACTGGCTACCGTATTAAAAATTTTTAATTTTACAGATGTTCCTTGACTTACAATGAGCTACTTCCCATTAACTCTATCATAAGTAAAAAATATCATAAGTCAAAAATGTGGCCAGGCAAGGCGGCTCACGCCTGTAATCCCAACACTTTGGGAGGCCAAAGTGGGCAGATCACCTGAGGTCAGGAGTTCCAGACCAGCTGGGCCAACCATGGCCAACATGGTGAAACCCTGTCTCTACTAAAAATAAAACTTAGCTAGGCATGGTGGCACATGCCTGTAATCCCAGCTACTCAGAAGGCTGAGGCAGGAGAATACTTGAACCTGGGAGGCAGAGGTGCAGTGAGTCAAGATTGCGCCACTGCACTCCAGCCTGGGTGACAGAGGGAGATTCCGTCACACATACACAAAAAAAGCATCTAAGGCTGGGCATGGTGGCTTACACCTATAATCCCAGCATTTTGGGAGGCTGAGGTGGGCAGATCACCTGAAGAGTTCGAGACCAGTCTGGCCAACATGGCAAAACCCTCTCTCTACTAAAAATACAAAAATTAGCCAGGTGTGGTGGCACACACCTGTAATCCCAGCTACTTGGGAGGCTGAGACAGGAGAATTGCTTGAACCCAGAAGGTGGAGGTTGCAGTGAGCTGAGATCGCGCTACTGCACTCCAGCCTGGGCAATAAAGCAAGACTCCATCTAAAAAATAAAGTAAAAGTAAATAAATAAACTTCATGATGGATTTTAAGGATATTAGATTCCTTTTTTTTTTTTTTTTTTTTGAGATGGAGTCTCACTGTCTCAGCCTCCTGAGGAGCTGGGATTACAGGCGTATGCCACCACACCTGGCTAATTTTTGCATTTTTAGTAGAGATGGGGTTTTACCATGTTGGCCAGGCTAGTCTGAAACTCCCGACCTCAGGTGATTGGCCCACCTCAGCTTCCCAAAGTGCTGGGATTACAGATGTGAGCCACCATGCCTGGCCAATCATGAAGTTTAAACATTCTAGGTGGAGAATCTTCTGTATTTAATTTTAATTAATTTAAATTATTATTTTTCTTCTTTTTTTTGAGATGGAGTCTCGCTCTGTTGCACAGGCTGGAATGTAGTGGCTTGATCTCGGCTCACTGCAACCTCCGCCTCCCGGTTTCAAGCGATTCTCCTGTCTCACCCTCCTGAGTAGCTGGGACTACAGGCGCATGCCACCGTGCCCAGCTAAGTTTTGTATTTTTTTTTTTTTTTTTTTGAGACGGAGTCTCGCTGTGCTCCCAGGCTGGAGTGCAGTGGCGCGATCTCGGCTCACTGCAAGCTCCGCCCCCCGGGTTCACGCCATTCTCCCGCCTCAGCCTCCCAAGTAGCTGGGACTACAGGCGCCCGCTACCGCGCCCGGCTAGTTTTTTGTATTTTTAGTAGAGACGGGGTTTCACCATGTTAGCCAGGATAGTCTCGATCTCCTGACCTTGTGATCCACCCGCCTCGGCCTCCCAAAGTGCTGGGATTACAGGCTTGAGCCACCGCGCCCGGCCTAAGTTTTGTATTTTTAATAGAGATGGGGTTTCACCATCCTGGCCAGGCTGGTCTCGAACTCCTGACCTTGTGATCCACCTGTCTCGGCCTCCCAAAGTGCTGGGATTACAGGCATGAGCCATCCCGCCTGGTCCTATTTTTCTTCTTTTTAATCTAAATTTAAATAGCCATGTGTGGCCAGGGACTTCCGTACTGGACATCACAGGTCTAAAAGAATTATTATAAATCTGGATGAAAAATATGTCACATTCATTCTGTCACTTTTCCTTCTTGTGCCTATGGCAAAAACCACTATAGTCACAGGACTCCTTTTCCTCTGAACATGGGCAGGCTTTCAGAATTCTCCATGTAAGGCCAGGCACGGTGGCTCACACCTGCCACCCTAGCATCTTGGGAGGCCAAAGTGGGAGGATCCTTGGAGCCCAGGAGTTGGAGACCAGCCTGGGCAACATAGTTAGACCTCTCTCCACAAAAAGCAAACAAAATTAACTGGGCATGGTGGTGCATGCCTGTAGTCCCAGCTACATAGGAAACTGAGGCAGGAGGACTGTTCAAGCCCTGGATGTAGAGGCTACAGTGAACCATGATCGCAGCAGTGCGCTCCAGCCTGGGTGACAGGGTAAGACTCTGGAATAAATAAATAAAATAGAATTCTCTATGCAACCATTTTCAATGGCGTGGACTTGGTTTACATAAAACGAAACCACCCTGACGCAGATAAAAAACGGTGACAAAGGTGACCTGGAGAAGGAAGGAGTTGAGCTGAGCTTCAGATGAGATCGGGAGTGATCAGGGTGGTCTGGCCGTAGGCTAGCTGAGCTTCAAAGGATAACATCTGGAGAGGTAAAGGGGAAAGGACAAAGAGTGTGGGGTTCTCTGTGTAGAGGAGAGTAGCCGTGAAGGAGCTGAATGGAGCTCCCCTGGTCCTAGGACAAGGAGGATGCTGGCCTGCCAAGCAGAGAGGGTTGGGTTGGGTGTGATTGGAGATAAGGGGATAGGCGGAAGGGTGGGTCTGGGTTATGACTTTGAAATTCCAGGACACCCGGAGGGTTTAAGCAGGAGCCTGGAGAACACATTTTAGAAAGGCAACTCTGATAGCTAGGCACAGATGGGTCGTATAATGGACATGTGCTCACATACCAGGGTGAAGTCTATGCCAGTGATGATGTGTGTTTTTCCTTTAGGAAAGTAAAACTTGTTTATTATGTAAAATGTATAAATTTCAGAAAAGCAGATATTTAAAAAATTAAAATCAGATGTCTACCAACCACAGATGATATTTTGATGTGGTTTCTTACAGTTTTTTTTCCTCCTTCCCTGGCTAGTGCAGTAATTTAGGAATTAAAATTATGACTTGACCTAGGAAGGTGGTAGTGTGAATGAAGAGGAAAGGCCGTGAAAGACATCGTTAAGTGAGGCAGAGGGTGAGGAGAAAAGATAACTAGCTTCCAAAGACAGGAGTTCTAGACCTGGGTATTCTGTGGGGCCTGAACTCCCAGCATTGGTTTTGCCATACATAAATCTCTCTTTTTTTTTTTAATCTTTTTTTTTTTTTGAGATGGAGTCTTGCTCTGTTGCCCAGACTGGAGTGCAGTGGCGCAGTCTCGGCTCACTGCAACCTCCACCTCTCAGATTCACGCCATTCTCCTGCCTCAGCCTCTCAAGTAGCTGGGACTACAGGCGCCCGCCACCACACCCGGCTAATTTTTTGTATTTTTAGTAGAGATGGGGTTTCACCGTGTTAGCCAGGATAGTCTCAATCTCCTGACCTCATGATCTGCCTGCCTGAGCCTCCCAAAGTGCTGGGATTACAGGCGTGAGCCACCGCGCCCGGCAGTTTATTTTTATTTTTATTTTGAGATGGAGTCTTGCTCTATCACCGGGCTGGAGTGCAGGGGAGCGATCTCGGCTCATTACAACTTCCACCTCCCGAGTTCAAGTGATTCCCCTGCCCCAGCCTCCCAAGTAGCTGGGACTACAGGCGTGTGCCACCACACCCAGCTAATTTTTTGTATTTTAGTAGAGACGGGGTTTCACCATGTTGGCCAGGATGGTCTTGATCTCCTGATCTCATGATCCATCCGCCTCGGCCTCCCAAAGTGCTGGGATTACAGGTGTGAGCCACCATTCCCGGCCTTTTTTTTTTTTTTTTTTTTTAATTTTTTTTCCTTTTTAAATATACATACATATATATATATATATATATATTTTTTTTTTTTTTTTTTTTTTTTTGAGACGCCCGGCCCATACGTCAATGTCTTTACCACTTCTTATTTGAATCTAATTAAAGGTCAGATGAGATTTTTGAGACCCCCTTCCACTAACATACAAATATGTCTGTGTATATTTAAAGTGAACATCACATATAAATAGAAGTAGTTGTCATAACACCACACAAGATCCCTTGATCTTTAGGCTATACCAGTAGCTTATAGCCTCTTCAATCTGCAAGATTTTAGGGCTACAGTAATTAAGCTTTCTATTCTGAGCAGAGTTATAAGGAGAATCTGTAGTTGTAGTTCACAGGACAGGGAATGAACGGGGCAGTGTAAACAGAGAATTCATTTTCAGACAGGACTCCACCAAGCAGTAATAGCTTCTTCCTAGGAGCCAAAAGGATTTCAAAGCCCATTACATCTTTGAAGACCATAAGAAAAACAACAATAAAAACAGCTGCTAGGGAATACAGATTATGCTCTCTGAGGCCAGATGCAGTGGCTAACACCTGCAATCCCAGCACTCTGGGAGGCCAAGGTGGGCGGTTCACCTGAGGTCAGGAGTTCAAGACCAACCTGGCCAACATGGTGAAACCCCATCTCTACTGAAAATACAAAAATTAGCTGGGTGTGGGGTGCACGCCTGTAATCCCAGCTACTTGGGAGGCTGAGGCAGGAGAATCACTTGAACCCAGGAGACAGAGGTTGCAGTAAGCTGAGACCGCACCACTGCACTCCAGCCTGGGCAACAGAGCAAGAGTCTGTCTCAAAAAATAATAATAATAATAAAATGCTTTCAGGTAGGAAAGAGCAATACAAAGACATTCACCAGGCCAATAAGCAAAAGTTTACACCAGAGATTATCTATATGTTTTTTAAAAATACTGATTCCTGGGCTCCCCTTCAGACCGATTAAATCAGTGTCTCAGTAAGTGCTGCCTGTGAATTGATTTGTCTTATTTTGTTTTACTTTTTGAGACAGGATCTCAGATTGTCACCCAGGCTAGAGCACAGTGGCAAAAACATAGCTCACTACAGCCTCAACCTCCTGGGCTCAGGTGATCCTTTCACCCTAGACCCTTGCCATTCCCTTTCCCCAGTAGCTGGGACTATAGGTATGTGCCACCATGCCTAGTAAATTTTTTTTTTTTTTTGAGATGGAGTTTCACTATTGTTGCCCAGGTTGGAGTGCAATGGCACGATCTAGACTCACCGCAACCTCTGCCTTCCAGGTTAAAGTGATTCTCCTGCCTCAGCGTCCCGAGTGGCTGGGATTACAGGCATGCGCCACCACGCCTGGCTAATTTTGTATTTTTAGTAGAGACGGGGTTTTTCCGTATTGGTCAGGCTGGTCTCAAACTCCTGACCTCAGGTGATCCACCTGCCTTGGCCTCCCAAAGTGCTGGGATTACAGGCATGAGCCACCGTGCCTGGCGCCTGGCTAATTTTTTTAAATTAATTTTTTTTTTTTGAGATGGGGTCTCACTATGTTGCCCAGGCTGGTCTTGAACTCTTGGGCTCAAGTGATTCTCCCACCTCAGCCACCCACAGTGCTGGGATTACAGGTGTGAGCCACCACGCCTAGCCTGGTAATTTTTTAAAATTCACCAAATGATTGAAACTTGAAACACAAGAAGATGCCCCAGAGAAAAAACAGTTCATGGGACAGCAGAGCAGCTGGAATCCGCACTGTGTCCTTAGCCACCCAGGTTAAGGGTTACAGCAAGTTCCTTAGTGATGGGGGAACTTGAGGCCAAAATATGAACCCACCAATACATTGTATAATTGCATATCACACTCCATATAGCTAAAATTTCAGGGTGTAGGTTCCATGATTTTCAATACATCCTTTGGTCATTTTCACTGAACTATGAGTTGGCGAACTCCTGGGGACCTGGTCAGAATGTGGATGGACATACCTTTTCCTGAGAATCCCTCGGCCCTCTAAGGAGCTGGTAGTTAAAAAATGCAAACTCGCCTCAGACTGACGTAGGTATGTGAGCCAGCTCTGCCATGCATGAACTGTATGACCTTGTGTGAGTTCCCTGTTGTCTTTTAAGTCTGTTTTCTTATTGGCAAAATAGGAATCCTAGCCCCTTCTTTAGAGATTATGGAAGAGATCAAATGAGGCTATACAAGTAAAACTGATAACACAAGTAAAAGACTTCCTTATGGCTGGCATATAGTGAACCCTCAGTAAATGCAAATCATCATTATAATTTTCTTCACGACCTCTAGAGTTCCTTATAACTCCAATATTTTAAGATTCCAAGAAACACTCTGATTACACAGGTACAGATGAACAAAAATCAGTGGGTACCGACATGCCTAGATTGAAAGACCCGGTTTGTGTTCAGCACCTTTTCACACCAGCCTGGTATGTTATTTCTTTCTTTTTCTTTCCTTTTTTTTTTTTCTTTCTTTTTTTAGATCAAGTCTTGTTCTGTCACCCAGGCTGGAGTGCAGTGGGGAGATCTAGGCTCACTGCAACCTCTGCCTCCTGGGGCAATCGATTCTCCTGCCTCAGTCTACCGAGTAGCTGGGATTACTGGAGCCTGCCACCAACCCCAGCTACTTTTTGTATTTTAAGTAGAGACGGGGTTTTACCATGTTGGCCAGGTTGGTCTTGAACTCCTGACCTCATGATCCGCCCACCTTGACCTCTCAAAGTGCTGGGATTACAGGCATGAGCCACCATGCCTGGGCCTGTAATTTTTTTTTCCCCCTCATAGAGACGGGGTTTCACCATGTTGGCCAGGCTGGTCTTGAACTCCTGCCCTCAGGTGATCCACCCGCCTTGGCCTCCCAGAGTGCTGGGATTACAGGCGTGAGCCACGGCCCCCAGCCTCTGGTATCGTATTTCAATGCCCACTTCATTCTTCGCTTGAGGTGTCCCTTGTATTTTGCTGACCTTGCTCTTAGTTTCAAAAGGACCTCATTTATTTTGCAGACACAGAAATTTTGTCATTCTTTATGAAAGCAGTGTGGCTGTTCTGATACTGTTACTTCTTGGCAGGCAATAACTGCACAGAAACCAGTGAGCATGGCTGAAGTGAATGTCAGATATTCTATTACTGTCTGCACCTGGCGCAGCAACCGCTGACACACCTGGGCAATCCGTTTTACCCAACGTGCAGCCCGGGATGAGGCCCCACCTCGGCAGAACTTTGATGCATGTCTAATGACTGGCTTGAAGACCTTGTTCTTGGAAACTACAGGGCTGACATTTAAGTGTCACCCATGAAATTTGCCTCAAGGTTCAACACTGACATTAGCTACCAATTTCGGCTTCACAACCTTGGAGTATTCTCTTTGCTTTCTAGAGCATTAAATACCATCCTACAAAGCATAAAGCCATTATTGTCCTGTTATTCTGCCAAAAGACACATACACTTTATTGATGCCCATAATTTTCTTTTTCTTCCTCTATGGTAGGTACAGACCTCTTCCGTTTAGGTAGACAGACCTCCTTTAGTAGGCAATTGTCTGCTCGTCTGCCATGTTATTGGTTGAGTCATGGCTCATATCCACCTCTCTGCCTTTGCAGCTTTTGGTATTTTTTGGTTTTGTTGTTGTTGTTGTTGATAGAGTCTCGATCTGTCGTCCAGGCTAGAGAGCAGTGGCACAATCTCGACTCACTATAACTTCCACTTCCCAGGTTCAAGCAATTCTCCTGCCTCAGCCTCCTGAGTAGCTGGGATTACAGACACCTGCCACCACGCCAGGCTAAGCTTTTGTGTTTTTAGTAGAGAACACAAAAGTTTCACCATGTTTGGCCAGGCTGGTCTCAAACTCCTGATCTCAAGTGATCTGTGCCCAGCCTGTGTTTTCAGTTTTGAAAATAGGTTATCTTGTTTGGCAAATAGGAGGACATCAAAGGGCACACAGGCAAAGTAACTAACCACTAGATCTATGAAACTTTTGCCCACATGAATGAACTAATTTTATTTTATGTCATTTATTTATTTTTGAGACAGAGTCTTACTCTGTTGCCCAGGTTGGAGTACAGTGGCATAATCATGGCTCACTGCAGCCTTGACCTCATAGGCTCAAGCAATCCTCCTACCTCAGCCTCACAAGTAGCTGGGGCTACAGGGATGCACCACCATGCCCAGCTTTTTTTGTTTTGTTTTGTTTTGTTTTGTTTAAAGACAATCTCTCTCTGTCTCCAAGACTGGAGTGTGATGCCTCCATCTCAGCTCACTGCAGCCTCAACTGAGCCTCAGAGTCAGATTATCCTCCCACCTCAGCCTCCTGAGTAGCTGGGACTACAGGTGCAAGCCACCACACCTGGCTAATTTTTGTAGAGATAGGGTTTCACCATTGCCCAGGCTGGTCTTGAACTCCTGGGTTCAAGTAATCTGCCTGCCTCAGCCTCCCAAAGTGCTGGGATTCCAGGCGTGAGCCACCATACCTGGCCTAATTTTTAAATTTTTTGTAGAGACAGGATCTCACTGTGTTGCCCAGAATGATGAACTGATTTTAAAAGGGCAAATCATTAAGTTTGGAATTAGCCTTAAACTCACTGCTCTTATACTTTACCAAAAACCATTTTTCCAAATATCTGTTTGGGTCCAGAAGGCAGATCCCAACACCATCTTAGCTTTTACAGGAAGGCTTTGTGAAGTTACTGGTTGCCTGTATCCACAATGGGCTAAGTGTAAATTCAGCCCAATTACTCTGACAAGTCTTTTTTTTTCTTCTGTTTTTTTTAGATGGGTTGTCACTGTTTTGCCCAGACTGGAGTACAATGGCACAATCATAAATCATAGCTCACTGCAGCCTCGAACTCCTGGACTCAAGTGGTTCTCATGCCTCAGCCTCCCAAGTAGCTAGGACTACAGGCGTGGGCCACCATGCCCAGCTACATCAAGCCTTGGAAAGTTCTTCAGTCTGCATCATAGTGGTAATTACACATTTATGTTTATAAACTGCAAAGGACTTCAGGGTTACTTTTGCATAAATTTTCAATACCAGCAGGCTCCATACCTAAATTAACACTGATGTTGAATTTGATCAGCGATCAGGCAGAAGAAAAAAGGGAGAGGTCCAGACAAGAGGGTAGTGAATATACTCCCTGGCAAATCTGGATACAGATGAGAAAAGGGATCCAGTAACTTCCACTGCATTTTCAAATATACCATTACATATGTGAGGTATGATGCTCCTTGATCTAATTAATTCACTCTTGTTTTATTGGTATTGTTTCTTTTTTTTTTTGAGACAGAGTCTTACCCTATCGCCAGACTGGAGTTCAGTAGCACAATCTCAGTTCACCGCAACCTCCGCCTCCCAGGTTCAAGCGATTCTTCTGTCCCAGCCTCCCAAGTAGCTGGGACTAGAGGCACACGCCACCACAGCCAGCTAATTTTTGTATTTTTAGTAGAGATGGGGTTTCACTACATTGGCCAGGATGGTCTCAATCTCTTGACCTCATGATCTGCCCACCTTGGCTTCCCAAAGTGCTGGGATTACAGACGTAAGCCATGGTGCCCAGCCTTTTTTTTTTTTTGAGGCGGAGTCTTGCTCTGTCATCCAGGCTGGAGTGCAGTGGCACAATCTTGGTTCACTGCAACCTCTGCCTCCTGGGTTCAAGCGATTTTCCTGCCTCAGCCAAAGTAGCTGAGATTACAGGGGTGCACCACAACGCCCAGCTAATTTTTTTGTATTTTTAAAAGAGACAGGGTTTCATCATGTTGGCCAGGCTGATTTCAAACTCCTGACCTCAAAAGATCTGCCTGCCTCGGCCTTCCAAAGTGCTGAGATTACAGGTGTGAGCCACTGTGCCCAGCCATGTTTCTTATTAACTAAATGTTTAAATGCTCATTCTTAAACTGTGCTGGGGCCAGGATAGTGTCTGATTTACCTTTGTATCCCTCACACACTTGTCCCAGTATCTTTTATATGATGGTCCTATGTAGGTTTAATTTAAATCAAATTAAATTATAGGCCACTTTCCCCTTCTTTGTAGTAAAAAGCTACGTTGTACAAAATAAACAGTACCACATAACTTGTAATGGAAAAAAAATCTCTTCCATTTTCTTTTTTTTTTTTTTTTTTTTTTTGAGACGGAGTCTCGCTCTGTTGCCCGAGCTGGAGTGCAGAGGCCGGATCTCAGCTCACTGCAAGCTCCGCCTCCCGGGTTTACGCTATTCTCCTGCCTCAGCCTCCCGAGTAGCTGGGACTACAGGCGCCCGCCACCTCGCCCGGCTAGATTTTTGTATTTTTTTTGTAGAGACGGGGTTTCACCGTGTTAGCCAGGATGGTCTCGATCTCCTGACCTTGTGATCCGCCCGTCTCGGCCTCCCAAAGTGCTGGGATTACAGGCTTGAGCCACCGCGCCCGGCCAATCTCTTCCATTTTCAAGTGAAGAAGCAGAAAACTCGTTTTTAGAAGCTACCTTTAGGGATTGCCTTGAGCAGCCTGGGGTCATTTTGAGCCACCGCACCCGGCCGTATTTGCTCTTTAGTAAGCATCCCTCATATGGACCACATGATTTTTACCTGAAGTCTTAATTGGGTTAGAGTCTGCCTTCTTGAAACAAAATGCTGAGGAGGCCATTTTCCAAAAGGTACATCTTCTAGGCCAGGCATGGCGGCTTGCGCCTGTAATCCCAGCACTTTGGGAAGCCAAGGCAGGTGGATCACCTGAGGTCAGGAGATCAAGACCAGCCTGGCCAACATGGTGAAATATGTCTCTACTAAAACTACAAAAATTAACCAGGCATGGTGGCCAGTGCCTATAATCCCAGCTACTTGGGAGGCTGAGGCAGGAGAACCACTTGAACTTGAGAGGCAGAGGTTACAGTCAACCAAGATTGTGCCACTGCACTCCAGCCTGGGCGACAGAGCGAGATTCCATCTCAAAAAAAAAAAGATATATCTTCTAGTGATTATTAGGTTATTAGGACAGGGATTTTAGGAAAATCTGTTTCTAAGAGATCTGTGGTTTCACTAAATGAGCGACAATTCCAAAATATGAAGAGCCATTTACCAAAGAAACAATTTCAGCAGGCCACGTTTTCCTCCTTTTCAAATGCAACTTGTATTTTCAACTTGTAGGTTAAATAATATCTACCTCTTAATTCATTAACTTCATTGGAATGAAAATCTAGGCTATGATTAGTAGGAAAGGGTAAGGACTCCAAATGTTTTACTATTTTTATTTTACTTAAAGCTCCCATCAGGAGCCCTGTGGTATTTCCTCCCCTAACCTTTCCTATCATCTAACTTCAGTTGCCATGTTGATCAAGGAAACTATGCTTGCTGTGGCTTGAGAAAAATCAAGGCCCCAATCTAAACACTTCACATTATATGTCTCAAAACATCACTATGTACCTCGTGAATATGTAATTATTACTTGTCAATGAAATAAATAAAATTAAAAAAAGAAATTAACCAAAAGAGAATATAAGAAGGATGTTGAAATTCTTTGTTAAAAATAAACAGGCTGGGCACGGTGGCTCGCCCCTGTAATACCAGCACTTTGGAAGGCCGATGTAGGAGGATCACCTGAGGTCAGGAGTTCAAGACCAGCATGACCAACATGGAGAAGCCCCATCTCTACTAAAAATACAAAATTAGCCAGGCATGGTGGTGCATGCCTGTAATCCCAGCTACTCAAGAGGCTGAGGCAGGAGAATTGCTTGAACCCAGGAGGCAGAGGTTGCAGTGAGTCAAGATCGCACCATTGCATTCCAGCCTGGGTAACAGGAGTGAAACCCTGTCTCAAAAAAAAAAAAAAAATAATAATAATAATAATAAATGGGGAAGAATGGGGAAAAAATCCCTACTAATTTTTTTTTCCTTATTTGTTATAGAACTATGTAAGTTTTTTTTCCTTAAGTTGGGTTTTTTAATTTATATATTTTATTTATTTATTTGGTTTTTTTAATCAGCTAACTTTAAGATTCATTATTTATATTTTGCCAGGAATTTTTCCATATAACCTAAATGTCAAACTTATTGATATAAATCATATATAATATCCTCATTCTATTCTTTGTATTGTGAAATAAGCTCTTTATAAGGTCATAAAACAAATAAACATCTCAAAGAAAGTCAGGTAATGACCTGGACTTTTTTTGAATCAAGCCAGGCACAGTGGTCATACCTGCAATCCCAGCACTATGGGAGGCTAAGGCAAGCAGATCTCTTGAGCCCAGGAGTTCAAGATCAGCCTGCGAAACATAGCAAGACCTCGTCTCTATAAAAAATTAAAAATTAGCTGGGCCCAGCTACTCAGGAGGCTGAGACAGGAGAACTGCTTGAGCCCAGGAGTTCGAGGCTGCAGTGAGCCCTGATTGCACCACTGCATTCCAGCCTAAGGTGACAGAGCAAGACTGTCTCAAAAAAAAAAAAAAAAAAAAATCACATCAAATTTACTCATAACTAAGAAACCAGCAAGCTTGAGAAGGCCTATTCCATGGAATTAGGGCTCCTTGTGTGTATACATGAAATGTGTAAATTTCTGCATCTGTCAATTCAGTAACTGGCCAAAGTGCCCCAGCTCAGCAGATCTCTTGATAGAAAATGTCAACACAGGTTGGGTGCAGTGGCTCAAGCCTGTAATCCCAGCACTTTGGGAGGCAGAGGTGAGTGGATTCCGTGAGGTCAGGAGTTTGAGACCAACCTGGCCAACATGGTGAAAACCCCATGTTCACTAAAAATACAAAAAATTAGCCGGTGTGGTGGCGCACGCCTATAATCCCAGCTACTGGGGAGGCCGAGGCACGAGAATTGCTTGAACCTGGGAGGCGGAGGTTGCAATGAGCCGAGATGGTGCCACTGCACTCCAACCTGGGCAACGAGAGTGAAACTCCGTCTCAAAAAGAAAAAAAAAGAAAAGAAAAAGAAAATGTCAACACAGAGCACTAAGGTTTGAAACCTAAGAATCTCACACTGGCCTCAAAGCACAAGTAGAGTCAAGTAGCTGGTCCAAGTAGCTGCTTCTGTTCATTCTATTTAAAGCATTATTTTTTAAATCCTGCCTTTGGTGGGAGAATCATACACATACATTGACTATGTCGATGATCACCTTTCCCTGATGCCATCAAGGATGCAGAGAAAAAGAAATGTGGACACATTGTCTGTGAAAACCACCTCTTACTAGAAAACGATTACCTTCCTGGGGGAGGTAGGTGAGGGAAATTAAGAACATAGATTTGGGGAAAATTCAAAGGATTAGCAGGGGAGCAAGACTTGGGCTCTAACTCTAGGACACAGTGCTGACTGACAAGGTAAGATTTCTGTCTGAACCACAAAAACAACAAAATCTGATCATCAGTCTGAAATCCATCTCTTTAAGAGGTTTTAAAGATTCTTCCAGAAATTTGACTAAGTTTTCATTTTACAACAAACACCTATTCACGTGAAGCCACTCTCCCTCCCTTTCCCCCCACAGCTCATGCTATTCCTTGACCCCTCTCAACACTCTCTCCACACTGGGACCCTGCACAGGCTGTTTGATGTAGCCACTGCCGCCTGTCCCCAATCCCCCTCTGCCTATCCTCCAGGTCTCAGAACGCCATTTAATCTCCAAGAAACCTTCCCACTAGTCCCCTCCTGACTCAGATTATGTTAGGTCCTCTTGTTTTTATTTATTTATTTTTTGGAGACAGGGTCTTGTTCCGTTGCCCCAGCTAGAGTGCAGTGACGCAATCTTGGCTCACTGTAGCCTCAACCTCCCAGGCCTAAGCAATTCTCTCACTGCAGCCTCCCAAGTAGCTGGGACTATGGGTGCGTGCCAGCACCCCCAGCTAATTTGTTTATTTTCCAGTAGAGAATGGGATGACAATGTTTAAAATTTTTGTAGAGACGGGTCTCATTATGTTGCCCAGGTTGGTCTTGAACTCCTGGGCTCAAGTGATCCTCTCACCCTGGCCTCCCTGTGTGCTGGGATTGCAGGCATGAGCCATTCTGGTTAGCCTAGGTTTTCTTGTTTTTGTTTTTTTTTTTAGATGGAGTCTCGCTCTTTTGCCCAGGCTGGAGTGCAGTGGCACGATCTCGGCTCACTGCAACCACTGCCTCCTGGGTTCAAGCAATTCTCCTGCCTCAGCCTCCTGAGTAGCTGGGATTACAGGTGCCCGCTACCACGCCAAGCTAATTTTTGCATTTTTTGTAGAGATGGGGTTTCACCATGTTGGTCAGGCTGGTCTCGAACCCCTGACCTCGTGATCCACCCACCTCGGCCTCCCAAAGTGCTGGGATTACAGGCGTGAGCCACCGCGCCCAGCCGGTTTTCTTGTTTTAAACTCTTAAGTCCTTACAATTCTTCATCAGCCCACTCATTACTCCGTTAATGTATTATTTAGTATCTTCTGTGACTACTAAAGTAACCCTGTGGGGACAGCAATCCTTTCTGTCCTAATTACTTCTTAATTATGCTTCATCTAGCACAGAGCCGAGCACAGAGTCTAGCACAGAGTCTGCCACAGAGCAGGCGCTCAAAAAATGTTTGTTAGTGGATTTACTTGTATCCCTACAGGTCATATACTATCACCTATAGGGTCTCATAACGTGGAGGTTTTGCAAATGTTAAAGTCTGTCTCAATCAGGCAAATGTGGCTTAGGGAATCATGCCCATTCTGTGGCATTAACTCTCAAGATGCTATTTTTCTGCACATTTAACATGAACATGGATTTGGACTCTGCTCTCACAGATAAATGAACGAGTCATTCTGGGACATAGCATGGGGCATTTTCATTGCAAACTCCTACCCGCTGATTGCAGGAGGGGAATCTTGAGTAAGTGTCTGATTCTGGGATCTTATGTCTGGAAGACTGCTCCATTATCTCACATAGGCTATTCTGAGTGCCAGCGCCCACTATTTACAAGGTCCTTGGGGTGCTCATCTCAAGACCATCATATGAAGTCACCAAAAAAAAGTTTTCTTTCAGTATTAGAAAACTAAATTCTGGCTGGGTGCGGTGGCTCATGCCTGTAATCCCAGCACTTTGGGAGGCTGAGGTGGGCAGATCACTTGAGGTCAGGAGTTTGAGACCAGACTGGCCAACATGGTGAAACCCTGTCTCGACTAAAAATACAATAATTAGCCAGGTGTGGTGGTGCGTGCCTGTAGTCAGTCCCAGCTACTCGGGAGGCTGAGGCAGGAGAATCACATGAACCCGGGAGGCGGAGGTTGCAGTGAGCCGAGATCGCGCCACTGCACTCCAGCCTGGGCGATAATGTGACTTCGTTTCAAAAACAAAAACAAAAAAACGAAAAAAGAAACCTAAATTCTTTCTTTGGTAAGCACAGACTTCTTACTAATCAGCTACTCATCAGACTATGCATTTCTGACCCTTAAAAATTGAACCCTTTAAAAAGAAAAAAGAAAAAAAATTTGTATTGTGTGAAAACTAGGAGGTAGGGAATACTTAATGCTATTCATCTGGGGATTATCAGAGAAATGCTGTATTTCACCAGACCTGTTTGCATAACGTGCGCTGAATTTCAGACATGTTAAATTGTGTGTGTGAAGGGCGGGGGGACGCATTCTACAGTTGATGATACGCAGTAGCGCTGCAGGGAGAACCCGCTGCCAGACATTTTCATGAAATCAGTATTAAAAGCGTTTCAGTGAAATCATTCAAATATACCTCTGTCATTCTTTTTGGCAGTGGGAGTCCTCTAAGGACATTTGTACTTAACAAACATACAGGGCACTCTGGCCTAGTAAATTAAACAAACACAACAAGAATATGTTTGTAAAAAGAAAAACAAAGTGGGGTGGCAAGGGTTAGCATTTTGATGTTGCTATGTGATGTTCACCCACTTTTCTCTGCCCCTGGGTTATGTGCATTTGAGTCATGGTGAAGATGATGCCAACTTACCAAACCTCCTTAGTGAGCCAAGGATTGCTGATCTCTGCTGGGTGTCCTGACGCAGAGTCTCCTTCCAAGGCCTCCGTTACCTAAGCTGCGAAATGAAAAAGATAACAGATATGACCCAAAGACCAGTATTGAGAAGTCCAAAGTTAGTGATGACTAAATGGAACTGGGGGAGGGGGTGAGAAAAAGGAACATAGTGTTTTGCTATTATCACAGGCCGTTGTGTGTGCCTGGAACTGCAAGGGAAGCTACATAACCAGGCAATATGGGAAATCTCCCGTGGCCCACATATACATGGAGAAAATAGGTCACATCATTTTGCCAGCTCTGCAAGACTACTCCATTTCATATTAATTAAAGGACACTCAAGGAAAGAAAATCTTACTATGACAAAGAGAGAAAGGAGAGCCTCACGCCTGTAATCCCAGCACTTTGGGAGGCCGAGGCAGGAGCATCACTTTAAGCCCAGGAGTTTGAGACCAGCCTGGGCAATAGAGTGAGATCCCATCTCTACAAAAAAATTTAAAATTAGCTGGGCGCCCATGGTCCCAGCTTGTTGGGGGAAGCTGAGGCGAGAGGATCACTTGAGCCTAGGAGTTCTGAGGCTGCAGTGAGCTATGATCATGCCACTGCACTCCAGCCTGGGAAACAGAGTGAGATTCTGTCTTTTTTTTTGAGACAGAGTCTCCCTCTGTCACTCAGGCTGGAGTGCAGCGGCATGATCTCAGCTCACTGCAACCTCTGTCTCCCAGGTTCAAGTGATTCTCCTGCCTCAGCCTCCCAAGTAGCTGGGACTACAGGGGTGCCCCACCATGCCCAGCTAATGTTTTGTATTTTTAGTAGAGACGGGGTTTCACCATGTCGGTCAGGCTGGTCTCGAACTCCTGACCTCATGTGATCCACCCGCCTCAGCCTCCGAAAGTGCTGGGATTACAGGTTTGAGCCACTGCGCCTGGCAAGTAAATACTTTTGATTAGCTACGTTCAGTGTAGAAGATTTTATTATACTACTGTTCCACCAAGAATAAATAAAGCTGAGACAAATGTCTCATTCCTGTGATCCCCTCCAAGAAAGACTACAACATACCTCTTGGATAAGAAAATACTGGGCTCTGCTAACTCCTGCAGTCCAGCTCAGTAATCATTGGTTCCAAAGTTCTTCCCAACGCAATGGCCAAATTAACTAAGGTTGAGCTTCTGATTAACATACAGTACTGGAAGGAACTTTGACCCACAGAAACCTGGCATTTGACTTGCTTCTCTGAGTTCAACCTGTGTCATGAGTGCCTGTTTCAAGGGTAATAAAAGACCTGGCTGTTTGCTTACAGCAAATGGAGGTGGTGCCATGTCATTATACAGCTTTTACCTCTCCTGTCCACCTAACCCTTGGCAAAGAAAGTTTGCAGCCCACACACCAGTGTTTGGAGTGATAGAATGAAAAAGGGTATGAATTTCCAAAATGAAAAGCACCTAAGTTCTACCCGGCATTCCGGCTAAATGTTAGCTGCTTAAGAAACATGAATATGGTACCAAGATCAAAGTGACCAGAGTGGAGATCAGGTGTTTGAGCAGGTGCACATTATAACCATCCAGATTCTGCCTCAGTGAACGAAATGCTCTCTCTGCTGCGTTCCCTTTTAGTGACATGTTATAAAACAGGAATCAGATGCAAGGAACAGACCACAGTACCTGAGAGTTCACGACCCTTCCTGTTCTAAGATATAGAGTGCCCCTCCCTGCCCTGCCAAATTTATAAATTCTAGTTCTAACCTCTAGTATCTCACAATGTGACTACATTTGGAGACAGGGTCTTTAAATGGGTAATTAAGATTAAGTGAGGTCATGCAGATGGGCCCTAATGCAATATGACCGGTGTCCTTATAAGAAGAGGAAATTCAGCCGGGGGCGGTGGCTCACCCTTGTAATCCCAGCACTTTGGGAGGCCGAGGCAGGCGGATCACAAGGTCAAGAGATTGAGACCATCTGGACAACATGGTGAAACCCCGTCTCTACTAAAAATACAAAAATTAGCCAGGCGTGGTGGTGCGCACCTGTAATCCCAGCTACTAGGGAGGTTGAGGCAGGAGAATCGCTTGAACCCAGGAGGGGGAGGCTGCAGTGAGCTGAGATCGTGCCACTGCACTCCAGCCTGGGCAACAGAGTGAGACTCTGTCTCAAAAAAAATAAAAAAGAAGAAGAGGAAATTCAGACATAGACAACACAGACCGAGGGACGACCATGTGAGGGCACAATGAGGGCAGCCATCTGCAAGCCAGGCAGAAAAGCCTCCAGGTAAACCAACCTTGCTGTCACCTAGATGTTGGACTTCCAGCCTCCACAACCATGAGAAAATAAATGTCTGCTGTTGAAGCCACTTGGCCCATGGTATTTGTTATGGTAGCCTCAACAAAGAAATACACTGCCCCTCCCCACAACCCCCAACCTCATCTCCAGGGACCAGATGAGTCGCAGATGAGTAAGGAGGTCAAGGGCATGATAATCAGAGTGGATTAACTGTGCAATTAATCAGTGGTAAACAGGAGAGCACATGCTCTATCCACAGGTATCAAATTCAAAAAACTTAAAATACTATGAGGCCATACAAAAGATGGCCATGGCTTGATGATGCCCTTCAGGTTGCAATTCCTGGGCTAAACCATTACAGTATGATATTTAAAAACACCCACTATTAATGCTTTCAACAAATATGAAATGAATACCTCCTATAGGCCAGGCCCTATGCCAGGCAATGGCAACAGCAGTGGTGAATATGAATATGTTCTATGCCTTTGCGGTATTGTAGTCTGAATAGTGAGTCCAGGTGCTGAGCTAGGTTAGAAATGTCAAGTTGAGAAGACAAAGTCACTGCCTTCCAGGAGGTACAGGTTAGTGGGGCACAGAGTTGGGACAAGACATTATAAAACAACGTGACACCAGCTCTAATCCACAAGGGGCCCTGGAAGCTGGGAAGAAGATGATCCCACATTTGTGTGGGCTAATCAGGGAAGATGTGAGCCAAGTCCTCAAGGATGAATAACAGTTTACCCGGCAGACACGTCTGAAAGACAAGAGGGCATTTTCCAGACAGAACAGTCAGTTCCTGGTGCAGGGACATGAGAGTGTACAGGATCTCTGGAGATCAACAATGAGCTGAGCACAGCCAGGGTGAAGGTAGGCAGGGGAGAGCAACAGGATGTGCCGCTGCCAAGGCAAGGAACCAGGAGCCCACATTTGATTGCCGAGGGAGCCATCAGAGAATTTTAATCAGGAAGGTGACATCACCAGAACTGCATGTTAGAAGGATCACAATGCAGAGAAGGGCTAAAGACAGGGCGACCTGTCAGGAGACAATGAAGGCAGGAAACAGACATAGGGAGGCTTGCCGGTCAAGGTCAGTCGTTATGGCATTCAGCTGCAGCCACGGGTGACACTGCCCAAGGGCATTATGTACAGGGAAAGAGAAGCGCTGGCTTTTAAATCTGAGTACATATTACTTTTTTTTTTTTTGAGACAGCGTTTTGCTCTTGTCACCCAGGCTGTAGTGCAATGGCGCTATCTCGGCTCACTGCAACCTCTGCCTCCTGGATTCAAGGAATTCTCCTGCCTCAGCTTCCCCAGTAGCTGGGAATACAGGCACGTGACACCATGCCGGCTAATTATTGTATTTTTAGTCAAGACAGGGTTTCACCATGTTGGCCATACTGGTCTTAAACTCCTGTGCTCAAGTGATCTGCCCAACTCGACCTCCCAAATTGCTGGGATTACAGGCATGAGCCATTTCGCCTGACCTGGGTACATATTATTTTGATCAATGAGAAAATTAGTTTCTTAAGAAACTTTTAATTTCACTTATCCTCATCAGGAAACTAACCTCACTCATTCTTTTTTTATCAATCAAAAGCCACACGTGACTGTATCTCAGTTTCTTTCTTTCTTTTTTTTTTTTTTGAGACGGAGCCTTGCTCTGTCGCCCAGACTAGAGTGCAGTGGCGCAATCTGCAACCTCCGCCCCCTGGGTTCAAGTGATGCTCATGCCTCAGCCTCCTGAATAGCTGGGATTACAGGCACGTACAACCATGCCCAGCTAATTTTTGTATTTTTAGTAGAGACGGGGTTTCGCCATGTTGGCCAGGCTACAGGCGTGAGCCACCATGCCTGGCCAGTACCTCAGTTTCCCTCTTATTTTCCTCAGTCTGTAAGTAAGGATAATAATAGCACTTCCTTTATAGGGAGGATTCATTAAGTTAAATAATACAAGTACGTAGGTGCCATAATTTTTTTTTTTTTTGAGATGAAGTCTCGCTCTGTGGCCCAGACTGGAGTACAATGGCATGATCTCGGCTCACTGCAACCTATGCCTCCCAGGTTCAAGCAATTCTCCTGCCTCAGCCTCCCAAGTAGCTGGGATTACAGGTGTGCGCCATCATGCCCGGCTAATTTTTTTTTTTTTTTTTTGAGACGGAGTCTTGCTCTGTCGCCCAGGCTGGAGTGCAGTGGCACAATCTCAGCTCACTGCAACCTCCGCCTCCCAGGTTCAAGCAATTCTCCTGCCTCAGCCTCCTGAGTAGCTGGGATTACAGGCATGTGCTACCACACCTGGCTAATTTTTGTATTTTTAGTAGAGACAGGGTTTCACCATGTTGGTCAGGCTGGTCTCAAACTTCTGACCTCGTGATCCGCCCACCTCAGTCTCCCAAAGTGCTGGGATTACAGGCATGAGCCACCACGCCCAGTAATAAATGTTAAATACAGCAGAAATAAACACTAAAGAACAAATGGGAAATTAATGATTATTCAGTTAATGACAGTTCTCCCTCTCCATGAATATTAGCCAGAGGATAACGACCACCACAGCCACAAAGGGTCAAACCCAACAGAATTGTCTTGGAACGAAGCTGGGTTTGATTTCCTTACATCTCTCCCGAATTCTCACATGGTCTACACAAGAACGTAAGTTTTGTGCATGATCATTACTTTAAAATTACAAAATGCTTTGTGTCAGGTAAAATGTTTTCAAGAATTAAAGATTAAAGGGGATGTGGGGTCTTCAAGGGGAGACTGACTGCAGAGGGGCATGAGAAAACTTTCTAGAGATGTTAGTTCCTACATCTTGATGGCTTCACAGCTGGATACATGTGTTAAAAGTCACCACTGAAAATGTGTGAAGTTTATCATACGTAATTTTTTTTGAGACAAAGTCTCACTCTGTCACCCAGGCTGGAGTGTAGTGGTGTGATCTCAGCTCACTGCAACCTCCTCCTCCTGGGTTCAAGTGATTCTCCTGCCTCAGCCTCCAGAGTAGCTGGGACTACAGGTGCCCAGCACCATGCCCGGCTAATTTTTGTATTTTTAGTAGAGACAGAGTTTCACTATGTTGGCCAGGCTGGTCTCAAACTCCTCACCTCAAGTGATCCGCCCACCTCAGCTTCCCAAAGTGCTGGGATTACAGGCGTGAGCCACTGTGCCTGGCCCTATCATATGTAAATGATACCTTAATAAAGATTGAAGGGACAGAAGATGGAGGAATACGGGATTCAAGGGGAAATGGGTATTATATTCCAGAGAAGCCAAAAATAGATGTGCATGAAGAAACTTGTCTTAAAACTTTTAATTTCCAAAATCATTCTCTCTCTGAATAGATGAAACTGTCAAGGAATGCAAACAAACAAAAAAAAAAAAAGAAAAGAAAAAAAGAAAAAAAAAACTTCCTTATGCAATAAACATTTTGAAAAATTTAGACATCTTTCCCTTCATTATCCTGTAGCTAACGAACAGCACTTTTTTACCCCTAGGTTCACTGGACAAGCTGCCCTCTTGTGGTTCTGATATATTTCCTGAGCACAAAAGTGGGCTGTTGTGAGGCTGTGTAGGCAGCAAGCCCAGCCTGCCCACAAATATTTGTCAAGGTAACTGAGAGTGAATGTTCTGACCTGCTTCTACACGAGAGGTATACACATCACTATGGGCTTGGGTCACAGTTTTAAAAGAATGAAGAAAATATGGTGGCCACAAAATACATGTGGTTTGAGGCTGACAAATTCAAAAGACAATTTAATCTCTATTTACATTGCCACTTAATTTTAAGGCACTTTAGTACATACTTTCACTTTTGCAACGTGGAATCAGCATATCAGAAGCAAGCACGTTTCAAACAAGGTCAGGGCAAAGAAAGCAGAACTGGAAGCTCCAATTCTACCATCTGTGAATATATTCAATATTCCCAAGATATCTTTGTATAAAGAAAGAAAACAGGTCGGGCGTGGTGGCTCACGCCTGTAATCCCAGCACTTTGGGAGGCCGAGGTGGGCGGATCACGAGGTGGGCGGATCACGAGGTCAGGAGATCAAGACCATCCTGGCTAACACGGTGAAACCCTGTCTCTACCGAAAATACAAAAAATTAGCCGGGCGTGGTGGTGGGCGCCTGTAGTCCCAGCTACTCGGGAGGCTGAGGCAGGAGAATGGTGTGAACCCGGGAGGCGGAGCTTGCAGTGAGCCAAGATCACGCCACTGTACTCCAGCCTGGGCGACAGGGCGAGACTCCATCTCAAAAAAAAAAAAGAAAGAAAACAACAAAACAAAGCAAACAAATAGTACCTAATAAAAACAACCTGCATTTTATTAATATTGGCAAGCAGAATCCAGGTCTCTAAAGGAAGTACACAAGGAAGACAGAAAGAGGGAGAAGGGGAGAATCAAATAGCGTACTTTTCTTCCTTCCTTCCTTCCTGCCTCCCTCCCTCCCTCCCTCCCTCCCTCTCTCTCTCTCTCTCTCTCTTTCTGAGTCTCGCTCTGTTGCCCAGGCTGGAGTATAGTGGTGGGATCTCGGCTCATTGCAGCCTCCGCCTCCCGGGTTCAAGCGATTCTCCTGCCTCAGCCTCCCGAGTAGCTGGGATTACAGGAACCTGCCACCACATCCAGCTAACTTTTGTATTTTTAGTAGAGACAGGGTTTCACTATGTTGGCCAGGTTAGTCTTGAACTCCTGACCTCAAGTGATTCACCCACCTTGGCCTCCCAAAATGCTGGGAATTACAGGTATGAGCCACTGCATAGCCACAGCACAATTTTCAAAAGTTACACTAAAAGAAGATAAAAGATGACACAGGCATCAACTCAAAAACTGGAAACATTTAATCTTCAAGGGAGCAATCCATCTTTATACAAGACCTTTTTTAAAAGAAAAATATAGAGGCCCTAAGATTTTTTTAAAGATAAGGATTTAGGGGCTAGGTGCAGTGGCTCACACCTGTAATCCCAGTACTTTGGGAGGCTGAGGCAGGCGGATCACGAGGTCAGGAGATGGAGACCATCCTGGCTAACATGGTGAAACCCCGTCTCTACTAAAAATACAAAAAATTAGCCGGGCGTGGTGGCAGATACCTGTAGTCCCAGCTAATCGGGAGACTGAGGCAGGAGAATCGCTTGAACCCAGAAGGTGGAAGTTGCAGTGAGCTAAGATCATGCCACTGCACTCCAGCCTGGGCGACAGAGTGAGACTTCGTTTCAAAAAAAAAAGAAAATAAATAATAAAAAACAAAAAGATAAAAGATATAAATAAAAATAGGCTATGTATGTCAACTGTTGACGTGTTAAAAATTCATCTAGTCCAGATCCTGCAGTATCAGGTGGGCGAAATTAATTTGAACCAGGGGTAGACTCATTTCTGTATATGGCTGCCAAATCCATCTTCTGATAGATCAATCTTTCTTTTTAAACACGGTCACATCACTTCCCTTCTCAAAACCCTCCAATGGCATCTCCTCACACTTGGAATAAAATCCAGAGTCCTTCCCGAGGTTCCCTCTAGGAGCCTGCATAAAGTGGCTTGGCTGTGCTCCATGCCCTGCTGTTCATTCTCCATCAACCTCACAGTGGCCTTCTGGCCGTTTCTTCAACTCACCAGCTCATCCTCTCCTCCTGCCCTGGCACTCACTGTCGCCCCCACCCGGAATTTCCTTTCCCAGCCTCTACCCCACCCCCCATCCTAGCTCTCTTCCTGACTGAATTCAGGTCTTGGCTCAAATGCCAACTCCTGCCGGGCGCGGTGGCTCAAGCCTGTAATCCCAGCACTTTGGGAGGCCGAGACGGGCGGATCACGAGGTCAGGAGATCAAGACCATCCTGGCTAACACGGTGAAACCCCGTCTCTACTAAAAATACAAAAAACTAGCCGGGCGAGGTGGCGGGCGCTTGTAGTCCCAGCTACTCGGGAGGCTGAGGCAGGAGAATGGCGTAAACCCAGGAGGCGGAGCTTGCAGTGAGCTGAGATCTGGCCACTGCACTCCAGCCTGGGCGACAGAGCGAGACTCCGCCTCAAAAAAAAAAAAAAAAAAAAAAAATGCCAACTCCTCCAAGAAGTCTTCTCTGACCACTTTTTTTTTTTTTCTTGAGATGGAGTCTCGCTCTGTCACCCAGGCTGGAGTGCAGTGGCACAATCTCGGCTCACTACAAACTCTAGCTCCAGGTTCAAGTGATTCTCCTGCCTCAGCCTCCCGAGTAGCTGGGACTACAGGTGTGCACCACCACGCCCCACTTCTGATCGCTTTTTTTTTTCCTTTTTAAATATGCAATGCTTTGTGAATTGATTATTCTTTTAAAAGCGTTCTCCAGTCACCAACCGTATACTCTTTCTTCCTCTTCCCTATTTTTATTTCTTTTCTTTGCACATATTATTATCTGAAATTGCATTATTTTTTTTGTTTGTTTTTTTGAGACAGAGTCTCACTCTGTCACCCAGGCTGGAATGCAGTGGCATGGTCTCGATTCACTCCAACCTCAGCCTCCTAGGTTCAAGCAATTCTCCTGCCTCAGCCTCCCAAGTAGCTGGGATTACAGGTGCACGCCACTATGCATGGCTATTTTTTGTATTTTTAGTAGAGACAGCATTTCACCATGTTGGCCAGGCAGGTCTCAAACTCCTGACCTCGGGTGATCTGCCCACCTCGGCCTCCCAAAGTGCTGGGATTACAGGTGTGAGCCACTGCGCCGGCCAATTATATATTCATTTTTATCACTTTTCACCATCTATCTGCCCCACTAAAATATGAGCTCCATGATAAGGGACTTTTTCTTCTTCACCAAAGCATTCCCAGCTCCTAACGCAGGGTCTAGCACTAGTCAATACTCAATATTTGAGAAATAAAATATCCCCTGCTTGGAGAGATAATAAGCCCTTAATCAAACTTGTTCCAACACTATTACTATCAACAAGCTAAAAAGCCCATGTCTTTTACTTGAATTCAGAGTGCTGAACAGTGGTTGACCAGCAACCTCTGCGAAGAAGTTCTTTGAGATCAGAGACATCTGAAGGTAAAATAGGGCCTTCGTTGTAAGATGAGCCAGCCAGTCCTTTTGTCCTGAAACCGAGTACACAAGTGCAGAGAGGTCACCTGGTTTCTCCAAGCTCACATAGAAATGGTGAACATCAGGAGACGCGGGACCACTTAAAGCATGCACAGTCCCATATTCATCTCCGCGACCCCAGGACCCAGCACGGTGCCTGGTGCAAAGAATGCACTTGGCGGAATTGCGCCCAGGGAACGAATGTTCTCTAAGGGCTCATTAAACTGAACTGCACTTCCTCTCATTACTGTCCCAACGATAACTCCCTATCCGAGAACCATTTCCAGTCACTTGAGTCATGTGTCATTACTTCCTGTCCTCTGTCCTTTTAAAGTGCAATTTGACAACATACCAGGCACAATAGTAACATCTGGGGGCTGCTTTGCTTCTAACGTAAGTCAAATAGCCCAGCATGGAAAACACCTAGGAAAAAAGTGGGATATGCAAAGCAAACTTCAAAAAAAAGACAAAAGCTGGTGGGCTAGCCACGGTGTCACGAATGAAGTCTCCAGTGGCTTCATCGTAACAAGTAAGTTTACTTTATGAAAGCTCACACCTGCAGTGGTGCCTTCTGTTCTCAGCACTTTATATATATGATCTCATTGAATTCTTTCCAAGATGTACACCTCACCTGTAAGAGGCACCACAACCCTGAAAAACCAAGTAATTTTTAGAAATAATTCAGCATTCTTTCTGATTGCTCTAGAGGAAGAACAAAATTTTAAAGAAATAATTTAGCAGCAAAATCCTATTTTCCCCTTCCTTCCTTCCTTCCTACTTTCCTTCCTTCCCCCCATCTCTCTCTTTTCTTTCCCTCCCTCCTTCCCTTTCTTCCTTTTTTTTTTTTTACAGAATCTCCCAGGCTTCAGTGCAGTGGCGTGATCTCGGCTTGCTGCAACCTCCAACTCCCGGGTTCAAGTGATTCTCCTGCCTCAGCTTCCTGAGTAGCTGGGACTGCAGGCACGCGCCACCACACTCAGCTAATTTTTGTTTATTTCTTTTGTTTTTGAGATGGAGTTTCCCTCTTGTCGCCCAGGCTGAAATGCAACGGTGCGATTGTGGCTCACTGCAACCTCCACCTCCCTGGTTCAAGCGATTCTCCTGCCTCAGCCTTCCCAGTAGCTGGGATTACAGGCACCCGCCACCATGCCCAGTTAATTTTTTGTATTTTTACTAGAGATGGGGTTTCACTATGTTGGACAGGCTAGCCTTGAACTCCAGACCTCAGGCAATCCACCTGCCTCAGCCTCCCAAAGTACTGGGATTACAGACGTGAGCCACCGCACCCGGCTTGATTTTTGTATTTTTAGTAGAGACGGGATTTTGCCATGTTGCCCAGGCTGGTCTCGAACTCCTGGCCTCAAGTAATCCATCCATCTCAGCCTCCAAAAGTGCTGGGATTACAGGGGTGAGTCACCACACCCAGCCCCTCCCTTTCTAGTTTCTAATGAGACTCTCTACAGACTTCATTTCTTCCCCTATGTCTGAGTGTCCATTCGCTCTGCTGAAGAAATAGTGATGTGTGTAATCAAGGAATGCTGCCCGAGATGAGTGGTATTAAGCAATATAGGGTACGTGCAACATATTATCTTTCTAAAATCTGAAATGTTCTGGATTCTAAAGCACATCTGACCCAATGGGTTTCGACAAGGATGTCTCATTTACATTAATGCAGAGAAGTAACTTGCCCACATCACACACCACACCTAGTAACTGGCAACGCTAGGACTGCCATCAGGCAGCCTAATTCTGCAGGCCATGCCTGCGGCCGCCACGCCATCCTACCTCTCTCATGAATGATGGGAATGTGATCTGAAAGTCAGTGATTGCCTCAACTGTTTTTCTGATGTGGGTCCCAGAAATAGAATTTGGCAAGATGAATGGCCAACGTGGCCTTGTGCTGTCACCTGCGAAGGCGATTTGGACCAGCGATGACTCCAGCTGAGTTAGGGCACAGCACAGCTGACTTCCCAGAAGTCATGGCTGCTCCCAGGAAAATGGCATCCAGAGGTTTGAAGATCAAAACTTTTGCCTCCCTGAACATCCTCCACAGGAGCCTCTGGGAAACGTCGAGGCCAACCTGCTAGAGACCTGAAAAGATTTTTTTTTTTTTTTTTGAGACAGAGTCTCGCTCTCTCGCCCAGGCTGGAGTGCAGTGGCGTGATCTCGGCTCACTGCAACTTCTGCCTCCTGGGTTCTCACGCCTCAGCCTCCTGAATAGCTGGGATTACAGGCGTGCACCACTGCATCCGGCTTATTTTTGTATTTTTAGTAGAGACTGGGTTTCACCATGTTGGCCAGGCTGTTCTCCAACTCCTGACCTCAAGTGATCCGTTCACCTCAGCCTCCCAAAGTGCTGGGATTACAGGCTGAGCCACCGCACCCAGCCTAATACTTTTTGTTTGTTTGTTTGTTTTTGTTTTTTTGAAATGGAGTCTGGCTCTGTCACCCAGCTTGGAGTACAGTAACGCAGTCTTGGCTCACTGCAACCTGTTTCCCAGGTTCAAGCAATTCTCCTGCCTCAGCCTCCCCAGTAACTGGGATTACAGGTGCATGCCACCATGCCCAGCTGACTTTTTGTATTTTTAGTAGAGGTGGGGTTTCGCTATGTTGGCCAGGCTGGTCTTGAACTCCTGGCCTCAAGTGATCCACCCGCCTTGGCCTCCCAAAGTGCTGTAATTACAGGCATGAGCCACCGTGCCCGGCCAATACATTCTTTTTAAAATTACACTATGAGGGTCGGGCGCGGTGGGTCACGCCTGTAATCCCAGCACCGTGGAGGCCAAGGCAGGAGGATCACAATCACACCACCGCACTCCAGACTGGGTGACAAAGTGAGACTCTGTCTCAAAAATAAAGTAATTACGGTTTTTGCTATTACTTTTAATGGCAAAAACCGCAATTACTTTTGCACCAACCTAATACATTCTTTTTAAGGTTCTACTATGAGGGCCAGACACAGTGGCTCATGCCTGTAATACTAGCAATTTGGGAGACTGAGGCAGGAGGATCAGTTGAGCTCAGGAGTTCTAGACCAGCCTGGGCAATATGGCGAAATCCTGTCTCTACAAAAAATACAAAAATTCACCGGGTATGGTGGTGCATGCCTGTAATCTCAGCTACTTGGGAGGCTGAGGTGGGAGAATCACCTGAGCTCAGGATGCAAAGGTTGCAGTGAGCTGAGTTTACGCCACTGCACTCCAGCCTGGGCAACAGAGAGAAACCTTGTCTCAAAAAAATATATATATACATATACATTTACACGATGAGGTGGGATGAAGAGCTGAAGATGGGGTGTCAGCGTGAGAATGTGTGTTGGGGGCATGTGGCGGGGAGTTGTGCACATGTAAAAGTGTATGCTCATTAAAAATTGATTTTTCCCTTGGGAGGCCGAGATGGGCGGATCATGAGGTCAGGAGATTGAGACCATCCTGGCTAACACGGGGAAACCCCGTCTCTACTAAAAAATACAAAAAACTAGCCGGGCGAGGTGGCGGGCGCCTGTAGTCCCAGCTACTTGGGAGGCTGAGGCAGGAGAATGGCAGGAACCCGGGAGGCGGAGCTTGCAGTGAGCTGAGATCCGGCCACAGCACTCCAGCCTGGGCGACAGAGCGAGACTCCGTCTCAAAAAAAAAAAAAAAAATTGATTTTTCCCTAATGTCCAGAATGCAGAGCAATTATAATTTGTGCTTCAACTTTTCTCTCCCCTAAATTCATTATTGGTGGAAATAAAAGATGCTGATCATTTGGGCCCACAGTGTACTTACTTGGCTAAGTCCTTGGGGTTACCTCCATTCTTCAGATCTCAGTTCAAATGTCAATTCCTCAGGGAAGACTTCCCCAATGCCCAAAGTAGACTGTCCCACCCTTTAATTCTCATCCACATCTTGGTGTACACTTTCCCTTTGGGCACTCATCATGGCTTCTAATTAAATATTCCTGGCTTTCTTTGTTCACTGACTGGCTGTTCCTACTAGACTGTAATTTCCTTGAGGACAGTACTATAAGTATTTGCTCATCTGTGTCCCCAGCACGGAGCATAGCACCTGCCACATCCTAGTAGCTACATAAATATTTGTTGAGCTGGCTGGGTGCGGTGGCTCATGACTGTAATCTCAGCACTTTGGGAGGCCGAGGTGGGTGGATCACCTGAGGTCAGGAGTTGAAGACCAGCCTGGCCAACATGGTGAAACCCCGTCTCTACCAAAAATCCAAAAATCAGCTGGGCGTGGTGGCAGGCACCAGTAAGTAATCCCAGCTACTTGGGATGCTGAAGCAGGAGAATCACTTGAACCCGGGAGGCAGAGGTTGCAGTGAGCCAAGGTGGCACCACTGCACTTCAGCCTGGGTGACAAGAGCAAAACCCCATCTTAAAAAAAAAAGAAAGAAAGAAAGAAAGAAAGAAAGAAAGAAAGAAAAAAAGTTGTTGAGTGAATGAATGCATGCATGAGACTAGAGTTTCACAATAAAAAATCAGAGATTCCTCAGCAGACAAACACAAGGCCTTCTCCCACCTCTGAGTTGTGAAATTGTTATTGCCTGGGCAATCCTATTTGGCAATTTATCATATGTTGCTCAGTGACCTGTTATCTTTATAGTTTTGGATTGTTACTTAATTTTCTAATTCTTTTTTAATGTTTACTCTGGTTACATCTTGTCTTCCCGAGAAGATGATAAGCACATCTCAATGTAAATTACATCGTCCTGAATTCCTCAAAGCTCCCACAGTGGAGTTTTGCACCTAACCTTTTTGCACTGTTACTTCATTTTGTGCTCAAAACAGATATTATTATTCTCGTGTTTTGCAGATGGAGAAAACTGAAGCTCAGAGAAATAAGTGACTCACAGTTTGTATAAGTTGATATTTGAGATTTGGGATTTCTCCTCTTAAAATACAGATATCTCATTAACACAGGCTCAGAAATCATTTTTCCTCCCTGTGAACATTTGGTCTGTCATTTGCTTTAACTTATACTACATCGAATTCTATTATTTTTAACATTTAGACATTCATTTACTAAATCATTTATTGAATGAGTAAATGTCTAAAAAATATGTACTGAGGCTGGGCACGATGGCTCACGCCTGTAATCCCAGCACTTCGGGAGACTGAGGTGGGTGGATCACTTAAGGTCAGGCGTTCAAGACCAGCCTGGCCAACATGGTGAAACCCTGTCTCTATTAAAACTACAAAAAAAAAAAAAAAAAAAGCCAGACATGGTGGCTCACGCCTGTAATCCCAGCACTTTGAGAGGCCGAGGTGGGCGAAAAACCTGAGATCAGGAGTTCAAGACTAGCCTGGCCAACATGGTGAAACCCCATCTCTACTAAAAATACAAAAATTAGCTAGGTGTGGTGGCAGGCGCCTGTAGTCCCGGCTAATTGGGAGGCTAAGGCAGGAGAATCGCTTGAACTCAGGAGGCAGAGGTTGTAATGGGCCGAGATCATGCCACTGCACTCCAGCCCGGTCGACAGAGACTCCATCTAAAAAAAAAAATTAGCCGGGCGTGGTGGCAGGCGCCTGTAATCCCAGTTACTTAGGAGACTGAGGTAGAAGAATCACTTGAACCCGGGAGGTGGAGGCAGAAGTGAGCCAAGATTGCGCCACTGCACTCCAGCCTGGGTGACAGAGTGACACTCCGTCTCAAAAAAGAAAGAAATATGTACTGAGCCCCTCCTATGTTCCAAGCACTGTGCTAGTGATTGTGGTGAACAGGACACACCCAGTCTTTATTTTATCCCTATTTCAAGGTATACTATATTACCATGACATAGATACCATTTTCCCCTCAGTAATGGTTATTTCTTTAGAGGCTACTTCACCAAGATAGAATATAAGCTAGTTTGGATTATATGGAAAAGCAGCCTTTGCCTCTGTGTCTGGCAAATAGAAGGAAAGAGCCTAATAAATACTTTTCAAGTGAGTCTAAAATGAAATCGGGCTGTGTTTCTCAAACAATTACAGGTGACAAACACAGAATACGATATGGCTAACCCATAATGTGAGTGTTATTTCTATAATAACGAATCAAGTGACATGGGTATGCAAGCATCATTTCAGAGACTATACAGAGAAGCTGCGTTTTCTCTCTCAAGCCCCAAAGTCCAAGATAATGTCGAATGAGAAAGCCTGAAGCAAACATTGGAGATCTTATCTAAATTTTTTTAAAATAAGACTGCTAAGGAAGAAAAACTGAGGTGTTGTTTAAATATAAAAGATTCTATCTTTGTTCCTGTGGGTGACCAACACCAGGGCAGAGAAAATCTTGATTCAGCAAAGATTTTTTGAGTGTCATGAAATATCCCCTCTACCATCCTCCAAGGTCCCACCCAAATCGGGAAGACTCTTGGTGGTGCAAAAATAGGATTATTGTTGTTTTTGCGCAGTCAGGCCCTTTAATAGAGGGTAGAAAGAACACTTGTTCCTCATTTCTCAACTTCTGATTCCTGTTGGCGGCACAAAATATGCCCGAGCCTTGACTCTCAAGCACAACAAACTGCAAATGAAATAGATAAGTCAGTGTTCCTTCAAATCTATACATTACAAGCAGCTTCTAGCGTTTACCTTTTTTAAAATTTTGGCCAAATTACTTGCAATAGCTAGATAGCTGTTAGAGAGAGTAGCAAGTAGGTCTGAGAATCACTCACTTTCTTGACATTACTCTCTTATTTTTCCATCCTGACCCTTGCAGAGGCACAATAGTTAAACACCAGCCCGGTCAGCAAAACGGTAGTCTGACAGTTGTCGGGAATTTCCTAACATGGCCAGGGTCACTGACAGTTAAAGGCTTCACCGGTATCACCTGCACAATCTAACTCCACTCCATGAAAAGTGCAGGAAGCTCTTAAAATGCTTTCCATGCTGCCTAAGGTTCTGATTTTAAAATACAAGAGTATGGAAATTCAGACTTTTGGTTGTCTCCACTTTGCCAAGGTGCAGCTGTTTCAGGAATGAGCATGTGCATGGCCCAGCACTTTCTTACCACTCTTGGATGATCACTAGAGTTCAAAGCAACCCTGCCAGGTACATTTTTTTAAAAATCTAACCAGAGTACACAATACAACCAATTCCTTGGATTGAATGAGGACACCCCAGCTCTCCCTGCTCCTGGTGGTGTCAGCCTTTGGTCACTTGCCAGCCAGGGGGGAGCCAGGAGGTGACCTCCAATGACCCTCTCCTGCCTAGTCATACATTCGAAGTTTTCATCTATTTTGTATGCTGCAGCCATCTATGTCCTCTTTGACAGCTGACCACCATAATGAACAAAAAGTTGCTGCTAGGCTGGGCGCGGTGGCTCATGCCTGTAATCCCAGCACTTTGGGAGGCCAAGGCAGGTGGATTACGAGGTCAGGAGTTCAAGACCAGCCTGGCCAAAATGGTGAAACCCCGTTTCTACTAAAAATACAAAAAATTGACCGGGCATGGTGGCGGGCACCTGTAATCTCAGCTACTCGGGAGGCCGAGGCAGGAGAATCACTTGAACCCAGGAAGTGGAGGTTGCAGTGACCTGAGATCACACCACTGCACTTCAGCCTGGGCGAAAAAGTAAGACTCCTTCTCAAAAAAATAAAATAAAATAAAATAAAGTTGCTGCTATTCCCTTTTCTCTCATTATTTCCCACATTCTTAGCACTGCCTACATGTCAGGAACTGCATTCAAGAAGACTATGTGTCTGGTTTTTTTCCCTCCCAGCAATCAAGCCTGGTAAGGAACTGTTAAACCCACTTTCAGTAAAGGAGACTGAGGTCCAGAGAGATTATCTTATTAAAAAGGGCCCAAGAGGCAGGATGGTACTTAAATCTTAGCCTTTCTGGGACCATTTTTCTTGTCTTTTTTTTTTTTTTTTTTTTTTGAGACGGAGTTTCACTCTTGTTGCCCAGGCTAGAGTGCAATGGCACAATCTTGGCTCACTGAAACCACCGCTTCCCGGGTTCAAGCGATTCTCTGGCCTCAGCCTCCCACGTAGCTGGGATTACAGGCATGCACCATTACCCCGCCAATTTTTGTATTTTTAGTAGAGATGAGATTTCATCATGTTGGTCAGGCTGGTCTCGAACTCCTGACCTCAGGTGATCCACCTGCCTTGGCCTACCAAAGTGCTGGGATTACAGGCATGAGCCACTGTGCCTGACTTCCTTTTTTCTTCTTCTTTTTTTTTTTTTTTTTTTTTTTTTTTTTTTGAGACAGGGTCTTGCTGTGTCACCCAGGCTTGAGTACGGTGGTGCAATCTCAGCTCACGCAACCTCCACCTCCTGGGCTCAGGTGATCCTCCCACCTCAGCCTCCTGAGTAGCTGGAATTACAGGCTTGCACCACCATGCCCAGCTAATTTTTTTACTTTTTGTAGAGATGGGGTTTTGTTATGTTGCACAAGCTGGTCTTGAACTCCTGGGCTCAAGCAATCCACCCATCTGGGCCTCCCAAAGTGCTGAGATTACAGGTGTGGGCCACATCGCCTGGCCTCCATTGTCTTAATGTAAGATACCCTTTTACTAGATCAGAAATCTCTGTCCTTCTGTCATTCGTTTACTCATTCAGCCAGTCAGTTAACATTCATTAGAGGTCCACAATGCAAGGTCCCCTCAATGACTCAATAACTTGAAACCTGTTTCTCAAATAGCCCATGTGAATACTTACTCATTTTAAAAAGCCATTATTAAATCAATTGCACGTTTTACAGTCAGTACCGCATGGTTACAATCCAGGAAACATACCCCCGAGTGATAATCTGTAAAATCCACTAGATTTAAAGATATGCAAAGTTAACAGAAAGAGACCACCTGGTCTGCTGCACTCCAAGACCAGCAGGAGGGGTGGGTAATCAGGCTGTAGGATTAACATGATCAAAGAAAAATGTGTATATCAGAAGGAGTAGTCCTCCTTTGGAAGCCTGGAAAAAGGAGGACAGGTGAAAGTTGATCATGCCCACTAAAGCACAGAACAGGAGAGGGACTTCAGAAGGCTTCCGGTCCCAAAGACAAGATCATTCTACCGTGAAATACACTGAGGTTCCATCAGGCTAAGGAGGCAGGCGTCATTACATTTTAGACCCCTTCTCCTCTCGCTTCCTCCTATTTTTTTTTTTTTTTTTTTTCTGAGACAGAGTCTCACTCTTGTGTCACCCAGGCTGGAGTGCAGTGGTGTGATCTTGGCTCACTGCAACCTCTGCCTCCGGGTTTCAAGAAAGTATCCTGCCTCTCCCAAGTAATTGTCTCCCAAGTAATTGGGATTACTTGGTGCGCCACCACACCTGGCTAATTTTTGTATTTTTAGTAGAGATGGGGTTTCACCATATTGGCCAGGTTGTTCTCTAACTCCTGACCTCAAGTGACCTGCCCGCCTCACCTCCCAAAGCACTGGGATTACAGGCGTGAGCCACCATGCCCAGCCAAAATATTTTCTTTCTGTTTCTGACTACTATTCCCTAGAAGTGAAAACTTGTTTCACTGATAATTCATAGCTGCTCAGGAGCTGCATCATTTTTTAGAAGCGACAACAGCAATGAACTCCCTCGAGGGGATGAGAGTCATTAGGTGAGCATTATGCTCCAAAAGCTGTACCCCCAAAAGGGTCAAGTGCAATGACAAAGCAGGGTAAACAGGCTACTAAAAATATCCAAAATGATGGGACCCATGTGTAATATTAAACTGGCATTTGTTAGCCCTTGCTAAAAATCAAAAGTCTATTTCAGCAATCCCAGCTACTCAGGAGGCTGAGGCAGGAGAATTGCTTGAACCTGAGAGGTGGAGGCTGCAGTGAGCCAAGATGGCGCCACTGCACTCCAGTCTGGGTGACAGAGCGAGACTCTATCTCTAAATAAATAAATAAATAAATTTTTTAAAAAGAGTATATTTTAGCATGGTTGATTACCTCAGGGTTGTTGACCATTCAGTTAGGCTAGCGCCACAGAAATCTGTTTTGCTTCCTAAATAGCATTGAAACAATGAACACTTTAATGCCATGATGCTTTCTTTTCTTTCCTTTTTCCGTCTTTAAAAAAATGATTAAATGGCTGTAGAAGTGGTAAAATCAAACTCTGTGCTTGTAATTATCCTGCAGGATGACTCATGGCCCACATTCTTAGAATTGTGCCCTCTTAAAACTGCAAAATACCTTAGATATCAGCTAGTTGATCTAGATAAGAAACCTGAGATTCCAAGAGAAAGGTGACTTTCCCAAGGTCACACAGTGGGCCAGTGGTCAGCTGGGGGCCCCAAAGGAAGGCCTTTCCCACTGCACACACAGTTAACATTCACAGAGGGTGGTGTCCACTAAGCAGAGCCTGAGTTTACTTCCCCATGTGCTAAGCTCACTTACCTCATCCAGAGGGGTAATCAACACCCCTTTCCATGTGGCTGTGTTACCAAGGCTACTGCTTGAAATTAAGACAAAAGAGCATGAAACGGCAGTGGTAGGGCCACAGGTACACCCTTCAGAAGGGCACATTTACAATGGCAATTGCCCAATGTATTTGAAAGTTATGAAAAATATGTTTTATGATAGTCTCTAAAAAGCTAAGAAAAAATGTAAAAAAGAAAGTTATGAAAAATAGCCCAGGTGTGGTGACTCACACCTTGTAATCTCAGCACTTTGGGAGGCCGAGGCAGAATTGCCTGAGCCCAGGAGTTCAAGACCAGCCTGGGCAACATAGCAAGACACTACCTCTATTCATATAATGTAAAAAACAATTTTTTTAATTATGAAAAATACAAGGTGTAGAGGTCACCACCTTCCATGGACCACAGCTAGACCACAGTCTAGCTTCCCGTATTGCAGTGAGGTGTGACTACTGACTATGCTCTGGCCAGTGCATGCAGAGGAAGTGGTGTGTGTTATCATGATGTGATGTGGTCCTGCCCATAAAAATCTACCACACATTCTCCTCTGGGCTCTTTCCTCTTCTGGCTGACTGGGATGGCAATACCCAGGCGACCTTGGACATCATATGATGAAAATGGCAAAGCAACTGTCAGTCGGAATCTCCAAATGAATTTATGAAGGTGAGCTACCCCCACAACCTGCACACACACATACCCAGAAAAGCTGCACACCCAGGAAAGCTACTTAACTAAGAAACACATTTCTATCGGGTAAGCCACTGACATTTGGAGGTCTTTATGTTACAGCCACCTAGCCTAATGAATGAATGAATACACGGGGAATCTCCGAAGATTAGGAAAAGTATGGCTTTAAAGCAGGAGAAATAAACAGCACAGGCAACACATCTGTTGGTTTATCATCAAACATGAAGCAATAGGAAGGAATCAACAGCATTTGGGGAAGAGTAAAACATACTCATTTATTCCTTTTAAGAATACAAAAAAACCACTCTCTAGCTTTAAGAATAGTTCATTTATGAGTTACTGTTTGAAGCACGGAAAGCCTTTTTGAGAGAGAGGATATTAGAAATGATGTTCAAGACCTCAGGCCCTACCGAAAACATATATTTTTTGCTCAAGTGTAATAGAAACCATTCTAAAAGCTAACACCAGTCTTGTGGTCCTGTGAAGTCCGAGGATCCTCAGTGGGACGAAGCGGCACAAGCAGGAGTAGCGGAGCTTCTAAGCAAGGGCCCCAGAGGCTGAAGGCCTAGAAGGAGGGCTCTCTTGTGGGTGTCTTGAATAGGCCCGGAAGTGAACGTGGGGCCTGAGCAGGGCCTAAGGAAACACTCCATCCAGCCACCTCAGCCTTAGTGAGAACACAAAGAGAATTTCTCCTTGTCCACAGATGCAACCTTCTTCATTCTGTACTTTATCAAGGGAGGCAATGAATTCAACTAAGCTTCCACAGTGTTTCTGATGTGATCCCAAATGGCATTTTCATTAATGAACTCTGAAGTTATTTTCTCATTCATCCTGAACTCCCCCAGTGATGTTAAGCAGTACTCAGCATGACACTTGATACTACACACCAGTGTGGTTAAGAGCAGGGGAATCTCAAGGGCACCAACATGTAACTGCTGGCCAACCTTGGTGCTGGAGCTGGGTCCTTGATGCCGCTGCTGGGCTGGACATTAACCCTTTAGTTGCTGGCTTATGAGCAGGTCCCTGGGTTCCTGGGGAAGCGACAAGGAGGGTCTGGCTGGTGGTTGTGGACACATAGGAGGCTTCAAGCAGTAGCTCTCCACTAAGGCACAGAGGGACTTCCACATTTTAACAACTAGTTTGGCTGTATGTGTGCAATTAGCCCTGGTGAAAAGTGCAAGCTTTGGAATTAAGATTTGGGCTCAAATCTTATTCTGTTACAATCCAACTGTGTGACCATGGCTAACTACTACTTACATTCTCTGAGCCTTAGTTTCTCAGTCAATGCTCATCTCTCTAAGTCCATTCCCCAGCTCACACCACCTTTAGAGCAAGCCCAGGGCACAGGAACAAGGATAGAGAAAAAAGAGAGGATAAATTATAAAGAAACAAAATGGGCTGAACCTGGCAGCTCATGCCTATAATTTCAGCACTTTGGGAGTACAAGGTGGGAGGATTGCTTGATCCCACGAAAGACCAGCCTGGGCAACATAGGGAGACCCTGTCTCTACAAAAAATAAAAAATTAGCCAGGCGTGGTGGCACATGCCTAAAGTCTCTCAACTACTTGGGAGGCTGAGGCAGGAGGATCACTTGAGCCCAGGAGGTGAAGGCTGCAGTGAACCGTGACCGTGCCACTGCACTCCATCCTGGGTGACAGAGCAAGACTCCATCTCAAAAAAAACACAAAAAGAGTTAGAGATCTTAGTTTGAATCCTAGCTCTGTTACTTACTAGTATATGCAAACCATTTCACCCCTCTGTAGCTCAGTTTCTTCATTTGTACAATGGGGATAATCATAACACATTACCTATGTTCTGGTGGATAATGATAAATGAAATTAACACAGGTAAAGCGCTAAGAGCAGTACCTACCTCATACGGAGTGTATGCCTTAGCCACTCTTTATTCTCCCATGAGTCCTCCCACCTCATCCTCCCAAAGTGCTGAGATTACACACAGGAGCCACTGGGCCCGACCCATTCTGTATCTTCATCATTTATCCCCTCTTTTTTCTCTATCCTTGTTCCTGTGCCCTGGGCTTGCTCTGAAGATGGTGTGAGCTGGGGAAGGGACTTAGGAAGACTAGCATGGACTGAGAAACTAAGGCTCAGAGAATATAAGTAATAGTGATCCATGTTCACACAGTTAGATAGTAACAGAATTAAGATTTGAGCCCAAATCTCATATTATGAATTGGTGGCACCAAGAAAAGAGCAGTGGAGTCAGAGACATTGAACTCGGCACTGTCACTTTCTAACAGCTTCAGAATTTTTTTTTTTTTTTTTTTTTTTTTTTTTTGAGACGGAGTCTTGCTCTGTCGCCCCAGGCTGGAGTGCAGTGGCCGGATCTCAGCTCACTGCAAGCTCCGCCTCCCGGGTTCACGCCATTCTCCTGCCTCAGCCTCCCGAGCAGCTGGGACTACAGGCGCTCGCCACCTCGCCCGGCTAGTTTTTTTGTATTTTTTAGTAGAGACGGGGTTTCACCGTGTTAGCCAGGATGGTCTCGATCTCCTGACCTCGTGATCCGCCCATCTCGGCCTCCCAAAGTGCTGGGATTACAGGCTTGAGCCACCGCGCCCGGCCACAGCTTCAGAATTTTAGGAAAGTTACGTAAGTGGCTGAAGCTCAGAGAGATTACCTGTAAAATAAGATTTTGTTACATTACAGCTAACACTTATTGAGCATTTACTCTGTGCCTGTTACTGCACATACTATATATAAGTTCTCTCATTTAACGTTCCCAATACTGTGGAAAAGATTCTATGATTATGACCATTTTCCAGAGGACAAAACTGTATCTTTGAAAAGTTAAGTATCTAGCCCAGCGTCACAAAGCCCAGCCACGACTGCAAGCCAGTTCAGTAAGACACCAATTCAATAAGACGCAGTGTGCACAGAGAATAGTCTCACGGTAACTGTTGTCTCTGATCCCAAGATCTTGTAAAGGCGCTGAAAGCGTGGTTTTTGGGTGGCCCATATAATGGTTTATAGCACAACAAACACATTTGAAGAAAGGTTTATAATCCAGTGTCCATAAAAACCAAAGAAATGTAGGGCTAGCCTGACACAATCAAGACCAAGATTAAGATATTTTGTTCCCAACATGATTCAGGATGAGGCAGAACAAGAGAGGCACAAAAATTTTCCAGAGGCTACAAATCTAATATCACAATATCATTGATAAAGTTATGCTTTATGTTCCTGTAGAGAGATCTAAAATGAGTATTTACATGTTAAACTACACCTTCACACTGACCTCTGTTATGATCTCAGAGAATGTTCTAAAGTCCCAAACTGAATAAAATGTACACCTAACAATCCCAACAATATTCTTTTTTAAGAAATGTTGTCTTGAGAGTCGCTTGAACCTGGGAGGTGGAGGTTGCCATGAGCTAACATCAGGCCACTGCACTCCAGCCTGAGCGACTGAGTGAGACTCTGTCTAAAAAAAAAAAAAAAAAAAAAAAAGTGTTGTCCCAGGCCAGGCGTGGTGGCTCGCATGCCACCTGTAATCCCAGCACTTTGGGAGGCGAAGGCGGGAGGATGAATTGAGCTCAGAAATTCGAGACAAGCCTGGGCAACGTGGTGAAACCCATTCTCTACAAAAAACACAAAACTTAGCTGGGCGTAGTGGCGCAGTGCCTGTGGTCCCAGCTACTCAGAAGGCTGAGGTAAAAAGATTGCTTGAGCCCAAGAGATTGAGGCTGCAGTGAGCCATGATCACGTCACCGTACTGCAGCCTAGGAAACATGGTAAAACCCTGTCTCAAAAAAAAAAAGTGGTCTCTATTATATTCTTGGACAGAAAGGCTCAAAATCTTAAGATGTCAATTCTTTTCCGAATTGACATGAATTTAACATGTTGCCCTCCAAAAACAAAAGCAAACGAAGAAAAAAATAGGAAAGCATATTTTAAGTGGGAGAGGAAATAAACAAGGCATCTGAACTAGACAAGTTGATCCTAAAGAATTTTCCTAACCAGGAATATTCTGACTGAGGGGCCACTAGCACTACCAGATATTGAAACACAGTAGAAGGCCTTAATAAATAGTATAGTGTTGGGAGGCTGAGGCAGGTGGATCACCTGAGGTCAGGAGTTCGAGACCAGCCTGACTAACATGGTGAAACCCCACCTCTACTAAAAATACAAAACTTAACCGGGCATGGTGATGGGCGCCTGTAGTCCCAGCTACTCAGGAGGCTGAGGCAGGAGAATTGCTTGAACCCGGGAGGTGGAGGTTGCAGTGAGCCGAGATTGTGCCATTGCACTCCAGCCTGGGCGACAAAAGCGAGACTCTGTCTCAAAAGATAGATAGATAGATAGATAGATAGATAGATAGATAGATAGATAGATAGAAAGAAAGAAAGAAAGTAAGTAAGTATAGTGTGGTCTGGGAGGGACATTAATAATAGAACTCAAATTAGTTCTACAAAAACAGTTTCTTTTTTTTTTTTTTTTTTTTTTTGAGACGGAGTCTCGCGCTGTGTCACCCAGGCTGGAGTGCAGTGGCGCGATCTCGGCTCACTGCAAGCTCCGCCTCCCAGGTTCAGGCCATTCTCCTGCCTCAGCCTCCGAGTAGCTGGGACTACAGGCGCCCACCACCACGCCCGGCTAGTTTTTTGTATTTTTAGTAGAGACGGGGTTTCACCATGTTAGCCAGGATGGTCTCGATCTCCTGACCTCGTGATCCGCCCGCCTTGGCCTCCCAAAGTGCTGGGATTACAGGCTTGAGCCACCGCGCCCGGCCACAAAAACAGTTTCAAATACAAGATCCAGCATCCAGTCAAAGACAACCAGGTGCATGAATACAACATGAGTGAGAGCCAGAAGAAATATAGCAAACAAAATTAAACTCACAGAGAATGCCATAGAGGGAAATTATTAGACAGCCTATAAACAAATATGCTTATTAGACAAAATGGAGTTTTCTTCAAAGGGCTAGCAGGCTGACAACTGCCTTCTTAAGCACCAACAACGGAAGCCAGAAGAGTAGAATGATAGCATCAGTGTGCCGGGAAACAAACCATGAACTTAGAATTCTATTTTTTTTTTTTTTTTTTTTTGAGACAGAGTCTTGCTCTGTCGCCCAGGCTGGAGTGCAAGGGCACGATATCGGTTTACTGCAAGCTCCGCCTCCCGGGTTCACACCATTCTCCTGCCTCAGCCTCCTGAGTAGCTGGGACTACAGGCGCCCGCCACCACGCCCGGCTAATTTTTTGTACTTTCAGTAGAGATGGGGGTTTCACCATGTCGGTCAGGCTGGTCTCGAACTCCTGACCTCAAGTGATCCACCTGCCTCAGCCACCCAAAGTGCTGGGATTACAGGTGTGAGCCACTGCTGCACCCGGCCAATTGCCTTGTTTTTTGATTTGCTTAGTCATATTTGCATCTATTGCTAAATCTTCCCATACCTGCCAATAGCTAAAATATAAAAATTAGCTGGGCCTTGTGGCATCTGCCCGTAATCCTAGCCACTAGGGAGACTGAGGCAGGAGAATTGTTTGAAGCTGGGAGGTGGAGGTTGCACTAACCAAGATTGTGCCACTGCACTCCAGCCTGGGTGACAGAGCGAGACTCCATCTCAAAACAACAAGGCAATGTGGAAGCTCTTGATGTACTGTTATTGAGAAATCTTCAAGATACATTGTTAAGTGAAGAAAAACAAGCTGCACCTAACATTCTACTTTTTGTGGAAAAGGAGGGAGAGGAATTTACTTGCATAGTATTAAAAAAATTCCCTAAAGACAGATTAGAAACTAAGAACAGTTGGTACCCACATGTAGTTTATTTGAACAAAACAACAACTTAATAATGAAAGTGGGCCAGCTGTGGTGGCTTATGCCTGTAATCCCAGCACTTTGGGAGGCCGAGATGGAAGGACTGCTTGAGACCAGCCTGGTCAACATAGTGAGACCTTATCTCTATTTTTTAAATTTAAATAATAAAAATTTTTAAAAATAATAATGAAAAAGTCTTCAACATTATGCATTCTTCAATTTTCCTATGAGCCTCCTTGTTTATTCATTTGAAAGTACAATATATTAAAATTCACCACAAAATTGTAAAAGTGGGCTGGGTGCCATGACTCACACCTGTAATCACAGCACTTTGGGAGGCCGAGGCGGGCAGATTACTTGAGGTCAGGAGTTCCAGCCCACCCTGGCCAAAATGGTGAAACACCGTCTCTGCTAAAAATACAAAAATTAGCTGCCTGGTGTGGTGGTGGGTGCCTGTAATCCCAGCTAATCGGGAGGCTGAGACAGGAGAATTGCTTGAACCCGGGAGGCAGAGGTTGCAATGAGCCGAGATCACGCCATTGTACTCCAGACTGGGTAACAGAGCAAGATTTCATCTAAAAAAAAAAAAACTGTAGAAGTGTTTTCTACTCCTAGTTGAGAACTGAAGAAGAGAAATCTGACCGGACAATTTGGTAAGCACATCTTATATGCATTTTTTAAAGACATTAATTCCAGTTATCACGGGTACTGGGATTGCAGGCGATTTTAATTATCTCCTCTGTGTTCTGTGTTTCTCCAGGGCCACTGTTAATTTTATAATTAGCTTTAAATTTGTTCAAATAAAGTAAATATTATAAAGAGAAATTGTCTTCAGTAGTTAAGAAAAGGATGAACGTTTGACTTTGAGAGTAATTAGGCTGGGCGTGGTGGTTTATGCCTGTAATCCCAGCACTTTGAGAGGCCGAGGCTGGTGGATCACTTGAGGTCAAGAGTTTGAGACCAGCCTAGCCAACATGGTGAAGCTCCATCACTACAAAAAATACAAAAATTAGCTGGGCGTGGTGGCATGTGCCTGTAGTCCCAGCTACTCGGGAGGCTGAGGCAGGATAATCACCTGAACCCGGGAGGCAGAGGTTGGCATAAGCGTAGATCACGCCATTAAACTCCAGGCTGGGCAACAGACAGAGCAAGACTCTGTCTCAAAAAAAAAAAAAAAAAACCAAAGAAAAAGAAATGTTGACTTTGAGGGTAATTAAAAATTGGAAGTTTCCTAAGAAAGATAATCATAATTTCCATTTCTGAAAAACTTTATAAAATTGTATTAGACGTCTTTGGTTTAAATTTTTATTTATTAAAGGCTAAGGTGGATCAGATGACCTTTTGCCACAAAGCTTTCATAGCAACCGAAGAGCAGTGTTTAGAATATTTTTCACTTAAATAATGAGGAAGAACAGGGCTGACTGCACGAGGTGGAAGAATCCAGATTGTGCAAATGGTCTTCCGTTCTGCAGCCTCTCTGCAGTTGTTGTGGGTTATTAGACTTCTGAGATCTAAAATATTCTCCCACAGCGTAGGAAGCTCCTCCTAAAGTTTTACATAAAATATAATCTCATTATTTCAGAAACAGACTGGGTAAAACTAGTACCATGAGAAGAAACAAGCTTTTCAGTTAAGACCAAGGTTAATTCTGGTTTTTCTAAGAAATAAAGACTTTTCTTTGTTTGATTCCAGAGAACCTCAGGGGACACCCGACTGAGACAAACTGAGGAGTTAGAAGAAAGAATTTCCAGATTTTAAAAGTAACTCAACAGAATGACTCTTTTCAGAACGTTAGACAAACTTGTATTCTGTAGGTATGTTTTAGAATTTCATAGGTAATCACAAGATTATAGATGAGAGGGAAGATGAAAAAGGCAAGAAAGCTATCAAAGTATTGGAAATGGGCCGGGTGTGGTGGCTCAGGCCTGTAATCCCAGCACTTTGGGAAGCTGAGGTGGGCAGATCACCTGAGGTGAGGAGTTCAAGACCAGCCTGGCCAACATGGTGAAACCCCATCTCTACTAAAAATACAAAAATTAGCTGGACATGGTGGTGCATGCCTGTAATCCCAGCTACTCGGGAGGCTGAGGCAGGAGAATCACTTGAATCTGAGAGGCAGAGGTCACACTGAGCTGAGATCATGCCACTGTATTCTAGCCTGGGCAACAGAGCGAGACTATGTCTCAAAGAAAAAAAAAAAGCATTAGAAATGGCAAAACTGGAGGAAAAGAACAAAAAATGAAGAGAACATTAGATAGGTTATGAAGATAATCAGCTTGGGTCAATTTCCCTGCAACATGGGAGCTGCTATAGACCCCTCAAGGCAATAGTTTTCAATTGGCAACCACTTGGGTACCGAAGAAGTTATTTGGCAACACGTGAAGACATTTTTGGTGGTGGGTGCTACTGGCTTCTAATAAGCACAGGCATACTGCTAAACATCCTATAATGCACAGGAAAACCCCAATCCAAAATATCAACTATGCCAAGGTTGAGAAACCCGATATTGAAGAATACTGCCCCTACAGAAACACTCAACAGACATTGTAATTCACAAAGGGAATGTTATTAATACAGCTACCTATAAAGAAATACCAATGAAGCCAGGCGTGGTGGCTCACGCCTGTAATCCCAGCTTTTTGGGAGGCCAAGTCAGGTGGCTCACCTGAGGTCGGGAGTTCGAGATCAGCCTGACTAACATAGAGAAACCCTGTCTCTAATAAAAATACAAAATTAGCCGGGTGTGGTGGCAGGTCCCTGTAATCCCAGCCACTTGGGAGGCTAAGGCAGGAAAATCGCTTGAACCCGGGAGGCGGAGGTTGCGGTGAGCCAAGATCATGCCGCTACACTCCAGCCTGGGCAACCAGAGTGAAACTCCGTCTCAAAAAAAAAAACAAAAACTACCAAGGAATAGCTACCTATAAAGAAGTCTCCCCAAGTTAACGGAATACTTAAAATTTGAATACTAGATGGTTTTGTCCTTAATCCCCATTGGACCACTTTGATAAGGGCTTACTGTGTGTCTGAGTGACCAACCTGTGCCAGTTTGCCCAGGACTGTCCTGGTTTTAGCACTGAAAGGACAAATGAAGCCATTCTGTCCGGCAAGAGTGCAGTGGTATTTGGTCATTTGGAATTTTCTCTCTTTTGAGGAGAAACCTCCGCTTCCCTCATGGCTTCCTCTGTGCTTGTTCTCACACATTACCAAGTTCCTGAGGCCTGGCTCCAGCAGGGAGAGACAGTTTGATCTCAGGGGTGCTCTCTGATCTAGAGGGAGCCCGGGAGAAAGGGGGGCCTGCCAATGCTGGTGGCCGGGAGGCATCAGCCCCAGGGGGAAGGGCACTGTCAATGGCTCATTTGGTTCTGTCACCACCCAAGGTAGGGCTCTCCTTTGGATCGGGCACTGGGGAAGTGTTCCTCCCCTGCAGGCCCACATAGCCTGCTAAGAGGCATCTTTCCTCACCTCCTCCTGGGGCAGTGTCCCAGGCAATGGAATGCATTCCTTGAGAGAGGATCCCTTACATGCTTTCCCTTATCTTTCCCGGATTATGCCCTTTCTTCAGCCTATTTCTTTTTTTCTCTCTCTTTTCTGTTTTTGGGTTTTTTTTTGGGGGGGGGCGAGTGGAGACAGGGTCTCCCCCTGTCACCCACAATCATACTTATGCCTGATCAATTTAAAAAAAATTTTTTTTTTAGAGATGGGGTCTTGCTATGTTGCCCAGGCTGGTCTTGAACTCCTAGCCTGGGCCTGAGCCACCATGCCTGGCCCCCAAGCCTATTTCTTACAAAGGTGAAACTTTCTAACTACTATACCTAGCCCCTGTGATCAACTCACATAACATATATGAAAGCATTTTGGAAACTGTAAAATATCTGACAAATGTAACATATTAACGTCACACTGAGAAATAATTTGTCATTTTTCTTTTTTAAATGAGACAGGGTATCACTCTATTGCCCAGGCTGGAGGGCAGTGGCATGATCATGGATGGCTCACTGCAGCCTCAAACTTCTGGCCTCAAGTGATCCTCTTGCCTGACCCCTCAGAATGCTGGGATTACAGGTGCAAGCTCAACTCATTTCTGTTTTTGAAGTTAGCAACTGATGGTTGTTTCATTTTCTAGATACTTTAAATTCCCGTGTGGCAGGCACTGTTCTAAACACTTTGCATGTGTTACCTCATATAATATTCACAGAAATCCTGATGATAATGATGATGATGATGATGATGCCCATTTTATAGATGAAGAAACTGAGATAGGATGACATTAAATAACTTTCCCAGGGTCACAGAGCTGGTGGAGCTGAGTGATTAGATTCAGACAGGCTGGCTCCAAAGTCCATGCTGAATTGCTACCTGTGACTCAAGTCAGGAGAAAAAAAGGAGTTGCTCAAATAAAGCGTCCCTGGCAGTAATGAATCATTAACTTTCAGCCCACCCCAAGGACTGGGTGGCCTGAGGGTCACGTGCTAAAGAGGAAACCCTGAGTGAGTCAATCATGAACGCATGACTGTTCTTAGTTCCTTATAGGTTTGCTTCCTCAAATGGCCTTCCTGGAGTGCTGAGCCAAGAGATGGATTGGGACCAGTTTCAGTTCTGGGAAAGGGGCTAAACCCCATCTAGCCAATGCCTGCGCCCACGCTTCAGCTCTGTGCGTGCTAGTGGCCAACTCTAATGGAGGCCGCAGGGACTTCCTCAAACTGGGAAATGCCTGCTCATGTTGTCAAGAGTCCTCAGCAACAGCTTGTTTGCAGACTGAACACCTCACAGGCAGCCTCAGAAAGATCAGGGAGTTAATAGTTACATGAAGACAGCTCTGGAGAACAGCTCAAGCGACGATCCAGACAAATGCAGGTTGTATAATGGGTACCTGGTTAGATTCTGTTTAAAAAAAAAAAAAAAAAAGGATATTCTTCTCTGCTATTTATTCCCTGTTCCAATGTTTTTAAAAATCCTGTTTTCCCTTTCCTGATCCTCCCTTATGGTATTTCATACTTTAAAAAAAAAAAAAAAAAAAAAAGTCTGGAATAAGCTTATAGTCACAAAGAAACAGGAACGCAACAAACCAGAAACCCAAAGTCCCAAATCTCTGCCTTATCACAGACCATTTCAAACTCTGGAGTTTTTTCCTACTTCAGCATCTATCTCAAGATTAGATACATGCGGTACCATTGTGTTACCCCCAGTGAAGAAACCAACAAACTGTCATAAAAATTACAGGAAGCTAGGAGCGGTGGTGCGTGCCTGTAGTACCAGTTACTCAGGGCTGAGGTGGGAAGATGGCTTGAGTCTAGGAGTTCAAGGCCAGCCTGGACAACACAGCGAGACCTCTTCTCTTAAAAAAAAAAAAAAAAGAAAAAAAGAATTACAGGAGGTCACTGTTTTGGACTAAAGTTCTGCAACTAGGGCCCAATAGACCAGACTGAAAATCAAAATGGAGTCACTCAGGCTAAAGTTTCACATCACAAAACAGAAACTAAGTTGTCTGACCTTCTCAGTAATCAGGAGGAAGAAATAACACCCAATTTCTTAAATGGGCCAGTTTAAAGTATTTAATTGGCATAATGAAACTCCTTGCTTTAATCCTTAAAGTAATCTGATGTTATTTTTCTGTTGTTCCATCTCCTGTTGTCCCATTCCTTACAAAAAAGTATCTTTGAAACAATATACTTTAAGTTCTTTCCTTCTACTTTATAAAGCCAAGCTCTTCTGCTCGGCTGACTGGAACCCTTTTTCTATAATATGGAAGGAAGTGTTGCCCGATTCTAGAATCTCAAATAAAAGCAATTGAGAACTTTAAACTAAATTTGTTGCAATTTTGTCTTTTGACACAAAGGATTTTCCTCCTGACACTTATAGATGATTGTAGAATAAATGGCCTCCCTCTGCCTCCATTTTCTCCTTCCATTCATTCTCAGTGTTCTTAGCTTTTTCTTTCTGCATGCCCGCCACTTCGATTTCATTGTTCTTCCATCTGAAAGCTTCATTTATGGCCTTTTCTACCATTTTCTCTTTTACCTTAACTTCTAGAGTTATTATGTTACCTAGGGTATCAAGAGGACAAGAGATACGACTTCTCGCTGCCTCAGTTCCTCATCTGTAAATGGTGCTGTGTAGCAGGGCCTGCTATAAGGGCTGAGGGGTGATGCACACAAAGCACTTGGCACAATGATACACACAGTAGGTGCTCAAAACGTGATAGCAAGCTGGGCGCGGTGGCTCGCACCTGTAATTCCAGCACTTTAGGAGGCCAGGGAGGGCAGATCACTTCAGGTCAGGAGTTCAAGACCGGCCTGGGCAATATGGTGAAACCCCATCTCCACTAAAATAACAAAAAATTAGCCAGACGTGGTGGTGTGCACCTGTAGTCCCAGCTACTTGGAAGGCTGAGGCAGAAGAATCGCTTGAACCTGGGAGGCGGAGGCTGCAGTGAGCCAAGATCATGCCCCTGCACTCCAGCCTGGGCAACAGAGCAAGACTCCATCTTAAATTAAAAAAAAAAAATGCAGCCAGGCACGGTGGCTCACGCCTGTAATCCCAGCACTTTGGGAGGACAAGCCTGGCGGATCATGAGGTCAGGAGACTGAAACCATCCTGGCTAACACGGTGAAACCCCATCTCTACTAAAAATACAAAAAATTAGCTGGGCATGGTGGCACGCACCTGTAGTCCCAGCTACTCGGGAGGCTAAGGCAGGAGAATCACTTGAACCCGGGAGGTGAAGGTTGCACTGAGCCAAGATCACGCCACTATACTCCAGCCTGGGCGACAGAGCGAGACTCCATCTCAGAAAAAAAAAAATGCAATAGCAAAGAAAAAATTAGATGGGAGTGACCAGTTCAGATTCTCTAGGTAAAACTCTATTTATAACTTTAAGGGTAATTATTTAAAAATTATTAAAATTATAAAAAATAAGATCTGACTTAAGTGGGAACTAGATTACCTATTTTAGGGAGATGATATGAAGAAACTACCCATCTTACAGAGGTGGTTCAAATCAGAGCACTTCTCCACACATGAGTCAATCTACACTCCCAACAAGTTCTGAAGCATTTTTCTCTGTGGGTCTCTGCTGGAGTTATTACATTGAGAAATTAACTTTTAATTTTTGTTGTTGTTGTTGTTTTTTGAGACAAGGTCTTACTCTGTCACCCAGGCTGGACGGCAGTGGCACAATCACAGCTCACTGCCACCTCTGCCTCCCTGGCTCAAGGGATCCTCCTACTTCAGCCTCCCATGTAGAGGGGACCACAGGTGCACACCACCATGCCCAGCTATTTTTTTAAATTATTTTTTTATTTTTGTAGAGACAGGGTCTCGCCTTGTTGCCCAGGCTGGTCTTGAACTCCTGGGCTCAAGGAATCCTCCTGCCTTGACCTCCCAAAGTGCTGGGATTACAGGAGTCAGCCACCGCTCCCTGCCTGCTTTTAGAGGATTTATAAATTCAAATCGGTCAAAGATCCAACATGCCAAATATCCTGGGCCTCTCACCAGTAAAAAATTTTCCTTCAATTGAACTCAGTTTAGTTAGCAAAGTCAAATGAGTCCATTTCATGGATATTTTCTAAATGTGTTTCCTTATACTTTCTTTTTTTTTTTTTTTACTCTTAGAATCCAAGTGACTCACCTGTGTGCTTGAATCCTTTCCACTGTCTCATTTCCCTCCTCCAAGTTTCTAGTACCTTCTCTTTGTTGTGAAGGATAATCAAACTGAACAACAAAAGTTTACCTTCCTCATTTGGAACCTAAAAACTCTCTTCCTCCTGGCTCTGAGGGCTCCAAGAATTCCTCGAATCAGTCCTCAGATCATTGTGGACACCACATCAGGAAACTCAGGCACATAGGAAGGCCAGATAACTAGCAGAGATGCTGAAGAGAAAGCCCGATGACCACAGCACGGTGATGGTCTAAAGGCCTTGAAATTTGGTTACCATCATCCCCAACCCGCCGACCGCCTGTGGGCTACATTCACCAGCATGCACTGGCAGCACCAGCCACCCGTTCTCTTCCCTTTCATTGTTGAGCAAGTTTCATATCATTCAGTTAGGCTCAACGCTCACACATATCAAGGAATGATCCGTACCACTGCTCACACACGAATGGGAAAGGACGTATAATACATAAAGGCAGAGACAGCAGAATTTCAGACAGTGGTAAAAGTTGTGAGGTAAATATAGCAGAGGAATGGGATAGAGACTAACAGAGATTGGTGAGAGAGAGAAGGCTGCTCTGATATTTGTGCTGAGAGTTGAACAAAGAGACAGGGAGCCTAGCAAGGATCTAGGGAAAGAGCGATCTAAGCACAAACAAGGGCAAATGCCCCGTGGCAGGAACAGGTTTGTTTATTTTGTTTTTGCTTTAATTCCAGGAACAAGAGTCTGTAGCTGGAATCTGGTGATGGAGGCAGAGGCGGGAGCACAGAGGTTGGGAGGTGGCCAGAGGTCATGAGCTGAAAAACTCATGAGCCATAGGAGGGAGCTCGGGTTTTATTCTAAATAAAAGGAGAAAGCTGGGCACGGTGGCTCAGGCCTATAATCCCAGTACTTTGGGATGCCGAGGTGGGAAGGTTGCTTGAGTTCAGGAGTTTGAGACCAGCTTGGACAATATAGTGAGACCGCATCTCTACAAAATATTTAAAAACTGGCTGAGCATAGCAGCATGCGCCTGTAGTCCCAGCTACTCGGGAGGCTGAGGTGGGAGGATCCCTTGAGTCCAGGAAGCAGAGGTTGCAGTGAGCTGAGCTCACACCACTGCTTCCAGCCTGGGTGACAGAGCGAGACCTTGTCTCAAAAAAAACATAATAAATAAATAAATAAATAAACAAACAAATAAAAGGAGAGGCCATTGGAGAGTGTCAAGCTTGCAGGGGGACACTTGGGAAGATGAAGAATGAAAAAGCATCGCATAGAGATGGTTTGTTTGGTTTCCTGGAGGAAGATTTCTTCCAGGTTGACACAATCTACTTGTGAGTGGATGAGAAGGTGGGGGTGGTGGGGGAAGAGGTGAGACTAAATGATCTCTTCTTCAGAAGACAGCTCAGAAACCATGGACAGAAAGTGCCTTAAAAGATAACCAGAGAGCCTTCGGTGTGTGTGTGTGAGTGCGCGTGTGAAGAGAGGCTGCAGCCCAGGTGTATGGCATCAGTCCTGCAGGAGGGAAGAGAAGTGAAAGGGAGCCTCAGCAGCTCCCACAGTCACAGAGCTCGGGGGCCTGGCCATCTCCTGAATGCCAGCCCCAGGAGCAACTGGACCTCCCTCCTTAACTCTGTGAGCAGCACCTCAAGCTCACCGTATCCAATGCCGACCTCATTTTCTCCCCCGAACCAGCTTCCCCTCCTCTGCACCCATCTTAGCAAGTGGATTGCCATCCCCCAGGTGCCCACGCCAGAATATCGGTTGGCGCCTCTCACTCCTGCTCCTTCACTCCCTTCACCCAGTCAGTCACTGAGACTTACTGAGTTCACTCCCAGAACCCATCTTGAATCTCCATGTCTCATCTCCCTCTTTCTATCCCTGCAGCCTACATCTTAGTTCAGGTTCTTCATTCAGACCCTCACTATAGCTTACTAACAGGTGCCATTCCTAACTCTAGTCCCTGTTGCCAAACGAATCTTTCCAAAACTAGGATCTGGGTCAGGCATAGTGGTTCACACCTGTAATCCCAGCACTTTGGGAGGCCAAGGCAGGAGGATCACCTGAGGTCAGGAGTTCAAGACCAGCCTAGTCAACATGGTGAAACCCCAACTTTACTAAAAATACAAAAATTATCCGGGTGTGGTGGTTGGTGCCTGTAATCCCAGCTACTCGGGAGGCTTAGGTAGGAGAATCGCTTCAACCCAAGAGGTGGAAGTTGCAGTGAGCCGAGATTATGCCACTGTACTCCAGCCTGGGAAACAGAGCAAGACTCCATCTCAAAATAAACAAACAAACAAACAAAACTAGGATCTGATGATGTCGCTCACTACCAATAGTCAGCAAAGCATTCCAGGATCTGTTCCCTGCCTTGCTCCAACTCCATCTTTCCGTACTATGACCCCACTATGCCATATAAACTATTCACATTTCCTGAACACATTCTTCTGGCTCCGGGCTGTTTCGTGTGTTGCACTGAGCCCTCTACCTGTTTCTTCTTCAACCTTATGCCCTACTCTCAATGCCTAGTCATTCATCAAAACCATTCGATTGTCACCTCCACTGCAAAGTCTAGTCACCACCCTGGTAGGATCCATGTCTCACTGCCACCCCTGCCTGTGCTGTACTCTCTTCCAACTCTATCAGGGAAACTGTGACATTGCATTGGCCTTATTTATAAACTCCTTCTGCCAGTGAATAAGCACCCTGAAGGCAGCCTAGCACATAGCAAGTGCTCACTACACACTCAAAAATCAAACTAGTGGGGTATCTGGAGTGTGCGAAATACAGAAAAGACAGGGAAAAGGACCTTCAAGGTCATGGGTTAACTGCAGAATGGGGATAAAGAACAAGAAAGAGCAAAGGGAGACAAAAGCAAGGTCAGGCCGGCCAAGCACGGTGGCTCACACCTGTAATTCCAGCATTTACTGGGAGGCTGAGGTGGGCAGATCACTTGAGTCCGATAGTTCAAAACTAGCCTCTGTCTTTACTAACACCCTGTCTCTACTAAAAATACAAAAAAAAATTAGCCGGGCATGGTGGTGCACACCTGTAATACCAGCTACTTGGGAGGCTGAGGCACGAGAATCACCTGAACCTGGGAGGTGGAGGTTGCAGTGAGCCGAGATCGCGCCACTGCACTCCAGCCTGGGCAACCGGGTGAGAATGTTTCTCAAAAGAAAAAAAAAGAAAAGAAAAAAAGGCAAGATCAAATCAGATCATTGGGATTAGCAAACAAGGAGAACAAGCTCAAATAATTTTGACAGTAAATATAACTTGCAAGTGAATGACAGCTCTGACAGAATCCTTCAGAGACAACAGATGGTGAGATGGCAGAGAGGGCCTTTGAGGTCAATGCTGGATACTTTATAATGCCAATAATAATAACAACAATAAAAAGTACATAATCAATAACAATCACCAACAACTGAGTGCTTTCCACATGCCAGGCATTTTACACGAGCTATATCTTTTCTATAAGGTAGGGACTACCACTGTCCCGTTTCATAGACGAGGTTACCAAGGCTCAGCAAATTTAAATTAGTCCAAGAACAAACCACTAGGAAATGGCAGATATGGAATCAAGCCCAGGTGTGTCGAACTCTAAAACCTGAGCTTTTAACCACAATTGCCATGGTGCTTATAGCATAAAATATTATTTAATTGCTACATAAAGCTATTTATAATTTCATTCATTAAATCATACTGTGAATGATCCTTTTAATCAGTGGAAATTTTTTTTTTTTTTTTTTTTTTTTGAGATGGAGTCTCGCCCTGTCACCCAGGGTGGAGTGCAGTGGCGCGATCTGGGCTCACTGCAAGCTCCGCCTCCTGGGTTCACGCCATTCTCCTGCCTCAGCCTCCCCAGTAGCTGGGACTACAGGCGTCCACCACCATGCCCGGCTAATTTTTTGTATTTTTAGTAGAGGCAGGGTTTCACTGTGTTAGTCAAGATGGTCTCGATCTCCTGACCTCGTGATCCGCCCACCTCGGCCTTCCAAAGTGCTGGAATTACAGGCGTGAGCCACCGCGCCCAGCCAATCAGTGGAATTGTTTAAAATTCAAAGTTTAGTTTGTGAGCCTTTCCGCTGATAAGGAGAATTAAATATGTGATGTGGTTTACTTAAAAAAAAAGTATTAAAGACCCTCTGAGTTTGACGAGCTTTAAAAAGAAACAGGGTCAGGCGCAGTGGCTCACACCTGTAATCCCAGCACTTTGGGAGGCTAAGGCAGGCAGATCACGAGGTCAGGAGATCGAGACCATCCTGGCTAACACAGTGAAACCCCGTCTCTACTAAAAATATAAAAAATTAGCCGGGAGTGGTGGCACGCCCCTGTAGTCACAGCTACTCAGGAGGCTGAGGCAGGAGAATCGCTTGAACCCAGGAGGTGGAGGTTGCAGTGAGCCAAGATTGTGCCACTGCACTCCAGCCTGGGCAACAGAGCAAGACTCCATCTCAAAAAAGAAAAAAAAAAAGGGAAACAGAAGCTGGACAAGGTGGTGCAAGTCTGTAGTCCCAGCTATTTGGGAGACCAAGGCAACTCCTGGCCTTAGGAGTTCAAGACCAGCCTGGGCAATGCAGTGAGACCCTGCCTCTAAAATATGTTAATTAATTAATTTTTAAAAGCAGCATGATTAAATATATTTTGTGATTTATTATAACACAGAATTGGTTTAAAATGCAAATCTATCATCAAACCCTGCATTTTTTTTGAGACAGGGTCTTGCTCTGTAACCCTGGCTGGAGTGCAGTGATGCAATCTTGGCTCACTGCAGGCTCCGGGCTCAAACGATCCTCCTACCTCAGCCTCAGAGCAGCTGAGACTACAGGCACACGCCAACATGCCCAGCTAATTTTTGTGTTTATAGAGATGGAGTTTCACCATGTTGCCCAGGCTGGTTTTGATCTACTGGGCTCAAGCAGTTCTCTCTGGCCTCCTAAAGTGCTAGGATTACAGGTGTGAGCCACCAGGCTGGGCTGGCTGTTCATGTTTTAAACTGAACACCTCACATATCATAACACTCCCCCAAGGTAGGCTGGTAAAAACCCTGTAAGCCACGACATGGAAACTTCCATTCCAACCCACCAGACCAGTGTTGTCCATTAGAAATGCAATGGGAGACATGTATTTGATTAATTTTCTGGAAGCCACATTTTAAAAGCATAAAAAACAGGTGACAATTTTAATAATATATTTCATTTAACCCAACATATCCAAAACACTGTCATTTCCGCATGTAATCAGTATAAAAAACTATTAAACTGAGATATTTCATACTCGTTTTTACATTTACGGCACATCTCATTTTGGATGCTAGATTTTCAACAGAAATACTTCGTGTGTATTGCATAAAATTCAGTCAAAAAAGTAGATCTCACACACGCACACCTACCCGTTGCCTCAAATGTACTTACAAGCTTCCCAATAAAGTTGTGTTTAACAAAAACATAATTTACATGGCTTCAGTTTTTAAATTTAAATTAATTAAAATAAAAGATTCAGCTCAGTTGCGCTAGCCACATTTCAGGAGCCACAGGTGACTGGAGGCTCTTATATCAGATGGCACAGCTATAGATCATGTATGTGTGTGTTTGTTTTCTAATGCTCAAAATGGAAAGATCAGAAAGCTGATGGAGTCTTAGCTAGTGATACAAAGAGTCTGTTCCAACTAATGGAGGTGCAGTGACCACATCTACAGGTTCCACTAAAGTTGCACAACCTGTGGCTGAAAACTAGGGCAGAGAAAATGACTACAGGACATTAGTAATTCACTACTTTGCTTTTCTAACAGGTTTTACTTGGGGTCATTAAATGAATACCTAGTCCATGTGACTGGACTACTTAAAGTTTTATCCTCACAAATCCTTGTTTGCAAAATCAAGAAAACTAAGAGGATTAAGTGTTTCCATGTTAGTTAAACTAGGAAAACAGAGTTGCTGCTGTTTATTTTAAAACTTTGCTGTGCATAGGGGGAAAAAATGGGTATGGAATGGAATTTGTGAGCCAAATAAAAAAGAAAAAAGGCAAATGAGATCAAGTTCCTTTGAGCCTAATTCATATGGATCTTCCATTTCAGAGCCCCAGAACAAGCTTGCAGTCATGAACTATGACTTTTATTGTAGAGGTAAGAAAGTAACGAACTCGCCCCATAAATATTCCTAATTGTTTCAATGGGCTCTAATAAACTGACTTTTAAAGGTCTTGTGTAAAGAAAAAGCACATACATTATAATTGCCTATTATTACCTTGCCTCATACTAGCAGCCTTGATTAGCCAGAGTAACCACAATGGGTGGGGTAGGTGGGGAGTTTTCAGGGCAAAGCCTGTCTTAGCACCCATACTTCACAACAAAACCAAAGCGGATCCAAGCAGTCCCACATGACAGAGGTGTTTCAGCACATGATCAAGCACAGCTTATTAACCATGCCCCTGCTATCAGTAATGTGACCGTGATGGGTCATCCATCAAGCAGCGTCTGTCATTCACTGCTGATGCCCAGCAACAAATATCGTATCTGGCAAATAGCAAGCACTATAGACATATGTGTTGAATGAATGGATGAATTAACACATTCTAGGGAACAGAGCAGAGTGGGCATTCTGTGGAAGTCTGGAAGCGGTACTCTTCCAGAAGTCTGGCCTCTTCCCCCGACACCAAACTCCTTCTCTGAAGTACATTTGATGGTTTCAAAGCTACTCAGCCCGAATGTTACTAAATGCCCAGCACTATGCAAAACACCACGGGGCAGAAATCCATAAGAGGGGATACACTTCCTACAGAATTAACATGTTAGGGAGATAGCATAAATCCCCCCACCCTCACCACACCCCACTTGACTCTCCTCTGCACTGTGCTGAATGTGAGCATAACTGCACTGGATCCTGATAGCTTCATCCCGCTGAGGTCTGAGGTAGAGAACTCTGTTGAGTCATGGAGGTGGTGTAGGTGTCCTTCCGAAAGATTGTGATAATTCTTACTGTCAGACACCTTGAAAAGAAGAGGTTCCTCAAACCAGAGAAAGAGAGAGTCTGGAAGGTATGCCTTTGACCACCAGGAAACAGACACAGAGTTAGGGGCTTTTCTCCTGGGTGTAGAGTCAGACTTTTTGAAAGCAGGCATGTTGGAGGGTGCTCCTGGGTAAGAAGGGTTAATGGCGAGCGCTGTTGCAGGGAAATGGGAGGGAGAGAGTAGAGGCAGAGATGAAAACGCCTGACCCTGTTAACCAGAGCAGCCATTGCATATTTCGTTCTGGGTGTATTCCACTCCCTCAAGCATCCTAGATCCAGCTTGGTGCTCTGTCCGCTTTTCAAGTGGGAGTGGGACTCCTGAGAACAGGCAGGCAGGGGCAGTGGTAATTGACGAGCGCTGGCCAACGAGAAGGTGGCCCTCGGAAACAAGAGTCACAGTGAAGAAGGCAAAGACCCCACCGGTGACCTCTCTCCATTGCGAACTTTCATGAAGGGTGTTTTCTGGGGTTTCCTTATAGAAGACAGTGCACACAGCCACAGTGGGTCAATCCAAGACGGTGGCACGATGAAGTGGCGGGAGGGGATTCAGAACAGCTGTGTGCAGGCAGCTGCCAAGCATTTGAGACAACGGCGTGACCTTGGACACATCACGTGATTTCCTTGGGCCTTAGTGTTTTCTCATTTATAAAATGAGGGGTTTAGTAATATCCACATTACCAAAGGGAACTTCCTGCTCCGGCATCAGCTACCACCCTAAATACTCAAATGTGTGATACAGTCGAAGCACTGGAAGAGCCGTGAGGAGGGGTCCACCTGGGGTGCGTGGAAAGGGCTTTGTGAAGAGGCAGGACTCTGAACTGGGGCTGAGGCAAGCAGGGGGAAAATGGGAAGAACAGTTTGAACAGACTCGGAAGCTAGGATTTGGGAATATAATGGGGTGCATCTGGGGAAATCCTCACTGCTGAGTCAGGAGGGCATATTAAGGGGCCACATGTAGTGCTCAGGGAGGAACTGTGGGCAAGGATGGGGGTTAACACTAAGAAGAGACCAGAAGGCCCTGACCACCCTCACTTTCCCTTAGTCTCCAAACATCTATCCATTTAATAAACACTTATGAAGCACTGGCAGCCAGGCATTCGATGCCAGGGACAGGGGTAGGGAACACACAGAAAGAGAAAAAGAAGACACTATAAATATGAAGACATAATAAGTGGAACTGCCCCTTCCCTCTGCTTCTAAGAACCCTTTTCCCCTCAGGGTATGTTTTGGAGTTTAACTTGATTTCACCAAATAATACATTGGAGGAATGGGGTGGGGAATTCTCAGAACTTTTACTTACAACGGAAAGACCTTCCAGCACTTTCCTTAACCCTCCTGAGCCTTGGTTTCTCTGTCTGTATAATGGGCTTCATAACACCCCTCAAAGGTAAGAATTACCTGAGATGGAGAGGTGATGCCATGGTAAATAGGATTGCTAATAAAATGTGACAAGTAAATAGTAATGCTGACATGCTGGTTACTGGTATTTTCACTGTTTTCATTTCAGAGGAGGAAAAAGGACAAAATTGCAGTTCCAAGGAATTACAGTGAGTTGCTCAAGGCAAGGGTGACTAAGCCAGCACTGAAATGGGGCCTCAGGCTGCCCTCGGCCAGACAACACCATGGTAATATTGCAGCCTATGTTTCTTCTCTTTGTCAGCAACATGATAGAATCTCTCTTTTGCCTGGCCAGTTCATGGGGCCCTGCAATTCAGAGGACCAGTGGCACACAGCAAACACAAAGCCACACCGTGTACTGGGGTATAGCCAAGGATGGTTGCCACATAAAATAAAGGATACGCAGTAAAATATGAATATCAGATAAGCAACCAATAATTTTCATTTGCTAAATATAGTAACCTTAGTACCAACAAGAAAGTCACAGCTGCCTACGGGGTGAGTCCAGCAGGCTTTGGGGGGAACATTCCAGCTTCCCCAGGGCTCTACCATGTAAAATGCAACACTCCTCAACGAAGGTAATCACTCCTGGGCCAGTTTCCCTTTCAGGATTCAAAGTCCCACAATTGAACACTCAAAGAAAAGAATGACAAGGACCTGGAAAGTCCTTACACATGTCTAATTCAAACTGAACCTTTCCTCAAAGGAAGACCATCATAGGAAGAAGTGTTAGGGTGGGGGAGCAAGCTATGTCACTCTCTCAAAAACACCAAATTATGGAGAGCATAAAAGATTTGATTTCTGAAATTCACACAGTAGGTCACTGACTGGGATGAGAGCCTAGAAGGTATGATGGTAGCTAGACTTCGATTCAGCAGACACATTTATTTTAGCTACATCCATCTCCATCTTCTCAGGTGCCCGTTGGAGATAGCTGCCTGGTTAGTCTTAGGGTGTAGTAATGAGCCATTACAACTATAAATTACTCTCTTAGAATGAAGACTCCAAAGAGAGATCCTGAATTTACTGCCCCAAGGGAGGAGACTGCATCATCAGTTAATAAGCGGGAGCAACAAGGAGAGACACTGGCATAGTTCAGCAACAGGGGCACTGGAATCATGGCTGACGTGTTTGCTGTTACATTCTCTTTTAGTCCCTTCTTGTGTGCCATCAAAAACTCTGGGATTTGATAAGAAATAGCTTAAGTTTTAGGGGAAAGAGGATAGAGGAATAATAGCTAAAGAGTTTCTTTTTTTTTTTTTTTTTTTTTTGAGACAGGGTCTCCCTCTGTCACCCAGGCTGGAGTGCAGCGGCATGATCTCACTCACTGCAACCTCCACCTCCCGGGTTCAAGCAATTCTCCCACCTCAGGCTCCCAAGTAGCTGGGATTACAGGCGTGCACCACCACGCCCAGCTAATTTTTTAATTTTTAGTAGAGATGGGATTTCACCATGCTGGCCAGGCTGGTCTCGAAATCCTGACCTCAAGGGATCCACCTGCCTCAGCCTCCCAAAGTCCTAGGATTATAGGTGTGAGCCATTGCACCTGGCCCAAAGGTTTCTTTTTGAAGTGATTAAGATGTTGTAAACTTACTGTGTAAAATGACTGTTGAATGTTCCCAAACTGTGTGTGGGTTGCACATGCCTGTGAATATACTAGCATCCATTGAACTGTACATGTAGTTTGTATTTATTTATTTTTATTTTTTTGAGATGGAGTCTCACTCTGTCTCCCAGAGTCTGCTTTCCAGTCTGGAGTGCACTGGCACAATCTCAGCTCACTGCAACCTCTACCTCCTGGGTTCAAGCGATTCTCCTGCCTCAGCCTCCTAAGTAGCTGGGATTACAAGCATGCACCACCATGCCTGGATAATTTTTTTGTATTTTCAGTACAGACGGGGTTTCACCATGTTGGACAGGCTGGTCTCGAACTCCTGACCTCAAGTGATCCACCCGCCTCGGCCTCCCAAAGTGCTGGGATTACAGGTGTGAGCCACCGCGCCTGGTCTGAACTGTACAATGTAAATGGGTGAATTGTACAACGTATGAATAATATCTTAATAAAGCTGTTTTTATTTTTAATTCTGGTATTTAGGAACATGAAGAACACATAAGACACTGATCAAGAACACTAACCATAAGTACCTGGAGGGGCAACAAAGGCAGTGAGAGAGGTGGCGGCTTTCATTTCTTTTTTTCTACTTTTGATAGAGTCCTGAGTGCAAGAATCTTTCACTTTCCTCTCAACGCCTATTAGAAAAAATAAAACAGCAGCTCAAATGTTTCCTGACCTTCAGGCTTATCAAGGTTTGGGGGCTATGATGAATTGAGAAGGCTTTCCCTAAACCTTAGGGACAGAAGCCCACACTCCATTCTAGCTGAGTTGCCGGATCGGGGAATAGGCCAGGTACTGAGAAAGGTTTTTTTTGTAACAAGATGGAAATCTAGACTTGTGCATGCCTGTGTGCCTGTGTAACAACTTAAATTTTAAACGCTGTCAACTGACTCACTTTTTAAAGATCGGAGCTGGGCATGGTGGCTCACACCTATAATCCCAGCGAGTCCAGAGGCTGACGCATGAGGATTACTTTAGCCCAGAAATTTGAGGTTACGGTGGGCCATGATCATGTCACTGTACTCCAGTGGGGAACAGACTGTACTGGGGAACAGACTCTGTCTCTTTAAAAAAAAAAAAAGATTGGGCAAGACAACAGTGCACAGAAGAGCAAACAAACATCTTCGGGGCCTCCTATTACCGGTAAACTCTCTGTTTGCAACCTCTCATCTTGGACCCTGGTCTCCAAGCCTTAGACACATTGCCTCACCTGGTGAATGAGATGACACTGTGAATAAGAGATCAGCTTTTAGCTTTGTTGTGGTCATCTTAAAATGCAACAGCCCAAAGGGTGGAACAACCCAATATCCATCAACAGGTGAATGAATATATACAAAATGTGATATTGTCCGTTACAAAGGAATATTTCAGTCTTAAAGAAATGAAGTGCTGGACATGCCATAACATGGATAGACTGTGAGTGTATCATGTTGAGTGAAAGAAACCAGACACAACAGTCCATATATTGCATGATGCCTTTTCTTTTGAGACGGAGTCTTGCTCTGTCACCCAGGCTGGAGTGCAGTGGTGCCATCTTGGCTCGCTGCAACCGCCTCCCAGGTTCAAGTGATTCTCCTGCCTCAGCCTCCTGAGTAGCTGGGACCACAGGCACCCGCCACCAAGCCTGGCTAAGTTTTGTATTTTTAGTAGAGTCGGGGTTTCCCCATGTTGGCCAGGCTGGTCTCGAACTCCTGAACTCAGGTGATCCACCTGCCTCAGCCTCCCAAAGTGCTAGGATTACAAGTGTGAGCCACCGCACCCTGCTGCATGGTTCTATTTATATGAAAAATCTAGCTGGACGTGGTGGCTCAAAAAAAAAAAAAAGAAAGAAAGAAAAAGAAAAATCTAGAATAGGTGAATCCATAGAGACTGAAAGCAAATCAGTGGTTGCCAGGGGCTGGGGGAAGGTGGGATAAGGAGCGGCTTCTTAAATGGGGACAAGGGTCTCCTTGGGGGATGATGAAAATGTGTTGGAAGTAGGTAGAGGTGATGGTTATACCATATTGTGAATCTACTAAACGCCACAGAATTGTATACTTTAAAATAGTTAACTTTACATTAAATGTAAATTTTAGACTAAAATGTAAATTTTGGTCTAAAAAAAGGCAACAACATCTGGGATAAGAAAATCAGATACGTGACCAGGTGTGGTGGCTCGCACCTGTAATCCCAGCACCTTGAGAGATCAAAGTGGGAGGGTTACTTGAGGTCAGGAGTTCAAGACCAGCCTGGCCAACATGGTGAAACCCCCATCTCTACTAAAAATACAAAATTAGCCGGGCGTGGTGGCACACCCCTGTAATCCCAGCTACTCGGGAGGCTGAGGCAGGAGAATTGCTTGGAGGTGAAGGTTGCAGTGAGCTGAGATCGCACCATTGCACTCCAGCCTGGGCGACAGAGCAAGACTTCATCCCAAAAGGAAAAAGAAAAAAAGAAAAGCAGGTATGTGGGGAGAATTTCACAGTTACCCTAATGAGTAATAGGTTCTACCTGAGACAAGGGCTCCCCAGAGCGTCAACACTGCAGTGGAGTTCTCTAGCCTTTTAGAGAGGGCACAGGACATGTACAAGTGAAGACATACGGCAGAAAGAGCATGTAATGCTCAGGAACTAGCAAGAATTTGGTGGGAGGTAAATTTCTGTGAAAATGGAACCTCTCAAAGTTAATATATACTTTGGATGCCTAGGAGAGCTTCACCAAGGTAATATGAGAGAGCATCACTTCCCAAAATAATGCTTTACATCTCAGGAAAAAATGCTTGTTCATAAATAAAATAATGCTGTGCTCATTTATAATAGGAGTCTCCATTTCCAGAAGTCCACCATTTCCCATTCAGATTTCAAATGCATAATCTTTGACCTGTACTGCAAAGCTAGCATCGAAGTAGAGTACAGGAGAATCATCCGTTTGCAATCATTAACCTATTTTCCTCTTATTTACACCACCTGGTATCACACTTAGTTTTTCTTTTCTTTTCTTTTTTTTTTTTTTTTTGAGACAGGTCTTACTGGGTCACCCAGGCTAGAGTGCAGTGGTGCAATCATAGCTCACTGCAGCCTCAAACTCCTGGACTCAAGCAGTCCTCCCACCTCAGCCCCCTTAGTAGCTGGGACCACAGTCATCCATCTGGCTTAATCTTTTTTTTTTTTTTTTTTTTTTAAAGACGGAGTTTTGCTCTTGTTGCCCAGGCTGGAGTGCAATGGCATGATGTCAGCTCACCGCAACCTCTTCCTCCTGGGTTCAAGCGATTCTCCTGCCTCAGCCTCCCAAGTGCTAGGATTACAGGCATGCACCACCATGCACACCGAATTTTGTATTTTTAGTAGAGACAGGGTTTCTCCATGTTGGTCAGCTGGTCTCAAACTTCAGGTGATCCACCCGCCTCGGCCTCCCAAAGTGCTGGGATTACAGGCATGAGCCACCGCGCCCGGCCAATTTTTGTACTTTTTGTAGAGACAGGGCCTTATGTTGCTCAGGCTGGTCTCAAACTCCTGAGCTCAGGCAATCCGCCCACCTTGGTCTCCCAGTGATAGGATTACAGGTGTGAGCCACGGCACTCAACCCCCTATTTCTTCTTGTAAAACTGAAATGACATCTGAACCTCAGTTAGGTTTACTAGCGTCCTCATCCAATTTAGAATCAATGCAAACAATTTGGGACATACATTTTTATAAAAACATTAAATAATTTTATATTCAAGGAACCAACTTTAACAGTGAAAGCACTGAATAATACCTTCAGTAGGGAGGCCCCTGGAAGACTGCTTTAGAAATACCTGAAACACTGATACATCTGTACATCCCCACCAAGGGAATCGCTTAAAAAATCATTTTTCTTGGGAGGCCGAGGCAGGTGGATCACCTGAAGTCAGAAGTTAAAGACCAGCCTGAGCAACATGGCGAAACCCCGTCTCTATTAAAAATACAAGAATTAGCCAGACGTGGTGGCAGGTGCCTGTAATCCCACCTACTCAGGAGGCTGAGAGGCAGGAGAATTGCTTGAACCCAGGAGGCGGAGGTTGCAGTGAGCTGAGATTGCGCCATTGCACTCCAGCCTAGGCAACAGAGCAAGACTCCGTCTCAAAAAAACAAACAAAAAATAAAGAAAGAAAAGAAAATCATTTTTCTCTTCTCCACCCCTACCCCCACTTCCACCCACTTCAAATATGAAAATCTCCACACTGGCCTGTTTCCTCCACCAGAACTGTACAGGAATAAGAAACACAACAGAGAGCATATTCTGCTATGGTCAGGAATATTTCTCTTGATCTGAGGGTACACACATGAGGTCATTGCACACTGCTTTTCAGACTGGCTCTTTCTGAGATGTTTTGTAAAACAGCATGTTCCAGTGTCTTTCACATCATTTGTACTGAGATAGCAAATCTGCAAGGAGTGACATTGGACCAAGATAGGAAAAGTCAAGGCCTTGTGGTACGACAGTCTTCCAGAACTGACGACACAGCTTGGTCTCGAAAGCTCTCATTATGTGGCTACACGTTTTACTGGTAGGAGCATATAAACTGTCACAGCTACCGAACTCCTCTGCATGACATTCAAGGCCTCACCTAACCAGACCTCAACCCTATATTCTCTTCTCTCCCTCTATTTCACTTCACTCGTGGTCAAACTGAGCCATTCTATTGTCTCTGTTCCCTATATGCAACCTGATACATCAGTCTCAATGCCTTTGTTCATGCTATCCTCATAGCCCAGAATATTCTTGCTCTGAACTCCATGGACCCAAATCCTTGTTTCTCCCTGACAACTCCTTCAAAAAGCCCTCCCGATTGTCTCCCTCCTTTCCACTCCAATCTCTTTCTGTATCTCTTTTGTAAATAATATCACTCTCTATCTTGATTTTTTACCTAGTAGTACTTATCATTTTCTGTGTTTTATTATTTTATTTCATGGGCTCCTTTAAGAGCACCTCAAGGTTGAAGACTGAGTATTATTGTATGATTAATCTTTGTATTCTATCTTTTTTGGCAGACACCACAGATTGCCATGCAATAGCCATTCCTCTCCTCTTTGTTAAGAGAGCTCCAAGGTCTCATAGCTAACAGATGGACAGCTTGGCTTCAAAGCTCTTGAACCTTACCACTACACTATCAAGCACTCCACATGCTTAACACCATGCATTCTTCAGCTTTTCTTGGAAGAGGAAATAATCAGTTAAGACAATTATCTCCATAATTCTGGCTTGGGAAGCAGGAATAGCCATCACTAAAGGAACGAGGAAGGGCTGGGCGCAGTGGCTCATGCTTGTATTTCCAGCACTTTGGGAGGCTGAGGCAGGCAGATCACTTGAGGTCATGAGTTCAAGACCAGCCTGACCAACATAGTGAAATCCCATCTCTACCAAAAATATAAAAATTAGCCAGGCATGGTGGCAGGTGCCTGTAATTCCAGCTACTCGGGAGGCTGAGGCAGGAGAACTGCTTGAACCTGGGAGGCGAAGGTTGCAGTAAGCAGAGATTGCACCATTGCATTCCAGCCTGGGCGACAGAGCAAGAGTATCTCAAAAAAAGAAAAGAAAAGGAAAGAAAAGAAGGAAGAGTTATGATTTGTTTTTGCAAAAGAAATAGAAATCGCCTCATCAATTCTTTATCATTTATGTTGAAAAGATCAGGCCAGGTGCTGTGGATCATGCCTGTAATCCTAGCACTTTGGGAGGCTGAGGCAGGAGGATCACTTGAGGTCAGAAGTTCAAGACCAGTCTGGCCAACATGGCGAAACTCTAAACCTTTGTATATTTAGTCTCTACTAAAAATACAAAAATTAGCCAGGCAGGGTGGCGTGCGCCTATAATCCCAGCTACTTGGGAGGCTGAGGCAGGAGAATCGCTTGAACCCAGGAGGCAGAGCTTGCAGTGAACCGAGATTGCATCACTACTCTCCAGGTTGGGCAACAGAGACTTCGTCCCCACCGCCAAAAAAAAAAAAAAAAGAGAGAAGATTTGCTCAATTGCTTTTTGCTGACCTTCACCTATCTATCTGCAGCCAGTGTGGACATAGTCTCTCTGCACGCAGTCAGTGTTCAATAAGCCAGCATTCTAAGCCACAGAAGACAAGCAAAGTTGCAAGGGAACAAGGGAACGTAATGTGCCTAATCAGAGGCATGGGCAAGGCATGCTGCTAAGCTGAGAACTTTCAGGAGCAGGGAGGTGACTATCCTTGGAGCTGTTCTTTCTATCACAGGACAAATGGAATTTGCTGGGTCTGTCGACATGAGGGTGGAAAAAGGGAGAGCAAGAGTAAAGAAGCTTAAAGCAGAGGAGTAAGATAACATCATTCCGTGCACAGAGGTTGGGAGGAGAAAGGTGGATCATTCCTGATCTCCTGAGACAAGAGAAAAGGACAGGAGAATTCTTAGGTTTATGGGGGGGAAAGGTCTTTTGTTCACTTCCTGGTGCAGGCACACGTACCTACATATTGCTGTTTCTCTAGCCAGATTACTTACTCAGTGTAGTGAGTGTGCCTATGCCACACAAGAGGGTAGCAACCATTTTGTAAAGGGTCAGACAGGAAAAATTTTAGGCTTTCTGAGCCATACAGTTTCAGTGGCTACTGCTCAACTCCGCCATGTTGAGCAACAGTCATAAATAGGTCTTCACACTGTGTCCCAATAAAATTGTATTTATGGATGATGAAATTTGACTTTCATCTAATGTCCCAATTGGCCCAAAAGATTACTCTTCTTTTATTCTTTCTCCCTAACTATTAAGCATGCAAAGCCCCACACCTTGTGTATGCGCACACACCCTCTGTAGCACAGGAAAAGGACGCCCCTGGGAAGGATAATCACCGCATTCAGGGGAGTGGCCACCCCTGAGAAGAGAGAAAGAGAATCAAGGTGAGGGGCCTGAGGGGCCTCAATTCTCTCTCCAGTGGTTTATTCCTCACGGTGGTCCCAGATACAGAGGTGTTTGTTGTACCTTTCAGTAGGTCAGAAATAAAACAAATTTTTAAATATCAAAGTATTTAAAGTTTTGGTTTATCGGCCGGGCGCAGTGGCCTATAATCCCAGCACCTTGGGAGGCTGAGGCAGGCGGATCACGAGGTCAGGAGATCGACACCATCCTGGCTAACATGGTGAAACCCCATCTCTACTAAAAACACAAAACATTAGCCAGCCATGGTAGCACGCACCTGTAGTCCCAGCTACTCAGGAGACTGAGGCAGGAAAATCACTTGAACCCAGGAGATGGAGGTTGCTGTGAGCCGAGATCGCGCCACTGCACTCCAGCTTGGGTGACAGAGCGAGACTCCATCTCAAAAAAAATATATATATAGTTTTAGTTTATCAAAATACTTCAATAAATAAATATTTATAGGCTGAGGGCAGTGGCTCACACCTGTAATCCCAATATTTTGAGAGGTCGAGGTGAGTGGATCACTTGAGGTCAGGAGCACGAGACCAGCCTGGAGCCTGGCCAACATTGCAAAACCCCATCTCTACTAAAAATACAAAAATTAGCCGGGCATGGTAGCAGGCACCTGTAGTTCCAGCTACTCCAGAGGCTGAGGCAGGAGAACGGCTTGAACCCAGGAGGTGGAGGTTGCAGTGAGGCGAGATCACGCCATTGCACTCCAGCCTGGGTGACAGAGAAAGACTCCATCTCAAATAAATAAATGAATAAATATTTATGTATTTATATAGGTATTAAATATGTATTCATTTAAATGAATACTTATTGAAATAATTTGATAAACTGGAAATTTAAAATAAAACAATGCACATAAACGTGCCCAAGTTCATTACCGTTTTTTTGCAGAAATGATTATGTTAGTAAAAAGCATTAAATAAATAAGCAAACAAACAATAGCACCTGCCCAGGAAAAGGCTCTTATTTCAGTTTTTGAATCACCATGAAAGATTTTCCTGAGGATCAAGCCAGAAGGGGCAAAGGCACCGGCAAAAATGTATTCACATCTCCAATCTTAAGTCTCTTGATTTCATTTCTGCATTAAAGCATTTTCTGTTTTCTAAAACAAGATCTTTTGGTCAATTTAGCATACCAACTGCTAGCCTAACTCCACAAAATGGAATCTTTTTAAGGCAGGGAGCTATATTAAGTCCCCAACATTTACTTTCTGAAAATTCTTTAGTGTATTATTGCATAGCAGAGTAGTGTGACAAGGATCAAAAGATTAGAAACAATTTCAATTAACTCCTTCTGCTAATATACATAGAGGAATGACCACTGAATTTTGCCGCAATGTCTAATGGAAAATAAAGTGCGCACACAGGAGATTTACCATTTACCCCAATCACAGAACTTTATTTATTTATTTATTTATTTATTTAGAGATGGGGTCTCAGTCTGCCACCCAGGCTGGAGTGCAGTTGTGTGATCTCAGCTCACTGCAACCTCCACCTACCAGGCTCAAGTCATCCTCCCACCACAGCCTCCTGAGTAGCTGGGACCACAGGTGCACACCACCATGTCCAGCTAGTCTTTATATTGTTTTGTAGAGATAGGGTTTTGCCATGTTGTCCAGGCTGGTATCAAACTTTCCTCAGCTTAAGCAATCTGCCCCCCTCAAGCTCCCAAAGTGCTGGGATTACAGGCATGAGCCACCGTGCCCGGTCCCAATCATAGAACTTTAAAATGCTGCTTTGTTTCAAAAAAAAAAATAAGAGACAAATAAATAAATAGGTGCATTTTTAAAAATAAAATGCTGCTTACAGAATAAAAACACCACAAACGCTTTGCAGGAATGAAAGTCTGAAAATGATGTAATATAGTAAGAGTATAAATTAAGCTATTTTTAAAAAATCCTTTGATTTAGGGTTTCTACATTCTATATTCTATAGTGTCCATCTGTCCTCTGCTCATATGTGTTTAAGCCATAAATGAATTCTCAGAGTCTTTTATCCTTGTAAAACCAAAAAAAAAAAAAAAAAAAAAAGAGGGGGGCGGGTGGGGAGGAGGAATCTGTCCAAAAAGGGCTGTAACTTATTCATCATCCTTGACTTCAACAAATAATTAGTACTGGTAAAGATTGTTCTCTAATTATTAGAAAGAGAAGTCCCTGGCCAGGCATAGTGGCTCATACCTGTAATCCCAGCACTTTGGGAGGCCAAGGTGGGCAGATCACTTGAGGTCAGGAGTTCAAGACCAGCCTGGCCAACATGACGAAATCCCATCTCTACTAAAAGTAAATATAAAAATTAGCTAGGTGTGGTGGTGTACACCTGTAACCCCAGGAGAATGAGGCAGAAGAATGGCTTGAACCCCGGGAGGCAGAGGTTGCAGTGGGCCGAGATCACACCATTGGACTCCAGCCTAGGCGACAGAACAAGACTCCGTCTCAAAAAAAAGAAAAGAAAAAAAGAAAGAGAAATCCCTAAAGTTCAAAAGCCACAAAATAGAGAAAATAAGTTCAGCAGGACTTTCAAACCCAAATAGGTACTTACTACCCCCAACCCAGGAAAACGGAAACACACTTAGGTTGATCCTTAGTGTGGTGGATTAAAAATGTCTGTAAACTCTCTGTCACTCCTCTCATTGAGAAGTGGGAACCACACTTTCTCCACTTGAACCTGAGTGGGCTCTGTGCCTGCTTCAACCCAGAAGTGACACTGTTCCAGCTTCCAAACCCAGGCCTGGTAGCTTAGCTGTCCTATCTCTTGGGACACTCACACTTGGGACACTTGGCTGAAATGTAAGAAGTCCAACTACCCTGCAGGAGAGGTCTTACGGAGAGGCCCTGAAATGTTCCTGCCAAGGTGACAGGCATGTGAGCAAAGCCATCTTAAATCATCAAGCCTTCAGATGAGAATACAGAAATGAATTTTTAAAAAAAGTCCTCAAGCCAGACCAGCCACAAGTTGAATACTACCAACTAACCCCAGGTAATGCACATATAGCAGAATCTTCCAGCTAAGCCCTGCCCAAATCTGGTCCAAATCATGAGATAGTAGGCACTCAGTGAATATAGGGTGGTTTGTTGTACACCAAGAGATAACTGAGCCCTTGGCATCATTCTAGAAACTACAGACTAATATACCCCTGCACTTCAAATTTTTGGAAGAGTGCCTTTCCCACCCCAAAGCAGGAATTTTTTTTTTTTTCTTTTCCCGAGACAAGGCCTCACTCTGTTGCCCAGGCTGGAGTCCACTGGCGCCATCATAGCTCACTGCAGCCTTGACCTCCTGGGCTCAAAGTGATCCTCCCACCTCAGCCTCCTGAGCAGCTGGGACTACAGCCATAATAGCTGGCTAATTTTATATATATATATATATATATATATATATATATATATATATATNTGAATATAGGGTGGTTTGTTGTACACCAAGAGATAACTGAGCCCTTGGCATCATTCTAGAAACTACAGACTAATATACCCCTGCACTTCAAATTTTTGGAAGAGTGCCTTTCCCACCCCAAAGCAGGAATTTTTTTTTTTTTTTTTTTGGAGAGACAAGGTGTTGCTATGGTGACCAGGCTGGGCTCGAATGTGTGGTCTCAAGCAATCCTCCTGTCTCTGCCTCCGAAAGTGCTGGGGTTACAGGTATGAGCCACCACAACTGGCCTAAAGAAGGGATCTTAATTGATATTATTCTTGAAGGCAGAAGTAGGCTTTATAGATGAAAGTTACAAGAAACAAGATTACAAGGCCGAGCACAGTGACTCATGCCTGTAATCCTAGCACTTTGGGAGCCCAAGGCGGGCTGATCACCTGAGGTCAGGAGTTCAAGACCAGCCTAACCAACACGGAGAAACCCGTCTCTACTGAAAATATATAATTAGCCAGGCGTGGTGGCAGGCGCCTGTAATCTCAGCTACTCGGGACGCTGAGGGAGAAGAATTGCTTGAACTCGGGAGGCAGAGTTTGCCGTGAGCCAAGATCGCGCCATTGTACTCTAGCCTGGGCAACAAGAGTGAAACTCCATCTCAAAAAAAAAAAAAAAAAAAGAAGAACATAAAAAGATCTTCCTAGTAAGGTTTTCCAGTCACAGCCTGAACTGCCTCACGGAAATGATGACGTAACCATCACTGTAGGAATTCAAGGCCAGGATGGAAGCAATGAAGAAGCATAGCAACTTAACCCTTCAAATACCAAGTCAGGAAGACCTGAATCTGGATCTGTTTTGCTATAATTAGCTGTGTGTTTTAGGGCAAGTTGCTTAGCCTTTCTGAGTCTACTTGCTCAACTGTAAAATAGAGACACTGATAACAGCAATCTCAGAGAACTATAAATGAGTGCCTAGCCCAAGGGAAGCTCTTGGTTCTCATGCTTGTCAGATCATGACTATCGCTAATGTTGGAAAGGCATTTCTGCATTGGATGGGATGTCAAACCAGAAAGCCCCGCTGGCCCTGTCCATATAAAAATACGCTGGATCATTCCATGACCACTCATGGAAAGTTCACGTGTGCAGAAAACTAACTGAAAGCAACGGAAAAGATTTCAATGACAACTCAATCAACTCAATGGCATTCTCTTTTTGTTAGCTTGAGGTTAATTTGTACTTAAAAGCCTTAATTATTTAAGCAGAAAAGCAGCAAAAGAACAATGGGTTTAAACTGGCATGCCAAAAAGCATCGCTTGCTTGTTTGTCGGCTTGACATAATTGGTTACAAGGCTTCCATTGTGGATTTATCATGTAGACTGTTTGCCACTCTTCCCGCACTGGCCTCCTTCCTCTGCTCTCTGTTCCTGGAAACTACGAGTCCGAGTACAACTGCCAACCCCAGGTGGCCCCAAGTTGTGGTGAAAAGAACAGGACTTAAAGGAAATTGTTTCAGTTCAGTCACTTACTAGCCCTTCAACTTAGAGGAAATTAAGAAATCTCTCTGGGTCAGGCGCGGTGGCTCACGCCTGTAACCCCAAAACTTTGGGAGGCTGATGTGGGTGGATAGCTTGAGGTTAGGAGTTTGAAACCAGCCTGGCCAACATGGTGAAACTGTGTCTCTACTAAAAATACAAAAATTAGCCAGGTGTGGTGGTGTGCACCTGTAATCCCAGCTACTCAGGAGCTGAGGCAGGAGAATCACTTGAGCCCGGGAGGTAGAGGTTGCAGTCAGTGGAGATTGCACCACTGCACCTCTGCATTCCAGCCTGGGTGACAGAGCAAGACTCCATCACAAAAAAAAAAAAAGATACCTCACTGGACCTTCCATTTTTCTCCTATGGAGACTGGGAATAATTAATGAACCTCACAGAGATGTTCTACAGAGGAAATAGAATGACTCCATATGGTTTGGATGTTATAAAACAAAATGCAATTGTTAGTAGTTATTACTTTTAGGGCCAAAACATAGAATATGGGCCGGGCACGGTCACTCATGCCTGTAATCCCAGCACTTTGGGAGGCTGAGGTGGGCGGATCACGAGGTCTAGAGATCGAGACCACCCTGCCCAACATGGTGAAACCCTGTCTCTACTAAAAATACAAAAATTAGCTGGGCATGGTGGCGCACGCCTGTAGTCCCAGTTACTCAGGAGGCTGAGGCAGGAAAATGACTTGAACCCAGGAGGCGGAGATTGCAGTGAACCGAGATCGTGCCACTGCACTCTAGCCTCGCGACAGAGTGAGACTCCATCTCAAAAAAAAAAAAATGGAATATCATAAATCTTAAGACAACTAGCCAAATGGGCAACCGAGAGAAGTAGCTCAGAATCTTAGATTCATTGTTCATCTCTCTGTTTACTTTTTTATTTCTTTTTTATTTATTAAGTCAGCTCTTTATTTCTTCCTTAAACAGGGTAAGTTTTTAGTTTTTTGCAAATCACTTTTGTTTTCTTCCCATTTTTTAAAATATAAACTTTTCATTGAAGTGTCATATATAAATAGAAAATTCACAAGTTAAGAGAGTACCCCAGGCCAGGTGTGATGGCTCACCATGCCTGTAATCCCAGCACTTTGGGAGGCTGAGGCAGGTGATTGCTTGAGCCCAGGAGTTCAAGGCTGGCCTGAGCAATATAGTGAGATCCCATCTTTAAAAAAAATTTTTTTTTAAAGAGTACTCCTCAGCCTGGCACGGTGGCTCATGCCTGTAATCCCAGCACTTTGAGAGGCCAAGATGGGCGGATCACGAGGTCAGGAGATCAAGACCATCCTGGCAAACATGGTGAAACCCCATCTCTACTAAAAATACAAAAAATTAGCCGGGTGTGGTGGCGGGCACCTGTAGTCTCAGCAACTCCGGAGGCTGAGGCAGGAGAATGGCGTGAACCCGGGAGGCTGAGCTTGCAATGAGCTGAGATCGCGCCACTGCACTCCAGCCTGGGCGACAGAGCAAGACTCTGTCTCAAAGACAAAAGGGGTACTCCTCAGTGAACTTTAACAAACTGAACATAGTACTTATATAATCAGCACCCCAGAAGTCCCACATATAGTCATTGCCCACCAAAGATTGACTGCTCTCCTGATTTCTAACACTAGATTCATTTTGTCTGTTTTTGAACATTACATAAAAGAGATTTTGCAGGATACACTCTATTAGCTTCTTTCACTGAACATGAGTTTGTGGCTTTAAGCACATTTTTGCATGCAGTAATAGTTGTTCTCATTTTATGTAGTATCCCATTCAATGAATATGCCACAATTTTTTAATTCATCTACTATTAATGGATATCTGAGTTGCTTCCAGCATGGGGATATTTTTAATGGTGCTGTTAAGAGCATTGTTAAACTTTTCTTTTGGTAAACATATGTATAAATTTCTGTTGAGTATATAACCTAGGAGTGGAATCACTGGGTTATAATGTACATACATTTTTAGATTTAGTGACTCCTCTTTGGCACTAGGCTTCTTCTCCTCTCCTCCTCTCTTTTCTCCTCCCCTCCTCTCCTCTCCTCTCTCTCTTTTTCTTTTTTTTTTTTGAGATAGGGTCTCACCCTGTCACCCAGGCTTGAGTGCAATGGCATGACCTTGGCTCACTGCAGCCTCAACCTCCTCGGCTCAAGTGCTACTCCCACCTCAGCATCACAAGTAGCTGGGACTACAGGAGCACGCCACCACATCCGGCTAATTTTTGTATTTTTTTGTAGAGACAGGGTTTCACCATGTTGCCCAGGCTGGTCTCGAACTCCTGAGCTCAAGCAATCCACCTGCCTTGGCCTCCCAAAATTCTGAGATTACAGGCGCTCAGTGAGCCATTGCTCCCAGGTGGCACCAGGCATTTCAATCAGTGCTGATTTTATGTTCCTGTCTCTGACTCCAGGATCTCATTCCTTCATTCAGTCTCCACACAACCAACCACACCCAGCTTAGTGAAAAACAGCAGTGATCATGTTGTTCATTTCAAAACATGTTTTGGGAATGCTGCAATCCAATACACTTACCATCACATTCAAGGTCTTCACCTTTTGGCCCTAACCAACCATTTATCCATTCAACAAATAATATCCCCAGCCTTGAGACACCTCACAGTCTGGTAAGGACAAACTAAACAAGTGTCTGTAATTTTACACAGGACCTGGCAGAGCCAAGTTCTGGAGGGATCCAGATGATCTGAGACACTTTAAGAGAAGTTATTTGAGCTGGTCCTAGGAAAGGATGGATGGAAAGGAGGAAAGACAGAGTAACAATGTGCTGCAATGAAAAAGCATGATGGGCTGGGTAAAGAGGCTCACATCTGTAATCCCAACACTTTGGGAGGCTAAGGCAGGAGCATCCCTTGAAGCCAGGAGTTCAAGACCGGCCTGAGCAACATAGCAAAACCCCATCTCTAAAAAATTGTTTTAAAAATTAGCCAGGAATGGTGGTACCTGCCTGTAGCCCCAGCTACTTGGGAGGCTGAGGAGGGAGGATCGCTTGAGCCTGGGAGTTAAAGGCTGCAGTGAATCGTGATTGCACCACTGTACTCCAGCCTGGACAACAAAGCAAGACCTTGTCTCTCTAAAAACTAAAAAAATAGCCGGGCACGGTGGCTCAAGCCTGTAATCCCAGCACTTTGGGAGGCCGAGACGGGCGGATCACGAGGTCAGGAGATCAAGACCATCCTGACTGACACAGTGAAACCCCGTCTCTACTAAAAAATACAAAAAATTAGCTGGGCGAGGTGGCGTGTGCCTGTAGTCCCAGCTACTCGGGAGGCTGAGGCAGGAGAATGGCGTGAACCCGGGAGACGGAGCTTGCAGTGAGCTGAGATCCGGCCACTGTATTCCAGCCTGGGAGACAGAGCGAGACTCCGTCTCAAAAAAATAAATAAATAAATAAAAAAATAAAAATAAGCATGATGAGTCCCATCCAGGGGCAAAAGAGACACATTTCACATGATTGCCACATGGCTTTTTTTTTTTCTTTTGAGATGGAGTCTCACTCTGTTGCCCAGCCTGGAGTACAGTGGTGCAATCTCAGCTCATTGTAACCTCCGCCTACTGAGTTCAAGCTATTCTCCTGCCTCAGCCTCCTGAGTAGCTGGGACTACAGGCGCATACCACCATGCCTGACTAATTTTTGTATTTTTAGTGGAGACACGGTTTCACCATATTGGCCAGGCTGGTCTCAAACTCCTGACCTCGTGATCTGCCCAACTAGGCCTCCCAAAGTGCTAGGATTACAGACGTGAGCCACCACGCCCGGTCTTGTTGTTGTTGTTGTTGTTGCCCTGACTGGAGTGCAGTGGCGCGATCTCGGCTCACTGCAACCTCCGCCTCCCGGGTTCAAGTGAATTCTCCTGCCTCAGACTCCCAAGTAGCTGGGATTACAGGCACCCGCCACCACGCCCTGCTAATTTTTTTGTATTTTTAGTAGAGACAGGGTTTCACCATATTGACCAGGCTGGTCTTCAACTCCTGACCTCAGGTGATCTGCCCGCCTCGGCTTCCCAAAGTGCTGGGATTACAGGGGTGAGCCCCTGTGCCCGGCCCACCACATGGCTCTTACAAAAGTGCATGAGCCAGCTCTGGGGCTGCAGCATAGACTGAACCCGAGTTCTGAAGGGCCCAGCACAGTGTTCCAACCTCACTCTGTAAGCCCCGATTTCTCCATATGTATAATACACACTGCTGCTTTTAGGTGGCAAATGAGTGGAGGCATTTCATTTTCAAGGTTTGGATAATTTATATGCATTTTAGAAAAATACCGATTTTCTGCCGGGCACGGTGGCTCACGCCTGTAATCTTAGCACTTTGAGAGGCTGAGGCGGGCAGATTACCTGATGTTAGGAGTTTGAGATCAATCTGCCCAACATGGTGAAACCCTGTCTCTACTAAAAATACAAAAATTAGCCAGGTGAGGTGGCCAGCTACTGTAATCCCAGCTACTCTAGAGGCTGAGGAAGGAGAATTGCTGGAACCCACGAGGTAGAGGTTGCAGTGAGCCGAGATCACGCCACTGCACTCCAGCCAGCGAGACTCCATCTCAAAAAAAAAAAACCAAAAAACTGGTTTTCCATTTTCCATTTAAGAAATGAGATAAAGTTCCACTTTAAGTAAAAGTATTTTAGTAAAACAAAAGTGAGTTGATTTAAAGAAAAATATTACTCAGCACTTTGGGAGGCCGAGGAAGGCGGATCACTTGAGGTCGAGAATTCAAGACCAGCCTGGCCACCATGGTGAAAGCCTGTCTCTACTTTAAATAAAAAAAATCAGCCAGGTATGGTGGTGCATGCCTGTAATCCCAGCTACTCAGGAGGCTGAGGCAGGAGAGTCTCTAGAACCCAGGAGGCAGAGGTTGCAGTGAGCCAAGACCACGTCACTGCACTCCAGCCTGGGTGACAGAATGAAACATCGTCTGAAAAAAAAAAAAAATGAAAAATATTAAATGATAATGTAGGTGATATATAGGTATGGGGAAATTGAAAAGGTAGTAGAGAAATGATTGTGACTGGGAAACTACTGTAGAGAATCAAGGGACTTCTGGGAAATGTGGTCTCGGTAAGGAAAAAAAAAAAGAAAAACGGGGGACTAGTGGCAGTTTTTAACAGGTGAATGACATGGTCAGATCCGTCTTCCAGATGGACAGCTACTGAAAGCAGAGGACACACAATCTCTGGCCTCATCCATCGCTCTCTCCTGCACCCTCCTTGCCCTTTAGCCCCACCTAGACGGTTTCACAGATGGCCTGCCCGGCCCCCGGCCCTGCTCTGCAGCACAGCGTGGTGGTTAAGAGATGAACTCTGAAGCCACACGGCCTGGATTTGGTCTCCGGCTCTCCACTTGCTGGCTGGCAACCTGGGTAAATTGCTTTACCTCTTTGTGCCTCATTTGCCATCTAGTAGGGTTGTGATGAGGACTGAGGAAGTTACTATTTGTAAAGGACTTGAAATGTGCATGGCATTCAGTAAATACTGAGATGTAAGTACTGACATGAACATGTGTTACAAGCCTGAGCAACACAGTGACACCTCCTCTCTACTAAAAACAAAAACAAAAATAAGTTAGCCAGGCGTGGAGAGGCTGAGGTGGGAGGATCACTTGAGACCAGGAGATTGAGGCTGCAGTGAACTATTATTGTGTCCCTGTACTCCAGCCTGGGCAACTGAGCAAGACTGTCAGGAAGAAAACCCACAAACATATGTGCTACTTTAAAATGACGTGTTTTATCTGCCCTAAATCACAACATCTCTTCTACACTATGCAAAAATATATTTATTCAAAGTCCAGCTGAACCCGAAGATCCATCAACTGATGGATGAACAAAATCTGGTATGTACGTACAATAGTACAATGGACTATTAGCCATAAAAAGGAATGAAGTACTGATACATGCCACAACACGGATGGATCCTGAAAACACATATGCTAAGAGAAATAAGCCAGACATGAGAGGCCACATATTGTGTGGTTCTATTTATGCGAGACAGGCAAATCCATAGAGTCAAAAAGTTGATTACTGGTTGCCAGGGGATGGCAGAGAGAGAAATGAGAAGTGATTGCTTAATGGGTTTGGAATTTCTTTTGGGGGTAATGAAAATATTCTGGAATAGGATGGAGCATGGTGATTCATGCCTGTAATCCCAGCACTTTAAGAGGCTGTGGCAGGAGGATCACTTGAGCCCAGGAGTGTGAGACCAGCCTGCACAACACAGTGGGACTCCATCTCTACAAAAAGTTTAAAAATTATCCAGGTGTGGTGGCACATGCCTCTAATCCTAGCTATTCAGGAGGCTGCAGTGGGAAGTCAGGGATGCAGTGAGCTGTGGTCACATCACTGTACTCTAGCCTAGGCCAGAGTGAGACCATGTCTCAAATTAAAATAAGAAAAAGTAAAGAAAATATTGTGGAATAGATAATGGTGATGGTTGCACAACTTTGTGAATTACTAAAAGCCTCTGCATTTTCTACTTTAACGGTGAATTTTCAGCCAGGCGCGGTGGCTCACACCTATAATCTCAGCACTTTGGGAGGTCGAGGCAGGCAAATTGCCTGCGTTCAGGAGTTGGAGACCAGCCTGGGCAACATGGTGAAACCCCATCTCTACTAAAATACAAAAAATTGGCCAGGCATGGCAGCGTGCCCCTATAGTCCCAGCTACTTGGGAGGCTGAGGCAGGAGAATTGCTTGAACCGGGGAAGCGGATGTTGCAGTGAGCCAAGCTCACACCACTGCACGCCAGCCTGGGCAACAGAGCGAAACTCTGTCTCCAAAAAAAAGGTGAATTTTCTACTTTAAAATGGTGAATTTCACAGTATATTAATTATATGTCAGAAAAAAAAAAATCTGGCTAAAAGATCACGCCTCTTCCCCAGCTGCCCCTCCTGTGGGCTCCCTGTTCAATATCACATGCCATGTTATAGTACAGTGAGTTGGACAAAAGTGAGTTGTCCCCACATGAGTGTGAGCAGCTGAGGGCAGGAAGAGTGTCCTGTTCACCTATAACTCCCCAGAACTTAGCAGAGCGACCAATAGGTACCCAGCAGGAGCTCCAGTAAACGCTCACTGATATAATAAGCAGAGCATTACCATTTGAGCGGAAGGCAGACTTGGAGATTAATTTATTTTCCATAATGTGCAGGCTCTAAATTATCAACCCGATAGCAACGAAACAACTGCCTCTGCACAGGGGCCCAATCCATTATTGAGTATTAAGACCAAGTATGAAATAGCAATAAAAAGCCCTTTCTTTTGTCAGCGAGAGTGAAACAAGCTTAGACTTGGATCTCTTTTTCTGTCCTGTCAACTAGGCTTGATGATGCTGGACAAACATGCACATCCTGAACTTAGAGATTGCTGCAGCAATAACCATTTTGACTGTGATAATATTGGTGTTAGTAAGGCAAGTACAATTCTAAAATCCTGGCATGAAAGGCACACTCTGGGTGAGCACATGTTGTGAAGTAAATGTAAATAGCAGAAATCCCACAAACACGGAACCAATGAATGAAGTTAAATCTTATATGTACATTCCTTAGAGATGACCCACTCATCCTGCTGTCATTGTTGATTTGGAAAAACAAGATGATACGAAACATGCGAGCTCTCTGCAGTGTTTGGCTATGTCTCCATACCTCTTCTTTCATTTATTTATTTATTTATTAGATAGAATTTTGCTCTTGTCACTCAGGCTGGAGTGCGGTGGCATGATCTCAGCTTACTGCAACCTCCGCCTCCCGGGGTTCAAGTGATTCTCCTGCCTCAGTCTCCCGAGCAGCTGGGATTATAGGCACCCACCACCATGCCCAGCTAATTTTTTGTATTTTCAGTAAAAATGGGGTTTACCCATGTTGACCAGGCTGGTCTTAAACTCCTGACCGTAAGTGATTCACCCAGCTCGGCCTCCCAAAGTGCTGGGATTACAGGTGTGAGCCACCAAGCCCAGCCTGCTAATTTTTATTTTTATTTTTATTGGTTTTTTTGAGACTGAGACTCGCTCTATGACCCAGGTTGGAGTGCAGTGCCACAATCTCGGCTCACTGCAACCTCCACCTCCCAGGTTCAAGTGATTCTTATGCCTCAGCCTCTAGAGTAACTGGGATTACAGGCACCCGTCACCATGCCTGGCTAATTTTTGTATTTTTAGCAGAGACGGGGTTTCACCATGTTGGCCAGGCTGGTCTCGAACTCCTGACCTCAAGTGATCTGCCCACCTCAGCCTCCCAAAGTGTTGGGATTACAGGCGTGAGCCACTGCACCCAGCTGTGACTTTTTTTCTTCTTTTTTAGCTTCCACTTGTCTCTGCTTTCTATAAATTATATGCTTTGCCCATGAGATAAAGTCCTTGCTCTCGGGTTTCTTCTTGCCTCTTCAGCCTCATCTCTCTCTAGGTTCCAGAATCCCTCCCCAAATGGCAACTAACTACCTGCTTTTCATATCTCTGGATCTCATTTAAGACTCATTCAAGCCAAGCGTAGTGGCTCACACCTGTAATCCCAGCACTTTGGGAGGCCGAGGAGGGCAGATCACCTGAGGTTGGGAGTTCGAGACCAGCCTGACCAACATGGAGAAACCCTGTCTTTACAAAAAATACAAAATTAGCCGGGCGTGGTGCCTCATGCCTGTAATCCCAGCTATGCGGGAGGCTGAGGCAGGAGAATCACTTGAACCAGGAGGCGGAGACTGCAGTGACAGTGACCTGAGATCACACCACCGCACTCCAGCCTGGGTGCCAAGAGTGAAACTCCGTCTCAAAAAAAAAAAAAAAACAAAAAAAACCTCATTCAAGAATCATCTCTAATTCTAGAGCCAAATGGCCTAGGTTCAACTCCCAGTTCTGCCCTTACTAGCTACATAACCCTAGGCAAGCTATTTAACCTTTCTGTGCCTTGGTCTTCTGTGTATGAGGATCATAATTGTAGGTACTTCATAGTTTTCTTACGCAGATTCAATGAATTCTTCTTCGTAAAGTGTTTAGAACAAGATCAAGCACACAACACATGCTATGTGACATGGTTTGGCTGTATTCCCATTCAAATCTCAACCTGAATTGTATCTCCCAGAATTCCCATGCGGTGTGGGAGGAACCCAGGGGGAGGTAATTGAATCAAAGGGGCCAGTCTTTTCCAGGCTATTGTTGTGATAGTGAATAAGTGTCACGAGATCTGATGGGTTCTTGAGGGGTTTCTGCTTTCACTTCTTCCTCATTCTCTCTTGCTGCCACCTCGTAAGAAGTGCCTTTCACCTACCCCCATGATTATGAGACCTCCCCAGCCATGGGGAACTGTTAAGTCCAATTAAACCTCTTTTTCTTCCCAGTCTCGGGTACGTCTTTATCAGCAGCATGAAAAGAGAGTAATACACTATGTAAGTATGTTAAAAGTCTTATCTTTATGAGGAGTTCCCTAAACATTTCCGTCATTCCCTGCTATGCCTCCTCAGGTTAAACTGATGCTACTGATTCCTATCATAGCATCTAGAAAATTTCATGGCACTCATTTTTAATGCTTCAGTCTCTCTGGGTAAATGTAGGCACAAAATAAATGGTTTTCAATGAATCAGTGGATGGATAAATGAATATCTCTATTCTGGAAAGCACAAAAGAGTATTTTATTTTTGCTTACGTGTCTCATTTAGTCTGTGAGCTTCTCAACAACCCAGAATACTTTTGATGCATTTTGTATCTCCAATGCCTGATACAGAACCTGTATCCACTCCATGAATAAATGGTTGGAGTTGTTGCTACCCAAAAGAAAACAACAACAACAACAACAACAGCAACAAAAAAACCCACATAGGCCAGGCGCGGAGGCTCACGCCTGTAATCCCAGCACTTTGGGAGGCCGAGGCAGGCGGATCACCTGAGGTCAGTAGTTCGAGGCTAACCCGGACCAACATGGAGAAATCCTGTCTCCATTAAAAATACAAAAAAAATTAGCCAGGCGTGGTGGCCATGCCTGTAATCCCAGCTACCAGGAGGCTGAGGCAGGAGAATTGCTTGAACCCAGAAGGTGGAGGGTGCGGTGAGTCTAGATCGCACCGCTGCACTCCAACCTGGGCAACAATTGCCAAACTCTGTCTCAAAAAAAAAAAAACCACCCACACAGAATCATTAAAATAAGTTTTGCAAGGAAACTTGAAATCACTATTCAAGACTTGGGCAAAACCAAAGAGCATCTGAGATTAACTGGGACATCTTATCCAAGATATTATTGATTATATATATATAAAAAATGTATCTACGATAAGATACATGAGAGGTGTACTAAAATAATCAAGCATTGAGTCTTGGCCTTCCATGCAAGACTCAGGCCTCTTCAGAACAGAAGGATTAAGACGGAGATGGAATAGAATTCAAATGTTAAAAGAAAGAAGGATCAAGAGAGTTGGAATGAAGGTAAATGGGCTACCTGTAGAAGTCTGAAAGCGAGCTTTGGAGGGAAGAAAAGTAAGTACTACTTTAACAAGAAGTCCTGGGGAATCTGAATGAATTGGATCCTGATCATGGATCTACAACATGTGGATGTGGAGAAATAATGGTATCTAGGGTCCATATCTAACTGATATTCAAGAAGTATAGCTAGGCCGGGCGCGGTGGCTCAAGCCTGTAATCCCAGCACTTTGGGAGGCCAAGACGGGCGGATTACGAGGTCAGGAGATCGAGACTATCCTGGCTAACACGGTGAAACCCCGTCTCTACTAAAAAATACAAAAAACCAGCCGGGGAGGTGGCGGGCGCCTGTAGTCCCAGCTACTCGGGAGGCTGAGGCGGGAGAATGGCGTGAACCCGGGAGGCGGAGCTTGCAGTGAGCTGAGAGCCGGCCACTGCACTCCAGCCTGGGCGACAGAGCGAGACTCCGTCTCAAAAAAAAAAAAAAAAAAAAAAGAAGTATAGCTAGATGGCCAGGTACTGTGGCTCATGCCTATAATCCCAGCACTTTGGAAGGCTGACGCAGGCAGATCACTTGAGGTCAGGAGTTCAAGAACAGCCTCTACTAAAAACACAAATTAGCTAGGTGTGGTGGCACACACTTGTAATCCCAGCTACTTGGGAGACTGAGGCAGGAGAATAGCTTGAACCTAGGAGGGGGAGGTTGCAGTGAACCGAGATCTCATCACTGCACTTGCACTCCAGCCTGGGCAAGAGAGCAAGACTCTGTCTCAAAAAAAAAAAAAGAAGTATAGCTAGAAATTCTATGAATAACTTTGTCAAAAATATATTCTCTGATGTCTGCCAGAAGCAGAAACTAGGATGGGCAGTTCTTTAATCTGATCGAACAGGGCATTTGTAGGACTTTTGTGACCTTAAATGACCTAAAATAACATAAAAGGTCATCAGAGAATTTCCAAGCTTCTCAGTACACATCATTTTCCCACTTATTATATCTGAAGGTGTCTTATATTCAGCAAAAATGAGAGCTCATTCAGCTGCATTTTATTTCCACTACAAAGAAGTCAAACCTAGAACCCATCTCAATTTGCCGAGGGATCTTCATTCATCTACGATCTCCATTCCCTAGGTTTTTGTTTCCTTTGGTTGTAATTAATTTCTTATGGAAACTTAGGTAAACTCAGCTTCTCTCAGCCAAGAACAACTGCAAACACATTTATTTATCTTCCTTCCCCAAATCTACAGGACATCAAATATTGACTAAAAGGTTTCTTCAAAGGAAAATGTCAGCCTGGTACACGGACTTATTTCTAGCCATCCTTGAATGTTTGCTGTTTTCCCAAAGCTGCTGACAGTCCAGCTATACACCGGCATGGGTTCATTTAATATAAGTCTCCATGAAGCTGAAAGCACTGTACAATGATGTTTGTTTGTTTTTGCTTTAAATGAAGTCAAGATACAGTCTTAATAAAATACAGGACAACTTCATTTTAACCAAACCTAAACCTTTAAACTTCAGGCATCTTTAGGTCTGAAAAGATTCTACTAACAACTTTCTCAAAGTTCAGCTTTGTCTGAAATATATAAATATCAAGAAGTCCTTCAAGAAAAAAAAAAGCATACCAAAACTCTGGGGATATTCTAATGACATTAGTAGCCTCGAAAGAAAAATTCTTAGAATCTGAGAAGGAAACAGTGAAGTGGCTGAATTCATGACAAAGGGAAAAATAAACTATGAAATGAGGACTTTTCTAGCAGGCTGCTGTTAAAACACTTAACATTCCTAAGAACAGAGTTCAGTTCAACTTCTCACTGACCCTCTCCCCTAATACCTTCTTGGACCCTGAATCATCAGAAGAGAGATGAGTTTAACTCATTGGTGATAAAAAACTAAAGAAAGAAATATCGCTAATGGTGTGTAAGACAGTAGTAACAGGCCAGGTATGGTGACTCATGCTTGTAATCCCAGCACTTTGGGAGGCCAAGGCAGGAGGATTGCTTGACCAGCCTGGGCAACACAGTGAGATCCCATTTAAAAAAAAAAAAAGAAAGAAAAAAGAACAGTAGTGACTGTGGAAAACACTCTAGAATGGGGTTTCTCAGCCTCAGCCCTACGGACACTTTGGGCTGGAAAATTCTTTGTTGTGAGTGGCTTCCCTGGGCACTGTAGGATATCCAGCAGTACCCCTGGCCTTTACCTACTAGATGCCAGAAGCTCCCAAGCCCCACCCCCACTACTGCCTCCCACATTGTGACAACCCAAAACATCTCCAGACATTACCAAATGTTCCTTGGAAGACAAAATCTAGAACCACCAGTCTGGAACCATCCTATATACTAGCAAAATTCACTATCTCAGAAGGGATCTGAGAGTTAAAAATCAAATCTGTAAGAACCTTGTAAGATTTGGAACAAGCCATCTAACCTAGAATTATTTCCTTCCTGCAACTTAAAGCCAAGTGACCATCCCCCATCCACTTCACCCCGATCCCTTCAGACATCCAATGAACCAGCAGCCTTTTAGTGATTTGAACCATGAAAGTAAAAAGAATTAGAGAAAATGCAGCTGTGTAAAACATAAATCAAAGCCTAGTCCAAAATCTCCCCCCCACCCCCAACCAATCTAATTTTAAAAGAAAGGAAAGTGAAAGGCAGTGAGGACAAGGGCTATGGCCAGGGTCAATTGTCTGAGGTGATATAAGCCAAGAACAGACCTTACAGAAGACTGGGTCCTGGTCCAAAGACCTGGTTATTCCAAACCTGACCTCCTTTGGGAAGCTTTACAAGAGTCTTGGCCAGGTGCAGTGGCTCACACCTGTAATTCCAACACTCTGAGAGGCCAAGGGGGTAGGATCGTTTAAGCCCAGAAGTTTGAGACAAACCTGGGCAAAAGAATGAGACCCCCTTCTCTACCAAAAAAAAAAAAAAAAAAAAATTAGCTGAGTAGGGTGGTGCACACTTGTAGTCCCAGCTACTTAGGAGGCAAAGACGGAAATATCACTTGAGCCTAGAAGATCAAGGCTGCAGTGAGCCTTGGGCAACATGGTGAAAAGGACCCTGTCACACACACACACACACACACACACACACACACACACACAAAAGAGTCTCAATTCTGACCACCATTTACCTTGGGCAAGTTATTAGATAGTGTCTCATTTCTACGCCTGTCAAATGAGGATAATTGTAAAACCTACTTCTCACGGGTGGTTTTGTTGGTTAAATAAAATCATGGCCAGGTACAGTGACTCACACTTGTAATCCCAGCACTTTGGGAAGCTGAGGCAAGAGGATCACTTGAACACAGGAGGTTGAGGCTGCAGTGAGCTATGATCACACCACTGCACTCCAGTCTGGGCAACAGAGCAAAACCCTGTCTCAAAAAAAATAAAAATACGAAACCATGCATGGCATACAGTGGGTGCTCAATAAATGTTAGTCATAGCTGGGTAGGCGTGGTGGCTTACTTGAGCTCAAGAGTTCAAGACCAGCCTGGGCAACATGGTGAAACCTTGTCTCTACAAAATATACAAAAAAAATTAGGCAGGCATGGTGGCATGCGCCTGTGGTCCCAGCTACTTAGGAGGCCGAGGTGGGAGAATCTCTTGAACCCAGGAGGTCAAGGCTGCAGTGAGCTGAGATCACTCTACTGCACTCCAGCCTGGATGACAGAGTGAGACCCTGACTCAAAAAAAAAAAAAAAAAAGTCATTATCCACACAAAGCCTCTTTCACTACATGACTGTTCCAGGTGCACCTTATACAGCTCCTCACCAAAGTTGCTTTCTTATTAACAACAGAATTCAGCCAGATATGGTGGCTCACACCTATAATTCCAGCACTTTGGGAGGCCAAAGCAGGTGGATCACCTGAGGTCAGGAGTTCAAGACCAGCCTGGCTAACATGGTGAAACCCCATCTCTACTAAAAATACAAAAATTAGCTGGGCATAATAGTGCATGCCTGTAATCCCAGCTACTTGGGAGGCTGAGGAATGAAAATCGCTTGAACCCAGCAGACAGAGATTGCAGTGAGCTGAGACCACACTACTGCACTCCCGCCTGGGCAAAAAAAGAGTGAGACTCTGTCTCAAAATTAATTAACTAATTAATTGTGAAAACTTCAGGCGCTTCATATCCTTTTGGAAACTGAACCGTCTTAGGCAAAACAAATAACCACAGCATCTGTGGCTCAATTAAGCAATAATAAAAGCAATTACACCTCATGGGTTCCACCGGTGTTGACATGACATTGGAGAATAAAATGCTACAGCCACTGACAGTTTCTATAGCCATGGTTGCAAAACATTATCCATCATAGCCTCTTCTAACTCCATCCAATTCTAATGCTTTATGACTTTTTAAAACATCACTTCTTTGGTCATTGCTTGAGACCATTTTATTCCTATGAGTTTGCAAGTATATGCGCAATCATTTTTTTAGAATAATCTCTGCTTGGGAGGTTGCAGTGTGGTGCTAAAAACAAACAGATAAAGCTTCCACCACTATAAGCTCCAAAAGCCCTGTGTGGTGCTCACCCTTATATCCCCGGCTGGCTTTAGGTACTAGAAACTCAAAAACTCAGTTTGCTAGAGATACAAATCAGCCTTTCATTATGTGGTTTAAAACGTGCCTGTATCAGCTTTCTAATTTCCACCCACATAATATGCAGAAGAAACACAGCAGACCCTTTTTACAAAGCTTACAAAAGTTACGTAAGAAACAGACAAGAAATACATTTATGTGTTCTAATGGATCCATTTTTATAGTGTCAATATTTACGGCATGAATTTGCATGTCTCTCAGTGATTATAACTCACAAGGAAATCCACTGTTTCATCTTATATTTTCTTTTTTTTTTGAGACAGAGTCTCGCTCTGTCGCCCAGGCTGGAGTGCAGTGGCACGATCTCAGCTCACTGCCACCTCTGCCTCCGGGGTTCAAGCAATTCTCCTGCCTCAGCCTCCCAAGTAGCTGTGATTACAGGCACCTGCCGCTGCAGCGGGCTAATTTTTGTATTTTTAGTAGAGACGGGGTTTCACTATCTTAGCCAGGCTGCTCTCGAACTCCTGACCTCAAGTGATCCACCTGCGTCGGCCTCCCAAAGTGCTGGGATTACAGGTGTGAGCCACCGTGCCCAGCCTCATCTTACATTTTCCTTTACCTTTCTCTTATTTGTTATGTGGGATGAATCTCTGTTCACACAAATTTTTGTTTTCACTATTAAATATATATGGCATTTAGGGCCAGGCACAGTGGCTCACGCTTGTAATCCCAACACTTTAGGAGGCCGAGGCAGGCTGATCACAAGGTCAGGAGATTGAGACCATCCTGTCCAACATGGTGAAACCCCCTCTCTACTAAAAATACAAAAAGTTAGTTGGGCACGGTGGTGCATGCCTGTGGTCCCAGCTACTCAGGAGGCTGAGGCAGGAGAATCACTTGAACCCTGGAGGCAGAGGTTGCAGTGAGTCAAGATTACACCACTGCACTCCAGCGTGGTGACAGAGTGAGACTCTGCCTCAAAATAAATAAATAAATAAATATGGCATTTAATATTATAAATTGTACATATACATGCTAAATATATTAAATACATTTAGTGTTAATTATATATAAATATATACATGTACTTTAAATATATTTCTATTAGGCCGGGCGCGGTGGCTCAAGCCTGTAATCCCAGCACTTTGGGAGGCCGAGACGGGCAGATCACGAGGTCAGGAGATCGAGACCATCCTGGCTAACAGGGTGAAACCCTGTCTCTACTAAAAGATACAAAAAAACTAGCCAGGTGAGGTGGCCGGCGCCTGTAGTCCCAGCTACTCGGGAGGCTGAGGCAGGAGAATGGCATGAACCCAGGAGGCGGAGATTGCAGTGAGCCGAGATCCGGCCACTGCACTCCAGCTTGGGCGACAGAGCCAGACTCCGTCTCAAAAAATATATATATATATATTTATATTAATGTGATTGCATATTAAATATATAATATAAATGTTAAAATTTTAGTAAATATATATGATTAATTTGAATTATAAGTTTGATGACTGAAACTATACTTAGGTCTTTTTTTTAATGTTTGCCACCAACCCCATTTCCCCATTACAGTTTCCTATATACCTTAGATACTCAATTAGCATTATTTTGTCATTTGTGGTATGTAAGTAAAGATCACACACTTTATATTTGCCAATGTGGACATAAAGAGAAACACTGTAATACAAAATAGTTGTCTAAAAGAATGTGAAGGGCCAGGCATGGTGGTTAACACCCGTAATCCCAGCACTTTGGAAGGCTGAGGTGGGCAGATCACGAGGTCAGGAGTTCGAGACCAGCCTGACCAACATGGTGAAACCCTGTCTCTACGAAAATACAAAAATTAGCCAGGCATGGTGGCACGTGCCTGTAATCCCAGCTACTTGGGAGGCTGAGGCAGGAAAATTGCTTGAACCTGGGAGGTAGAGGCTGCAGTGAGCCGAGATCGAGCCACTGCACTCCAGCCTAGGCAATAGAGCGAGACTTCATCTCAAAAAAAAAAAAAGGGAAACTTCCAGCATCTCCTTGGGATGTTTGAACCTCAGTAAACACACCCAAAATTGAGCTCCTGATCTCCTCTACCTGCCTCAAACTTGTTCTCCCCCAGTCTCTGCCATCACAGCCAGCAACACAGATCAGAACCCCTCATCCTGAGTCCTCCCTCCAGGCCATCACGACATCTTGCAATTTCTGCTGGCCACTGCCAGCCTCAGACTCAGGTCATAAAAGAGGCAGGTAGATACACAGAAGAAATCCCATGCAGGCCACTGGCTCTCCCCACCATCAATGGCACTCCCAAAAATCAACTCCTGGTCAGGCACAGTGGCTCACACCTGTAATATCAACATTCTGGGAGGCCAAGATGGATGCATTGCCTGAGCCCGGAAATTCAAGACCAGCCTGGGCAAAATGGTGAGACCCTGTCTCTACAAAAAAATCAAAGAATTAGCTTAGTGTGATCACGTGCCTGTAGTCCCAGCTACTTGGGAGGCTGAGGCAGGAGGATCACTGGAGCCCAAGAGTTTAAGACTGCAGTGAGTCATGATCGCACCATTGCGCTCCAGCCTGGGTCAGGGTTATCTTTTAAGAAGCCGTCTTTAATGGCTTTCTCTTAGGCCTGGATTAACAAAATGCAAACTCTTTTCCATGATGTTTAGTGACCCACATGCTCTGAGTCTCGGTAATCCCCATAACCCTACCTTGTGCCCATCTCCTCCTTGCTGGGCACCTTGTACTGTTGCAAGGTCGGCCTTCTTTAAGTCCCTCAACATGCCAAGCGTTCCCAGCCTTAGGACCTTCATGAATGCTACTCCATCTAGCAAAGATGGACATCTCCCTGCTCATCAAATAACTTCAGCCCCACCTCCCTGGAGGAGCCTTCTCTGATGACCTCACTTATGGGATTCCCACCCACTATTGTGCAGTACCTGCAGGTTCCTGGTTCCTTCAGAGCACTAAATCTCACCTCCAACCCACAAAGATAGTCCCAGAGGATGTAGAATCTTTATTCACCACTGAGTACTTAGTATCCAGTGTCCAGCACACAGCAGCTGCTCAAACAGCAGTTAAGTCTGTATCTAGGCCAAGCACGGTGGCTCATGCCTGTAATCCCAACATTTTGGGAGGCCGAGGTGGCGGATCACTTGAGGTCAGGAGTTTGAGTCCAGCCTGGCCAACACGGTGAAACCCCATCTCTACCAAAAATATAAAAATTTGCCAGGCCTGGTGTGCATGCCTGTAATCCAGCTACTCGGGAGGCTGAGGCAGGAGAATTGCTTGAACCTGACAGGCGGAGGTTGCAGTGAGCTGAGATCACGCCATTGCACCCCAGCCTGGGTGACAGAGCGAGATTCAGTGTCAAAAGAAAAGAAAAGAAAAGAAAAGCTCTGGGCCAGGTACAGTGGCTCACACCTGTAATCTCAGCACTTTGGGAGGCTGAGGCGGGCGGATCACCAGGTCAGGAGTTTGAGACCAGACTGGCCAACACAGTGAAACCCCGTCTCTACTAAAAATACAAAAATTAGCCAGGTGTGGTGGCACGAGTAGTTGCAGCTATTCGGGAGGCTGAGGCAAGAGAATCACTTGAACCTGGGAGGCGGAGGTTGCAGTGATCTGAGATCGTGCCATTGCACTCCAACCTTGGTGACGGTGAGACTCCATCTCAAAAAAAAAAAAAAAAAAAAAAAAAATTTCTGGGCTGGGCACAGTGGCTCACACCTGTAATCCTAGCACTTTAGGAGGTCAAGGCAGGTGGATCACAAGGTTGGGAGTTCAAGACCAGCCTGGCCAACATGGTGAAACCCATCTCTACTGAAAATACAAAAATTAGCCAGGTGTGGTGGCAGGCGCCTGTAATCCCAGCTAGTCGGGAGGCTGAGGCAGGAGAATGGCTTGAACCCGGGAGGCGGAGGTTGCAGTGAGCCGAGATTGTGCCACTGCACTCCAGCCTGGGCAATATGAGCAAGACTCCATCTCAAAAGAAAAAGTCTATATTTAGGCAAGAAAAGAAGTCCTTTCTGGCCGGGCGCGGTGGCTCAAGCCTGTAATCCCAGCACTTTGGGAGGCCGAGACGGGTGGATCACGAGGTCAGGAGATCGAGACCATCCTGGCTAACACGGTGAAACCCCGTCTCTACTAAGAAATACAAAAAACTAGCCGGGCGAGGTGG